>NC_067222.1:45150758-45819758 GCF_019924925.1 Ctenopharyngodon idella | reverse complement strand
ATATCTGTAGTCATAGTTTCAGTTTCCCTTTTTGAATGATAAATATCAACTATTGATACCTGCTGATATACACAGTTATTTCCTTACATGCAGGTGCAGAACGCACATGCTAGTTGACAGTCGTCTGTAGACCTTTTGGTGTGTTCAAGCGCAGCTTTTTGGCCAAGATGCTGCTGATCAATAAGTCATAGAATAACTCACCTTCATGTCGTTCCAAACCCGTAAGACCTTTGTTCAACTTCAGAACACAAATTAAAGGATTAGTTCACTTTCAAATAAAAATTTCCTGATAATTTACACACCCCCATGTCATCCAAGATGTCCATGTCCTTCTTTCTTCAGTCGAAAAGAAATTAAGGTTTTTAAACATTGAACATGAAACATGAAAACATTCCAGGATTATTCTCCTTATAGTGGACTTCAATTGGCCCCAAATGGTTGAAGGTAAAAATTACAGTTTCAATGCAGCTTCAAAGGGTTTTAAACGATACCAGACGAGGAATAAGGGTCTTATCTAGCGAAACGATCGTCATTTTCTAAAAAAAATAAAAAATTATATACGTTTTAACCATAGACGCTCATCTTGAACTAGCTCTCTTCTTCTTCTTCTCTATTAGAATTCCGGCAGTGTATACACTGCTAAGTGTATTACTGCCCTCCACAGGTCAAAGTTTGAACTAAATTGTCATATACAATATGCTAGTGCAAGTATATAACAATTTAGTTCAAACTTTGACCTGTGGAGAGAAGAATTTCATCTTGGATGACATGGGGGTGAGTAAATTATCAGGACATTTTTATTTGAAAGTGGACTAATCCTTTAAGATCTTTTTTGATGAAATCTAAAAGTTTTTTTTTTTTTTTTTTTTTTCCCATAGAAAGCAACATAATTACCGTCATTCAAGGTCCAGAAAAGTAGTGAAGACATAGTTAAAATAGTCAACACGCAGTGGTTCAACCTTAATGTTATGAAGCAACGAGAATACTTTTTGTGTGCAAAAACAAAACAAAAATAATGTCTTTATTCAACAAATTTGTCTCTTCCCTGTCATTCTCATTTGCTCGACTTCCAGAATGGCAACACAATATTGAACGCGAAACAGCATATAAGAGAATGACAGGGTACTGGGTTCTGGACCTTGTATGACGGTAATTACGTTGCTTTCTTTGGGGGATAAAAAAACACTTTCATTTCAAAGATTTTCATTTGTGTTACGAAGATGAATGAAGGTCTTACGGGTTTGGAACTACTTGAGTAATTAGTGACATGATTTTCATTTTTGGGTAAACTAACCCTTTAAGGAATTTTAGAAGAAAGATCTGAGACAAATGTTTTTGAAGTCAGATAAATCAGCCTACAAATTGCTGACATATAGTCTCTGAAATTAATCTGTGATAACATCAAAATTATACCATTCACCTTTAAATGAAACACAACCAAGAACTCTATGAGCTATAAGTCTCCTGAGTAATGAAAGCGTAACCTCTGAGTAATACAGTTTTCCTTTGGGTGTCTCTAACAGATGTAGATTCTCACAGCTATGACTGTCTTCCTCTGAGAAATGCTCTCGTCCTTACATGCCCTCCTAATAGCCCAAGGCTGGCATTTAAATATATCTCTTATCTTTGCTCCTCAGCCATTTGAAGCCTTGCCCTCACCTGACAGACTTTACGCTATTTGAGCTTGTTCTCCTTCTGCTGAACTTGTGAACCGCAGAAATGTGTGAACACCTGTTGCCTGGCTTGCTTCTGATTCCTGGAAAACTGACAGGACGTTACAGTAGATGAGGTCTCATAATGGCACTGAAAGACCTGCAGTAGTGGAAATACGCACACAAACACACAGACACATACACACACATTCACATACAATGGAAAGAAACATGACCACAGTAGTGGAAGTGATAAAGACTGAGAGTGTGTGCGGTCTGTAGTACAGTGTGAGTTGAGGGTCTTTTTTGTTCTACAGATTGAGTCAAAGGGAATGTGAAACCACAAAAGAGGGGCTGTTAAGACCACTCGAGATACGTCTCTGATCAGTGCTTCCATGAGAGGAAATCTAAATGTTTGTTTACTGTAAAGCGTTGACAAGTGTGAGAAGTAAAAAAAAAAAAAATTTTACTCAGATGAATGTGTGTTCACAGCTCTGCGTGTGGTTGTATGTCTTACCATAAGGCAAGTAATGATGGAAACATTTTTGTGTTGCTGATTAGCTAATGTAAATGACAGTAATTGTTTATCTAGCTCATCTAAACGACAATGTACCATTATCTGAAAAAAAAAAAAAAAAATGGTGTAGAAACTTAAAAACTTCCCTTAGAAATTGCTAGTAAATTTCACAAGCAATTACAAAGAATCAGCAAGTGACCTATTTATGAAACATGAAATTTTGAACTAGAAAAACTAATAGTATTTTCTAAAAACATACGTTATCTTTGTTTTATTTACAACTTTACAGTGTAGACTTCTAGATTTTTTTTAAAATGAATCTAATTATAAAGACCACAGTCTAACACAAATCCTATCCCTTAGGCTGTGTGTCCACAAAAGCATTTTTAGCCAGCTTAACGCCAGGTGATCTTCTGAAAATGCCTAGCTGCAGGCGTTTGAGAGTGCTTTAGCAGTGCAGTGCATTTTTACCCAAAGATGAACATTTTTCAACTCTCGGCAACCAGAAATAATTGCCCAGCATGAAATAGATGCTCAGTGCTTTGTCACCCTGCTGCTGTTTTTAAAGGGGTCATGACATGTAATTTTTTTATTATTTTAATTAGTGCTGCCAGAATTAATATGTGAATGCATACGATACATTTTTTCAGTTTAACATGTTAAAAATATTTAACGCAATTAACGCAGCATCCGTTTTTTCTGTCTTACTTTAGCTAGAGTTACATTACAGGTGCTGGTCATGTAATTAGAATATCATCAAAAAGTTGATTTATTTCACTAATTCCATTCAAAAAGTGAAACTTGTATGTTATATTCATTCATTACACACAGACTGATATATTTCAAATGTTTATTTCTTTTAATTTTGATGATTATAACTGACAACTAAGGAAAATCCCAAATTCAGTATCTCAGAAAATTAGAATATTGTGAAAAGGTTCAATATTGAAGACACCTGGTGCCACACTCTAATCAGCTAATTAACTCAAAACACCTGCAAAGGCCTTTAAATGGTCTCTCAGTCTAGTTCTGTAGGCTACACAATCATGGGGAAGACTGCTGACTTGGCAGTTGTCCAAAAGACGACCATTGACACCTTGCACAAGGAGGGCAAGACACAAAAGGTCATTGCAAAAGAGGCTGGCTGTTCACAGAGCTCTGTGTCCAAGCACATTAATAGAGATGCGAAGGGAAGGAAAAGATGTGGTAGAAAAAAGTGTACAAGCAATAGGGATAACCGCACCCTGGAGAGAATTGTGAAACAAAACCCATTCAAAAATGTGGGGGAGATTCACAAAGAGTGGACTGCAGCTGGAGTCAGTGCTTCAAGAACCACTACGCACAGACGTATGCAAGACATGGGTTTCAGCTGTCGCATTCCTTGTGTCAAGCCACTCTTGAACAACAGACAGCATCAGAAGCATCTCGCCTGGGCTGAAGACAAAAAGAACTGGACTGCTGCTGAGTGGTCCAAAGTTATGTTCTCTGATGAAAGTAAATTTTGCATTTCCTTTGGAAATCAGGGTCCCAGAGTCTGGAAGAAGAGAGGAGAGGCACACAATCCACGTTGCTTGAGGTCCAGTGTAAAGTTTCCAAAGTCAGTGATGGTTTGGGGTGCCATGTCATCTACTGGTGTTGGTCCACTGTGTTTTCTGAGGTCCAAGGTCAATGCAGCCGTATACCAGGAAGTTTTAGAGCACTTCATGCTTCCTGCTGCTGACCAACTTTATGGAGAGGCAGATTTCATTTTCCAACAGGACTTGCACACAGTGCCAAAGCTACCAGTACACAGTGCCAAAGCTACCAGTACCTGGTTTAAGGACCATGGTATCCCTGTTCTTAATTGGCCAGCAAACTCGCCTGACCTTAACCCCATAGAAAATCTATTATATGACCAGCACCTGTGTATGATCACGCTCTTATTCATGCAAATGCTTTTAAACCATTCAAGCACAACAAGACACAAAAGAGAACGCAGTGCGGTACAGACGCGCTGTCTGTGAATCTCCTGTCTGTGTGAAACATACATAACTTTTGCGCACAGAAAGCAGCTTCAAACAGCGCACTGACCGCATTGAGTTCTCTGCTGTGCTTGGACGAGCACCAGCGCCAACATTTTTGATCATTTTTTGATCACTTTGTTGTATGAATATCTGAACATGCAATATATCAAAAGAAAGAACAGACCCTCTGCTTTTAAACCAAAAAAAAAAAAATATCAACACATGAATGTAAGTTTCATTTAAGTTTCATTAAAAAAAAACATTTTGAGCAAAAATCTGAGAAAATCACATTTTTGTCAAAAACTATGTCTGGATCAGATTCAGTACGATGATCAAAACACAGATGGAGTAGATCGAGTTTATCAACACCCCCAAAGCTCACATAGCCCTATATCTCTTTCTGGGTTGACATTTCACTCGGTAACATTAGGCGTTTTGATTTTGTGCTGTTTATTGTTAATGATCGCATTATTTTTCATATGCATTTGCTTACGTATGAGATCGCTCGTTTCGGCTTCTTCTTTGCCTGTGTTTTGATCTGGAGATACTGTACTCATTTAGAAGATGTGTGATAGAGCCCCTTAGCGTATTACTGTGAAAAGATGGAAAGCCCGCAAATCTCATCAATGGCATTCTTTTTGAGAATTAGCAGAGGTTTAGATGTCAATGTTTTATTGAAAATGTTTGGTCATCATTATGGTAATCAGTGTTTCCATTAGTTGGTCAGTTTGACTCAACTTTTTACGTCAGCTTGCAGTTTTTGTAACAGTGTTTACCAGAACACATAATTTGTTACAAACGAGACCATAAATAAAGAAAAATTATTGATAAAACCTAAAGTAGTTATTTATTATTAATAAATTGTCATCAACAATACTTTCTTGATGCAAATATATTTGCCCATTTGACATCAAAGATGTCAAAACGAACTGTTTTTGGAGCTTGATTAAATAAATGCTTTGTTTATAATGAAGAGGATGTTTTAAGGTATGAAACTTGCATGTTTTAATGGTTCAAAGACCTCATGTCAAAAGCTCAAAGAAGGTTTGATTTTTTTCATGTCATGACCACTTTAATGATGACTGTATTAACCTGATAAGCTATTAGCGTGAAACGTTTTTGATCAGGCCGAACAAACAGCTAACCTCTGGGGTCCAAATGGGGTGGGAGTTTCTGTAGACACTAGAAGAGTTGTGAAAGGTGGCATGCAAGCTTTCCCACCTCTATGGCGTAAAGGCCTGTTAGCATGCATCATGTACATAATTTCTGAGAAAGAGGAAGTGCCTAGCTGTTGACACAGCAGCTGATGTGTGAGAACCTCGGCTTGTTCTTTTAACTACACTTATGCTGCATTCAACCAAATTAAACATGAGGGCACTGACTTCCTGTGGTCTTTCAAGTTAGAGCTGGTCAGTTGTTTTGTATTTATTGTTCATTTAAAAATAAATAAAGCGTGCCATAAATTGGGTGTTACAAGGTACTTAGTGTACACATTTGTAACTGAGTTACCTGGAACTTGCATTTCACCACCACAATCTCGTTGCCTAACTCTCTACATTTTAATTCAATGAGAAAGCAACAAGAAATGACATCAAACTGGTCTGCTGATTGGGAAACATTGTTATACCCAGCATCTGATTTACTGGTAATTTAAATGCAACAATTTATTTCATAAATTCAAAGTTTAGAATGCAATCCATATCAGAATGCAGTTTATAAAGTGTTTGCGTATTTGTTTCTGGCCTTGGAATGTAGTGAAGCTCTGCTGAGTTTATTACTTTTATTATGTATGAATGAGTTCCTTACTTTTATTATGTTTTTATCTTCCCTGAGGTCAACTTATAGGTTAATTTATTTTTTCATACCATTTCCACCTTTTTTTTTTTCTTAACATCCTCAAACTGTTAAGATCAGACACAGAGCCCAGAACATGGACAAAGTTTTTCATAGTGCATAATCACTTACAAGTGTTGAAAAGTACAGCTTTCTGTCTTTACAGTAAGTCTCTTTTTACCTCTTTCGGTTCTATTGCGCTGTTGATTGTTCAATGACACTCTGCAGTGACACAATATCTTCACATGCTATGCAGGCCCGCGTCTTTCCCATTTTTGTAATATTGGCCAACGCTCAGAGTATTCCACTGTTACGAGAGAACATCTTGGCAGAATGCTTTTACTGTGCTGTGTGAGTGTCTTTCGGGCAGTCTTACAAATCTTACACAGCCTACAGTTGCTACTGAAATCTTCTCTTTTTTAATTAGCTACAGATTTAGATCTTTTTTTTAAATAGACAGTGTTTATGTGTAAGCCAACAAAAGCAAAATTATCTCCCACTGCTTTGGCATCCTCCAGTGTTTTGTGGCAGCTGGGATTTGAAAGTATTAACTTTCACAAAATTATCAGCGCCGATAGCCTCGTGGGCAGCGCCGATATATATAGCACCATTGTGCTTCGGGTGACCTGAGCTCGAGTCCTGGCTCGTGGACCCTTCCCGATCCCGTCCCCATCTCCCATTTTGCTTCCTGTCTACATGCTGTCCTATCATAATAAAAGGCAAAAATGCCAAAAATTACAGGTTAAAGAGGTACTTCACCGCTGGCAAAATGGGCTTTCGATAAAACTTGGTTGTCTATACAGTAGAAAGGTGAAATTGAAATTTTTGAAATTGGTGCTATACCTGACTTAGAGAATACAGAGAAAAAAGGCTGTTGTCTTCTCTTTTGCCAAGTTGTCTTCTCTCCCACCAGTCTACTTTGGATTCATTTACCTGAGTCAAATATTGCCTTGCTTTAGTAGGAAATGCTTCTTAGCAAACTTTCAGTCATAATGGTGTCGACTTGAATTATCCTCGGGTACAAAAATTCAAAGAGTAATCCTTTAGTGGGAGAGAGTGACTTTTGGTTTCCATTGAAGGATCCAGTGCGTTGCAGGCAATGGCTAAAGGCTGCAAAAAAATTGTAAATACAGAGAGAACGCCGCAATGGAAAATCTGAAAAACCTCTGTGTTTGTAGTGTACATTTCAAACTGGATGACTAAGAACACAGTGTTTTATACCATTCTGTCAGTTCCCCCCAAAATTGATCTTGGAAATGACTTGGAATATGTCACACAAGTTATATGGGTTATTTTGACAAATGTGGTACTATAAAGTATTGTTATATGAAAAGGCATTGCGTTAAGATTCTTTAGATTAGGATTCTAAAAGATTAGGTTTTGGAATAACATGAGGGTGAGTAAATAATCCTCTGCTTACACACAAATGTTCATGTTGAGTTTCAACTGGCCTGGCTTTTAAACAATTTCATTAGAAAAATATTCCTTTAAAGTTTCTATGTGGGCTCTATGGCAACAGCAACGGTACAACAATATCATATTTTTTGCAGGTGGGTAGCTTGTTTCCATGGATGCACAGAGGGCTGTGTTTGTACTGGGCTTTGTGCTGCGAGGTTTCCGTTGACGTCAGAGTCTCTGGCTGTAATCTGGAATGGTCACCATGGTTGCAATGTATTTCTCTCTCTCTCTCTCCTCTCTCTCTCTCTCTGGGAGTTGTTCCAAGCTATCGCTTGTCTTTTCCAGTTTAAACGAACAGGCGCATTGCTGTCTCTCTCTTTCTCTCTGCATTCTGCTGTCTGGAGACTGACTCTGGGTCAGTGATATAATAACTGTAGGTATTTGTTTAGAGAAAACGTGAACAAGAAAAGTGAGGAAAAAAACTTTAACACTAAAAACAAGGCTATCTGTGATTTAGGCTTTGGCACTAGAGACAATCTAAACAATGTGGCAGTCACAAAACAATGACAATTAGGCAACATTTAATATCTACATTTCATGAAATAAAATTATTAATGTATCTCCTCTTTTGTTTTGTTTGGTGCCAGCAAACCATGTTGTAGTTAGGGGAAAAAAAAGAGCAGAATGGTGAATGACGGAGATCCAGTGTGATTCATGCTGTGACCTGTTCCATGTAGGAGTGTCACGCAAGATTATGGAGAGACGGCATTCTCCATCACTGTCTGGGAGTCTCAAAACATATATATATATATATCAGAATGAAAGCATTACCATTTGAGAAGTACTAGAGGGGAATTGCACAAAGAAGTTATTATGTGTGAAAATCACAAGACTCGGTGCTGTCCTCTTTTATATGTTTGAGTTTTACGTGTTCAGCTGTTTTGTTTGACTTTATTAATGTCGGATTTGAAGCACAACCTTCCGTGGTGCAAAATCAAATATTAATGCATATTTCGAGGAAAGGCTGAAAGGCTGTTTAATTATTCCATGTTTTTAATGAGCTGTGTTGATAGAGTCACCAGAAAAGACATTATGAATTAGTTCTCACACTATACACCTTTTACATGAGAAACATCACAGCTGAATTATCATACAAAGGAAGGATATTCAATAAAGCTTTGGTCTTTGAGAATCGCTTTGAATCACCTTTCCTTTTTCACTTTCTACTTCAACCTCTTTGCTTTGCTTTAAGCACTTTTACGGTAAGCAGAAACTCTCCTGCCTGCCTGCATTGAAAATGAAACAAAGGGCATGAAATATTTTGACCTTTTCTTTGTTTCGTTTGTTTGATTAATGGCATTCATTGTGGAGTCACATGCACATGTGTGAGCATTTAGACTTTTCTGTGTAACTACAGAACATGGAAACTCCAATCCCTTCAGACAAAATCATCTATTTATTCATAGTGGAATTTTAATTTGGTTCCCTTTCTTCTGGATGGAACTCAGAACTAATCATATGACAATATATGTTATGCCATCAGATATGTAGGACCAAAGGGCATTTGGAAAAATGAAAAATGTCATTGCCGTAAATGTCAAAATAATGAAGCAAGTGGTATTTTAAAGAAAGATAGTACAAGCGCACTTTTTAAGCAAACATTTCACAGATTACTAGGTTATAAATAATAAAACAATAGCTATAGAGTTCAAAATGAATACAAAGCATTGAGATAGGTAACACTTTATTTCAATAGACCACTTTAGACATTCTACTAACTATAAGTAACTTTGCAACATGTCAGCTTATCCTACTAACCAGAACCTAACAGTCTACTAAGGGGCCGTTTACACGCCACCATTTTTAACTGAAAATGAAAAACTTTTTTGCATTTTGGCCATTCTTTTACACGACAACAGCATTTTGGAGGCCCAAAAACGCAAACTTTTGAATACGGGTTTCAAAGTGCAAGTTTTTGAAAACATTACCGTAATCATCTCCATGTAAACTACAAAAATGTGAGTTTGCGAAAACAGTGACATCATGCGCTTGCATTTTACATGTTTAGTCTATATGCACATAGTATTTCTTCACAAAGTGACATTGCCAACTACTGGCCTGGCATGAATGACACAGCAATTTCAATTGTTTTCATGGACCCGTGTGAATTCCGTTTGTATGCCTCATACTCTAAAGAGAATTAGTTGACATGTAGATGCAAAGTTACTTATAGTTAGCAGAATCTCTAAAGTGGACCATCGAGGTCTAGCCTTGAGACATTTGTGGTTGTGTAAGTTAGTGAATCGTGTTGATATATTTGATTAATCTCTACACCTGTGGTTATTCACCTGTGTAAACTTGAGGAGAACAGACCTCAAACATCCACTAAAACACCAGCTGATTAAAAGATATTTCAAACAGCGCTAATAATAACTGTCAAGGTGCAGGGAAGGAATATAATAACAGCCGTTTTACTTTATTTATAGAAGAAGATAATCCAAACATGAGTCAAAAATCACCATAAGAGCTTCACAAACATAAAGACAATATCTGTACAGCGAGTAGAACTGAAGTGAGGGCTTATACATAGGCGATAACAAACTGAACAAGAAACAGGTGCACCAAGCAATCAGTAACCATGACAATATACTAGGGCATAATTAGTAACCTATAGGGAACAGAAAGGAAGCACAAGAATCAAACAGAAGCAGAAAAGCAAATACACCATCCACAGAACTGAATGTAAACCATGACCATAACAGTGTCTTTAGATGAATTCAGAAGCACATACTACTCTTACTATTTCTGCCACAGAAAGATAGGGTAAACGTATGAGTAGTTAAACATTTTGTTGTCTTAAATTGCATTAAACAATGTAAAATGACTATTTTATTAACAAAATGGGTAACATTTTAGAATACTGCTCTGTCATTAATGAATAACTAGACAGGAACAAATGAGTAATGCACTATTAACTAACAAGAAACTCTGATTAACAGATTAGTAAGTAATAGTGCTCAGTTGAATGAGGTAGTTCACTATTAGCAAATCAGTAACTACTATTTTTTCATACTTCCCAGAGAACTACTAAGAACTACTATATACTACTATATATTTGGAATAAATACTTTGAATGTTGCGATCCTGTCGGACTTATGATAGCTACCTGAATCATAACAAAGCACTGTTGGCCAGAGGAGAACTGGCCCCCCGACTAAGCCTGGTTTCTCCCAAGGTTTTTTTTCTCCATTTAAACACCTATTTGCCACTTGTCTGCCACCTGATGTCACCTGATGGAGTTTGGGTTCCTTGCCGCTGTCGCCTTTGGCTTGCTTAGTTGGGGACACTTGACATTTGATATTCAACAGTGCTTTGATCTGCCTGCATTGACACTATTCTTTTAAGAGCTGCTGTGCAGCCAAACAATGTACCAGTTATCAATGTAAAGCTGCTTTGACACAATCTACATTGTAAAAAGCGCTATATAAATAAAGGTGACTTGACTTGACTTGATATACTATAAAAAAAATAGTAGTTATTGATTAGCTAACCTCATTCAGCTGAGCACTAATACTTACTAATTCATTAATCAGTTTCTTGTTAGTTAATAGTAATTACTAGAGTGTTAATGCTTTACTCATTTGTTCCTGTGTAGTTATCACAAAAGTGTTTTCACAAAATATGTTGTGTAATGAGATTAATAAATGTGTTTTCATGATTAGAACTCAAATGCCTTGTAAATGCTCAGTTCAGCAGTTGTGATGTGTAGTCTACTCATTAAGTAATGTCAACACATGACTTGCTTCTAATAATGTACTGAATGTCCTCACTTCTAATTCTGTATTTCTGTGAAACACCTTCCATCCAAACCAGCTGATGTGGTTGTCTGCCCAAAGCTATTATTATTGTTTCTGGCATTACAACTAGAAATATTCTCTCAGATGAGAAAGGAATCTATTGTTGCAGTTCCACTGGAGCGTCGGGGATTCCTGCGAGCACTTTATCTGTTTCAGATCAAAACAGCAGAACTCCAAAGAAGAACTAAAGCACCTCAGGCCTTCTGACTGGTCTGTCTGGTATTTTTACTGAATTTCGTCTGAATCAGGGAACACATTGCAGGGCCTTTTGAGGGAAAACACCTTCCAAATGTTTTAGATACAAAGTGGGAACATTTGCCGTTTCAAGCTTACAAAATCTCAAACCAAAACTGCATTCAAAGTTGTATGGAAACTTGAAGCACATGCCACCTAGAGAAATGTAACACGCTTATCTACCTATTCTGAAGTATGAATAGTTTTTCCACTGTTTTACAAGTTATGCAAATTGTTCCTTATTTAAGTTAATAATACCCAGTGCAGTTTGCGAATGATGTCATCCACTTTTCACTGTTTCCATGAACTCTGTTGCACTGCTATTTTAACATGCTGTTGTAAGCAGGATGTTGCAATGCTCATTTTAGCTTTATATTGAGCAATGCTGACAGATATGAACAGGGCTCTAATGCCATTTAAGATAGTTAGTAATCAAGATTAGTAACATCCTGTATGAGAGCATTTTACTCAGTTTCACAGAAGTCCTCTTTGAGAAAGATTAGTTACTTACTAAGGAATGCAGTACTCATACATAATTGCTCATGCTTATCAGGTTAGTGAAAGAACATATTTGGCATGTAGCTTGTCCCAAATAGTGTGGTTTGCTGAGGATTGTGATTCTTACGATTTTGCCCGCAGACAATACATGGCCGGGAAAATCTCACAGACTGGAGGAGCGACCCAAGCCATATCTAGAGACCAGAAGATCATGGACTCTTTAGAAATGTGACTGTATAAGTAAAAGGTCTTCAACCTTGCTCCTTGGGACCTACCGTCCTGCAAAGTTTATATCCATCCTGCTTCAGCACAACTGTAGGAGCCGCTGCTTCAACTAAAAATGGAAAACTTTTTATGCGTTTTGGTCATTCATTTACACGAAAAATGCCGTTTTGGGGGCATTAAAATGCAAACTTTTGAAAATGGCTTTCAAAGTACAAGTTTTTCAACCGTTATCGTTGTAACCGTTATCGTTATCTTCTCCATGTAACCTACAAAAATGTGAATTTGTGAAAACGGTGATGTGCATACGTATTACATGTTTAGTCTATAGATGCGTAGTGTTTCTTTACAAAGTGACATCTACTGGCCTGACATGAATAATACAGCGTTTTTAGTGTTTTTCACGAATCCGTGTGAACGGGGATCATTTTGACAACGTTGTTATTTGTACGTGAAAAACAATAAAAAAATGTTAGTACATCATTGTTTTGTAGGGATGCACCGATAGGATTTGTTTGAGCTGAAACAGATACAAATTTTATCAAACAATTATTGGCCAATTCCGATACTGATATGTAATAAACATGGATTGGATCCATTTAACATTCAGCACAGCAGGAATATTAGGCTGCTGTCACTTTGAGAGCCTCACGGATCCAATATACTGTTACACAAGTGTTTTATTTCTCAGCCGTTTACTTTCATTTAAAGGGTTAGTTCACCCAAAAATAAATATTCTGTCATTTATTACTCACCCTCGTGCTGTTCCACACCCGTAAGACCTTCGTAAACCTTCGGAACGCAAATTGAGATATTTTTGTTGAAATCTGATGGCTCCGTGAGGCCTGCATAGGGAGCAATGACATTTCCTCTCTCAAGATCCATAAACGTACTAAAAACATATTTAAATCAGTTCATGTGAGTACAGTGGTTCAATATTAATATCATTAAGCGACGAGAATATTTTTGGTGTGCCAAAAAAAACGAAATAACAACTTATATACTGATGGCCGATTTTAAAACACTGCTTCAGGAAGCTTCAGAGCGTAATGAATCAGCGTGTCATTATTTTGTTTTGGCAAGTATTTAATATTTTACACAAAAAAATGTTGGATTATGCAACAGACATTATACAATCTCATTGCAGTTAATTAATAAACCATCTGTTTGATATATCTGCCTTTTTCATGCTATAGCCGATATGCCGATGGTAGCAACATTGGCAACCATCTTGAACACCCTAGCAACCGCATAACAACGTAGTAAAACATTTACTTAGCCCTAGCCACCATCCAGAACACCAAAAAATGAGCAATGCTACACACTGGAAAAAAAATAAAAAAATAAATATCTTAATATCTTAATAAGAAGATTAGTCCACCTAATAATTAACATTTCCTGATTATTTAATCACCCCAAGGCCATCCAATATGTATATGAATTTCTTTCTTCAGCTGTAGAGAAATTAAAGGTGCAGTAGGGAAAATGCTAACTTTAGCCTGCTAGCATTGAAAGGGTACATCCCACCCTTCCTGCAAATTGCCGTCCAAAGCCATGCCTCCTCAAAAAAAAAAAAAAAAAACACATGAATGCGCACAGACCAGAAGCGAGACGATCAGAGACAATGTTATTGGATTACATCATGTGTCATTCACCGGTGAGAAAACTTTACATTACAATGAGTATTAGTACTACAATAACAGACATAAACAACTTTTTAAAAATGAATTAGACGCAGCAAATGGATATGCTGGACATTTCTAACGTGACAGCTTTGAGCACAAAATAAACAACATCATTGTCTTTATAACCACAAAGGTGATAGTATTTTGTAGCAAAAATACAATGTAAACATTGTCAGAATATCAAGCGAAGGAACAACACAAAACTATCTTTTCGTGCCAACGACACTGAGGGTATTTTCATTGGAGGAGGAAACACAACGTTTTACTCATTGTTCGTAGCAAGACTCAGAAACAATGGTCGAAACATCTGGTGGTGGTGGCCTTACGAATCCATGCACCAAAGGTGTGGATGTTGTAGTTTGCTTGTAACTTTGAAAACATAGTATAGTTCCCGATTAGATGCTGAGTGCTGCTGTCGTTGAGCTAATTCATAAAGGTACACAAACTGCATATGCTACATTATTATGCGTTACTATCAAAACACATCAAAATTAAATCTTACCATGTACCTACCTGTCTAAAAGAAATACTGCAACCATGGCATTATCTTTCAGACCCTTTGACTCCCACAGTTGTCTCCAGCATGGAAAAGCAACACCGATATTAATTCAGGGTTTTAGCTCTTTTATGATCCAGCCTTTTTTCGTTGTAGCCCTTTCTAAGACGGTCTTTTGGTCGATACTTTTCCAGTGCCACTTGTTGTCCGTTCAGAAGGTAATTTAGGTGATGTTCGCCTGTTATTCTCACTCTCTGCACAGCATACAAGAAATGTGCTAATGATGTATGATGCCCGCATGAACAGGCTGCGCATTGACAGCGAACAGATGCTATCAAAAGCAATGATTGAACAAACATTTTATGGTCCTACGCCTTCCACAGACGATATATATTTATAAAAATACATTTAGACCGCTTAACATAGTGAGAACAGAACCCCATGCCAACATATAAGTATTTTCTAGTGAAACGATCAGTCATTTTCAGAAAAAAGTAAAAAATTATATACTTTTTATCTACAAATGATCGCCTTGGTCCAGCTCTGCAAAATGCGTTTACGAGACGGTTGAGTTCACGACCTCTCAGGTGTCGTGACGTATGTGGCAAGAACTGTTTGTAAGAGAGGAGAAGGAGTGCTGTCCAAAACAAATGGTCATTGCTATATATAAGTATTTCTTTCAGTTCATTTTTCAGTTCATTTTTCAGTTAGAAAAGGTCAGTTCGTGTGTGTATCCTGTATGTAAAATCCTCTAGTAAACAATGGTATAAACATGGATTGGATCCATTTAACATTCAGCACAGCAGGAATATTAGGCTGCTGTCACTTTGAGAGCCTCACGGATCCAACATACTGTTACACAAGTGTTTTATTTCTCAGCCGTTTACTTTCATTTAAAGGGTTAATTCACCCAAAAATGAAAATTCTGTAATTTGTTACTCACGCTCATGCCGTTCCACACCCGTATGATTCTTGCTGCTTACGTCATGCATGACCTTCCCAACCATAGATAGATACGTAACAGTCATATTGGAACATATTGGAAATAGATAGATATGTAACATACATATTGGAGCAGTCAAAGCCAGTCCGTCAACACTGAAAAGCATCTGCAACCGTAGTTATACGCAGGTTATACAGGTTAAAACCTGTAATATGGAGTTAATACAAACCAACGCATTCTCACCTGTGAAAGGTTATCCCATTCTCATTTCTTCAGGAATTTAAATCTTGGAGGTTTTTACAACCAGCAATGTTGTGGCATCTTGAAATACTTCTGAAATGCAGCATCTGAAATGTTGACCATTCCAAGATAGCGGACACGTCATATATATATATATATATATATATATATATATATATATATATACATATATTTAAATCTTGTGTCAAAAAAAGTTGACATACTATACTTTGTGCACTTACCCAGCTAACAAATGTTTGTTCTAAGAACGTTTTCTCCCAACATTATGAGGTTATTTAAAAAACCTTATATAAACAATGTATGAATAACGTTTTTGTGCTAACCTCTTGAGAACGTTATTGAAGACCAGATAACCTTGAACAAACATTCTGTTAACTTTATTGGAAGAACATTTGTTCATAAGTTTGAGAGAACCTTGACAGAACGTTAGCCAAAGTTATGAGAACATTCCCTGTTAGCTGGATATACTGTGCACTATGTAGTCTACTGTCTAGTGTGTGAGGTTATTTTGTCATCCAGCAACAATTGAGTGCATGAAGAGACCAACATTCCACACTTCTTTTTTTCCTGGTTAATTAAGTGCATCATTCAGGAATTTAAAGTGCACTTTTTTCTTGTTTTTTTTTTAGTGTAAACACTACTTAGTTACACTATTTATTCTACAAAACGCCATAAATAACGCTTAAGAATTTGGATGCACCTCTAGTTTTATTATTCTGTGACTCATTAAAACATAGTATGTTGCCCTGTGAACGCATTAAAAAGAAAGTCTGGAAATGTCATTGCGTCAATGAGAGTTCAGGGTGTTATGTAATTCTGTAACATGTCCTCACATGGTTAAAGTAGTCATAGACATAAAAGCACAATTAGCGTGATTATGTATATGTAGGTGTGTTTACATACTGCGCTTGTATGGGTGGGAGTGAGACGTGCCCTGTCTGACTCACTCTACTTATCCATTGATAAGTCATGCCATACAAGCATTTGTGAGATGTGTTGGATTATGAGTCTGTTTGGAACAGTGTGTTTTAAACTGTAGACTTTTGGCAGTAACCAGCCACTACATTTACACACAGAGCACAAGGCTTTTGAAATGTTGACGACAACCCTCTCAAAGCCTCTTCCCTGCACAGAGATTACATCATTTCCCTTTCGTCATACGGGAAAAGTGCAGCCACACAGCTGCAAATGAGAAAAATGACAATGAGGTGCTTGTAAGGGGACGTCCCTCTGATCGTGATCACCGTCTTCTCATTTTACTACAGCATTGCATGTCATAAGCATTGGTTATCTTAAGTGTCCATAAAGGCACCGCTTTATTTTCATAGACATGTCAGATAAGTCTTCTGAGAAGTTATGACATCAGTTGTAAAGTTGGGTTGGAAGGTGATAACCAAAAATAACTCATGTGAATATGAAAAGTGCTGCATTATTACAACAAGCTGCTGTTTCTTTTCTGTAGTTTTTGGTAAATTCCTTAATATTTGATCTCACTGTTGTCGATGAATCATTGTGGTGTCATACTTCAACTCTGATATTTTCGTTTTGCTTACATTTAATTGTGTGACCTATATACTTCCTTGAATGGTTTCTCTTTAAATCTATAACTTCCTTATTTCTTAAGAAATGAGCCCTGTTGAGGCAGCACATGTTGAGCTCAGAAAAGACAAAAGCGGGGTGGCACACCACTTGTGAAAGAGAAAAATGATAAAGCAAGAGAAGTCGTGAAGTGTTTACGACAGCTCGCTTCTATTACAAGCTCACTGTGTTGCGTAATTACAAAGAAGTTCTATGGAATCACATGATCACTCAATCGGCTACTAGAGAATTTCACATTTGATTATGGAGTACACTGGAAAGCTCTGGCAGCTGGCTTAGAGCTGAAAAATGACGTTAACCCGATCAGACCTCATGAAAGGATCTTTTGTGTTTTTTTATCACAGCAATCGAAAATAAAAACAACTGTTGGTAGTGCTTGCTATTGGGTTAAAGAGTTGAACACACCCCTAACATACCCCTCAGTGTTAAACTTCTGTTCTAAACTCATTTTGCGCCTTTAGAGAGTAGCGTGCTGTTGTATAAGCGGAAAATAAAATGGGAAAAATTATATAGACTTCCAGTGAAAGAGGGAACTGAACCTTATCTTGAGACAATTATATCATAGAGACCTGAGGGTGAGGTTTTTCCATGAATATCTTAGTAACAGTGTTGCCAATTTAGCAACTTTGTTGCTACATCAGTGACTTTTCACAACCCTTTAGTGACTTTTTAACAAAAAGCTACTAGAAATAAAATGTAGCGACTTTATGGACTGCTGGTTAACATGTAGTCAGTCAATATATGACACTCGTTCCTTTGTCTGACAGAAAACAGCTTTATTGGACATTCAGCTATATATTGAGTTAAAATACAGTATATGAGCATGGATTAGAAGAGAAAACAGTGCCGACAGTTGGCGCATTACGTCAACTAGCGACATTTAAGCCGCATTTACACTGCAGGTCATGATGCCCAATTTCGATTTGTTGACTATAACTGATTTTTTTTTTTTTTTTTTTTTTTTTGATGACTAGCTCAAATGTTCTTTTAAAAGTTATCCATATCCAATATCTGCATTTACATTATACACCTGGCGAAACAACCCAAGGTAGACGTACTGACCCGGAAAAGCTTAGGCCGAAAAGGAAGTAAAAATGGTGTGATTTGCAATTAACACAGATGAAATGAAAATACAAGCTTTTGCTTTCTGCAGGATCTTTTTAAAGGTCAGCAAAACATCGGTCTCGTAAGGCGGAGAAAAAAGAGGAGAGCCATTGTTTCAGCCTTGGCATTGAAAAACGTCATGTGATAGCGGTTGAGTTGACGTCATTCGCTACCATCGTATTTTCAATGACGTACGGCTGGCACTGACAGGGGAATATCCGATCTGTCCGCTAACATGGCAGACGCAAATGCACGTATCTGATTCATATCAGATTTATTTCCACATATCATGAGGCCTGAAACTGATCTGAGAATATCGGAATCCATGTGCTTTTTTTTCCTGCTTACATGTTTGTGGGTCATATCTGTGCCACATGGGAGGAAAAAAATCGGAATTGGGTCACTTGAACCATGTAATGTAAATACGGCCTAAGAGACTTTCTGAGCAGGCTTTTGCTACTTTCCATTGAAAATAATTGGCAGCACTGCCCTGGAAACCACCCACAACACCTTGACATCAGTTGTGCATGTACTAGCACCACATTTCAGTTTCAAATCTAAAACCAAAGGTCACTGTGAGGTAAATTATGATTATTATGACTTAACTAGTACAAATGCAGATGTATTTTGGGTAACACTTTATTTTAAGGTGACACAGTTACATGTTACTACATGTACTTACTATAGTAATTGTATGTTATTATGCATAATTACAAGTAACTAACCTTAAAGCAAACCCTAACCCTAATTGTAACTCTATAGTAAGTACATGTAGTTAATTAATATTACTTAGTACTTGTATGAGTAATTACAATGTAACAACGTCACCTTAAATTGTAATGGAATTTTGTAGTTTATGTTCATTCTTGTCTTTCATGGTATATATATACATATTTTTTTTTTTTTTTTTTTTTTTATTAATGGAGGTTTAGCAGACACATTGTTGAAGGCACATATTGACAGTGTTGGGGGTAATTACAAGTAAAATCATGTAATCAGATTACTTTTTTCAAGTAACTAGTAAAGTAATGCATTACTTTTAAATGTATAACAAAATATCTGAGTTACTTTTCAAATGCAAGTTACGTTATTTTCCCATTTATTGGCTGACTTTGCATTTCCTTCAGGCTTATTCATTTTGTTTCGTGAAAGGGGCCTTTACATAGAACTTTTATTTCTGTTATTAAAAAACAAACAAGCCCAGATGAGAAAAAGTAACGCATAAGTTACAGTGCATTACATTCTATAAAAACTAATAAAATGAGTTACTTTTTTAGGGAGTAACGCAATAATGTAACACATTACTTTTAAAAGTAACTTTCCCCAACACATATCGCACATTTACAGCTGAGAGAATTCGCACCCAAACAGCTGACTATCACTGAATTCTGGTAAACGCAGAGAGACGAGTTTGTTCTGCACATGCGTGCAGCAGCTGTTTGCACGCCTTTGTGTGGCTGGTATGAAACTGTTTCCTGGGTATAAGTCTCATAGCTCACATGTGTCGTGAGACCAGCATGTTTTTTCTCGCTTTACTGTAAACGTCAGTATAGCAGGAAGAAGAAAAAGGCAAAGGGTTGTAAGTACGAAACATGTCTGTTTGTCAGAAGCACCTTATTTCTCTGTGGCGAAAACATTTTTCCCCCTCTCGACCAATACTCAAGATTTAAAATTTGACATTTGTGCGATAAATCCATGGGCGTGACTTCAAAGCATTTGGTTTGTGTTTTATTGCAAAACTCTGTAATAGTTCTGCAAGGGGATAATTTGGCTTTCTGCGTGAAACCAAAACACAAGTTTAAGTTTGAACATGCATGGATCACCGTAGTGCGGTTTCCAGTGAAAAAAGTGTGCACTAAATGGCAGCTTAAAAAGTAACTTCATCAAGGTCTAAACTGATACAAATTTATTTATTCTGTTAGTGTATTGATTGTCACGTGCTTTCTCTTATTCACCCAAATACAATCACTCTCTATCACACATTCTCAGACGAATCCTCACACACACACACACTCCCCAGCTGTGTAAGTACAGCACATGCGTTCCAGTCCTATTCACCACAACACAGCGTGACTTTACAAACCTGACTAGTTTCCCAGCAGACTTCAAGTTCAAAAGAGTTCAAAACAGTCACACCTCTTCCCTTTTATCACAGTCTCTACCGAGTAAAGCCAGACTCGTTTAAAAAAAGAGATCAGCTGTTACCGCACACACACACACACACACACACACACACACTAGTCAAAGGTGTGGACGCTTGACTGAATTTAATGATTAATGAAGTTTTGAATATAAAGGCTTCTGCTTAAATGCTTGAAATGAGTTTTCTAGACAAATATAAATGGTTTCTGAGAATCAAGTTCTTTACAATACAATAATTTTACTTGAATTAATTTGTATTTATTCAGCATTCAAATCAACTCCATCAGTATTGTTTAAAAAGATGTACCACATCAAGTTTGTTGAGAAAAATCTACTGAAATCTGTAAGCTAGACTAAAAAAATAGATTTATATACAAGTTTTAGTCACTATTTAATTTCCATTTGTGTTATTTCATAGTTGATGACTTACTATTTGCTATAAAAATAGTAACAATAAAGGACGTAGTTACTTATAGTCAGTTGAATGTCAAAAGTGGCCTATTGAAATGAAGTGTAACGGAAAATAAAATGTTACATATGTTACATGTAGTTACTGTAACATACGTTTCTATCCCTAAACTAAACCCTAATCCTAACCCTACTATAGTAAGTACATGTAGTTACTCAGTACTTAAATGTAGTGTAACAAACACACCTTAAAATAAAGTGTAACCATAAAATGTTACCATTTAATTACCTTTTAATTGCAATATAACCACTTATCTCTCCTCGCATGTTATAGCTAGTCATTCACTTTTGTTATCCAAGGTCGTTCCTTTAAATACTGTGTGTAAAACTTTGACTGTAATCCCGAGCTTCCTCATATCAGTCAAAGTCTTACTGGAACAGCCTTGTCGGAGAGAGCGAGGGGAGGATCATTCCCGCTCACCAAAGTGAATATCTCTGAATCAACTTTAACCCTTCCAGGAGAGAATCTGAATCATAGGCGCCGGCAGGTCTGATTCATCTGCAATGTGAAGTATTTCAACCACTTTCAGACTGAGGAAAAATGAAAAACCCAAGACATGGAGTTCATTTTTACAAAAATAGTGCTCTTTAATAAATTATTGAAATGTTGTTTTTGTTTTTTTTTCATATATAAATATAAATACATTACATCAAAACATGGTTGAGATGTCTTTACAAAAGATAACCGATCTGAATTCATCTTCATATATGTAAACAGTGTCTTGTATGACAAGGTGAAACATGGGTGATCTTTTAGACACAGACCACTCATGCATGTTAATACATTCAATAACAAACAGCAGTCTCATTTCAACTGCTTCTAACACAAACACTACAAACACACAGAAATTTTGTTTCAAAGTGTCGCTCTTTCAAGTACAAGCAGAATGTCCATTTTTATGTGTTTTATCTGAGCTGCTTTGACTCTTTTGTTCCCACCCAGAAGTCATTTCTCAACAACAGCATGTCCACTGTGCCTCAGTGCTAATGCTGTTACTCACTTCTTCCTTTTTCCCTTGAAAGGCACAAATATTTACTTGGAAGAAGGCGGTGGCAGCTGGTTTCGGTTAAATGGCTTGCTGTCTCCCTGCTTGGCGGAGCTCGCAGATTCGAGGCAGTGATTGGTGCCCGCAGATACTGGCAAAGGAACAGTACAAATGTGCATTCACTGGCAAGAACGAGGCTTCAAGATCAGTCATGTGAGAATGCATCAGTGATAGTACTCATGGCAGTACTCGCCAACTCCATGTACTCATGAACAGTTCAATACTTCTTGGCCCATCAAGCTTCCAAGGCCTGTGACCTTTGAGGCTCACCGGACTAGCTTCAGCTCCCTCATTGCCTCCCATTTCTTCATTCAACATAGCTCAGACCACAGATCAGTGCATCTCAGTTGTTTAAATGGGAGCATCGTACTCTTGTAGGAAGTCTTTGAGCTGTTGTGGGAGCTGCTCTTTTTTCCCAGAAACGTCTATATGTCCATTCACAGTCTTCCTGCATAGATGCTGCAGGGAGGACATTGTGCAAGGTAGGGGCCTCAACAGCTCCAAGGGGATTTTCTCGCCCCCTGTGTAGATGTAGTAGGCGCTCCGAGAGTTTCCAATGGACAGAGCGCTTCTGGCTGAGGGCATGTAGTGATGGACGAGCTTCAGCACGCAGTCGAAGCGTGGCACCGACTGCATGCTCTTGGAGTCCGTTTGTAGGAAAAACGACTTGTTGTCACACTGCATCCGCAGGTTCTTGGTGCCCGACTCGGTCTTGACGCTGAGCGTGAAGAAGTGCCGGTTGTCCGAACTGTCTCTGACCAGAAAGGTCCCGCTAGGCTCCGAGTTCAACAGGTGGTTGGCCTCTTTGCCGCTGATGGAGCCCCAGTAGAAGCCGCTCTCCTGGAGCATCCTGATGGCGTGTTGCACCATCTGGTATTGCAGCTTGGAGCTGAAGGTTTTGTAACGGTGAGACGGCAGCCGCATGCTTGAGTCAAACAGGCTGCTGCTCATTGCGTTGTCAAACTTGCTGTGAGTTACCATGGCGCTACGCACAAAACTTGAGCTGCTGGGAATGGTTATGGGGAGCCTCTCAAAGCTGGTAACAAAAGAGAAAGACTTAAGATGAGTACCACAGGAAACATACATTCAATAAGACTGCATTTTTAAAAGTGTAGTGCTTTAAAGCCAGTTATGAAGCCAAAACATTTGATACTGTTCTATTATTGCAGATTGAAGTACATGTAGGAAAGATACTCAACCTATTAAAGTATAAAACTTATTTGAATTTGCTATAATTATAATTTGTTGGCAAAATTGAACAATAATAGGCTAATTCTTACTCCTTATATTGGCTATACATAAGTATCTTGTATATTATGTAGTTATTAAGGAGTAAGAATTGTTAAGTTAAGCAAATAAAGCCTTAATATTCATAAAGATGCCTTAAGTATAAAGTCAGAGCACTCTGATTAGTTTACCAAGAATATATTCTAAAAGCCTCTCTCACCTTTTAGTCTCTTTTGGTAGATGAGAACTTTTTGTGTAATATCCAAAGTGGTAAGTCTCTCTCCTCTGGCTGACTGCGTTAACTCCTGCCTTGTTAAGAGAAGTTAGTGTTTCTTCGCAGCGCCGTACTGAAGTTCTCTGTTATTTGTAGTGGCCTCTCGTCATATTCTAGTTTAGCTCCGCCTACCAGGGTTCTTCCAGTTCCAGTAAGGGTAGGTTGTCAGTAATACTATTCCTGGTACTACAAATGCTCTTCCCCTCCCCCTCTCTGCTCTTCCAGATCTACCGCCTTACTGTAAACGTATTCCCTACCACAACACCTCCCCATTGTTGATGAACAGATACCGTTTCCTAGTAACAGTGCTATATTACGAGTTTACACGAGACTTAAGGCACAAATTCGCGCCATGTGTGCATTCATGATAATGTTTAGGTGATACAGTGTATACCAAACTTATGGTGTTTAACATATTTGTGGCCAACAACATGATTAAACCGAATAAAATACGACTCATGAGCTCTGACACGCGATAGATCTGACTGTCATGTCGGCCATGATAATACGCATATCTATCCACAAGAGGACGCTAGTGTTATCGGCTTTACTATTAGAAGACACTGTGTAACTAAATATATAATAGTAAAATAAACAATAGCAAGGTAGTAGAAAGTACACATTTTATTTTTATTTATTTATTTATTTTTAACTAGAAACGTTAATAATTATAATTAAAATCATGCAAAACGTGTATTTTAAACGATGCAGGCACTAAGCAGAGTCAGATTTCCAGGAGACTGGGTGTATTCATACATAAAAAAAAATAAAGAAGTAGAATAAAACTAAAAGCATTAAATATAGCTACATCTAGATTGAGTAATCAGAAGACATGTACAGATGTGCACATTATTAAGCCTACTGTATATATATAAAAATGTATAAATATTCATGTATTTACATGATATGCATATATTGTATGTATCTAAAAGGCTAAATCCATTGTCTTTTTCATGAATATTTATTTGAACACTTCCCAAACATGCCAGTGGCCTATTAAAAGATTAGCATACAAGTATGCATTATCAAAAAACTAAGTCACCTTGGCTAATCCGGTTTCACACAGACAATAGTCAAGAGAAACGGCGTGGAATGGCATGTGAGCGGTGAAGCTCATTTACTGAAAATACTGAATCTCCTCGGGCAGAAACGTAAGCTAAAATTACCATGAAAATATGGGTAGTCTGGACGAGAAAAAGGAACAGAAAGACACATCGTGGGTCTCATTCGAAACTGGACAAAATAGAGCTGTGTTGTGAGAGTGTATCTGCTGGTCAGTTTTCCATTCGTCCACACAAGGAAAACTGCCCTGGACTTTCCAGACCATTGTCAAATAGAGAGTTTTGCATAGAAAGGAATTTTAAAAAATGATGTCACACTTCTTATTTAAAGATAATACAACAGAAAAACAGTATCAGTACCATCTTCAACCATCAAGAAGTCTTCCTGGTTTCAGTTTTCCTGCTAACCCAGATATACACAAATGATATCAAACTGTCTATACTGCACATCAACAAATTGTTATACTTGGCTGCATGCGCTATTGACAACGCGGGAATAGTATGTTAATAATAAGTCAGTGCACTTCCCAGATAGCATTTGCTCAGAGCAAATATGTAATGTTGATAATTGGTATAAGATCCAGGAAGGGTTTTGTATTATATTTAAACAACATAGTTACCTTTTACCAGAGGAGTGAACATGATCTGTCACTTATCAAGTTCATCTTGTAAAAGCACTCAGACTATTGAAGAATAAAGGAGACATGTGGGTAAGGGAAGATTAGAGTTAAATAAAATGTTGAACCAGAACTTTTTTTTTTTTTTTTTTTTTTTTTTGTTGTTGTTTTTTTGTTGCCAGAATGAATAAGAGGATTTTACTGTAATACATTTCACATTAGTGTGAAATGATTTGGTAATTTATAGGAATTTCACATGAAGGCAGAAATGTCCTCTCTCTGGAAATCTCTCAGTATTTTCTGTTCTGCTTCCAGCTTTCCTTCTCTGAAATTTCACAAGTAAAGGGAGGTGGTATTACACATGCTGTGCAATCTGAGATTCATTTCTGTATCAAAAAAAAAAAAAGTCTTATCAGTCTCATCAAAAATGTATTTTATCAGATCAGCACTCCTAGACAACGATTCAACAGAATCCTCACTGTAGATCAGTGAAGCTGGGTTTCTCATGGGTTTCTCTTCCTTCTGGTCTCCCTGTAATTCAAAGTGCAAAGCCGTACACTCCTCTTCCCATCTTTGTGTACACTGTATTTAGATCACATTTTGGGAAGTTCTCGCCATATTCCAAGATATACAAAGTGCATATATATACATGAAAAGTCATAAGAAAGTATTTCCACATATAACACACTTTCATAAATATGCTCTGGTAAAGCTCAGACACTTTATGTTTTATGTATTTATAAGTATTAGCTATTTCCAGTTGTATTTGTTGTTTTGATTTAAATGCTTCCTATATGTTTTCCATTTCAAATATGAAAGTTTCAGTTGGTTTATGGGATGGTATAACAATCATTTTGAACACATAAATTTGATTACTTCCAAATAGCAAAAGCACTAGTGCCACTGAACTTATGTTTCATTAAAACATTTTTAGCTCTTAAATCATTGAGTTTTAAAGTGATGCCTATGATTTTCTTAAAGGTACACTATGTAACTTTTGACTGGTTAAAAAACAAAACAGAAGAACATTGTTTTGGTTGTGCTTCGGCTCTGCGTGACTGTGTGGATGAATACGACCCTTCACAATAGATAACTCTTTACAATCAACTCTGTTAGAGGACTACATATGGCGATTTATCTGTTCAATAAAATACCTCACTCATCTGTTAAAGGGTTAGATCACCCAAAAATGAAAATTATCCCATGATTTACTCACCCTCAAGCCATCCTAGGTTTATCTTCTTTCAGATGAACAAAGTTGGAGTTATATTAAAAAATATCCTTGCTCTTCCAAGCTTAATAAATTGTAGTGAAGGGGGCTCAAGTTTTCAAAAAACTCATCCATCATAAAAGTACTCCACAAGGCTCCAGGGGGTTAATAAAGGCCTTCTGAAGTGAAGCGATGGGTTTTTGTAAAAAAAAAAAAAAAAAAAAAAAAAAAAAAAAAAAAATCCACATTTAAATCTTTATAAACGAATATAACTAGCATCCAGCAGACGGCCTACGCAAATCAACTTATGCCAAAAGAGTAACTTCTGATACAACGTATGGTGTATTGATGAACACGGAAGTGCAGAGGATAGAGCAAAACAAAACACCGGTCACAAATTAGAAGTCTAAAACGAGAATTTTTAAAGAGAAATGTTGGAGGATTTTGATATAAGAGAAGAGGAGCTTGAGTTTGTTGCCCAGCCCTATTTGTTTGAACCGCGAGAGGCGTCTAAGCTTACACTACTCCTACATCCTACGTCATACATTACGTCAGAAGTTACTCTTTTGGCGCAAGTCGATTTGCTTAGGCCATCTGCCGGAAGCTAATTATTATAGTTAATAAAGTTTTAAATATGGATATTTTTCTTACAAAAACCCATCGCTTCACTTCAGAAGGCCTTTATTAACCCACTGGAGTCGTATGGATTAATTTTATGATGGATGGATGAGTTTTTTTTAAATATTGAGCGCCATTATAAAGCTTGGAAGAGCCAGGATATTTTTTAATTAAAAAAAAAATAATAATATTTTTTTTAATCTCTGATTGTGTTCGTCTGAAAGAAGATAGCCATATTCACATAGGATGGCTTGAGGGTGAGTAAATTATGGGATAATTTTTGGGTGAACTATCCCTTTAAGTACTAAAAATGCCATCTCCGCTTTTACAACATTTCAAATCCGTCAGTTCTGGTCATCTGCATAAAGCCAAGCCAATGTTGATTCTTGTTTTATTACGAGCTCTGTCACGTTCTCTTTTTGCCAGTGGACTCTCCTCTGTTCGGCATTTGTTTAAAACAGGCGATTCCCCGGAGGTTGGAGATTTAACAGCTCCATGTCAACCTTTTTCGCTTGTCGTAACTCACCTATGCCACTCCCACATGATAAACGCATCAAAGTAGCCGGAGCAACTTTTCTCTATTATATGATATGATGAGACACACATGGGAGAGTGACATATGTACTCAAATGCTTATAATTGATAGTGAATCAGGGATAGACAAAAACACATTTTGGAAGAAGGATTGATAATGTATTTACTCGTTATTTCAATTGTGTTCCTTTATTTTTTTAAATTACATTTTATTTATTTACTGTGTGCAGAAAAAACTTCACTATTTAACTGAAATTTCTGGCAATATGGTAGGATTCCTGTTTTATCGGCTATATAATTATATTACAGCACTAACAGCCTGGAATATGTTGTATGTTGGATAAAATAAAGTCACTTATTTCCTTGTTTTAAAAGTGTTGAATTGCTCCCTGCAGGCAAATAAAGATTTCCAGCAATCATTGCTTCCGTAAGCATGGTGCACATTGGCAACACTGTTCGATTTATCACATTATTAGTTATTTGGCCTAACTATCGAGGTTAGTAAAATATTGTACAAGGGAACTTGATAAGCATTTTTACTTCTGCCTGATAAGATCTCAGTAATGTTTCCTGTATGCCATCTGTGTTTCATCATGATTCATTTCGGGGGAAAACCTTTACTGAGGGTACTCTTCAGTCTGGTGCTGAGGCTCTGAGCTTCATATTAAAAGAAACGAGCCTGATTCACTGAAGCCATGTGCTGTCTGTTGATACCACAATGCTTTCAGACATATTGTTGTATTTTAAAAAATACATTGTGGCAGAAGCTCAGTGGTATAATGGGATGGAAAAGAAAACACACCTACACAGGAGCTTCTGTAATTGTGTGATGTTTCCACATGATTTGTGAGCCAGTGTGTATTATTTAAACATGATAATGCTTGTCTTTACTACAAGGAAGTAACCTGACATGTTGGGAACTTCATTATCCTCATTTCCTTTTGGAAACAGAAGACCGTTTAAATTTGTTTTATGAAAAAATATTTGTTTAACAAATTATTTAAAAAAATGAAAAGGAAAATATCAGCAATATAACATCAATAATTTATGATCAATAACATGTGTGTGGTCCTGGTAATCCCTGTGTTATGGGGACCCACAAGTATAGTAATACCAGTAACTTTTGACCTTGTGGGGACATTTTTTTTTTTTAATTTTGAAAATCTAAAATAGCAGAAAGTTTTCTGTGATGTTTGTGTAGGGGGACAGAATATACAGTTTTTACAGTATAAAAACAATTACACCAGTGGAATGTCCCCATAATGATAGAAATACCAGTGTGTGTGCGTGCATTTTTGTGACATATCAGGACACAAATTTGTATAATGACATGGGTATTACAAGGAGAGGGTGACTTATGAGGACATTATCCCATGTCCCCATTTTTCAAAAGGCTTATAAATCATACAGAATGAGATTTTTTGAGAAAGTAAAAATGTGCACAGTTTCCTGTAATGGGTAGGTTTAAGTGTAGGGTTGGTGTAGGGTGATAGAAAATACGGTTTGGACAGTATAAAAACCATTACGCTTATGGAATGTCCCCACAATTCACAAAAACAAACCTCTGTGTATGTGTGTGTGTGTGTGTGTGTGTGTGTGTGGTCTAAACCCTACATAATGAGGACAAAATGTCCCTATAATAATAGTAATAAAATTTATCTTGTGGGGATATTTTTGGTCCCCACGAGGAAAACAGCTTGTAAAACATACTGTATGATTTTTTTTTTTTTTGAAAATATAATAATGCAAATTTTCTGTGAGAGAAGTTTGCTGTGCAGAAAAAATACATCCTGTTTGTTTACATGAACTGCATGAACTTAGTGAACAAACTAATTAACTAACATTTTCCAACCTACAGGCTCTATCCCAACTGGCACCCTTTGCTCTCACGGTCTAAATTTTTCCACTAATCGGCTCAATGAGGGAAAATACTGGCCGCAAAGGGGGTGCTTGTGTATCTTTATGAATCATGAAATGGCAAATGGGACCCCCTAAGGTTGAGTGCCTTCAACCCTCCTCCTGGAGACCCACTGTCCTGCAAAGTTTAGAACCAATCCTAATCAAACACCTGAACCAGCTAATCGAGATCGTCAGGATCACTTGAAAATAAACAAGCTAAAGCAAGTTGGAAATAAACTTTGCAGGACAGTGGCCCTCCAGGATCAGGGTTGAAGACCTAGGTAGACTTAACAGATGTGAAAGTGAAGGCCACAATTCTGAAAGTCCACTTCAGCTGTGATTTAGGACAGATTTATCTAATTCTCCCAGACAGCACATGTGATTAAGCAATCCAAATTTTAATTAAAGAGCACTTCATCTGGAAGGAATCTGTTGTGTTCAAACATCTGAAAAACATCTTTAAAAAATGCATCTTCTACATGTTTATTTAACATCTGAGAGGAAACGTCTTAGAGACGTATTTTGGGTGAGTCCTCTTACATATGAAAACACTGTAGCTATTAGCTGTAAAACTGTCTGCACAATACAATGTGACAACAGACAGTGATGGAGCATTTCTACACTACACCTCTTCATTGGAAAAAATAAAATAGCTTGTTAATGAAAAAGTTCTGCTACTTTTGAAACAGAAGAGCTGTCATGCTACTGAAAACTGTGGTTAGCAGCATTTCTAATTAGGGGCAGTTTACATGACACTGTTTTCAACTAAAAAGCGAAAACGTGTTTTGGCCGTTCGTTTACACGACAAGTGCGTTTTAGGGACCTGAAAATGCAAACTTTTGAAACTGGGAAGTGCAAGTTTTTGAAAAAGATACCGTTATCGCCTCCAACTACAAAAAAGTGAATTTGTGAAAACAGTGACTTCATGGGCATGTGTGTTACGTGTTCAGTCTATAGACGCGTAGTGTTTCTTTACAAAGTAACATCGCCATCTACTGGCCTGACAGCAGAACACGGCGTTTTAGTCATTTTCACAGATCTGTGTGATTGAGGATTGTTTTGAAGACGTTGTCGTCTGTATGCAAGAAATGCAAAGGAAAATCTTCTCAGTTTTTAGTACATCATTGTCGCGTAAACGTACCCTCACTCCCCACCGCTGAAAATATTGCTTATAAAAGTATTTAAGTAGTTCATTCTAATTAAAAATTGCTATTTTATCCAATATTTATATGTGTTATGCTGGTATAATTGAATCATGTTGTGTCATGTTAAGTCAGGTAGCACTTTTACTTTTGTAGCGCTTTTCACAATACACATTGTTTCAAAGCAGCTTTACGGAAAATCATGCTAATGTTTATATCTTCATGCCATATAGTCGCATTTAGCATTTAGACATTTTCTAAACAATCAAGCAGTTGAGATTTTCTAAAGGCTTCCCAGCTGAAAAAAATATGTTCTAAGAAAGTTTAGAGGTGGTAATGTGGCCATGACGCGAAGCGCTTATACTACGGTTACCACACCTCAAGACACTGTTCCGATGTTATATTTCAAGATATTTGTCAGGTTTTTGTCCTTAAAACACTCTTGTGTGTGGGACTAATTTCTTACGCATCTCATCCCAAGCCTCCATTGCTGATTCCAAAACGTCATTTTAGAACTAGTAACGGAGGATTGAGCCTTTATAGCAGAATAATACCGTTGATACAGTTATTAACACAGTTAAGAGAGAGAGAGAGAGAGAGAGAGAGAGAGAGAATAAGCAGCATATGTGAATTAGCCTACTTGAGTCTGTGCGTCTCTCACAGCAGCAGTGTCGATAACTAATAACGAAACTATAAGTTTATCTACCTCAAGAACCGCACAGTTATGACCTCGCTGGTGAGAAATGTCATGTAGCTTTTAAAGGGTTGGTTAATCCGAAAATGAAAGTAATGTCATTAATTACTCACCCTCTACACCCATAAGACCTTCGTTTATCTTTGGAACACAAATTAAGATATTTTGATTAAATCTGATGGCTCAGTGAGGCCTCTATTGAGAGCAAAGCCACCGAACCTCTCAAGATCCATAAAGGTACTAAGGACGTATTTAAAACAGTTCATGTGAATTCAGTGGTTCAACCTTAATATTATAATGTGACGAGAATTCTTTTTGTGTGCCAAAAAAAACAAAATAACGACTTTTCAACAATATCTCGTGATGGCCGATTTCAAAACACCGCTTCTGAGCTTTACGAATCTTTTGTTTCGAATAAGTGATTCAGATCTCCTATCAAATGGCTAAACTGCTGAAATCACGTGACTTTGGCGCTCCAAACATTCGATTCCTAAAGCTCTGAAGCAGTGTTTAAAATCGCCCATCACTAATATCTGCATAATATCATTGCGCCTGCTGCACCCATGGTACGACAGCAAAGTTCCTTGATTATTACGCTGGAATGAGAGTATAGTTCCTAGCCATATCGGCCTAGAAAATCGCAACTTTTCATTTTTCGTCGGTCTTAGTACACGATGTAACTACAGAAGAGTCAAGTTTTAAATAGGAAAAATATCGAAACTCTTTGGTCATTTTTGAGCGAGATGCTAACGGTCTATTCAGATTCAATGAACTATGCTAAGCTATGCTAAAAGTGGTACCGCCAGACCCGGAGATCGGCTGAATGGATTCAAAAACGGTAAAACTCAACTGTTTAACTCTAGGGGAGTTGGAAAATTAGCCTATTTTCAAAAAAAGTGGACTGTTCCTTTAAGTTGCTAAACTATTTTACTGATTAATTCATCAGAGCAGCGCTGACAAAATTTCTGTGTGAGTGTGTGTCCGTACTATACGTAATGTTACGTGTGCACATTTGAAAGAGAGAGAGAGAGTGTGCGAGAGAGTATGTGCTTTCAGGACACAATAAAACATATTTTGTGGCAAAAACCATGACAATAATTTGTCGTTTTTATCCTATTGTTTACTATATTTATTTCCTTGGTCGGTGTCGTTGTGGGTTTTGGTTCTTTTGCGGTTGTAGGCTGTAGGACCTATTGAAATAACTGAAATCATTTGGCAAAGTGATACGGAACTGTTATGCGGTCAAGATCTGCCTAGAACTACTTTAGCTGTGCGTTTTCCTGAAAATAATTGCACACCTTAGAACGTTGGTCAACCAATCAGATTCGAGCATTCAACAGCCCCCTAGTATAAGTATTAATAATGTTTTTGAGGCCATAAATAAGACCAGATAATTTTGAACAAACATTCTGTTAATGTTAACGTTTGTTCATAACTTTGAGAAAATCTTGCCAGAATGTTAGCCAAAATTATTAGAACATTCCCTGTTAGCTGGGTTTATATCACTTTACTCGAGTATACTGTATGTATGCTGATGAAAACAACAATTTGCGAAAATTAGCTGAGGTTTGCTATATAGTTAGCTTAGCAACATGCTAATGCTAAACAATCAGATTGTTAGGGAGCACTATTTGTATGGACAGAGTAGGTTTAATGCAGACCCTACACCCTGGTGGTCTGAAACTCTCTGCTGCTTCTCAGAGGTGCGACTGTTCCCTGCTGGACTCGGAACTTCTTCTCATTCCATGGTTTCTGGCTGCTGTCTGCACTTCCTCCATGCTTCTCTACTTAACCAGTGAGAACAGTACAGCAGTGTTCAACAAGAAGGAATCTGACAGTTACCCAGTTCACTGCCTGCCTGCATGTGCACCTTTAGTGGAGTGCAACTCTTTTATTCTTCTGAACATCTTTTGACCTCAAATACCAGAGAGCTAAAGCAGGCTGAGGCCTGTTATCTCGGGCCACTTCCTTGTTGATCCCTTTAGATGAAAGAGGGTTCCAGCCTACAGGAAACTCCTCTGGAAGCACGCCAAGTCTCTCAGTCACAAGGGTTCTTGAGAAAGACAGAACACTCTGTTCCAACGGTACCAAATCAAAACAATCTGTTCGGCCTTGCCTAGGTGACCTTTGTTGGAGTTAGAGAAAAAACATTTGTTTATTTTTACAGTCTTAAAGGAGCATTTTAGTCTAATTAAAACTTAAATGTTAATACTTTATTTATTTATTTATTACAATATTATCAAAACCTCATAGCTTGGTGTAGAGATAGTTAAGTAAGCATTGGTAGGTTAATTGTCCCAAAATGTACACAATATAATAGCAGAATTTGATTTGGAAAATGTTTCAAGCCTTAAGTCTGATAAAACTGCTTACTGACTTTATCTGTGATAAAGTAAATTTATCTGTCAAAAGATACAGTAATCTTTATCCCTGTATCTCTCCACAAACATTTGTTTACATATTTTTACCATGTTGACAGGATTTACTTTACATGGTCATGACAGAAGTGGAGGATTTGAAATATGTCAATTTCAAAGTTTTGCATTATGCAACCAGAACATTTTTTAACTATCTACAACTTTACAAAGCACATAAAATAATTAAATAATCAAAAGTAAATGTTTTATTGATTTTTTTTTATTGGATTTCCGAAGTCATTTTGGTTCAGATGTTCAAGGTCATGTTATATTTTACATTTATTGGGTTTTAATGCCCATTAACTTGATCATATGTAGGTTTATAGGTTAGTGAATGTAGGTCAAAGCAGAGCAGTATTTTTTGTCATTAAGTCATTTCTTATCATAAAGTACAGGTGCATTAACCCCCAAGTAACCCTGGGGCTGCAATGAGGAAGGAAGATTTCTTCTCAGCAAGATCTCTGTTGATGCCAAAAATTATTAAGATAGAAAACTAAAACTATATAGATATTTTGAAGAAACACACAAATAAGAAATTAACATATTCATTTCAAATACTTTTTTATAGCCTATTGTATTAGATGTTTTTCAAGTGATGTGATTTTTTTTAATTGTATCCAGTAGGCCTACTGAGCACCCTGAGCATTAAAATCACTCGCCGGTATAGATTAATGGGAATGCTAACAGCTAGCTAACGGCTAGCTCTCGCCAGGTATCATCGACCTCCTAAATGTGAGTCTTGGCTTGACTTTTTGTGTGCTGAGTTTCCAAGAAGCCGTGGCTGCATTTTTATTGTTATTCCCACAATACATCCAGTGTAGAATGAAACACTGCAGCTCTTGTGAGTTCAGCCTACAATAATATCTCTTCAGCAGTCTCTCTCTGAGTGCGTGCGCGCATGTGTGTGGTATGACCGGTATGATCGTCTGTTGCTGAATCAGGCAGGAGTGTGCGAGCGCGAGACCGGGAGGAGCTCCTCTCTTCTGGGAAACGGGCTGTAGTTAATTGGCAGCCTGTGAGTTCACACATGGATCTGTTTAGGAGAGGGGACGAGGAATCCCGCAAGTTCAGAGATCTGTCCTCACTCCAGCATGAGCCACGAAACTCACACTAGTCTCACAGCTAAGCCGGCATCGACTGCTCGGCATTTCCAGTATGTTGGCTGCTGCTCACTTTCCCATCCTGTACAAGGAAACCCTCACACTGAGTTCGCGCACCGATGATGCATTTTTAAGTGAGCAGGATATACCGCATGTACTGGTTTTACACCACCCTCCATTAGTGCTGCTTGTTAAATGAAACATCACTATTACGGTATCTTTACAGTAAAGTCCAATTTGTTAGTATTAATGCATACTTTCTGAAGGCATACATGTTATGTACATTTATCTATTTTAAAGCCTGTCAATATTTTTTGATATTATAGATGTATAAAGCTAGACATGTATGTTAAAAATCATACATTTGCATAGAGATTTTTATTTTGTATATCTGTTGTTTTCGTAAACTTGCATGGTCAGTAACATATATTACAAAAATATTCAGTATATAGATATTATTAACTTAGTTACATATGCAAATTTTACGATGGGTATTTTAGTATGTTATAAAATATAAACATAGCCTACTGTATCTGCATATATTGCCCTATATCTAGAGTGACATTGCCATATTTCTCTGGATATATGTCATATATTACATTTCATTATATGGGATTAGTCATCAAATCCTCAGTAAATGATGATGGCAACTGTAATTCATTTCTTAAGAGGCTATTAATACATGTAATTCATGCGAATAATGTTTCAAGTCATTTAAATTTGGAAGTGACCATAAGTGATTATGTCAGAGAGGGTCAGTTGTCTGTTTTTACTAGCTTGGCCTGTCAGCTTATGTTGCGAACCTGTTACAAACATCATAGATGGCCATTATACCATTGACAGAGTGATCAGCCAATCTCAGCACAATGAAGGCACTGCAACCTCCCATGTGACTCTTTGCCTCAGTTTCACACCACAATTCAGTCGCTCTGAAGGGAAGCAAAAAAGACACTTGCTGAATTTGGAACTGCATACTAGCACGCTACTCTTACTATTTCTGCCATATAAAGATATGGTACACATTATTTAAACTCATATTTCTCATTAGTTTATTTATTTATTTGCGTTCTTGAATGAAACGTCCCTTTTAATCTTTGAAAATAATTCACAGAAACGACCTCTTGTTACGCTATATTGTGCTGGGGAGTTTTGTTCACATTTTCTTCACAAGTTATATATAGGTTTCGTATGATTTTTGTTCTTCAGAGTGAATCCTGCTTCACATTTTCTATACATTTCGGTTTGGGTTGCAGTTGAAAGAGGTGAGCATTTGTAAATGCAGTGACTGAAAGAGATTATATATGCACAGCAGATGAACTTTTGCAGTTGAACTTTGTGAAAGTTGGTCATTTATGAGTTCTTATTTAGATCTTGTGCTGCATATTTCCACCATTATGATGAACAGATGCTTCCTCGCAACACAATATGAGATGTCAAATACTGAATGGCAGATACCGTTACACAACATTAGAAAAATAACTGAGTGTTCCAGCACATCTATTGTTCAATTGTCCAGTTTGTTGAAAGGCCCTTGGCTGAAGACTCACTGTGTTCTCACGTGTTCACCCTTCCCCAAACAAGTGTAAAATCACCAAAACAAAAAGACCATTCCTTTTGGTTTCATTTGACATGCTGTGCTCCCTCCCTCTCTCTCTCTCTTGTTCTGTATTCCTCCTGTTTCTCGAAAATGTCAAATTTCAACAAAGCAGATCAAACGCCCCTCTGTTCTTTGAGAGTGTGTTCTCGGGAGAGCTGACAGTGTATTTACAATAAAAGTGTGTCATGAGGAAATATATCCGCTGGCTGACTAAAACATTGGGAGTGTTGATAATAAGTCCATAAAAGTCTTTAAATATATGACACAGTTTTCTGTAAATTGTGTCGCAACTGTTTTGAGACTGATGTGCCCAGGAAGTAAGAGAAATTTGTAGCAGCTGCTCTTCCCAAACAACAATTTTTTTTTTTTTTTTTTAATGTGAGTGCTGTAATTATTAGATCTCCTTCCAATAATAACTTAATATAAATTATAGGGGTTTCTTATAGTTTTTTTTTTTTTTTTTTTTTTTTAATTAACAAAATTTCAATACACCATTAATCCTTTTTCCAAAAGTTTTAGTCTTACTCTGATTCACTATGGTAAATAAGTGTTTATATTTTAGACCTGTCGGCATGGTTTTCGCGGGAAAATACATACATACATCACTCACCTATGCGTGTCTCGTCATATCCGTAAATAGAGCAAGGTTGCTACTCATACTTTGGCTGCAATTAAAGGGTTAGTTCACCCAAAAATGAAAATTCTGTCATTAATTACTCACCCTCATGTCGTTCTACACCCGTAAGACCTTCGTTCATCTTCAAAACACAAATTAAGATATTTTTGATAAGATCCGATGGCTCAGTGAGGCCTGCATCACCAGCAATAACACTTCCTTTTTCAATATTCAGAAAGCTACCAAAGACATATTTAAAACAGTTCATGTGACTACAGGGGTTTAACCTTAATATTATAAAGCGATAAGAATACTTTTTGTGCACCAAAAATAACAAAATAGTGACTTTATTCAACAATATCTAGTGATGGGCGATTTCAAAACACTGCTTCATGAAGCTTCGAAGCTTTATGAATATTTTTTTTTTAATCAGTGGCTCGGAGCGTGTATCAAACTGCCAAAGTCACGTGAACTATTGAAGTTTCAAAACACTTATGACGTAACGAAGCCTTGTTTACTGAAATCATGCGCTCTGAACCACTGATTCGAAACAAATGATTCGTAAAGCTTCGAAGCTTCATGAAGCAGTGTTTTGAAATCGCCCATCACTAGATATTGTGGAATCGTTATTTTGTTTTTATGGCGCACAAAAAGTATTATCGTTGCTTTATAATATTTGAGCAACTGTAGTCACATGAACTGTTTTAAATATGTTTTTCAGTAGCTTTCTGGTTATTGAAAAAGGGAGTGTTATTGCTGGCTATGCAGGCCTCACTGAGCCAACAGATTTTATCAAAAATATCATAATTTGTGTTCTGAAGATGAACGAAGGTCTTAAGGTGGTGATACACGAGGCAACTTTTCGAGCAATGTTGCTGTCAACGGGCAACCTGATGAGACACAGGGCAACTAATTAGGCCAACGGACAGTTGGCAGCAACTAATCAGAGAGGAGCAAATCTATTGCCAACCCAATAAATACTTTATTATAAACACTTGTTAGGCACTTCATTTCAACTTTTCAAATATTTTCTTCATTTTAATTAAAAATAAATGCTTTTCCGATCTGATTTGTGATTCATATGCCATACGCCCTACAGCCTACGCTACTATTTATTGCCCATTCACAGTGGGAAAGTGCCCAAGCAACGTTGCTCGGCAACACTGCTCAAAATGTTGCCCCGTGAGTCATCACCTTTACAGGTGTAGAATGACATGAGGGTGAGTAATTAATGACTGAATTTTCATTTTTGGGTGAACTGAAGTCCCTGAAGTCCATTTTTTATGCCCTTCCCTCCATCTCATTCACTCGGACATACGTCATTGCTTACGTACGATGCTAACAATAAGAACTGAGGGACTTGAAATGTTGTACGCGGAGATGGTGTTTTTATTACTTAATAGGCGAGTGTATTTTACTGAACATATATAAATTACCTTGCAGCTCTTTAATAGAGTTCATTGTAAAGTATTATCTGTTGTAAAGGGTCATATTCATTCACACGTCACGCATTGCCAAAGCAACGTTCTTCTGCAAATTTTTTGTTTTATAAGTTACATAGTGTACCTTTAACTTTTTGGGTCTGTTTCAACTGGCCACTGGTTATAATGTATTACTAACCAGTAGTCACCGTATTCCTCGTGCAGCTGTGTGATTGTATTCTCTGGGCTCTGTGTGTGAACACCATCTGTGACATGCATTACCAATGAAAATAATTCAGACTCATTTATTACAAACAAAGCGTTTACCGTAATGCAATTACAATGGAAGCCTATGGGCAAGATATTTAGATGGTTCAAATGCAGAAATGGTAAGTGCTTATATTATCTGAACAAAATGTGTGTCATTTAAGACATAAAGTTGAGTAATGCATCCTTCAAATAGTGAGATTACTAATCCAGGCATATACATTTCTAAATATGTGTCAGGCATGCGGAGTTTCTGCAACAGTTCTTCACACATCCTTTTCTGGTAGTTACATCGTCATCGTGACAGGTTGAAAGATTCAATCAAACTTTTCACAGACCTGATTTTACCCAATCAGTCTTATATTATCATCATCTGTTATCTAATGTTTACATCTTGTGGGTGCATTTTTGAAACCATATGTATTTTTAAACATTTATCCTGGTACTTCCATTTCAAGTGTATTATTGTATTTATTCCACTATTATTAATTACATTTATTATAAAATACTTCATAATCCAAAGTTAACATTTATGATCATTAATAGTATAAATACCATTTTAACACTCAACAAATTGCTTCAATTTAATACATTATTAAATAATACCACATGGATTTATAGAGTTAATATATGATTTGATAAAGCAGCTAATTTTCAGAATCAGAATTAAAGTGTGCTAGTTTTTAATGATTTTGGTAACACTTTATTATAGTGCACATGTACTTACTGTAGTGATAACAGTACATTATTCCTAACCTTATAGTACGTTGTTAATATTACTCAGTACTTAAATGTATAATTATACTGTAACAAGGACACCTTAAAATAAAGTGTAACCGAAACTTACTGAAAAGCCTACATCTCACCTTCTGAATGATTAGCAGGAAAAGTAGTAAAGATGTCATGATGGCGCCACCTGCTGGTATTTTTCCCCAGATATTGCATACTCATTGTGTTCCTATTTTCTGATTTTTTGTTTTTAGTTTTCTTTTTAGTAAGCAACAGCAATCTTTTAAGGAGACAAAAACAGCCATTCTGATCTCAGAGTTTATGTGACTGAATCAAAAATCATAAAACACAAACACATCTGCTATAATATCTTTATTTCAGCATGGTCTGGCTACCACTACAATGGTATCGACCTCCAGAAAATAAAAAATAAAAAAGAAGAAAGAAAATGGCACTCAACTAGTACAATACTGCTACATACAGTACACACATTTATAAAATGGAAACCGATATTCTCTATACACTAAAGTATGTACATCTTTGATAAATTAAACCAATACTGCTTAGATTGAATATTTAGCGTGAAGAATAACTGCTAGACTGATGGAAACCCAAGAAAGAAGAAATGCGAGCAGGCACTGGAGCATCCGGAGGACTTCAGTCGTTACTGACGCTGAACTGTTTTTAGGCACATTTACTCATTTTATGAAAAACTTTTTATTTGAAGGTCCAAACGCTCTGGGATAAAGACCTCACGGAAAATAAAAACATTCCCCTCTGTAAATTACCGCCCTTGTCTGTCTGAGAGGTAGTACCAATGCTTGATATCCTTGTAATGACGAAATCTCATAATTCCGCTTATGTGTGCAGAACGTCTGTGAACGCTGCCGATATACAAACTACTGCAGCAGCTTCTCACAACACACTATATGCTTATGTCGCGTTTCAAGAAACGCTGGCGTCTGACGAATCCAGGGTGATTTCCCACCCTTTCCTTTATCTGTTGCAAATAATAGAAGTTTCTTTGAAAGTGTTTTTACAATTAAATACACAAATAAACCTCTGAGGACCAAGCCGCTTGTGCACGATAAAAAATGTAAAAATACACGTATTGCCTGTACATTTCATAGCACAAAGGAAATCTTCCTTTTCCGAAGCACGTAGGAACTTTCTGTCAGACCTGCTGATTTCAGATTATGCAAGTGCGTGCGTGTGCAAGAGAGACGAGAGGGATAGAAAGAGGAAAGAGAGAGAGAGAGAAACAAAGAGAATATTTTGGTTGAGCATGAGGAAAAATGTTCTCTTTGGGGGTTTCAAGGAAGCAGTAGCGAATTAAAAAAGCCCACTGACTTCCTTCCAACGCACACACACACACACACTTTAGCAAGGAGACATTTAAAAAGAGGCGCAGAGTCTAGCAAGGTTTGACCTCGCTGATCCTGGTGAAGATTTCTTTCTGAAGTTGGAGGTTGTTTTAGACTCTTCACAGCTGAGTTGCCTCCACGAGGGGAAGCGGTTCCAGTAGCCCTGAATCTACCACGTCCTGAGCAGCTCTAGTGTCTCTTCACGGAGGAGACCTTCTTCTTCCTCGCCGCCAGCATCTCGTAGAAAGGATCTCTACTGATGGCCGCTCTGGAGATAAAAACAAAGAAGAATATTATGAAAAACTGGCCCATTATGCTTTTTCCCCTTTAATACAGCTGTTTGTGAATGTAAAAGGCCTGCAAAGTTTTAAAGATCAAAACGTACGACAAATAATATTATTGTGTCCTACAAGAACGAACCGATTCTGAACTGCTGAAACGAGTCGTCAGTAATTCCAGTCTTACTTCCTGCTGAACCTATGTAGGTTTGTAACAAATAAGCATAATGTCAGCCTATGGTCTTCATTGGCTGATCAACGTCTACTTTGACCCTCAACTGTAATTGTAGATAATGCCTGGAGGAGTTTGGTTCATGTCGAGAAGATGCTGTTTTCTGAGCTGTGAGAGCAAATCCACTTTTCATGCAATCACAACAGCCAATCAGAGCAGAGGAGGCTCTCGGAAAGGAGGGGTTTAGAGAGACTGAATCTTTGTACGAACTGTTTCAGGCTCTTTAAGAAATGAGGTGATGCGCAATGTATATTATGAGAAAATTAGAGTGTTCTTTGACCTTGGATGCATGTAAATCTATTGTAGGAGACCTCCAAAACAAAATTAGAAGCCTTTAAAATAGCATAATAGGGGCACTTTACTTGGTTGGAGTTTAAAAGACATTTAATAATCAATTATGTTATTGATTTGACTGCACTGACACTATTGGATAAGAACAAAGCTTAAACTGAGCTGAGTTGTATAAAGCGCTATAGAAATAGATGCCTTAAAATAAAGCATGATGTATAGTTCATGTAAAGTACAGAATAATGTACAGTCAGATGGTCATTGTTACAAAATAAACTTAAATTTCACAACTTAAATGGATATTAAATATTGTCTAATATCAGAAGAAAGAGTGTGAACTAAAATGAGACATATGAAACTAGCACAGCTATATAGGAAACTGCTTGAATAGTACAATAATCAATAGTACAGTTTTGTGTCATTAGGGGCTTTCGCACCAGAGGAACCTTTTCATAGTTCCTAGAACTATTGGCGAAAGCACCCGAATTTTGCCATGTTCGCAATGCAGGAACTAGGAACGATTTTACTTCTAGATTTTACTGCTTTTAGGGGAACTAAATTAGCTCCTACTTCAGAGTAGGGTCTAAACCAGCACTGTAGGAACTATCAGTGACGTAAAGTGTATGTTGATTGGCCGAACACACGCAAAACACCGGCACCCAGAGTACACACACAGTTTATAGCCTATATATTTACTCCACAAAATAACTCTACGAACATGGAAAACAATGATATATGGACCTCGAGTTAAGCAGAAAATCAAACATAACTTTGAGGGGACCAAGCAAAACATGATTGTGTATTTCCGCTAATCTAGTAACATTGGAAATCAACCACACGACAAACACTAATATACTGTTTTTCATATACTGTCTTCTTTCTCAGCAACTGTTCTATCTGTCTACATATTAGACAGGCTGTTAAACAAATCATAAACTAATGAAGAAGGAGAATGGGAGCGCTGTGTGCTCAGGCTCTGGTGTTCTCAGCTCAGTCAAAATAAAGGTTCGCTGCGTCGTCAAAATAAAAGTCACAACAACAAGCGCAGTATACGTCACTGAATAGTTCCTACTGGTAGTGCGAATGCAACCAGGAAAACGGTCCTACTGGAACTATAGTTCTTGGGGAACCACCCTGGTGTCTAGTTCCTAGAACTACCCGTTGCGAAAGCCCATGATATACTAGAAAAATATTTGACTCCACAATGTTGCAATTGACCAATCAGAAACAAGAGACTCCAGTGAGCTGTGTAATAAAACAGGGATATTTAACAATGATCTGAAATATTCTGGATTAAACTCAACCCATGTACTACAGACTACAGAAAATAAGCATAAATGGCTGTATATTAACCAAAATTTCCCTTTAATCAACACTCACTTAATGCTGTTCATCCATTCGTCTTTCTCCTCGGCAGTGGGAGCAGAGATGCGGTAGAAGGTGTGGTTCCCTTCGACGACCCGTCCGTCCGCCTCTGTCTTACATGCCTTGATCACCTGGTCCTTATTGTCAGGGATGAAGAGCTCAAAGCAGTGCTGAGAAGCAAACACATGAAGATGATCACACGTCTGACCACCAGGAGGAGACAGAGTGTGTTTGACAGTGAATTCTGAGGCTGCATCACCATACTTACACTACGCATTCAAGTGTGTAAGTCACTGTTTTAAGTGTGAAATAAGTCACTGTGAAATTTTTACAATGTGTCTCTACATCCAAATACCTGCACCCTATTCTCAATATAATATGATTTGGGATGCACTACTCCTTGCACACCATAGTATGGATATGTTATTGGGATGCAGCCCAAGTGTTGAATTCTCTCATGGTAAAAGATCATTGTGCAATCATAGGGACAGATTCTGCAAATCAACTCCTCCACACACTAGATCATAGGAAAGCTAAATTGTCCCTAGATAATCAGGAAAAGATTCTGCCTCTGGAGTTTAAACTGCTGAAAAAGATGTTTTACCGGCTTCTTGTCCTCCACTTCACGAATGCTGAGGTTTTCCAGAGGGATGATGCCTCTTGGTTCTTTATCCTACATAAAAAGAGACACATTAGTTACTGTTTATCATAATTTCTTGAAAAAAAAAAAAAAGTAAGCTTATTTCCGCCACTAAAAAAAAAAAAAAAAAAAAGGTACTTGCGAGTTTATATCTCACAATTCTGACTACTATTCTCAGAACTGCAAGATATAAAGTCACAATTGCCAGTTATAAAGTCAGAATTGTAAGATATAAAGTCAGAATTGTGTGATGTAAACCGCAATTCTGAGAAAAAAGTTTTTCCTCAATTGGAATTTTGCAAGAAATTACAAGAAATAGACACCTTTTTTTCTTGCAATTGCGAGTTTATTTCTTGCAATTCTGAGAAAAGAAGTCAGAATTGGGAGATATAAACTTGCAGTTGCGAGAAAAAAGGTCAGAATTGCAAGAAATTTTGAGTTTACATCTCGCAATTCTGACATTATAACTCGAAATTCTGACTTTATTTCTCATAATTGTGATTTTATATCTCACAATTCCGACATAACTCAAAATTACAATTTTATATCTTGCAATTCTGAGAAAAAAAGTTAGAATTGTGAGATGTTAACTCACAATTATCTTTTTATTCTTATTCAGTGGTGGAAACAAGCTTCCATATTATATATACACTTAGGTCTTCACTAAATAAATCCACATCACCTACTGTAGCATGACGTTTTTTCAGTACTTACAGTAGTGTACTCAAAGTAGTAAAGGCAGTTATCTGTGAGGATGAACCACCGTCTTTTCCAGGTTTTGACGCGTCCCCCTGAGGAACAAAAGATGAGCGTTAGCCTTCCGCGCAACGAGACGCCAGATGCCACAGATCCGTGCAGCTGAAGATTTGAGCGGCAGAAGAGCAGACAGACAGACAGATGAACAGACAATGAGAGCTCTTCTACAGCCACTCCATGTGTCCAATAAGGCCCAAGCACAGCATTCCTTACCAGCAGCACACCATGCTCAAACCACTCCATCAATGAACCTCCACAACTATTAGACATCACCCAATAGTTGTCATTCCTCTTAACCCAACTGAAAAGATCCCTTTACTTCCTAAAAGACCAGCACAATGTACAATGTGTTTAAACAGAGCACTATTCTATCCGTATCTAGCTATGATGTTAAAACTTATGGGTTGGACTACAAAAATACATCATCACTTCAGTGCTCTATAATGAAGTTAACCACCTGATTTAATAACAGACTGTGTTAGTAATCTGCTCTGACAGATTCTGATATTAGGTTGAGCTCACATTCTTCGCTCATTTTCCCATGGCCCTCTTTATAGGGACTGCGCTCAGTGATCCGAGGATTGACCTCTGACCTCTGCCACTCTCGTTTCCTCTACAGGGAAACCTGATCACAGTGACAAAGGAGATGCCTTTAAAATGAATAGACAGTATAGTGCAACCAAAAACACTTTTAACTAACTGTGTGTCATGGTAGTTGATGCATAACATGTCAGTAGACATTTTTTTATAATTTATTAATCAATATTAATAAAAAAAAAAGAATATACAAGGGAAAATATATTTCCATTTATTCAGCATTTCCTTTTCACTTTAATTATAGCTGATTTTGCAGTGTATTTTTATTTATTAAATTAATTTGCAAAAGTGCTGTACAAATATCCAATGAAGTCTCTCAACGAATATGAGCTTATAAAATCTGCATGCATAATTGCTATGAAATAATTAGCAAAATGCTGTTTAGGCCTGTCGCGATTATTGATTAGTTGTAGGATTGCGGTTATTTCATATAATCGCAATTAGTTGAGATAACTGTGCAGTTTAAATTTCAGTCACATTTTCAATTCAAATAATTTAAATTTAAATGAAAATATTGAAAATATTATGTGACTGGCTGCTGAAAATTTAGCTTTGCCAACACAGTAACAAATTAGATTTTAAAATATATTCATATAGAAAATACTTATACAATTTTTACTGTATTTTTTGATCAAATAAATGCAGCCTTGGTGAAAATTTGAGACTTCATTTAAAAACATTTTTAAAAATCTTAATTATTCCAAACTTTTGACTGTTTATTATATTATATTATATTATATTATATTATATTAAAAAAAGAGCAGTAAAGAAAGTCATATGTGCATATTTAAAGGGATAGTTTACCCAAAAATGAAAATTTGATGTTTATCTGCTTACCCCCAGGGTATCCAAGATGTAGGTGACTTTGTTTCTTCAGTAGAACACAAATAATGATTTTTAACTCCAACCGTTGCAGTCTGTCAGTCATATAATGCATGTCAATGGGAACTCCATCTATAAGAGTCAAAAAAACATGCACAGACAAATCCAAATTAAACCCTGCGGCTCGTGACGAAAGGATCGGTTTTTGTGTGAAACCGAACAGTATTTATATAATTTACCACCTCTAAAACACCACTATGTCCAACTACCTTGCGTATCCGGTTGGTGAGGTCTGAATAGTGGTGTTTTAGAAGTGAAAAATGATATAAATATTGTTCGGTTTCTCGCACAAACCGATCGTTTCGTCACGAGCCGCAGGGTTTAATTTGGATTTGTCTGTGCATGTTTTTTTGACTCTTATAGATGGAGTTCCCATTGACATGCATTATACGACTGACAGACGGCAACGGTTGGAGTTAAAAATCATTATTTGTGTTCTACTGAAGAAACAAAGTCACCTAAATCTTCGATGCCCTGGGGGTAAGCAGATAAACATAAAATTTTCATTTTTGAGTGAACTATCCCTTTAATAGTTTCCAAGTAAAATATAAAAAATGCAAAATTTATGATCGTGACAGGCCTAATGTTATTTAAATTAGTTTTAGATGATACGGCACTGCACACAAGCAGGGCATGTCAACCACCCTAAAGCTTTTCTGCTGAACAGGAAATGATCCTGATCCTCCTGCACTACAGACTGTCATTGTATTCGAGTACTGGCATGAGCGACAAACAAAACAAACACGGATCAGAGCACTACAGCAGGTGAGAATTTCTGAGCAAGCTGATTGGCTGAGTTATCGGCCGTGATTAATGATCACTCCAGGTGCGGTCGCAGAGCAGAAGCCCCATCCAGAAATGTCTCTCAGAGGGAGGAGATTTGTGGAGAGGGAAGTGAGGAGGCCGTGCTGGGCAGACTGACACTGATACGGGGCTGGGTGATGGATGGGCCTTCCTAGTCACATCTCTGATGAGACAACAGGAAGCTACAGCAATTCCACGTCTTTAGAATATTTTTCTTTTCTTTTTTAGAATTTTTGGTAACACAACACTTTTCTCACTATTAACTAGTTGCTTATTAGCATGCATATTATTAGGATATTGGATGTTTATTAGTTCTTACAAAGCACATATTAATGCCTTATTCTGCATGACCTTAGTTTACATCCCTAATCCAACCCCATACCTAAACTTAACAACTAACTTACTAACTATTAATAAGCAGTAATTAGGAGTTTACTGAGGGAAGAGTCATAGTTAATAGTGAGAATTGGACCCTAATCTAAAGTGTGACTGAATGTTTTATATGTATGCTGATGCATATGCTAATTCTCATGTAAATGGAACACTTTAGATATGGTTTTATTTTGGTATCAGCCTTAGTGATGTTTTATACATCAGTTGAAACCCACCCTCACCCAGCATCCTAGTGGTGAGTCCAATCTGACCACACACACACACACACACACACACACACACACACACACACACACACACACTCTTTCCTCAGCGCTGCAGTCCAGCATCACACATATATATATATATATATATACACACACCAATAATTTTTCGTACAGCATGAAGAATAGCAGTCTTTGGTCCAGATGCAGTTTTCTGACTCAGTCTAAACAGATCAAACACCACTTGAATGTTCACTCCAGACATTCAACCATTAGCAGTAAAATGATTGAATATCATTTTTAAAGGAAGAGTTCACAGAGAAATGAAAATTCTGTCATCATTCTGTCCCAAAAAGATATGACTTCCTTGTTCCATAGAACATAAAAGAGGACATTTTGAAGAAAGTCCAAGCTGCTCTTTTCCATACAAACGGGGTGGGCGAAATGACCAAAAACCTATATTACGATATTAGTAATTTTATTTCACTATAACAATATACATCAAGATATTTATTTTGCTCGAAATAAAGTTGTGACATCAAAATTTCATAATTCTCAACACCAATTCACTAATATTACTTTTATGATTACTTTTATGATAGATGGATGCACTTTTTTAGGGCTTCAAAATCTCGAGTGCTATTCACTCCTATTATAAAGCTTGGAAGAGCCAGGATATTTTTTTTAATGTAACTCTGATTGTGTTCATCTGAAAAAAGATCATACACACCTAGTCATACACACCTAGGATGGCTTGAAGGTGAGTAAATCATGGGATCATTGTCATTTTTTGGTGAACTATCCCTTTAAGAACTATGTTTGATTAACATAGATGGCAGCAGGTTTATTAGGCTGCTGTCACTTTAAGACCGAATGCACAGATGTAATATATTGACAATATATGCTTAAGTTTATTCAAGAAATAACTGACTGCATTTACAAGGATACTCAATATGGCGGGCATTTTTTGAAATAAGTTTGTTTGTGTGTATCTGTCGTTCAAGAACGATAAGAAGCAAACAAACTGACAACATACGAGTACCAAATTGATTTCTCTTTCATGGCTTAATGTGCCTGAATGGTTTAAAATAGCTTGAATGTTTAAATAGGAAAGACTTAAAAATGCATGATATCCAAAATATCACCCACCCCTACTTACAGTGAATCTGAATAAGGACAGATGCTGTTCCACAGGAGAAAGTCATATGAGTTTGGAAAGATGCAAGGGTGAGGAAACAATGACAGATTTTTAATTTTTGGGTGAACTATCCTTTAATCTTATATGTTTAATCTTCTTCTGTTGCTGTTTTCATTGGTGTTTGTTGGGCTCCATTCAGACTGAGAGGAATCAGAAAATACTGCAGCTCCCAAAGTGGAAATGACACAGAGAGAGAACGTTTCGAACACCACAGCAAACAGAGAGAGGTGCTCTTCAAAACAGTGGTCACAAAATCAAAAACCAAGCACCCGCCACCATACAGAGACAGGGCGGCACGTGGACAAATCGCTGATTCGATGGATAAAACGAGCCATCAGACAAACAAATGAAGGAACATGTAAAAACTAGAGTAAACTCATGGAAAGACGAACCCCATGGAAAAATAATGAACCTACAGTGGCTAATAACAGAAACAAGGGACAGGAAGCAAGGCTGATCACCAAAAGCACCTGAGAGCGGAGAGATGAGCGATTGTTTGGGAAGAGCAGGTGTACATACCTCCTGAGGGAAAGACAACAGCCAAAATCATGGGAACAAACAAACAAACGAGGAAGAAAAGGAAACAAAAATAATTAAATTAAATAGGAAATCATACTCCCCACACGCTGCCTCTGATCAAAAAAAGTACTGTGAATTACAGAGGACCGCTCCAAAAATAAAACAGGGGATGAAAGTACAAGTGTACACTAGAATCAGCAGACATTCAATTCACAATCATTTAATTCAATTCACTTCCTGTCCATTTATGCGGAAAAGGAAAATGTCTCTTTTCAGACCCTTTTAGGCCTGGTCTATAATAATAAGCATGAAGTACAACAATAAAGAACTTACTTTGTTATGATACTTATATTGCAAATCCATTCCACTCCAATCATTACAGATGTACATATTTGTCATATTAGTCATATTTGTGTCAATTATATTTTAATTTAACTTAATTATAAGATGGGAGGAACACTGTAAACATTTAGCTGAATTTGAACTTCTTTACCTTTGGTCGACAAATATTCAAGTTAAATATTGTATTTTTATTCAATGTTCATAGTATTCCCAATGAAAATTCCCAACATAAATCATTAGCTGACATGACATGGGTTTGGTAACTCTTTCTATGAAGCCTCGATAATGCTCTAAGGCAAACTTTATTCATTATATTACATTCATAAGACACCTTAAGGCCCGTTCACACCAAGAACGATAACTATAAAGATAACTATAATAATGTATTTGCATCCACACCAACGAACAATAATGGTCTGTTTATTCTAAGCTAACGCGCTGCGGTTTCAAAGTGCGTACAACATGTTTTTGAACATTTTTGCTGTTCTTGTTGTATTTACACGACTTTAACCAGCTGATTTCCTCAGCATGCTGTTTCAAGTGAATAGCTAGTGTAATCGATCTAATCTAACAGTGAATTTAGCTGATGAAGTCAATATAGTGTAATAAAAAAAAAAAAAAAATGCCTAGTCTTTTTCACTGCAACTTCAAAGGAAGCAAGCGAAACTAGCGGTGGATACCTGAGGTAATTTTATGCTACACTGTTTACTAACCTGGCATAATGATCTCATCGTTAATACTTCTCACCATTTATTCCAAGGGTATGACCGATTGTTTTCCATATATCCATTTTCTTTAAAGTATCCTTGAAAAGGGGGTTTGACTTGTCAAACAGTGGTGGCTTTTTCTAGACCTCGGTGATTAACTTCTCTGCATTTTAAAAGCGCGAGCCCTTAAATTAGAATGGATTCTGATTGGCTGTCAGTGTTTTGTCGTTCAAGCTGGAAATAAATCGTTCTGAAAGTGATTCCAACGATATTGTTCCTCTATATCGCTATCGTGTACTCTGCTATTCTTTTATATTTAGAACGATTTTTAGAAATATATCTTTATCGTTATTGTTATTGGTGTGAACGGACCTTTATTCTCATGAATATTTTTAAGAAAAGTTATCAAAGCAATAAGACTTGTGGTAAAAGTCAGTTTATCTTCAATAAATCGTTTCATGTGTGAACCCGAATAATTCAAATAACCGTAGGAAGTTTACAGCTGCAAACAATGTAGCAACCTGTCGCATAAACATAGAAACATCAGCATTGTACAGTATTCATGGATATACCTTTAATGAATATAATTAATTATAATTCAAGATGTTATAATGCATTATACTCACTAATGGTGTAACCATGAATATTAAGTATTATAATGCATTATACAGAAATTCCTGAAAACTGTTTTTGAAAATATTGCAGATTACAAAGGGAAACTATTACGAATAAAGTTATGAAAAGATTTATAATACATTATATATAGAGAGAGTGTCCATCTTATGTGCAGTTTCTCTTAGACCTCTCATGACAGTGACAGCTTGGGATGTTGATTCCCAACATCTAACCTGATTAAAATGATGTGTTCAAAGTCGTGCAGCTGATTTATTGTGATAATAAAGTGTGATTATGATGTGAGAGGAGATAGTGATCCATCAAGAAAACAGAGGGAAAGATGTGCTACTGTATACGTACGGAAGTGTTGTGAGGATCATCGGATGAGCTAGAAGTGAGTGTGCATGTGTGTAAGCATTGAATCTCACTCTCAGAGCATGTGTTTGGACAGGACATCTCTTATTCAAATGTAGGTGTAGAGCAGTGCGATCATCACTAAAGTGAGACATGAGTCTCAAGTCAGCCGTTTACTCATGTAGTCCCACTCACCCAGTTTGAGTAGCCAGCCCTCTCTGTCCGGGTTGAAGAAAGTGTGCGTCAAGTCATTGCCGTCATCCTCAGGGATTTTGAAGGGCTCATTCTTGATGCTGTCATATAGGTTCTGCATGAGTCAAAGCAAAAGACCATGAAGCTCAAAAGACGAACGAACACACGCACTCCACCTACAAACGGCCTCAAATATCCTTATAAGGAGAGACAGAATGCAATACACAGTGCATGCAAAAAATTCATTCAGAACTGTTGGGCAATATCCTCTAGTCTAGAAAGTATGTGCAGCCATGGGCTACTTACTATTTCCCAATTTCTGCCCATATACAGTATGTATACACAGTCAAATTATTATTTGTTAACCCATATTCAGTGATTACATTTTTATAATTTCAAATATCATGTTAGAAACATTCATCAACCATGTTTGAATGCACATTAAATATCAAGTACCATAGTCTTCTGAAGAAGCATTTACAATCTACACAATCTCCACATCGCTACTGGACTATTCCTGTAAACATAGTAATTAAAGCTCTATTGTGAACATGTTTTTTTTCCATTTCCTGCTATTCTGTTCTGCTCGTTCTTCTCATTTATTACTCTGCATTTTAGTAATTTAATCATATAATTTATTTTCATTTACGTCCTCAATGATACCAGACGGGCGAATAAAGAAAGATGAGAGAAAGACGAATTAGAAAATGAAGGCTAATATAACCCTTTGAATATCAAACTGTTACGGTGTAAATCTCAGAATAATTTTCTTAAAGTAAGCGATTTTTGAGAAACGCTGATGAAAGTGGATCGGAATGAGCAGCACAACACACTTGTAGTCAGTCTGTCCACACATGATGACAAAAGAAATGACAAAACAGAAAAGGCCAGAGGAATATCACTGGAAAATGAAGGGTTATGCTCAGGCAAGAGCTTTAGGATATTCTGTCAATATTAGAAAAGCTTTCCAGTGCTGGAGAGACCTGCGAATGCCGAGGTTGCATTGTTTATTTGTGAGTAACACTGGTCTTGCTATGTTTCACAGAACCAAGATATGCTGTTGTTGAAATGTTAGCTATAGTAACAGGACAGTTTTAAGTGTCATTGTTTGTATATACTCATGTACTGTACATTCATTTTTTGTTCTTCTATGTCACTCATTCGTCATATCTTTTTTTTTTTTTTTTTAATGAAGCATTATTTTGCTTCACTTCAGCTATGATAAAGAGACATCCACTGTTGCATTGCATGTGTGCATTTTGGGGGTGGAGCAATGAAGGGAGGGGCATGTTTGTTTGTATTTTAAGTAATTCCAAAAACTGTGTTTAGTTGATCCTGGTGCATTTAATTAGACTTGAAACTAAACCCTGCTGGAAAGTGGCTCTCCAGGACCAGGAATGAGGAACCTGGGTCTAGGTCATCAACTGGGGGCTCGTCCGGGATAAGGAACAAAGATAACATACAGTGCTACATCAATAATACAAACACAACACTATAATAAATCCATCTACAGACATAAGAAGTGAGAGGAGACAAACCCTGAGCAGGTCCTCTGGCAGGTCTCCTCCCTCATTAATGCCTCTGTTCATGGAGATGAAACGCTCTACTGTGGGCTTGTCCTTGACGTTTGGGTTGTGAAGGCTGGTGTTCAACATGATGATGGCGAAGGACAAAATATAGCATGTGTCTGCAAAAAAAACGCTGTTTGTTACAACCATCCACACTGACATTCAGCATCTGATCATAGCATTTTCAAACACTCATTTTAAAAAAGGTACACTGGCTATTTAAATATTTCATGCTTATAATGTGGATGAATGCTAATGAGGAGGACTGTGGATCATGACAAGAACATCCAGGAAGTAAGACAGTCTAATACATCTACAGCAAAATGGACAAAGAGAGAACTTAAAGGGTGTGTATGTTAGCAAGACAATCATTAGGTGTGAATACATGTGTGCGGGATTTTTACATATATGATAGCATTTACACAAAGTTTTGATGCCATTTGCCTGGACATTTTCATTTAACTTTGTTGTAAATATAGGCTACTGGTAAATTACATTTATTTTATGTTAAATGCATCGTTTAAGTGTCTGCATTACTAGGGAAAGCAGTATTGGTAAAACGGTTCATGTTTCTTGGAAATGTTATAAATGCACATTTGAACACTGAACACAGACTACAATGTAAAGTAGACCCACCTGTGGACTGAAAGACTCCCGGGTTGCATTGGCAGTAGCGCTGGGCAAACGCCTCCATCATTCTGTCAATCTTTTGTGCCTCACCAGGAAGTCTGAAACTCCAGAGAAACTGCCTGTGTGGAGATGAACATCATAATGATATTTAACATACGCGCTACACCAGGACATTCAAAGAGAGGTGCATATGAGTGTGTGCATCTGAATCAAGGAACCTGAACACCAACCAATAAGATTAAATTACATTAAAATTTTCTGGTAAATGACATTGGTTATGTTTACAATGAAATGCCAATGTTTTGTACCATCATTAGTCATATATGGTATATTGGTATATTTAAAAAACATTTTTAATTTTTAAAACAGCAGTATGCTATACTGTTGCCATTACTGTATGTTGCAAACTTGGTGGTCTGGCCAAACAATAAGTAAAGAAGTATATTTCAAATCACAGCTGATATCACACATTACACTGGAAATGAAAGGTCAAGTTGAGCACACTGCATTGTGGGATATTGTACCCAATGCAGTTTGTGTTGGTTGTATACTGAACACTATGGCAAATGTAGTAGGTATTTTGTAAATTTCAAATACAACTTTCCATACTGTGCACAGTATACTATTATTAAATATTATAATTATTTACACAGTCACAACTACAACTTTTACCTGAGAGCCTGAACCAGGTTCAAATCTGTGAACTCATGCAGCTCCACAAAAGCATGAAGGACCTGGATATTGAAGTCATCCCTGTTGAACAATGTGAAAATAGAAATGGTAAGTATCATGCAGCAGACACTTTCATCCAAAGCATCTTAAAGTACACTTAAAGGTGCAGTAAGCGATTTCTGAGAAACGCTGTTGAAAGTGGATCGGACTGAGCAGCACAACACTTGTAGTCTTGATGGGGGAGGAGAGAGAGTGATTCAATTAGCAGTAGGGGGCGTGTCCATACATAATGGCGGTGGAGAGAGAAAGAGCAAGAGGGAGATTTGAAGAAGGACTGTAGAAAGGGAGATGGCTGAGAGACATTACAAAAAAGAAACACTCAGAGGAATATCACTTGAAAGAGAAGGGATCAGGCAAGAATTTTAGGACCCGCGTTAATATTAGAAAAGCTTTCCAGTGCTGGAGAGACATTAGAGAGCGGGAAGGCCTGAAAATGACGCCAAGGTTGCGTTGTTTCTGCGTTTCGTTGTTTTGAGTGTTTGCTTCTGGCAAATAACGACAAACTCTTACTTGTATATACTCTTGTGTACTGTATGTTAATTTTTTGCAATGAAGGGAGGTGTGTTTGTGTGGGTTGATTTTAAATATCAATAGTACTCAACAATGATACTCAGAAATCACTTACTGCACCTTTAAGGGCCTTTCACACCAAGAACGATAACAATAAAGATAACTATAGCATTCAAGAAGTTCTGTTTATTATAAGACAGCACTGCAGTTTTGATGTCTGTCACTTTAAATACTTTAAATAGTGAAGATATTTAAAACAGAATGTATTCCAAAAAAAGTGATTCCAATGATATAGTTTCTCTGTGCCATTATCATCATAGTTGTGGTACATTTTTGAATAATTACTGCTCTTTTACATGTAATGAGGATGAGCTAATTTGTCACTTATGTGTGGATATATATATATATTTGTCACTGGTGTGGCCTCTTCAAGACTTACTCAATACAAAGTGGATATGAGATCATTCAGTACTGCATCATTTTTCGAAACAATGACATTCAACCTCTGCAAGCGGAGGATGTGATATCCCTCATGGGGATGAGGGCGATCTCGTCCTCTCTACACCCTTTCCCGGTGATCTGGTGACAGTCCACTCATGGGACAAAGCACTGCAGACCCCCTCCCTAACAGAGGAGCTGAAGTGCTCAGAGATACAATCTGATCTGCTGTTGTCGACAGCTCTGCTCTCTATTTCCTGACTGTTTCAGCAGCCACACCCAGACCGAGGAAGAACAGAAAGCAAGTAGGCGGAGGCAACGAAATCCAGGATGACCGAGAGGGGTAAAAAAGGAATTCTTGCGCAGATGCAACCAAGTCACTAGGTGTTGCCCAGTGAACTAGAATAACATGCCTCTTTGAATGTCTGAATTTCAGTCCTGTTTGAGTCAACATTCCTTAAATATGAAGAGTCTAATGAGCTTAGAGTCAGGATAAAAGGGTAATCAAAGGCAGATGCAGATGGGATTTACAGAACAATCCACATTTTCCTGTCTCTCAGCAAATCACAGTGGGAATATGACACTGGTTTCCAAGAATTTAGCAGAAACACCAGATATTAGGTTAAGCTAATGTTTCTACTGATAGTGGATTAAGGAATCTAATGCTGCTTCCATCCTCTGAAGTCGAATTATTATGTGATATGCATTTTGGTGATTCCAATACAATGGGCAATTTATAATTTTTATTGATTCACATTTTAATTAGATAGTATTTAAATAATGCAAATATGCAACACCAAAGCAATAGAACAACATATAAACTTTTGAGACACTTTTGGATTCTAAAAGTGCGGTTACAATTACCAATGCTTGGCAAAATCCATGCAATTTGGAATTTCCCCATAATGGCGAAACATTTCTCCACACATTTCACATCGTGTTCATGTTTTTCATGCAAATTCGTCACGTTGACCAACAGAAAGCTGCTTGGTTTGAAAGTGACTTCTGTGCAAGCAATGCTTTGTGCATCACTACATTATTGACAAACACTATTTTAAAGGCCTGTGACCCCATCGCCACAAGTGGTGCCACCAAATCATGTGCTGATGGCACTATTTGTAGAACATGCAATCAGTCTGGAGCACCTGTGTCAGTGTGAACGGCCCTTTATCTGGCCCAGCGGATGTGTACTAATAACCACACACACACACACCTCTCTCCTAGGTAGTCTCCTATTGCAGTCTTGTTAAGACCTTCACCCTTGTAGAGGAACCGTGCAATGTCTTCACTGGTGTTCTTCAGAAGGTCATTTTCAATGAGGAACTGGATCCCCTGCAAACACACATATTCAAGGTGTTTAGCCTCTAAGACAAATGATACACATAGAGTTCTGTCAGTGAATATGCTTTAATAGACTGCCTAATCACCTTTTTGGGGTCCATGTTGAATTTCTTGCGGCCCATTGCCACTTGTTTGTTCCTCTGCATGTTTTTCCTGCAGGGGAAATAATGATGATCAGTAGTTTATAAACAGAATTCCTGATGTTTATACCCTTTTACAAAAGATGTCATCAGGGTTTATTTCATATACTGACGTCCTTCATAATCTCTGGCTGATGGATCCAAAAGTGAAACATCTACTACATTGAATAAAGAGGTCTTGTGGAATCCAAATGGGATTGGGAATCACAATTTTGAACGAGTTCCATTTTGTTTTTTTAAATACCAGATTCATTTTAGAATCTCTACAATCTCTGCAACACTTACTAAAATGTGCTAACAATGTTTCCTCAGCCAGTTCTCTGGAAATTCCCTACTGTGACTTGAATTTACTTGAATAGTTTAACAGATTCCAATAAAATGGGATGAGTTGACGTTCAAGTAGATTGTGTAGCTAGATGCTGAGGTGCTAGGCAGAGTTGACCTCACACATGACTCATAAAGTGACACATCAGTGAAAATGAAGTGCGTATGTGTAGTCTGTGAGGGGACGTCCACTCACCTCTCCTCGGTGGAACCCAGGTTTTCAATCTCACTGGTCACTTCAGCTATCTCATCCTTCAGACGCTGTGGTGAGAGGACATAAGATGGTTTAAATCCAACAAGATCCAGAGATAATAACGTCACACCATAGTGGTGGATATGAATGAGAAATGAAACAAAAATAAAGACATCTGTCTGGATTTGTGTTGCGACTGAAACAGTAACCCAAACAAGAAACAGTGTCCTAAAACGGAATTTTTCAGCAGCAAGTAATTTTCTGTCTTTGATGAAAGCAAAATACTGCAACAAAACCAGCCATTCAAGGCAGGCTTCTCCAATAGTCACTACATCATCAATCTTTCTTCCAAAATGTGTATTTGTCTTACCATAGTTTAAGCCTGTTATACGTTTTAATATCTTAGATCTGTCGGGATGGTTTTCGTGGGAAATTGCGTAGATGCCTCTCTCTCCCATGAGTGTCTCGTCATATTCTTAAATAGAGAAAAGCTGCTCTGGCTACTTTGACGATTGTTTGGTGTGGGAGTGGCAAAAGATAGTTAGAAAGGTTGAAATGGAGCAGCTAAAACTCAAACCTCCAGTTTTAAACAAACGCCAAACAGAAGTGAGTATGCTGGCAAAAAGAACGCGACAGAGCTCGTAATAAAACAAGAATCAACATTAGCTTGGCTTAATGCAAATGACGAGAACTGAGTGATTTAAAATGTTGTAAAAGCGACACAGAAATTATGTTTTTATTACTCAACAGTTGAGTAAGGTTATTTTATTGAACAGATAAACTGCCGTGTAGCTCTCTAACAGAGTTCATAGTAAAGCATCATCTTTTGTGAAGGGTCATTTCATTATGGTTGGTGTAGCGCTGTGCTGGAATTTATATTCAAGGAAGTACCGTGTCTATTAATGGGTAAAGCTACAGTGATGTCTTCAACTAGTCAGCTTGAGATCTAAACTGGTTATATCTCTTAAGACTAGTAGTGAATGTTTTATGTACAGTAGGATAATCTCTCTCTCTCTCTTTTTAGTTATGAGAAAGACCCAAGGTCTACTACAAGTATCGTGGCACTCTCTGCACGTGTCCTGTCCTACCTCACCGAGGCCTGACATTAACGGCTCAAATCTAATTCCAGCAGATGAATCATTTGCTCTAGACTGCTCTCTTTGATATACATGACATTAAAAGAGGGCAATTGGAGAACGGCTCCAAAGTAAAGACTAGAGACGTGAAAATTGGATTATTTTACCATGTCTTTGGAGAGATTAATGGGGTTAGGACACAGGCCTGTCTCTTCTGCCAAGAGTTTAGTGACGGTCTGGAGCCGGGCTGGTCCTGAAGTCACACGATGAAGAGATTTCCCTCCTCATATTCATTTTACTGTTCCATCACCAACTGTATGGTGGTGAAATTCACTCTCAAGTCTTTGTCAAGCTCAAGGGTTTTTTTCAGTTTGTAATTCACTAGCAAACAAAAGGCTGTTTTTGTTTTCCCAAAACCAGAGCAAACCCACATTCCTCAGACGTTCGTCCTCCCAAAGGAAAACTGTCTCAAGAACAGAACCACTTCTGTCAGAAGACCTCAACATGCAGAAATTGGGTTTGAAAATGGGAGGGAAGCTTTCTTAAATTTGTTAACAATGTAAACGTATACATTCCCCACTAAAGGAATTTTAAGTAAGTTTATAGTATACTGGAGGTCAGCGCCATGACCGATCAAATCCATTTGACTGTGTTATAGTAGTAAAGCTGAAAGTGATCAGTGTTTGGCTCATGCATGAGTGTCCTTTACTAAACAATTCCACCCTGTTCCTGTCAGCTTGAGTCATTTCCTTTTTGGACTAACCGTGTTCATACTTAGTGAATTAGTGGTCAGATTCTAAATTATACCACAAATATTGCTATTATATTTTATATTTTTACAAAGTGCTTCACACAAAGTGATTAAATGCACAGATTAAAACTGTCTTTTTAAATACATTTTGAAATTGTTATATACTAACTGTAGATTATTAATAATAATAATGAATAAGCCATTCAAATTCAAGTGTGATATTGTAATATAATATAATATAATATAAAGTGTGACTGACTTATGAATATTGAGTTGAAGTTCATAATTCATGGCAGTTCTTCATTACCTGAATGTCGTCCATCAGCTCCTGCTTTCGCCGGCGGATGTTTTCCAGTTCTTTTTGCTCCTCAGGCGTGAGGTCGTCAGGCACTGAGAACGAGATAAAAAAAAAAAAAAAACATGTTTTTATTTTTTGGTTGTTTATTCTTAGTTTTTTCCCCAGCCAGTGACCTATAGGCTTACTTTAAACCAAAGAAGAAATGTTATATTTATATTATATACAGTATAAAATTTGCTCTGCAATTTTTTTAGTGATAAAATATTACAACAGAGATGAAATGACTAAAGATTAGTGAACAAAAGGACTGTGAACATAATCGATAGGACATAATATTACCCAGTAGCCACTTTACAAGCATACACACATCAACCATCAACAGATTACTGAAAAGAAATAGACAACCAGGCCTGGTTTCCTTGTCACAATTCAATAATGCACTATAATATTGTATTAAGATCAAGAGTAAAAGTGCTCCAAACGTGCAAAAGACACCAAGCACAATGGCACAAGGAAGTAAAAAGATCCGTAAATACTTGCAGATGTCCTCAAGAGGCTCAAAATGGTCCAAAAGACAATGCACAAATCAATCAAAACCCTTTTGAGTCACAGTAGACCGACAAACTAGCCTTCAGCATCACAGAAATGGGCTTTGCTGCTCTATAGCCAGACGCCTCAATCACCGGCACAAACTTTCATTCACCATGTGACTGTGAGATCTCACTCACAGCATCCTCCTGTAGCCATGGCAACCCATCACAGTTTCAAACCCCATCTGTGAGGGTGCCGAGAACAACCACTCATCACCTCACAACAGATAATCCCTCTGAAATATACACATACTCTTGAAATTAAATGGTTCATTCAGTGAAATTGAATATTTTTCTACTGTAACATTCAAAACTCAGTTTCATTAAGTCCCCAGTCCACTAAGATTATTTAATAAAAGTAAGCTGTATAGTTTAAGTCACAACCGTGAGCTGATTAACACATGGCCGCCCACATTATCACCACCTATTGAGCATTCAGTAGCTAAACCCTCCTGGATGAATGACAGTGTGAACTTAGCCAATATGTGGAGGTTAGTAAATCATAACAGATATTTACATATATTTACCTAAAACAGTGGCTCTCAATCCTGGTCATGGTTGAGACCGCATTATACACTTTACATTATATAACACAAGTAGATTTCAGGGGAAAACTAAGAGCTACAAATGTGTAGAATGTAGTGCTTTAAACTAGATTACTACATTAATTCAACTAGATTTTCTGTATTAATTCAACTACTGAAACAGAGACAAAACATACAGATTTTGGGAACCAAGTATTTCCATGTGATAAAGTTTTACACTAAAAACCCCATTGGAATTTTGCCTATTTTCTCATCATCAAAAGGAAAGTTTATGACCCTAAAACACTATCACCATTTATGTAGAAAAACATGAGACACAAATACTGCTCAAAATGAATTTAGATCTCTAAAGGTTGATTTGAAAAGAAACTCTTTATTTAACAATGTAAAAACCCTTGTAAGTTCTGAGAGTCTGAGGGAAAGATATGGTGAACCGCACATGTTGCAGCTCTACTGTACTGACGCAGTTGAAGGAAAACCCCTCAAAATCTTGCAAGTGACAAACACAGAGACATCAAAGTTCTGCTTCCTCCAGCAATGAGCAATGAAACGAGGTGAAGAGAGAGCTCAGTGTTTGCCTTTCTCGAGAAACCCACATGAAGAACATGAATTCACTGCAATGCCAGAGTAGGATGGGCTCCTCCCCACACAGGTTCTTTCCCGACACTGCCTAAACATCTTGTGGAGTTTTTTCCTTGCCACAGTTGCCACTGACTTGCTCACTGCGGGCTGTAATGCCAGGCTCAGACTACACAATATTTCTGTCTGTCACGACAGTCGATGTGTCAGATTATACGGTTTTGACTCCTAAATTCTTGATGTGTCATGGAAAAGAAACATGTCAGACTACACGTTGCTTCCTGACCAAACAATGCTTGCCGTCTTTAATGACTAGGGCTGGGTAAAAAATATTGATTTCTCAATTTTAATTGATTCTGATTTTTACGAACCGATATTGATTCTTAAATCCCAAGAATCGATTGATCTAGTATGTTTTCAGTTGATGAATGAATAGAACATTGTAGCGCTCCTCCCATCCAATAAATCACAATAATCTTTGCACTTTGTTACTTTTGATATGAAACAAAGTCTCAGATTTCAAATTCTGCCCATTTTATTATGAAATAAAAAAAATAACCATTTTGGTGCTGTTTAATGTGGCGTGACAGATCGCTGTAGCGCCTCAGTTCAAGAGAGGCGGCAACGCGAAGCGCGCGTGAACTGATCATCTCCTCCGCTAATACCAGTTACAGCGCGAAATAAACATGAATGAACACCCAAAGGTATGTTGAAAGATACAGTACAACTTACTGAAATCCGTATCCTGTCTCATGGAATAGCTCAATCAGTGTTTCAACCGCGAAAGACGTTAATAAAACAGCTTGAAAGCAAATGTCACGTAACGTCACATTTACCTCAGAAAAAAACATTTTCAGTGACCATAACTCATTAGTTAGCTATAAAACTGAACTCTAGAGAGGAGCATTTTGCTAAATATATGCACCATATTACATATTCATTATAATTTTTAATGTTCTTCAATAATTAATGTATGCTTGAATAAATCCGTCAAGTTTTTATAACTGCCACCATTTAAATAATGTGTTTCAAAAAATGAACTGGAGTAGAAATATAATTACATAATTGTAAAGTTAGTATTTTAACTTTATTATTATAAAAACTTCCTTAACGTCCACTAATTTAAGTGTCTGTACACAAATCAGTTCATTTTAACCTTCAAAATTATAGTAAATGTAAAACGGATTCCCATGTATAGTTTACAGCATTAGTTGAGAGTTTTTTTTTCCTTGAAAATTTGCCATGTACTGTTCCCATATATCTAAAATATTCGATTCAATTTTGATTTAATTCGATTTGATTCAATATCGATATTGAATCGAACTGAATTTAATCAAAATCGAATCGAATTGCAAGCTTGTGAATCACAATTGAATCGAATTTTGAAATTTGTGTCAATACCCAGCCCTATTAATGACGTGCGTGATGTCATCGAGAAGGCGGAACTAACGAATGCATAATTCCACCTAGCTGCACCAATACCATTGTCTCTCTTTCGTTTCACCATGTATGAAAGCTGTGTATGGAAGAGCTTCTGTGCTCCTATTGATCAATGTCACAGATGTGACAGAACCATCATGGAGGACTGAAAAAAAATTAAACATGCTAGTCTTTCTGTCATGACGTCATGAATCTTTACGGATGCACCCTTGGTTGTCATCCACTATGCCACACTATACAAGATAAAATGATAGATTCCTTCGTCCCGACGCCCATTGTCGATTACGATTCACCACAACACTCTATGTCAAATGGATTATGCCAAAATTAGGCTGATATCGTGTAGTCTGAACCTGGCATAAGACATTTTTCTATATTACCATTTCAGTCGTATCTGACTCTTGGTGATTCAATGGTATGGCGTATTCTCGCCATATGCAAAAGACTGTCCATGAATATTCTTGGCAATGTGTTTTCTGGGGTAGGTTGCCAGGTCTTTCCCCAAACCTCCCCATGGTTTGGGACTCACACACACACAGGCATTGACACCTACAGCCAATTGGGCATGTCCAATCCCAACTAAAGTACATGTCTTTGGACTGTGTGGGGGAAACGTGCAAAGAATTCACCAATGTCAGCCAGGGCTCGAACCGGGGACTTTTTGCTGTGAGGTGACAGTGCTACCCACTGAGCCACGATGCTGCCCATTAAGACATTAATGCATGTCTTTAAACAATATATATTATAAAAAGCATTATGTAAATACAAATTTCTTGACATGAATTAAGAACGACGTAGCATAACCTCAAAACTGATAAATGAGTCAATCTCAAAACTGTAGGGCTGCAGGATCAGATCAAGTCTGAAATGGAGTAATTTCAGTGCAACAGTCAGTCAGTGGACTGCTAATCACAATCACCCACACATGCTAATGCTACAACATCCCACACACATGAACCCACACATAGAGCTAGAGAGACAAGAGTCACAAACAAAACCCTTCTTTCTGTCCCTGTCCACCTTATTTTGCAACATGGAAGTAAGCGGTTTTCTGGGAATGTGCAAGACTTCTGATTGATTATCCGCTATAGGTAAATAAGTAGAAGAATAACATGGTGCAGTAAATAGCAAAACTATTTGTGCTAGAGTGATTATCACTTCCACACTAAAAAAAACTGTGCTGGTATCGGATAGGGATCGGTACCGGCCAATACTCATCATTTTTGGTATCGGGATTGGATTGGTTCTGGAAAAATGGTATCGGTGACTGCAGAACTGCAGATTCAAAGAGCCGAAACCAGCATATACACCCATGTTCAGGATTTGTAAAACACAGCTCAGCTGGTTTGATCAGGGTATTATCCAGAACATGCTCTTCTGCTTATTCATTGACCTCATTTATCAAATCATGTGCTTTTTTTTTTTTTTTTTTTTTCGCTGACATATTTAGTGTGCATGCTCACATCTCTCTTCTGACAGTAGCAGGAGTTTTTACTGACCTGTTTCTGTGGTCCTTATTTAAGCCATAAAGAGTAAAGAGTGTTTTGCTCTGATCAGTCACAAAAGCAGCTCTATAGTCGTTCTGATTGAATGGAAGGGGTGAAGGCCTTCCTAATGGCAGAGGCACCGTAACCCAGCAAAGAAAAACCACAATTACAGAGAGCCTCTTGAAATAAACAAACCCTTGAAGACCTAGCCCAATTTCCATCTTGTCAGGATTGGCACATACTTATTTTCCATCCAGAACCTCTGGGGAACTCTCCTCGCAAAGTCAGGAAATTAATACTCAAGGATCTCCTCCTTCGGATTGAACCCAGTTTAATGCGCCTATGGGAGCCATGGGGCAAAAAAAACATGCCAACACCATCACTTCTATTAATAGCTCAAGAGCTTTAGGGCCAGATTTACTAACAGCCTGTGCGAGCGCAAACCCTCTTTTGGCGTTAAAAAACTACTGTCAGGATTTATTAAAGACACGCTGTGAAAAATTAGCACTGAAAAGGTGTGGACACAGTTATTTTTGTGGCTGACCTTATTGTATATGCATTTGTAGGAGTTGTTTTTTTTTTTTTTTTTTTCAGACGCAAAATTTATGTGAGGAGAGTATTTAAATCATGCGAGGTGATTTACTAAGGTTTGCGCTAGTCAATTTACTGGTATATGCGCAGTTATTTACCACCCAAAAAAGCATGTCTTAAACCACATGCTAAAACCAACGCTGCTAAAACCAACGCTGCTCTTGGTAGATTGCGTTGGTCATTATGGAAATGATCCAGCTGCGTCTGTGTTCTTGAATTCATGCGTCGTCAGATCATCACGTGCAGAACTCACACTAATTTGCCCTGTTTAGTTAATCTGGCCCTTAATATGTAACGGATGAGCTACAAAGAAATTGCAAGAGACAGGCACCATCTCCAAGAGAACCTGTGCTCTGATTTCAATTCTGATCATTGTAGGAATAACCAGCAGTAACAGTAACAAAATTACATTGCTAAGGCAACAGACAACTGCAGACAGTGCTGCTGGATAATGAAAGTAGATGCTGACAGACATTTAGGGACTGGAGGAAGGAAAGTGTCCTACAATGTCACCATAAAATGCCACTATAGGCATGTTACAGACAATCCCCCTGGATCAAACTTAGGTGTGCCATGGTGACTAAGGCTCAGGGACAGAAAGTAGAAGGTTCCAGAAAGCTCCAAAGAACAGGACACAAGCTGTCGGTCCCTCAGCACTTAATTCTAGGAGGTAGACTGTCCCTACAAGTGTGCAGTAAATCACCCTGGTTTGAGCCCCAGCTGAACATGGAGTTTCCATGTTCTCCCTGGGTTGTCGTGAGTTTCCCCACAATCCGAAAGGACAGGACATTCATCCCAGGTGGACCCTATGGCCAAGCATCCCCACAATCCTACAAGTGTATGAATGGATGCAATGTGGTAAATGGCTGCTTACTTGCTGGCTAAGTGGATTGTTCAAATAGTGGCTCATGGCTCGCTCTTTGTGGGGACCATAAACCCACCAGTGCTGAACCTTAACCACTACACCTCAACTTGCTCTTTTGTTGTTAAGAAAACCTTTCCATTCTCTGCCTTTATCCACCTTTATGTCCTTCTCTTGAGACAATTTCATCTTTAAGGCCCTGTTACCACCTGGTACTAAGATGCGTTTCGGTTGATTGGATCACAAGTGGACGAGGTAGACACGTACCCTTTTACACCTTTTGACCACTTCTGTCCTGATTTCTTCAAGGGGAGGGTCTATGAGCGGGTAAATGTATGGGTTCTTTTTAGATCTTTCGCTCTAATGGACAAAATAAGCTTGCACAATTTACATATGAACATGGACGGAGACGATGGAAAACATACAGAGAGCATCAGCTTTCGTTTCTGCTCTGACAGTCGCAAGACCTGCCGAACACAGTGAGTGTGTGTTAGAAATCAGAAACGGTGAGAGAACACTGTGTTTGGTACATTTTTAGTCTTCAAACCTTTGTTGTTGTTTAGCCAACAAAGTTTAAATCCCGTCTGGCTAGTGCGTGCTTCCCATAATGTTTACATAGTGTCTACACTACGAAAGCAATCCGGTTCAATGCGTTTTTGACTACTTCTGGAAGTGATCGAAAGTCGACAAGCTCAAAACGTTTTACACCCCGTTTACACATGTATTTATCGTCATCCACTTGTGATCCGATCGACCAAAATGCATCTTAATACCAGGTGTAAACAGGGCCTCAAACACAGCTGATTCCCCTCATTCAGTAGGATTTGCAAAACACCAAGTCTCTGTAAATAAACCACATCTGTCCTGCCAGCCTGATTAAACATTTACTCAATGAAACAAGTCTGGTCATCAGTCAAAGACACTTTTCTTAGGCCGTTTTCCCACTCGATTTGTCTTCTTTATCCAAATCAGCGTTCCACCTCAATCCCAATGCACATCCCTTTTAAAATTTTATTACTAAACTTCAAAACTGTGAAACGTTTGCATGATCAATGCAAGTACCACTGTGAGTACCAGCGGCAGCTGTTTACTATGGCAAGAAGGTAACATCTCAGGATTTAGAACTTGCCAAAAAAATTTTTACTCTTGTTTTCAGCTCTTTGGTTTTACTTCCAAAATGTAACACATTGCACATACCTCACCTCTGGTTGGTTGACCTAAGACTGAAATACTGAGAAACTGCATTCACTGGATATATTATGCCATTGTTCAAAGTACTGGACTAGGTCTGACATTTCTTCACCAGGTCTGACCTGCTGAAAAAGACAGCATTTTCAAGGGCCGTGTGGGACTGCTTGGCGAATGAACACAGATATGGCAGTGGGCAGATAATAGATGACTGAACTCCATAAATCAATGCAACTATGCTCTAGATAAATGAGACAATGCCTTTCTTCATGGGGCTTTTCTGTCCAAGTTTGGCTACTGAATATAAGTGGATATTGTTTCAGAAACCCCCTCAAAAAACTTACCTGCAATAATAAACATTCCTGCAGTACCTGGAATCAAATACAGCTTGACAGCATATCACAGAATCATCCTAGGCTCGATTTTTCTGTTCTTACATTCTTCACATGAACCAGTAAAATTAAAGCTTGCACCTTTAACTCCTCCTAGACATGCAAAATCTCTTGCTGATGGATAAAATGAAGCTGATGGTCAGCCAGTGACTGCTAGATGCAGCAGAAAAGGAACAAATGACTGCGTGAAGCCAGAAGCCATGTGCCACTAACCTCACATGTTCTGTGAACGCTCAACACTCAGTTTTATCGAGTCCACAAATGATCTTTCTGTTTGCAATCAAACCACTCAATATGTAAGACAGTTCATATTACAGGCACTTGCATTCATTCTACACTAACATGGAAACATCACAAAAGTTTTAACACCCTGCCATTTCAGTATTTAAGCAAACTGACCTGATTCCACAATCTTTAGTGATATATCGTGCTGATATCAGTCCACTTCTGTTCACTCATCAAAACACTCTCCTTCATTATCCAGCAGAACCAAAGATAAAAAAACCAGACAACTCATCCAGGTAAGAAGTGGCAGTCAAGTATGACAGAGACAGACATTTGCTACAGCAAGACCGAGAAACAGGAAGACACATTTCACATACTGCTGAAGTCCATGTGCAGACGGTCCTTTCCATCCCACACTCTGTCTCTCTCTCCTCCCTTCCCTCACAGACTTAATGCCATCATGAACAAGGATGCCCCATCTAGTGGTCATTCTCTGCTCTTTCTTGCAGACATTTACTCATAACTTGCTCACCACATTTTTTTATAGATCAAGCAGAAACACTGTCCACAAGAGGGATCTTGTTACTTGGCCCAAGTTGCATCAGTACCAACCAACAGGACAATGAGAACAATGAGGTTTTTCTTTACAAATTGCAAATGTAGTCTCATATAGCTAGACTTTTCAGCATTAAATCTTGCTATTAAAGGGACAGTTTATCCAAAAATGAAAATTCTGTCATCATTTACTCATCTGTTTGACTTTCTTCTGTGGAACATAAAAGAAGATATTTTGAGACAATAGAAGTCAGTGGTCACCAAAACAGTTTGGTTACCAACATTCTTCAAAATAGATCTCTGTGTGCTCCCCAGAAGAAGGAAATTCAAACAGGTTTGGAATGACAAGAGGATGAGTAACTGATGACAGAATTTTCCTTCTTGGGTGAACTATTACTTTAGGTCTCAATCGTAACTCTTGAATATTCTTCAAATTCACATTATCTTAGAGCCACATTATATTGGTGTATGAAGTCCTGTTCATATGATGAAAGAGTGCAGTGGAGAAAACGTCATCAGTCCAATGAGTCACAGTATCATCACTACTTCACAAACACATAGCGGTATAACGGAAATATAACGTTGGCGTAGCTCAAAAAGTAGAGCATGGTGCTAGCATTGTCAAGGTCATGGTTTTAAAGTCCCCATGTATTTTTGGGCCCATTGTATAAAGCTCATCTAAACCAATAAACTTAACATAACGATCAAGGTCTGAGATCATCATTAAAATACTTTTCCCTGGAATCGGCCAGCCTCAGTGTGTCCTGAGAGGATCTTAAATCAGAGCAACTCTGAGGAGGTGAAACATTTCTGTGTCACACACATTCTTTCAATATCACACCACTCACGAGAGTGAATGAAAGCCAGGGAATCAAGGCAGCAGGCATCAGCCAAAAATAACATGAGCAACAATAAGAGATTGTTTCAAGGCCTGTTTGTGGAATGCAGACCGATTTATTTTTATCATCAGCCTAGTTAAACGATCATGAGGCACCGGAGGATTTTGCTGCAGATCTGATGTGTGATCTGTGAGGGGGAGGCCCGAGCAGAGGGCCGCTGTGCTGAGCAAACATCCTGAAGCTCTGCAGAGTAAACATCCTGCCGTTTATGCGAGCAACGAAAGCGTGCAGGAGAAATCTGATGAGTAAACACCACATATGACTATAAATCCTGATTGAGGCAGAGGTTCACACAATATGTACAGTTACTGTGGGAAATGTTAGCGTTACTCATATTTAATTCAAGAGGCATTTGGTCTAGGGCTGCCCCCAAATAGTCGACTAAATGTTAGTTGATGAGAAAAGGCATAGTCGAACAACTTTCAATTAGTCACAGAATAAAAATAACTCCACAGGAAGTAGTGAAGTCACACAGTCCATGAGGGACAGATACCTAACAGTGGGTCCTTGTGGTAAATACAGTATGTCAGGTAGGAAATTCAAATGTTCACCTATCATTCATCAACCTTAAATATGGCTTATCATTTGAAACATACTTAGCTTGTTTCTAATCTATATATTTATTTTATATTTAAGTAATTAAATTAATATCATAAACGTGCGATTAGTCGACTATTCACTTAAATGAATGACTGGTCAACTACAAAAATCTTTAATCAGTGGCAGCCTTGATTTGGACACATTAAAAGAGATAGTTAACCCATAAATTAAACTTCTGTCATCATTTACTCTCATGTCCAATCTAGACCACACCATGCCAGACATTATTAGAGATATTTAGTAGAATGTCAAAGCAGCTCTTTTTCATGCAATGCAATTCCCTTGTCCCATCCACTTTCATTGTGTGAAAAAAGCAGCGTGAACATTCAGACACAAGAGCATCAGTGAGGTCATAAGCACGGGACCTGATGGTAAACCCCTACCCGCACTACTTAACAGAACACTCAAACTGTTGTCCGACATAAGCACTAATTTAATTTTGGACCCGACCCACTTAATAAAGACCACAATCCAAACTGCACCTGCATTAAAATAAATCTACTGAAGATTCACCAAATGGGATATCAGAGAGGCAGTATTCATAATCACAGTCATAGGCGACTTCAATCTGAAAAGCATAAAAGGTGTAAATAAAATATTATAAACAATAGGCCTAACCATTATTTGACAGTTAAATTTGACCCGCAGTCCGCATCCTTAGACTGTTGACACTGTAGACAGGGGTGTTCACATACTTTTAATCATGTATTGTGCATAAATACTCTGAGTTTCACACTTAATCAGTTGTCCGTTTGTGTTGGGGTCAAATTGATCGCTCATTGGTTTCCATGCAATTTGCCAAAAAACAAAAAAACAAACAATACTATGAAAAACACTTGAAGGTGCAGTATGTAGGATTTCTGTCCGCTAGAGGTCACTAGAGGCCTATTCAAAACAAGGGCGTAGCTTGATGACGCCAAGTTTGAGCGCGGAATCTTGGGACATGTGGTCTTCTCCTCAACGGACGGCGCAAAAGAATATTGATAGGACTCTGTAAGAAATCATGTTCATGGATGCGATTATTAACGTTACTGTAGTATGAAGCAGAGCAGGACCGAGTGTTGTGGGAGCTGAACGAGGCCGCTGGAGCAATTGCGCAACACATGCCTCACGAGCAGCGGAACTTTTATTATGCCACAGTCGCCGGCGGCGCTTCCCCTTTTCTGGTCATGAGTATGAGGTAACACAGCTCTGTTTATCATATTAGATACATTTGAGAGTGTTGAAAACGATGTTATAATGTTACTCTGTGCGTTCGCTGGGCGGCTGCTGTGAGACACTTGTTTGAGACACACTGCAGTAAACTATATTGATTTTAGAATATCATATTAAATACTGGATGGCTTGTGTTGATAAATGGCATGCAATTCATTTTAAAACGTATTGTATGATGGAGAAAATTCTGTATTACTGTTACTAAAAATAAAGCTGCATCTGATTATGCTATGTTAGCTACTTGACAAAATAGTGTTTTTCTCTGAGGCATGGTAAAGCATGGTACTCGCAAAAAAAAAAAAAAAAAAAAAAAAAAAATTGCTTTAAACAATAAGACTAAATGTGTTGAGCTATATAACAATTAGTTTTCTGTCTATAAATATATCAAAACAGTTGTTACCTTGTCTATTAAAACGTGTAATATATTAAAGCATCTTTGGTGTTTCCATGGTTTAAATAAAACCGGAAACCGAGGCAGACCGAGGGTTAACACGGGTATGACGCAATTGACAGGCGACTCCTCACACGTCCCGGAGCCTTGGTTAAAATTGCAATTTTCTCACAATTTACAAATAGTTGGAAACATTTGGGATATTGTAAGTACTCAAGTAAACAAAATATATAACACTGGCCTAGTGGTTTTTGGATATTTTACTGCAAAAATATTACATATTGCACCTTTAAGATTCATGTAAAAACAGAACAGAAAACCTCTTTTGTAGCTAGTCAGAGACTAAAAATATAAAATACATAAGAAATGTAATAATTTCCACCTATTTGTTGTTGTTGTTGTTTTTTTGTCATGACTGCTTGTAGTGACTATTTGCACATTAAGGAGAAAATAACTACAACTAAGTATAAATAGTAGGCCTATTTAACATGATTTGTTATTTATTGCCTTCAGTACTTAGAGAAAAAGAAACTCATTTTGTTATGTCTGGTTTTCAAACTCTTCTAAAGGTAAAATGGGTTTCTCGCACTTCATTTCAGTTCTGCAAGAGTCTAGTAACTGAGATCCCCCCCAAAAAAACAACAATCCTTCACTGTGAAACTCAAATAGTTGAAGAGTGCATAGGTGAATTCTCCATGGATTATTCAGAAGACAAGTTTCCAATTTCAAGTAAACTTTGAGTCTTAAATTTCATGCATTCCTCATGTGTTCTCATGTACTTCATATTTTAGTCTTTTCTATTTTTTTTTTTTTTTTACCAGATTCTTTGTGGTTTTTCAAAGTGCTGATTTCTGGCAAACTGCATGAAAACCAATGGGCGTCTGTTTGACCTCAACACAATCAATGTAACCAACATTTGTTCAGCCTTTCCAAAACATGATGTGACATGCTGTCAAACTTCAGCTCATAAAAACAAGCTAATTTTATAGTAATGCACTTACAATGAAGTCAATGGGGCATGAAAACTTGTAGATTTGTTAAAGCACTCTAGATAATCAAGTCAATGAAATCATCTATTTGCTACTTTTCTACAAGTGGATGGTTATGCATTACAGGTGTAATTCCTGTGGTGGACTTTGCTCAGTGCACAATGTTTAAGAGAAGCTTTTATTCTGATGCAATGTCTTGCCCGCAGACTTCTACCGTAATTGCTTACAGTAAACAACTTTTACTTGATCATATAAACAGGGTTGAAATTATTTTCTGTGACAGTCAACAGCATGTGACAGATGTAGCTTACATCCACTAAATGTACCATTAAAACCTCTCTGTCCTCTATTTCTACATTGATGGTGAGAACACAGGAACACGGTCAACATCCCACATGCCCTTCATCTGGTAAACACAGCGCCTGAAGCACGCAAGACAGGAAGTCACGTGACCACAGCGGTCACAAAGATAATCAACAGCACAGACAGGAAACTGAGCTGAGCTGAGAGAGAAAAAAAAAAAATCAATAACATCCTATTTTACACAGCAGCTCAACTCAACAAATAGGTCACATGCTAATGATATTAAACTGCACCGCATTTCCCAAGATCCTTAGATGCAGAGTTTTATTGGGCAGTGAGATCCATGCTTCTTCCTGTCAGGGTTCAATGTAAGGTGACATTTCCTGTCAGGTCTCTTTCTCAGAAGACAGGTTAGTTAGACAGTCCACACCCTTACTATGGGAAACAGCTCTAACTAGACATACTTTTCAACACCCAGCCCAGTTACAGTATGTAATTAGAAGTAATCAAACATGAAGAATTCATGTTAATCAAATTTTGGTACTTGAAAAATGTTTCAATGTCTGTTAACCTAACCATTGTATTTCAAACAGATTAATATAATCACCAAACAGTATGTACATTTGGGTATTATTTAGAAAGTAGACATGTAATAAGTAGGATAAAGTACAGTCAGCGCTGACGTGAGGTTGAGTTTGTAATGCTTGTCACATTTGATCTTTAAAATATATTAAGTATATAGTTTATACAGTGTGGTTTGAGGTACTTGTAAGTAAACAAAGCAATTCTGACATTTTTTTCCTCACAATTCTGACAATTCTTTTTTCTCGCAATTGCAAGTTTATATCTCGCAATTCTGACATTATAACTTGAAATGGTGACTTTATATCATGCAATTCTGACTATAACTTGCAATTTTGCGACTTTATCATGCAATTACCTTTTTAATTTTTTATTCCATGGTGGAAACAAGTTTCCATATTCTTTTCTGGGTGCCTCTTGGCCAAAATAAACAAGCAAAGTCGATATTCGACAGCCAAAAGTCTGTCTATGGCTACATTTACATGCACCCAAATAATCCATTTGTAATCGGATTGACGGCTCAAACGGATTGAAAAAAGTTAATGTAAACACCTTAATCGATCCGACTGAGCTCGATCCGAATGAAATTTCGATCGGATTGGAAGGGGTGGTTTATTCCTTTTCTAAAAGCAAAAAATTACCATGTAAACGCTTGAATCCGACTACTTTCTCAATCGTATTCAGAAGTCTCTGGGGCACATGCGCAGTGCAATGTTGACACGCATTACGCAGTGCGCAAGTTCACGTTCACGTCTTTAGTTGTAAAGATGTATGTCAACAGGCAGTGGCGTAGCTGTATCCCTTCGTCATAATATTGGAAATCTTTCCATTTTAAAACAAGAAGGGGAGCCAATAGATATCACACAAGAAGCAACGTGCAAACTTTGCGCAAGAGTTATGCTGGTGGAAAAAGTCTCAACCTCGGTCAGTATTCACTACAGAATTTGAAAGTAAAAAGTGACGGAGCTGTCTGACGCTGCATTAACGGAGCATATTCTCTCAGAGACGAATTTCAACATAATATGCTGATAACGGTATATAACGGTCTTAATTTATCCCATTATTTCTCGTGTGCTGAGAATAATAGTATTTCGTGTTAAACAGGTTGTTTTTTTTTTTTTTAAAAAGTCGGTGCTTGAAGTAAAGCTGTGCTTAATTTCCATTAATGACTGCAGAGTTAGGAAATATTATAGGCTACACTCTTAATAATTTTAATTATAGGCCTAAAATTCATTGTATAATAGACCTAAAAATGTTTTTCCAAGATAGCCTAATCTTTTATTATCCCCACAGCACGTATAATATTTATTTTTATAATAAAAGAAGCTGAACCTAATAGTTATAATAATAGACTAGAAGAATGTAACAGGCCTACATTAATTGGAAATAACAAATCCTCTTAATATTGCCAAGATTTGATGCTTTTGACAATATCTCTGGCTGTCGTTGATACATGATCATCGTCTGTTGACTCAACCCGGGTTACCACAAGTGTGATTGATATGACGTCACAGATGCAGAGCGCATGCGCAAAAGTTTTAATCGGAATGTATATAAAACACATAAACAGATATTTGAATCAGATTCCAATGTTTAGAGTACATGTAAACAGATCTGCAATCGGATTCAATTCATTCGGATTGACGAAAATTGGTGCAGGTAAACGTAGCCTATGTGAGATCAACATTGAGCTATCAGCAGCATTCAGCAGTTTCCCACAGAAAACATCCCAACCCCCTCACTGAACCCAGACAGCTGAGCCACATTCCTCAGCAACAGACAACAAGTGTTACAAACACACATGACTACAGCATGTTACAATACTGCTAAACATTCAGCAAACTTCAGCAACTATGGTATGTGGAAGACTGCCCACAATCTGTGTGGATTCTTGCTCAGGATTCAACAGTTAGTTCAGACATGTCGCAGCCTGTTTGAGTCACAAGACAGACGAATTTTACAGGTAAACATGCAGGACTAAAAGTGAGGACAAACCAGTTGTCAGACAAAAAAAAAATGGGCATTGAAGATTTGAACAGACATGCTCAACCAACAGGGATTTAACTCAAACTCCATATCATAACATGAATCACAAATGACTGAGTGAGAGTACTGCTTTTTGAGGGCACTATTCAGAGCACTGGGTTTAACATCCATGCAAAAACACTCAGGGATTTCTTCAGCAACACAGCCAAACTAACAGAAAGCATTATTAACTGAGATATTTGCACATAAGAGGATCATGGAACAATAAAACACATTCATCTCTCGTCAAAACCAATGAGGCCTTTCATTCACAATGAATAATTCAAAACATAACTGCATTCACAACAAAGAAGAGATGATGGATAGTTCACATGAAGACCCGTATGCAGCAGTCTGACGGCATTACCACATTCCGCAAACAAATAGTTTTTGATTATTTATCCTCATAATAAAAAGTTACATTTTCGTTGTTTATTGAAGGGCACGTTCATTACAGTTGTGTTTGCCACATTTTGTCAGCATACGAGAACTGTAGAAACAAGGCCATAATATTTATTTATTTATTTAAAGCTGTTTGTTTCATTAAATCGAAATAAATACACAGTGGAAATTAGACGTTATACTACGGGAAAAAAAACACATTAAGATCAACTTCTAAAGGAGTCAAGCGCTGAATAGTGAATGTCAATAGAGATTTTAATGTATCTCAGATTTCACACATGCGCATGTTGTTTATGAAGAATAAGTTTAGTCAAAGTAACAGCTGCCGATAGTCACTCACCGACTCCGTCTTCAGATTTCAGCACCATCGCGCGCTCTTTAGTCACTCAATACCGTAAATAAATCAAAAGAAAGTTAAAAAATGCTCGCTTTACAACTACAACTCAACTTTAGCGTCAACTTTCGAGAACAGAGACAGGTATTTTACATAATACTCGAGACCGGAAGGATTGCGGTTGAGGAAGGGTGTTCGTCCGTGATCAGAGGAGTGTCTTAACCGTAACAGGCCAATCCCGAGCGCGCACCCGAGACTGAGAGGACAAACGCGTCTGCCGAGTGATTCTAGCACGCTTCCGATACGGGCTGCGTCTCAAAGCCTAGCTCACCCACTCACTCAGTGCCTACCGAGTGAATAATAAAACTCGCTACCAAACACGGCCCAGTTTTATTAGATTACCAATAACTGAATCTCAAATCTGAGCAACCAGTTTTATGGACATACTGACACATTTGGATAACTTTTAAACAGCAAAATGTGGCATAATTGGACTGACTTCCACACCAAAAGCTTGTGTGATCCTAGAGAAGTCCCAGAAACAAAACTATAATGCTTGAATAGTTCACAAATTTTCCACCATTCCACAACAGGGTCCGTGGCATATGAGCCCCAACAACTTCCAAGAGGTCAGCAAATGAACTTAAAATTATTTAAAATGAATTAAGATATAAAAAACATAATCATTTTAATAATTAAAACGTTAAATCACATTTTACTGACCTCATATTCTGGTGAAAAATTATAAATTTAACATGTCTGATTATTTTTCTTTTTAACTCCCATAATTTCCAATAAAAGTTTGTTTTAAAAACACAATGTCACTTATCATATATCATATTTCCCTCCCTCTTTCATCTCTTCTCTTCTCTGCTGATGCGTTTACTGGCGTGAGGGTGGGGCAACCTGTCACTCACATGAGATCCACCAATAGCAAACCACTGCATTCAGTCAAATCCTCATGGACAAAATCAAGTCCCACCCCACGTTTGTTCTCATTACAAAAGCCGTTTCACTCATATATATACGTCACAATAGGGAAGAAAAGACTATTGCAACTTCCATTTCATGCCTTCTCATGTGCGTCTCATAAACTCTTCATAACAGACAAAATTTTACTTATGTCTTATTCTGACTTCAGCAACTAACAAGTTCTTACTGTAATAAGCACGTAAACATTCTTTCAAGGGATTTAAAATGGCCAGTATATGTTCACACTGGGAGCATGTATATACAGTGCCCTTATTTGCTGTCTAGGTAGGCAGCTGACTAGGGTTTGAGACAAAGCCGCAGTATTGAGTTTCACCATCCACACCCTGTGCTGGCTGTGAGTGTGTGTGTCGGTGGGGGCAGGGAGAGCGAATGACGAACAGAGACAGAGAACGGCCCTTAACGTGTGTGTGGCCCTGGAACGATAGCAACATAAGAGAGATAACACCTGACCAGCCATTAAAACAAGTGTACAAGGGTAGTGTGCTCTCATGTAGTGTAACAGACTTGGGACAGTACTATGGCCATACATTTGCACATATCTATTGTACTTATATAAGCTAATTACAACAAAGGTATCATTATGATTCATGATAATAAAAGAAGGGTGTTGAAACTAGAAGGTTCAATATTGAAAAAGTTTTCTTTAATTATCTAGGATTTCAGTCACAAACACCAAACAATGTTGTGAGGCAACACACCACACCTGTTGTTATCTGTTTAAGTACTGGTTATATAAACCACAAGTTACATAAAATCACAAGTTTCCAATTATATGTTATATATAACATATAATTGGAAACTTGTGATTTTTTATTTCTTGTTTGTTTATTGTAATTTAGCTAGATACTTCTAGCCAATTTGATAAGTACATATACTAAATCATCATGTTGGCATGAGCCAATCGAGATAAAATCTAAAGTCTTCTTTGTCGACAGACACTCATTGAGATGAGAGAAGTATTGGGTTTCAAATTAAACAAAGACGAAGCAGAGTGATGAAGGGGAACTCTATATCCCTAAAAGCTTTCAGGAACAGAAACTCTGAAAAAGGAAAAGTCTCTGTTTTGGTAAGTACTCCCTTAATTGTGAAAAAGTAATACATTTTGGAAGCATAGTTTAAAAAAGTGTAAAAAAAAAAAAAAAAAATGCTTTAAAAGAATATTGTGATAATGTGTGTCCCAATTTGCGTACTTATGCACTATTCTATGATGTTTTTAAGTAGAAATTCAATACAATACAATTCCCGCACTACATGGATGAATGCATAGTGTATAGTGCGTCATTTGGGATGCAACTTTTGAGTTGGTTAATTGTCTCTGTCATTGTTCATTGTTTGAATTGTTATCCTGTTAGTTGGTTTGCACTGTTTTTAGATCAGTTTCCTTTGTCTGTGTTCATTAGTTTCCATGGTTTTTGATTTCCCTCACTTGTCACACCTGTGTTTAGTTAATTACCTTGTTTCTTTAATAGTGTTTTCCCATGTATATTAATGCTGCCTTCATTATCGTAAATATGAGTTTCGTATAGTAAAAATTGCACATGAACACCCTTTCATTTCAAAACTTGAATGCAGCAAGCTGGTAATCACAACTTCAGAAGTGGGAATCAAATTCTGAGATTAAATTTCCAAGAGCATGTGAAGGTAGCATTAGCCCTCATTTTGTTCAGTTCTTTGTCTTGTGTTGTTTATGCTGCCACATGTTTTTCCTGTAATCTTCTTTGTTGTGGATTATCTTTTTGTTTTTGTTTAAAAAAAAAAAAAAAAATCTTGATTTTCCTTGATTTTGCCCCACCTGCTGTGACAAATATATTTAAGTGCAAACTAAATGTAATGTTTTCAGACACATAATTGCATGTTAATTGCAATTAAATAAAAATGTATTATAGTTTAAATTTATATTAAATGCAATTATCTGAACTTTAGAGTGCTTCTTTGACCCACTTAAGTGGGACTCAAGCACATTTTTATATGAATTTCATAATTATGTCTGTAGTCCTTGAAATATGGTTAAACTGCCAAATGTTTTGACAAAAATTTATGATAAACTAAAATACTTTAAACTTGTATGTAATGAAGTTGCAATTTAGTATATATAAAATATATTAACTTCAAACGTAATATTGAATAACACACCACAGATAATTATAATCAAAATCAGTAAATTCTAATCAAGTAATTTACATGTGCTTATAGCTCTGTTTACACAACAATGATGTACTAAAAACAGAAAAAAATTTAAAAATTCTTTGCGTTTTTTGCGTACAGATGATAATGTTGTCAAAATGATCCCTATTCACACAGTTCCATGAGAACGACTAAAAACGCTGTATTATTCATGCCAGGCCAGTAGTTGGCGATGTCACTTTGTAAAGAAACACATAGGGCCCTATCATACACGTGGCGCAATGCGGCGCCAGGCACGACCCAAGTGTTTTTTGCTAGTTTCAGCCCGACGCAGTTATCATTTTCACATCCTGCACCACGTTGTTTAAATAGCAAATGCATTTGCGGCCATTTGTTCGGCCATGGGCGTGCTGGTCTGAAAACGAGGAGTGTTCAGGTGCATTGTTGGCGCATTGCTATTTTGAGGCAGCTGAAATAGACTGTGCCATTGAGACTGCGCAATATTTTTTTTTTGGTTATTTATATAGTAATATACGCCTATATGCGGGTGCACAACGCGCGTACACTCTGCTTATTACACACACAGAGACTTACACGCAGCACACAAACATGCCAAATATTAAAAATAAACGGATTACAATGTAAAATATTATTATTGTGTGCATAAAGATAAAATGCTTTGGTGGAATCCGGCTTTTCCTGTAGATGGTCTGCTCGTGCGCTAGAGCAGATCCATTTCCTCGCTAGAAAAGCGTTCAGTTTTTCCGCTTGCAAATTCCGCCATGTAAATGGCGAATCCACCATGGCGCAAGCGCAACTGGCTTTTAAAGGGAATGAGAAATGAGACTCTGACTGGTTTATTTCACGTTACACCCAAAACACACCCATTACTGATTAAGAGAATAGGGACAACTCTTTTAGACCGTGCGGCGGGCGCGCTGACCATTTTTCCCGTCGTTAAACTAGTAAAAGTGGATTCGGACAGGCCCTAAGTGCACTTGTGCCATGCGCTTTTGACAATGCGCTTAGATCGTTAAAATAGGGCCCAACGCGTCTAGAGACTGAACACATAATATGCATGTGTATGACGTCACCGTTTTGTAGTTTACACAAAGATGATAACACTATCGTTTTCAGGCTCCTGAAATGCTGTTGTCGTCTAAATGAACAGTCAAAACGAATAAAAAGTTTTCCGTTTTTAGTTGAAAACGGTGTTGTGTAAACACTCCCTCAGATATGTTAACTTTAAATGTAATATCAAATAACACAGTACAGTTAATTATAATCAAAATCAGTAAATTACAATCAAGTTCTTTAAATGCGCTTTAGTTAGTCACCACATCAAAATACACTTCTTCAAAGCACCTCAAATTTTTTTTAAAAACAATCCTGAATGTGTACTCTTTAAGTACAATTAAGTGAAATTTTCTTTCATTAACATTATATTTTCTGCAATTACAGTTTTTAAAAAATATGTTACATCCTCATGGACTTTCAGTTTGTTTGTTGTCATCTGTCACGTGTTCCTTTGTTCTAGTTTCCCGCCACAATCAGTAACCATGGACACTAATCACATTCATCACAGCTGTTTGTCATTTGAGTTTATTCATCAGTGTATTTAAGTTCCTGTTTGTGTTCAGTATGTTGTTGGGTATCGTTCGTGTCTACATTGGTGTATGTTCCTGTCTGATTCTGTATTCTCCTGTTGGATTATCAAGTAAAGACTTATTTAACTCTTATCTCCTCATTGTGTGCTTGATATACCGGTGGAACTGTAACAATATACTTTTTGAATATGAAGTACAGTGCACATTTATGTACACTTCTATTTCACAAGAGCTAGAGAGCATTCTTGCCTAGTTTAACAGATTTCACCACTGTGTCCTAGTCTAACAATGTGTCCTCTGTTGAGCTGCATATGAAGAATGCCTCGCGAGTACGCCAGCTGACCTACATACGTCAATTATATTGAGACAAGAAATCCTTGTTTTTGGACGGCAGGTCAGTCTTACAATCAGGGAACTTTCAGACTATGATACAGTAAAGAATTATGCAATCCATGCGACATGCAGATTTGATGCCTGGATGTGTGGGCTGGAAATCTGATGTTTATGTAAATATTATGTAAATGTCAAAGTGACATGATTTGTTGCAAAGTGCCCTTTCTGTAAAATGCATGTACTGTACAGTATCACTTACTGTGTAAAATTCCAGAGCTACTTACATTTTCTGAAGAAAATGTGAGCTGTGCTTCATATTGGCAAATCCTGCCACAACAATACTAGGTGGTTTGTAGGGTGTTCTGTGTAAGTGCTCCATCCGATAAATCCTCATTCAAAGGGGCTTTTGCACTGGGTAGTTACAGGAACTACGAGAACTAAATGTTCCCCTTGTGCCATTTTCCTGGCTGCATTCACACCGCCAGTATAGGAACTCTGAAGTGACGTGAGCTGGCCAACAGTGATGCCATTGACTGTTTTTGTTGTGTGATAGAACTGTTGATTTATGTGATTGAAAGAGCAAAAAGGAGGGCCAAGAGACGATATCTGATTGTTTACAACCAGTGTTGGGGAAAGTTACTTTTAAAAATAATGTATTATTTTTTTGTGTTACTCTGTAAAAAAAAAAGTAACTGATTGTGTTACTTAGTTACTTTTTATGGAAAGTAAGGTGTTACTTTACTTTTGCGTTAATTTTTCTCATCTGGGTTGGGCTTGCTTGTTTCTTTTTTCATAACAAAACAGTTATTCTATTTTTGGTAAAATGTAAAGGCCCTTTCACACCAAAAGTGAAATGAATAAGCCTCAGGCTGAAGGAAATATAAATTCATTCTTGTACAGTAGAAGACAAAACTTTCAGCTGTAGAAGAAGGTTCAACACTCTTACTTCAGAAATAAAAACAAATGAAACACAAATGTGCAAAGACATTGGTTAATAAAGTGAGCTTAAATACATGAAGTATATTTATAATTTAACATTTTTATTTATTGCAGGTTAGCATAATATTCTGAGGATGCATTTCACTGTTTTTATTCATTTTGAGGAATACTGAATCTGTTTTTTTATAAGTGAGATGAGTAAATTCCTGCTCACATTTATAAAAACCATCATGTTCACACAGCGCACACAACACCTGCTCTTGCTCACAATTTCTCTCAACATGGGGACAGGAGAATACATGGAAAAACAAAGTAACTTACATTACCTATTTGAAAAAGTAACTGAATGTATTACTTTACTAGTTACTTGGAAAAAGTGATCTGATTACTTAACTCTCGTTACTTAAAATGCATTACCTCAAACGCTGCCGTTGACATTAGCTTTTTGTTGTTTATGTGTCGCTAACATTTGCTTTCTGTGTGTTAGTCCGTGGAGTAAGTATATGTAAACTGTGTGTTTACATGGCTTTTTTAAAATGCCAGGTGCTGGTGCTTCATATGGCGTGTGTTCGGCCAATCAACGTACACTTACGTCACTGGTAGTTCCTATACGTCATTGGTAGTTCCTATGTTTGGTAAGACCCTACTCTGAAGTAGGTGCTAATTTAGTCCCCCAAAAGGCATTCCTATAACTAAAATCATTCCTAGTTCCTGCGGAGCGAACACGTCAAAAAGCGAGTACTTACGCCAATAGTTAAAGGAACTATGAAAACGTTCCTGTTCTTGTTCAGGAAGCTGTTTCACTTGTTTATACGTCACAATACAGGAAAAAAAGACACGCACAACTTCCGTTTCATGCCAACTTTAAACTCCTCAACAAGCCACACGATTTGAGATATCAGTCAAACTTTGCAGGATGAGTTATATACATCAAATTAATACTTGAGGTTGTTAAAATCCTGCCTTAGCACACACCACTAAGAACAAAATAGGTCTGCATGTTATAAAGGCTGCAGGATTCCTCTTCTCGACCAAATGCATGCTCTCAACCTGCCTTGTGAATGTGATTGTTACCTTGTTATCATAGCGGCACTAGTACAAGCATAGCTATTTGTGGAATGTTGTTTTTCCTTGTATTGTTTCTCAAGGCAGTGCCGGGAACACTGGAATGTGGCTGTGGGAACGAGGACCAGCTATGTCATGAACGCCCTCACACAGACCAAATCTAGCATCTATCAACCACAAGTGCCATGCAGCTCAACATTAAAAACCACACAGATAAACAGACGAGGGTTAGCCTGATGTGTCAGGAATGGCTTGTGAAAGGGTTTGTGCCACAACAAATAGATTTGTTTTGTGCTGTACTACTATAATGTAATGTCGTTCACAACATTCACTTCTCTTATGATATTAGATTTTATATTACTATATCATAAGAGAGTAAGGGTAAGTTTACATGACAGAACAGAAAAGTTTCATGTAACATTATCAAAACGATCCCCGTTCACACGGATCCACAAATCCACTCAATAACATTCCAGAATGGAGCCACGTGATTGGAGTGGAGTGGTTTAAAAGTCCAAAAAGCAGAAGAGGTAAGTCATTTAATAGGTGAATCAAGAAAGATTATGAATATAAACATTTTTTATTTGGAATAACATGCACTGATGAATCTTGCACACTGAAAACATGATATTAAAGGTTTAGTTCACCCAAAAATGAAAATAATGTCATTAATTACTCACCCTCATGTTGTTCTACACCCATAAGACCTTCGTTCATCTTTGGAACACAAATTAAGATATTTTTGATAAAATCTGATGGCTCAGTGAGGCCTGCATCGCCAGCAAGTTAAAGGGTTAGTTCACCCAAAAATGAAAATAATGTTATTTATTACTCACACTCATGCCGTTCCACACCCGTAAGACCTTCGTTAATCTTTGGAACACAAATTAAGATATTTTTGTTGACATCCGATGGCTCAGTGAGGCCTGCATAGCCAGCAATGACATTTCCTCTCTCAAGATCCATTAATGTACTAAAAACATATTTAAATCAGTTCATGTGAGTACAGTGGTTCAATATTAATATCATAAAGCGATGAGAATATTTTTGGTGTGCCAAAAAAAACAAAATAATGACTTATATAGTGATGGCCAATTTCAAAACACTGTGTCAGGAAGCTTCGGAGCATTATGAATCAGCGTGTCGAATCAGCGGTTCGGAGCGCCAAAGTCACGTGATTTCAGCAGTTTGGTGGTTTGACATGCGATCCGAATTATGATTCGACACGCTGATTCATAATGCTCAGAATCTTCCTGAAGCAGTGTTTTGAAATCGGCCATCACTAAATAAGTTGTTATTTTGTTTTTTTGGCGCACCAAAAATATTCTCGTCGCTTTATAATATTAATATTGAACCACTGTACTCACATGAACTGATTTAAATATATTTTTAGTATATTAATGGATCTTGAGAGAGGGAATGTCATTGCTGGCTATGCAGGCCTCACTGAGCCATCGGATTTCATCAAAAATATCTTAATTTGTGTTCCAAAGATGAACAAAGGTCTTACGGGTGTGGAACGGCATGAGGGTGAGTTATAAATGACATTATTTTCATTTTTGGGTGAACTAACCCTTTAATTTACACTTACAGTGCCCAGAAAGCTACTATAGACTATTTAAAACAGTTCATGTGACTACAGTGGTTCAACCTTAATATTATAAAGTGACGAGAATACTTTTTGTGCGCCAAAAAAACAAAATAAATAATGGCTTTTCAACAATATCTAGTGATGGGCGATTTCAAAACACTGCTTCATGAAGCTGAAAGTGCAAATTAACTTGCTGGCAATACAGGCCTCACTGAGCCATCGGAATTCATCAAAAATATCTTAATTTGTGTTCTGAAGATGAACGAAGGTCTTACAGGTGTTGAATGACATGAGGGTGAGTAATTAATGACATTATTTTCATTTTTAGGTAATCTAACCCTTTAAGGCAAGACACCACAGCTAATCTAACAGATATCACATGCTTCCCCAGTTGATTAATCACAGTACACTAAGATACTTGTTGTGTATTGCAAGTTTTCTGAAATGATATTTTTAAAAGTGCAAGTGAGGCATTAAATACACACTAGTTTGCATAAATGTCCAGAACAGAAATCTGAACACTGGTTAAAACCAGGTTCTAAATGGTTTTATTTTGTTGACATATTAAAAAGATAAAGGATTTTACAGAGGGGATTTTCATAAATCAGAAAATACTGTCAACAGCCAAAAATAAAATAAATGTTCATGTTTTTAGGATAAAATGTTATATAAATCAGTGTGAATGATATATGAACAAACTCCTCTGTAAAAAACCTTCAGGAATAAAATTGTAAAGTTTGGTTCATGTTGCTGGAGGAGATTTCTGACTGAGAGAGAAAAAAACTCATTTTGAGAAAAAGCATTTAAAGATATGTATTATAACTGAACTTTACAGATTAAGATAAAGTGTTATAAGATAAACACTTAAGTGTGTATTTTGGATGTTTTCTTTCCAATGGTCTGAGAAAAAAAAAAAAAAAAGATTAAAATTGACCAATGCATGAAAAACAATGTTTTGCCAGTAGTGTCTTGCCCTAAGAAAGTAAATAGTGCTGATTTTGATTTCATGCTGACTTTTTTTCAGTACTTCATTGAACTCCATTGAACATAAAAGCTTGCAAAGGCACTATGATCACAGTTTAAAATTTACTTGAAGAGAAATGCATTGAGTGACCCCTGCTGGCTCCTACTGAGAAACTACTGCACATGATCACAGATGCCATTCCAATCCTGCCTTAAAGGGACTTTTACAAGGAATTTATCATTAAATGATGAAAACTGTGGGAGAATCACAGGTAAAAAAAACACAAAAGCACCATAAACGTAGTCCATATGACTTGTGCGCTATATTCCAAATCTTCTGAAAGCATATGATAGCTTTGTGTGAGGAAGAATAAAATTAAAGCCATTATTCATGGATAATATTTTTCTAAATGTGTTATTATATCCTTATCGGAGCTTGACAGAAGTGGTCATAATGAACTTGTGTTTAATGGGAAAAGAGCTACAAGATAACCTTGGAGAAAAAAAAAACTCCTTTAAAAACTCCTTTTTGCGTACCAACACTCTTAAAAATAAAGGCTCTTTATTGGCATCGATGGTTCCATGAAGAACCTTTAATATCCATGGAACCTTTCCATTGCACAGAAGGTTCTTCATAGTGGAAAAGGGTTCTTTAGATTATTAAAATGTTCTTCACACTAAGAAAGAAATGTTTATTTTAAAAACTAAAAAATTGAACTCACTGAAAGAAAAGGAAAAAATGACAAATATCTCCTGCTTTATAGTAATTCATTTTATAATGTGCATTTGTAGGACATAATTGAATTATCTGAGCCAATAATCCAAAGGAAGAAACTTTAAATAAGCAGACTCAAGACAAAACCAACTAACCAAATTACAGGAGAACAGTTGTCAAAGACAATAACAGTCATATTTCACAAGCATAAAGTCAATTTCAAATCTCATGTTCAAGGCCTATAGGGAATCAATTGGAAACAGGGTTATTCTGTAGCCATAAGAGCCTGAGTAATCCACTAAGTCCTGGATTTGGCTCTCCAGCTGGTTCTGCTCAGTTTCTGACCTTGCTGGAAAGATTAAAGCAGTGGGCATTTCCTGGCAAATGCCTCAGAGCAGAGAGCCACAATATCCCACTATTAGGACATAGAGCCCCACACAAACACATTTACTGCCAAGAGTTTCCTGCATTTCTGACCTGATCGGATAAAGTTCGATTTAGGACACATTCTTGCACTATTTTTTTATTTTTTTTATTTTTTTAATTGTTGGTCTTTGTTTGTACAAATGGATGTATAATCTTGTGGAAAAACCTTCCCAGAAGAGTGGAAGCTATTATTGCAGCAAAGGGAGTGGTTAATGCTATTTTTCTCCACATACTTTTGAATTTGACTGCTCAGCAAGACGCAAGAGGCTCTGATGTTAATTGTTGTTGAAGGGGTTTGGCTCACTGCTCCAGTTCATTCCAAAGGTGTTCAATGGGGCAGATGGCCAATACGGCTGATCTTCAAGCGCTGTGTATCATTGGACTCTGTAACATGAGGAATCTAAAGCGAACAGGCTAATGACATCAAGCAAAATTACTAGAAGAGTGCCTATGTGTATTAATCATATAGTGAAAAAGAAGTGTGCTTAATTGTATTGAATGTGCACTTGTAGTGTACAAAAGCAATAACCCCCGTGAGGCCGTAGTTTACAGTGAATTTACAACAGCTAATGGCTGTTGTTATACACGATATGGAGCAGAGTTATTCTAAATAAACTGTAAACCACTGCTTCATGGGACTTATTGCTTTTATATAATGGTTAGACCATAAAAATATTTATTTTAATACTGATGTAATGTGTTTACAGGAGTATGTTTGAAGAGTAACTATCAACGGCTTAGAATGCGGCTCAACCAATCAGAATCAAGGACCGAAACTATCTGTTTTATAATTCAAATTAAAAAAAAAAATGTTTCATGACTATGTTTCTTAACACACTTAAGTACACTTTTAAAAAGTGCACCTTGTAATGATGTCAAATTAAAAGTTTTACTTTAAAGTACATTTTAAATCATTTTGTTTAATAATACTTTGTCATTTAAAGAAGTACACTTATTTTGGTGTGTTGACTAACATACTAAAGCACATGATTATAATTTTAACTTTAGTGTGTTATTTGATAGTTAAATTGCAACTTCATTGCCAATGTGTAATTACAAATATATTTAAGTACATGACGTGCAAGTTTCAATAGAAATTATATAAAACTATACCCGAGTTTACCATAAATACTTGTCAATACATTCATAATAAAAGTAATTATGAAATTACATATAAAGATGTACAAACCCGATTCCAAAAAAGTTGGGACACTGTACAAATTGTGAATAAAAAAGGAATGCAATGATGTGGAAGTTTCAAATTTCAATATTTTATTCAGAATACAACATAGATGACATATCAAATGTTTAAACTGAGAAAATGTATCATTTTAAGGGAAAAATAAGTTGATTTTAAATTTCATGGCATCAACACATCTCAAAAAAGTTGGGACAAGGCCATGTTTACCACTGTGTGGCATCCCCTCTTCTTTTTATAACAGTCTGCAAACGTCTGGGGACTGAGGAGACAAGTTGCTCAAGTTTAGGAATAGGAATGTTGTCCCATTCTTGTCTAATACAGGCTTCTAGTTGCTCAACTGTCTTAGGTCTTCTTTGTCGCATCTTCCTCTTTATGATGCGCCAAATGTTTTCTATGGGTGAAAGATCTGGACTGCAGGCTGGCCATTTTGGTACCCGGATCCTTCTTCTACGCAGCCATGATGTTGTAATTGATGCAGTATGTGGTCTGGCATTGTCATGTTGGAAAATGCAAGGTCTTCCCTGAAAGAGACAACGTCTGGATGGGAGCATATGTTGTTCTAGAACTTGGATATACCTTTCAGCATTGATGGTGCCTTTCCAGATGTGTCAGCTGCCCATGTCACAAGCACTCATGCAACCCCATACCATCAGAGATGCAGGCTTCTGAACTGAGCGCTGATAACATCTTGGGTTGTCCTTGTCCTCTTTAGTCCGGATGACATGGCGTCCCAGTTTTCCAAAAATAACTTCAAGTTTTGATTCGTCTGACCACAGAACAGTTTTCCACTTTGCCACAGTCCATTTTAAATGAGCCTTGGCCCAGAGAAAAAGCCTGCGCTTCTGGATCATGTTTAGATATGGTTTCTTTTTTGACCTATAGAGTTTTAGCCGGCAACGGCGAATGGCACGGTGGATTGTGTTCACCGACAATGTTTTCTGGAAGTATTCCTGAGCCCATGTTGTGATTTCCATTACAGTAGCATTCCTGTATGTGATGCAGTGCCGTCTAAGGGCCCGAAGATCACGGGCATCCAGTATGGTTTTCCGGCCTTGACCCTTACGCACAGAGATTGTTCCAGATTCTCTGAATCTTTGGATGATATTATGCACTGTAGATGATGATAACTTCAAACTCTTTGCAATTTTTCTCTGAGAAACTCCTTTCTGATATTGCTCCACTATTTTTCGCAGCAGCATTGGGGGAATTGGTGATCCTCTGCCCATCTTGACTTCCGAGAGACACTGCCACTCTGAGAGGCTCTTTTTATACCCAATCATGTTGCCAATTGACCTAATAAGTTGCAAATTGGTCCTCCAGCTGTTCCTTATATGTACATTTAACTTTTCCGGCCTCTTATTGCTACCTGTCCCAACTTTTTTGGAATGTGTAGCTCTCATGAAGTCCAAAATGAGCTAATATTTGGCATGACATTTCAAAATGTCTCACTTTCAACATTTGATATGTTATCTATATTCTATTGTGAATAAAATATAAGTTTATGAGATTTGTAAATTATTGCATTCCTTTTTTATTCACAATTTGTAGAGTGTCCCAACTTTTTTGGAATTGGGTTTGTACTTAAATCCTACATAAGTAGGTAAATACACTAATTTAATATAGTTTCATATTTCATTTAAGTTAAACTATAATACATTTTAATTTATTTATAAATAACATGCAATAAAGTGTCTGAAAACATTACATTTACAAGTATAACATTACAAGTATATTTTTTTTAAAAATATTGTTTCTGTAGAAAATACTCTTTATTTTGTTATGTTAAAGTCTACTTCTTTTCACAAGGGTATATATATATATATATCAGATTTTATGATATTTTAGAATATATTTTATATTCTCTCCTCCTATTTCAAAGCCAGAGTCAGAGACTCACTTATCCAACCACCAGAGGGAGCCCTCTCCCAAATATTGACATCACTGCATTCCTTCTACAGATAAAGTACTTCCTGTTTGTAAGTTTAAAGGGGTCGTGATATAAAAAATCAAATTTGCCTTGATCTTTTGACATATAAGAGGCCTTTGTACCATTAAAACATCCTGCAAATTTCATAGCTTAAAATGTCCTCCTCATTATAAACAAAGCTCGTTTTGATATTGCAGGATCTGTGACATCACACGGGCAAGTATATTTGCATAAGACTGCCTCCAGAGCAAGACATTACAACATCGACGAATACATCATCACACCAAAGGCCCCGCCCACTGGCGCTCAGTCACTTAATGGGTGACATTTGCATACACCGGATGTGAGCGTCGCGTCAAAAGCAAACAGAACCCATTATAATCACTGACGCTGTCTACACTGGATACATACAGATGTCAGTGTACGCATTTAGTTTCTGATGTACTCCATGCACTTGAGTATGCCGAAAACAGGACAAATGGAAGAGTGAAAGAAAGTTGGCTTTGTTTAAAGTTTAAACAGCTTCAGTTTCTAGTTTAAACAGCTTGTTCGCATCTCTGTAGAGACTTCAGAAGGATCTCAGCATCGGAAACAAGTGGATGGTTTATTTTAATGGCGACTGTATTGAATCTGACAGCAGCTGCATTACGAAACATAAGTAAATGATTTCATAATGCTTTGTCTGTAAATGACGGTTTTATTGGATATTTTTTTCAATAGCGAGTGACTGTTGATACTGTTTCCTATGCAATGACATTAGCCTATCATAACAGCGGCCGTTTACTGACAATCCTTAAAGAAGCCACGCCTTAAAAACTGATCAATTCAGAAAGAGGGTCAGAATGAGGGTTGAAAATAATATTTTTTTTCACATATATATTTTTGCTGATGGGTTAACTCTTCATCTAATCTGATAAAAGAAAAAACAGTCTTTTACAATGTGTGAATTTGCCCTTTTTTGTTTCTGTAAGGTAAATGTAAAGTGTAATGCAATTAGTATGCTAATTTCATCAAGTTCATCAATGAGACAAACTAATCATAACCTCAATTAAAATGAAAATATGAAAATAATGAAACATACATGAAAAATAAAGTTACAAATATGATTTATACAAAGAAACTAAGTATAAACAATATTTTTAAAGCAAAGATGAAATTAGATTAATCAGAGTTTAATAGAAACCCTCCTCTCCCATGCAGACAATGCAGAAAGGGAAGATGAGGTGCGAAGATAGGAAATTAAGATCAACACTGCAGTCAGAAAATTAAAGAGGAAGATACACACATACAGACAGGCATATCAGACATACATTTGAACATTTTTCTACATATGAAATGAACATAATACTTTCCCTATCTGTTACACTTCCATATGCTCATTGCGAAGTATTGCCTGTTCACCTGCCTCACTGAGTGTTTCCCCGTGGTATCATTGTCTTACCTCATGTTATGATCTTCTGCCTGTTTATTGGATTTACGTTTATTATCATTGTCCGTTGGACTGTTTGCCTGTAATTTGACTACTGTATGTTTTACTGACCACGTTTGTGCCTATTGTTTGGATTTGTTCATTAAACTCTTCTGCAAAATGCCAAATGCTCATCTAACCCGACCTCGAGTCTGAGATCATCACAACCATGCTGAGTCTCTAATGTGTTAACTGGCAGTGAGAATGTCCACCTCTTGCATTACCCGCTGTGATTTTCCAGCGGTCAGAGTAATGAACCCTTGTCTTGATCTGTTCCCCATCGCCGCCTCCAGCTGAAGCCAAACAAAAAGTCAAGACGTAGGGAACAATTTCCATGTCACACAGTGGACGGCAGCTATAATTTCAAAGCACCTGCTCTGAACTGACTTACACAGGGATTTAAAGGTGCAGTAAGCAATTTCTGAGAAACGCTGTTGATATTTGAAATCACCAAAACAAACATGTCCCTACCCAAAAGGATCACATCCCTATCTTGATAGCTCCGCCCTCAAATTTACAAACATGCTATTCACAAACACAGGCACCTCCCCTCTCATGAGTGTATACACCCCTTACTTCTGATTGGCTACAAGTGTGTTTTGGTGCTCAGTCAATCCATTTTCAACAGCATTTCTCAGAATTCACTTACTGCACCTTTAATTCAGTCTCATAATTATCATCAAGAGCAATTAAAGCAACATTATTGTGGGATTTTTTTCACATTTCCATTAAAATCAAGCTAATTAGCTGGAGATTGTCATGTTTTTTGGGGAGAAACATTCCCAGAGTACTACTGGACTGGATGAGAGGTGAAATTATGGCCTTGCCAATTGCCATGCTATTAAAAGTTAAAGATAAAACCTTTAAATTGATTAGTATGTTTGGTTTGGCCATGATACGGAAGGAGCACTTTATTTCAAACCGTTACCTAGACAATTTAGCTATGACTAAGTGTACGAAATTGTGATTTAGCCATTAGATGAGTCATGCGACGGCATTCATGCATTAGTTCAAACTCATGCAGTCTTTTTGTTTAAGCTGGGAGGGGGGTGAAGCTGAGGGAGGCGCAGAGTTCAGCAACATGAACTCAAATGAACTCTAACACCATCGTATGACGGCATTTCTGAACAAAGCTCCATTGCCCAACACAACAGGAACAATTTTCCTGTGGTCCTCTGTACATTTACATCATACCAGCTCAATCTACAAACCGGAATATTCAGGTTCAGAAATTCCTGTCCCTCTGCCCGAACATGCTGACTCAACATGGTGGCAAAATCCTAGAACACTTCCTCAATCTGGCAGTCTATAGTGGATGTGCTAACTGAAAGTGATCCCTAGATGACCAAATACATCTTACATGCAATACATTTGCACGTTTTAAGGAACAGTTTCTTTATATACCACTGTGAGTCCCTATGTGAAAAATGGCCACATTTCTTGTAAAGTACAGCGCAATCCTGAAGTTACCCACCCGAGAAAGAGACATGGGAACTGTGAGGCTAGCTAGGTAATTTTAGCAAATCTTAGTTAGCTACCTGCTTAATGTTGTAACAGAAAGCCAGTATTGGTTATTGGTATTGCTGATAAGAAAATAAATTAATGAGAAACAAAAATCTTATGTGGTCTGATTCGATTACATTATGTGTAGAATAACTAGTTCAATCTTCAAGTCTTCATATTAAGTACACACTTGCGTATTTGAAGAAAATGAATGGGAAGTGAACTGTCTAGCAGTTTAAAAAAAGAGGTTAAATCACATGACTTGTGGGTTCTACAGGAGAATAAAGCATTGCTTAATAATTTTCAAGCTTGTGGTGAGTCTGTCTTGTTTACTAGCATTAGCATTGGTCAAGACCAGAACCTCCAAAAGACCCAGACCAATACAAGACCCCTCAAAGCCTGGATTCATGAAATTTTGAATAATGTACTGATTGCTTTCCCATTCACTTGTTAAAAAGTACACTTAAGCATAATTTTGAAAGAAAAATAATAATATACTTAAGTGCAAACTGAACATAATTTTTTTAGACATTTAATCGCATGTTTATGTAATTAAATGAAAATGTATAATAGTTCAAATTTATATTAAATGCAGTTAGCTAAACTTTAAAGTGCTACTTAAGTAGGAATTTCCATAATTACTTCTATTGTCTTTGAAATATGGTTAAAGTTACTGCTTAGTGCACTGACAAGCATTTATGGTAAACTACTTAAATGTCAATTCTATTGAAACTTGTGTCATGTATTTAAATATATTTGTATTTACAGATATATTTAGCACATTTAAAATATATTTACTTTAAATGTAATAATGAAAAACACACTACAGTTAAAATAAAAATCCTGTACTTTAGATGTGCTTTAGTATGTTAGTTAACACATTAAATTAAGCTCTTTAAAGCATGACAAAATATTATTCAACCAATAGTTTATCATGTACTTTAATCTGACATTATTACAAAGTGCACTTTTTAAAAGTTCATGAAGTGTGTTTAGAAACAGTCATGGAAGTGTCTCTTTAAGTACACTTAAGTAACTTTTTATTTCATTAGTATTATATCATCTGCATGTACAATTTTTTAAAAATATACTTTTAAGATTTGAAGTACACTACAAGTGCACATTCAATACAATTAAGCACACTTCTTTGAATGTGGACTGCTTATTTCGAGCTTTAAAAAAGAAAGCAAAAGCACCATAAAAAAAATCACAAAGGCATCATAACAGCAGTCCATTTATGACTTCCAAGACTTCTAAAGTCAGTCGATAGTTTTCTCTGAGGAATTAAAGCAGTTATTCTTCAAAATATCTCCATTTGTGTTCATTTTTTTTTTTTAAGTGAATTATTCCTGTAAATTGTAAGATCCAGACTAGGAAACCAAGTAAGGAGACCTAAACCAACACCACTTTCATGAGGTCTTGAGAGGTTTTAAGACCAACTCTGGTGAAGATGCTTATATAATCTCCTGGGTTTGTGGGATTACATCTGCCTATATAGTCCTTAATGGCATTAACTGATCTCTTTCCTCAGCTCCTGCCTGAGACTAAAGATCCTTTAGGCTGACCATACAAGCTACAGGTTCATTAGTCAGAAACAAACTCCCACCTTCAGTTTGCTTTTCCATCACATGTTGATTATAGTGCATGAACTACTATTGCTCTCCACAGTAAGACCGTTCTTACCCTCTCAAAGTGATATAAACTAGTGAACTGATTGAACATGCAAAACCGAATGCTGCTTATTGGCTCAAGTTAAAAGATCCTAACTCCAAGTCTGTATGATATTTTGATCTCGTGTCCCTCTTTTAGTGTATTTTTTATCACCGGCCAGTCAAAAAATGGTAAGTCTAGTTGCTTTAAGTAAGAGCACAATGATGAACAGCAGTAATTATGGTTAACCACAGAATCAATAGAAAACATATTAGTTATGATTACAACACCATGAAAGATCAGCCAGCTCTTACCTGGAGGACTCCTTGGTATTGTTGGACACAAGAAAGCTTGAAAACTGGACACACACAATTCACTAACACTCCCCATGACCACAGATTGAATGTTTTTCTGGTCTTTCTTTGCTGCTTTTCTCTCTTCAGTGCCAGGTCAAGCAACGCACGCCAAAACCAGCCTGCCTGTCATGTCTCAGTATCTCACAGCTTTGCTCTGTGATCCATGGGACTCGTTCTCATGCTTTCCTCTCTGTGACACTTAATTTTTGTGTTTCCTCTTTCTCAACTTGCCACAAGAACTGCAACGCTTCTCTTTCCCTCTTGCTGCTAATGTCTCGCTCCACTTCTCTACTCTCCTAATCTGCCTTTATCACACACACACACACACTGAAGTCTGCACACATCTAATACACAAAACCATGTCTGTTATTCTAAAAGACATACTTTCTTCAAATCAACATGAATAAGGCCCGTCCCACAGTATGAATATCCTAGAAATACATCATTTGATGAAAGTAAATATAATGTTGATTTTCATTTAACGGAATTTATATATTTTTAATACAATTTATGTTTAATTATTTCAATTTTATTTTAATCAAATAAAACCTACCTACAATATAAAAGTTGTGAAAATAAGACATTTTAACTATTCTTCCCCTTTCATTTTATAGCTATGTGAACAAACACTGAAATGTGAACTCTGTAACAGCTGATCACTGATAGACACTATTGTCCTTTAATGTCATTCTCTTTAATGACTGCCATCAACTGTGCCTGTCATTACTGCGAATCACCCAGCAGTCGCATAACTAACACATTACATGCCTTGGCCATTACCATTCAGCATGCTGATTGCCTTTCTGTCAATCACAGTCAACAAGAGAGTGAAAATCACGAGTACAGAGAGAAAAAGAGAGATGCTGAAGGACAAAAGTCTCATGCGTGAGCTGCAAAGTCAGGGAATTGAAATGCTGCAGCTGCACGTCAAACGCGTCACAGGACAGCAAACTGTCTGTCAACTCAGCAGCTCTGCTCACATCTGACCGTTCACCTCCCTCTGAGCTGACATTTATTCTGCTGCTCTAAACACTCGAAAATCTGCCTAACGCTCATATGTGGCACCTTCTGAAAGACTAAAGCAGCTTTTCAGAGGTCAAACAACATCTTCATACATGGCCAATGACAACAATCTTTGTTATTATTTTTAATATTTGGTAACACTTTATTTTAATGTGACGTAGTTACACGTTACTACATGTACTTACTATAGTAATAACAGTAAATTATGCATAATTACAAGTAACCCTAAACCAAACCATAGCCCTAACCTGCAACTCTATAGTAAAGAGATAGTTCACCCAAAAATGAAAATTCTGTCATCATTTACTCCCCCCAAGTTGTTCCAAACCTGTATAAATTTCTTTGTTCTGCACACAAAGGAAGATATTTGGAAGAATGTTTGTAACCAAGCAGATCTCACCCCTCATAGGGTACCATATATATAATTTTTCTTTTTTACTTACTTTTACTTACTTTTTCTTATCTTTGTGTTCAGCAGAACAAAGAAATTTATACAGGTTTGGAACAACTTGGGGGGAGTAAATGATGACAAAATTTTCATTTTTGGGTGAACTATTACTTAAGGTCATGTAGTTAAAGGTGCAACATGTAATATTTTCTGTCCGCTAGAGGTCGCTAGAGGCCTATTCAAAACAAAGGCGTAGCTTGATGACGCCAAGTTTGAGCGTGGAATCTTGGAACATGTGATCTTCACCTCACAGCTGGTGGAAAAGAATTGGGATAGGACTCAGGAAGAAATCATGTTCATGGATGCGATTATTAACGTTACTGTAGTATGAAGCAGAGCAGGACCGAGTGTTGTGGGAGCTGAATGAGGCCGCTGGAGCGATTGCACAACACACGCCTCACGAGCAGCGGAACTTCTATTATGCCGCAGTCACCGTCGCCGGCGCCGCTTCCGCTTTTCCGGTCGTGACTATGAGGTAACACAGCTCTGTTTATCATATTAGATACATTTGAGAGTGTTGAAAATGATGTTATAACGTTACTCTGTGCGTTCGCTTGATGGCTGCTGCGAGACACTTGTTTGAGACACACTGCAGTAAGATCGATTTTAGAATATCTTATTAAATACTGGATGGCTTGTGTTGATAAATGGCATGCAATTCATTTTAAAACGTATTGTATGATGGAGAAAATTCTAAAAATAAAGCTGCATCTGATTATTCTATGTTAGCTACTTGACAAAATAGTGTTTTTCTCTGAGGCATGGTAAAGCATGGTACTCGCAAAAAAATCAAGAAAATTAAATTTAAACAATAAGACTAAACGTGTTGAGCTATATAACAACAATTAATTTTCTGTCTATAAATATATGAAAACAGTTGTTGCCTTGTCTATTAAAACGTAATTATTAAAGAGTCTTTGGTGTTTCCATGGTTTCTACAAAATAGAACAGGGAACCTAGGGTAACGCGCGTATGACGCAATTGACAGGCGACTCCTCACACGTCCCGGAGCCTTGGTTAAAATTGCAATTTTCTCACGATTTACAAATAGTTGCAAACATTTGGGATATTGTAAGTACTCAAGTTAACAAAATATATAACACTGGCCTAGTAGTTTTTGGATATTTTACTGCAAAATTCTTACATATTGCACCTTTAATTAATATTACCCAGTACTTATTGAGTAAGTATACAGTGTAATTACGTCACCTTAAAATAAAGTTTAACCATATATTTATATATGTCAATAGTATTTAGCTGTTTTTCCTTATTAGTGGCATACAGTGCAGGTTAATGTCTCACTTCCATCTCTCCTTCACAAATCTGATGGCTCATTGTTATTTTTCTTTCCCGTTTTGGTGGCTCAAAACAAGGAAAATATCCCATATATGTAAAAATCTTAGACAAAAGTTTGATTTTCCATGTTGTAAAGGTATTTATAACATACAACAGATATTTTCTTTACAGTTCAGTTAAATCTATGATGAAATTCCCAATGAAGTTATGAACCAAAGTCATTTTTTTTTTCTTGCATTTGCGAAATCATTTCACAATTTCAGCTCAGCATAACTAGAAAAAACAAACAAACAAACAACCTGTATTTACTCTAGAAACATCCGTGGCTTTTCCATGAATTTTTAAGATTTTATTCAGTCCCACGATTGGCCTACAAATCACAAATACTGTGGGAACTTTGAAGAATGAAATTCTGTACAGCACATGTGTGCATCTGTGCCAATTTACTTTTAGCTTCTTAAAGAAAGAAGGTTGTACTTCTTGCACTAGAATATCAAATGCAATATAATTAGGTATTTAGAGTTAAAGATAATATTCTTCTGAATAACATCTCAACATCATATATAACAACATCTATGCATTAATGCATTTTTCTTATTTTTCCTTTCAGTAATCGAAAAATGCTGATGAAATGCAACAGAAGAGACTTAAATTATGCTACAATGTCGCCCCTCAGAGGCCATCAAGAGTAACGTCAAAAATACTGCTGAGAGTCATTCACTTGTTTGAATGTTTTCTTTTCTTCAATTTTTTTTTTATTTTTATTTGATAATCGCCTCAGCTCATCTTCACCCTGAAGCTTTTCCTTAGAGGTCCAATGCTGGGTATCAGGAACAAGACTGAAGACCCCTGATTTATATAATATTTTAGTGAAAACACTAAACCCAACCCTAGAGATTATATGTCCAAACTCCTTTTCACAAGCTGAACAGAGACAGGGTACACTGAAGCTATGAGGAAAACGTCTTTTTATATGATGATCCATGCATAATAACAATAAAATAAAATTAAATAAATGTATAATAAATAAAAATTATGGAGAAATATAATGTGTGAAATGAACAGTAGAGGAAGTTTGTTTTGAAAAGTCATACAAGTCATTTAAAGCTGCTCTCTCATCTTCCTCTGTCAAACTAACAGTGTTTTTGGTGACATTCATGAAGCCATTCAATGATTTTTACCACAAATACTATCCTTACAGTCTTTTATCTCACAGGTTTCTCATTAGCTACTGTACAGTGCTGTGAAAAACAGAAAAAAACACCTACAAAAAGGTATTTCTTGTTTTCCATTGCTTTGGTATTTTTGATGAATAAAAGATTTGGGTTGTCAATTTTTTTTTTTTTTTTGTAAATTATCACCTTCGCTTGTCAAAACTATTGATATAAAGCTCCAGTGTTGAGAATGTCCACAAGTATCATGGGGTGTACTTATTATTTCACGGCACTATACGTAAATCAAAAAGTGTTTTTAAATGATTAATGAATGTTAAATCAAATTGACCAGCAGTAATTTACAAAAATGCAGTGGTTGTTGTTGCTAATTAATAATTTAGGTTGAATTTATTAAAATAAATATTAATAAAGTATGAAATAAATTAGAGCATTCTGGTAAATGATGTGTGTCCATAAAATGAAAGTTGATCTCTATTTTCTGGCATTTCAAGCATTAATTATTAATATAATCTAATGGTGCTGTATAATCTAATAGCCAATATGTTGTTTGATAACATGTTTGAGTTACTGAAAAATGGAATTAAAATACTTAAAGCAATCTCAGTTTTCTACTTTCTTAAATTTACATTGAAGTCATAATTCTGCATCCTGTTTTCTACCTCAGTGCAAATTCAGGAATTGTATTGGAATTTAAAAGGCTTTCTGAATTTATGGCACATTAAACACTGGTAGGAAAAGTATCAGCTCGAGTGTTTCTGTCAAAGGCAGAGATGTGATATGCAGCGCTAAAGCACCTCCTACGCCTCCTGTCCTCCTCACTGCAGATCTGTGAACACAGAGAGCCGCAGAAAACTGCACACAAGCTCACATTCTGACATGCCTTAGGAAAATTACACTTATGCATCATGTGTTTACAGCAACGTGACGGTAAGTAAATAAAAACTGAATATTAATTGTTCATATAATAGATGATAATGTTCATTTGTTTTATGGAAATGTTTCTTTTAGTTGGTATTTCACACATCTGAAGATTCTGACAGGATTAAACTATAAATAAAGGCTGTTAAATGTGTTTGTGAGTTTATCAGGTGTCATGTTGAACTGTTTGTGTGGGAGGAAGAGAGCTCTCGGGTGGTCAGAGCTTCACGCTTTCGGCCCACAACAGTTCAGAAGCAGCTCATAAACTCTCACTGATGCTGGTTTAGATGTTTCATCTGGATCTGAAGCTGAAACATCTTCCTGCAGGCTGAATTTCCTGGTCTTAGAGCCTGTGCGTTCAAGAGAGGAGCTGATCCAGAGTTAGTGTGATCTGAGATTGTGAGCTCTAGTATTGAGTTTCAACACTGACCTGACAGCATACAGAACTGCTGAACGTCAGTGAGTAAACAGTTGTGCAATGAGACACCAGATCAGACAAAAACACTCAGTGACGTGATTCAGATTTTTACTCACTTTTCACCAAAAACCTTACGTTGATTCATTTCAACAAATACTTGCATTCATTTTGTGGTTCACATCAGGTTTTGGTGGTCTGAGTATTTATGAAATGACACAAATTCTGGATAACTGTGTGCCAAAAAAAACTGAATAAATGCAAATAAACATTAATAGGAAAAAAAAAAAAAAACTCAGTCTTCACATGCAGGTCACAAAAATGCCTCAAATTCAAAACTCAACACGCAACATTTGGCATGAAGTGCACTATTTAGCTCTAGCGACTTCAGCTTATATAAAACCTGATACTTTTGAAGGTACTGAACAAAACTGTTTATTAACAAAGTAAGTCTCTCAGTCAATTTTCATTAACAGACTCATAACTTAATTCTTACATTTTCTGAAGAGGAGTGAACATGCAGGCAAAAGTTGTTGTCGCAGTATGTGTGTGGGTGTCAGGATGTTGATATGTGGTTGCCAATTACTCTGGGAAGTTGCTTGGGGTTTTCTTACTCGTCTTTTTCAACATAAGTCTATGTGAGTTTTCCTATCATTTCATCAAACTAGAAAGATTCTCTCAGTTCACTACCAGTCAAGCTAACTGCAATTAACCATGTGATTTCCTTTAAGAGGCTACAGCGAATCATGTCCTGTAAAAGGCACTTGCTACACTTTTCTATTCTGGGATGAATTCTGCTCTCAGCAAACTGAACAATGAATAATTGAGAAGAGAAAGTCTTTCCATCTCAATGAACATCATAAAACTGCACACACTATCCTGAAGAAGAGCATTCTGAAGCTGTTCAGTTTCGTCATGATCAAAATATTCCACAATTCTGCAAAGTCAATGTCTTTATCGTTCATTTTTGCGAATGTTTATTCAGAAGTTACAAAACTAAATATAAGCTCAGAAGCTACAAAACTACTGTAATTGATAATAAATTGTATGATTTTATGTTTTCCTCAACAAAGTTTCACTGTGAGTTTACTGTGTTTACTCTATAAGGTTCTGATGGAAATTCAAAAGCTTATCGGAAGTTGAAAGAATGGGAGTGAAGATCTAAACTGATCCAGATACACGTGCTGGGATGATGCAATCTAAGAAGAACAAGACTGAGGATTGAAACTTTACCTTTTTATAAGAGAAACCAAAGCTGTGTTCAAAATCGCCCCCTATTCCCTACATTACTCCACTAATATAGTCCACTTGAAGGAGTGAATGAAAATGAATTTGGGTGAATTCAGACACTGAGTGCTCCAGAAGGTGTGATTGCCGTTTAACAACCATTTGAAACTTAGAAAACTGGAAGCTCCAGTAGTAATGAAAAGATATATCTTGAAATCTGTCATGGAAACTAGCATGTATAAACCTTAATAATCAATTAAAAAGGAATTTTTACCTGAATGATATTACACTGTAGCCACATTGGACTAGCGGATTGGAAAATGGATGGATGAATGACTCAGCTGCGGCGCCTTCTTCTGGTCAGATGTAGGAATTCATTCAGTGCGTGACTCACTGTGCATTATGGGAATTTTCTAGACGTTGAGCATACGTCGGTTGTACACTTGCTATTGTGGTGCATTATGGGACTGAATGAGTGCACTTGATAACGTCCACTATGGTTTTGGACACCACTGCAAATGGCTGTCCCCTCAAATAGTGCCCTATTTAAGGGTATGGGGGAATTAATGAAATAAAAGGCCACTGAAGTGTACTTAAAGAGAGTCACTTACATGACATTGCAATAAAGTGAATATATTTAAAGGCCCAGTTTCACAGACAGGGTTTAAATTAAGCCAGGATTAGGCACTAGTTCAATTAGGACATTTAGGCTCGGTTTCACAGACAGGGCTTAGACTAAGCCAGGATTAGGCCTTAGATCAATAAGGGCATTTAAGTAACTTTTATAAACGTACCCTAGAAAGAAAAAAAAAAACATTACTGGTGTGCATCTTGAGACAAAACAATGGAATTGACATATTTTAAGATATGTCAGTACAAGTTATTTTCAGTTAAAACAACTCAAAAATGCATTTTAATCTAGGACTTGCTTAAGCTTTGGCTGTGAAACCGTGAGTTAAGTAGCTTTTATACTTGCCTTAGAAACAAACATTACTGGTGTGCATCTTGAGACAAAACAATGACACTGGCATATTTTAGGATATGTCAGTGCAAGTTGCTTTCAGTTAAAACAGCTCAAATGCATTTTAGTCGAGGACTAGGCTTAAAACCGGGGATAAATGTACTAAATTGCAACTTCATCATTACAAATGTGTAAATGTAATATATATTTAAATACATGACAGACAAGTTTCAACAGAAATGACATTAAAGTAGGCCTATATTTAATTTATCATAAATGCTTGTCAGTTCATTCGGCAGTATAAGACAAATTAAATTAGATATAAATATGTACTTAAAGGATTAGTTCACTTTCAAATTAAAATTTCCTGATAATTTACTCACCCCCATGTCATCCAAGATGTCCATGTCCTTCTTTCTTCAGTCAAAAAGAAATTAAGGTTTTGATGAAAACATTCCAGGATTATTCTCCTTATAGTGGACTTCAATTGACCCCAAACGGTTGAAAGTCAAAATTACAGTTTCAGTGCAGCTTCAAAGGGCTTTAAATACCAGATGAGGAATAAGGGTCTTATCTAGCGAAATGATCGGTCATTTTCTAAAAAAAATAAATAAAAATGTATATGCTTTATAAACACAAACGATCGCCTCACAAGTGCTTCCGCCAGACCGCCTTCCGTATTCTTCAAAAAGCTTACGCTGTATGTCCTACACCTTCCCTATTCAAATTATGGAACGAATGTGGCACCAGTTCCGTTTTTTCCATAAATTGAATAGGGAAGGTGTAGGACATAATCCTGGAATGTTTTCATCAAAAACCTTAATTTCTTTTCCACTGAAGAAAGAAGGACATGGACATATTGGATGACATGGGGGTGAGTAAATTATTAGGAAATTTTAATTTGAAAGTGAACTAATACTTTAAGTCCTACATAAGTGGGCCAAATAAAGCACTTTTCAGTTCAACTAATTGCATTTAATACGAATTTAATCTCTAACTGATATTTCATTTAATTGTTAATAACAAGCAATTACATGACTGAAAACATTATATTGAGTTTGCACTTCAGTATATTCTTTTGAAATATATATTTTCATAATAAGTCATTTAAAAGCATGCTTCTTTGTCCACAAAGGGATGAATTGTGTTCTCAGGACAAGGGTATATTTCAGGTCAGAAGTAGTTGTCTAGTTGGGACAAGTTCTCATGTGTTTTATATGTTGTTATTAATTAAACACAGTTAAAGCAAAAATAATGGTTTGATAATTTTGTGTTATCTTTTACTTTTTTGCTATTTCATGAATTGTTCAGTTGTTTTACTATTTAAATAACCCCATAATCCAATGAATTAGCCACACAACTGGGTCAACATATTTCATCAGTCAACTGTATTCAATTATCTGGATATGAAAACCAAGATTTTAACGCACACAAACTAAATTTCTTTGATAAACTTCACTTAAGTATAAAACTGAGGCACGTCTTCCTGCTGTTCACATTGAATATTACGCTTCACATTATTATGGTAAGGAAAACGAGCTGATGCAGAGTGATTTCATGCCTGCATGCCTGCTGTAAGTGTAAAGGACCTGTTTGAGGCATGCCCAAAACTTATAACATCCGAATCCTCCCAAGATGTCTGTATATGCCATACATGCAAACAATGCATGTGGAATCAACATCACAGCACTGCAATTCAAGAAACACGCAACATGTAGGCTACAATACTTCCTCCACGTAATTCACAGTCTTGCACATGCAATGCTATTTTTATCACTTCAGGCATGATGAAGCAGATATTCAAGCGCGTGTCCTACCGTAGCTCTCCTCATCCATCTCCAACTGGCTGACACTGACGCAGGAACAGTGAAGGAGTGTCAACAATAATGTGGAGGGATCCTGCTGCTCTCTTCTGTCCAGCCCATGCGGCCTCTCTCTCTCTCTCTCTCTCTCTGTGCCGCAGCTCTGCTGCTGTTCAGCCTCAGACCGACTCCTCCTCAACAGATGAGATGACGTCACTCACAGCATGCGTGCAGGAGCACAGCTATTAGACTATAATACATTCTGAATATCTCTGGTGGTGGTGGAATAAATATTTAGACAACACAGTTAGGTGCAAACGAAAGCTTAAAAAAAAAAAAAAAAAAAAAAGGTGTGTACACACTCACCTAAAGGCAGTTTAAAATGTACAACTGACCTGAAAAGAACATGCAAAAAGAAAAATCTTCAGTTCCCGGACCAGGAACCTTCTTGCTGTGAGGAAACTGTCTGGTACACACTGAGCTGCTGTGAACATAAAGAGCTCTAAAATATTAGGCTTCTTTTAAAACAGCTTTTTAAACTCATCATAGATGAGGACAGACAGGTAAGTATGTTTCAACAGGTTTTATTTAGCAGAGAGAGGAGCAACTGGACTCAGGACCAGTTTGGTGTAGTCGAGAAAGGGCATCCGCCCTGCGGTTCTTATGGCCAGGTTAGTAAGTGACGACAAAGTCGAAACTTGTGAAGAAGAGAGCCCATCTAGCTTGACAGGGATTAATTCATTTTGCCTCTCGCAGATATTCCAGATTTCAATGGTCAGTAATGACCTCAAAGCAATGGTTTGCTCCCTCCAGCCAACGTCTCTACTCCTCGAGGGTGAGCTTGATGGCGAGGAGCTCTCGATTGCCGATGTCGTAATTCTGCTCCACCAGGGACAGCTTTTTGGAGTAGAAGGCACATGGATGAGGTGTTGAGAATCACCCTGCCGCTGTGAGAGTACAGCTCCGACTCCAGTGGTGGAGGCATCCTCTTCCACAACGAAAGGGTGGTCAGGATTGGGATGGACTAGGATCAGAGCAGATACAAAAGCTTCTTTGAGGCTCTGGAAGGCATGGATGGCAGATGGGTTCCAGGACAGAGACTCGGGCCGGTTCTTGAGGAGTGAGGTAAGAGGAGAGCTGAGGAGTTATGAATGAAGCGTTGATGGAAATTGGCAAACCCCAGGAATCACTGTAGATCCTTGATGGTTGGGGCCAGTTGAATGGTCTCCACCTTCCTCTGGTCCATCTGGATGCCTCGTTGGTCAATGACGTAACCCAGGAACTGGACAGAGGTAGCGTGGAACTCGCACTTCTCCAGCTTGAAGTATAGGTGGCGTTCTCTTGGTATTTGGAGGAACTCCCGGAACATCTCATTCATGTACCCCTGGAAGACGGAGGGTGAATTGGACAGGTCATAGGGCATCACCTGATATTCATAGTAACCTGATGGTGTCATGAATGCAGTCTTCCATTCATCTCCCTTACGAATGCGAATGAGATTGTAGGCGCACTGCAGGTCCAGCTTGGAGAAGATGTGAGCCCCACGCAGCTATTCTAATGCTGCTGGGACCAGAGGAAGGGGATAACTGTACTTCACCATCTGGGAGTTGAGGGCACGGTAATAAATACACGGCCGCAAGCTTCCGTCCTTTTTGACAACAAAGAAGATGCTGGAAGCAGCAGGGGATGTGGAATGTCGAATGAATTGTTGTTGGAGTGCCTCCTGGATGTACTTCTCCATGGCCTTCTGTTCCAGAATGGACAGTGGGTAAGCACTGCCTTTGGGCAGAGTAGCCCCAGGTAACAGGTCGATTGCACAGTCCCATGGCCGATGAGGTGGTAATTAGGTAGCCAACCGCTTGCTTAACACATCCTGGTACACCCGGTACTCTGAAGGAATTTCTACCTTGCTCTCAGTTTCAGGACTTTCAATGGTGGTGGAGTTCAGGGCGACCACTGGTGGTGAACTGTCAGAGCTGAACTTAGGGACCTTGATACCGGAGACAGACAGTCGTGGAAGCATGATTTACTCCAATGAAGTATCTCACCAGAGTTTCAGTTGATTTAGTTTCATGCTGTGACATCCATGGGTGTCTCAGGATGACGTTGGCAGTGGATCCTTCCAGCACAGTGAACAAGATTTTCTCCATGTGCAAGCAGCCGATGAGGAGCATCACTGTGGGGGAGAAGTGGCGGATGTGACCACATGCCAGTGGTTTTCCAAGGATGGTATGTACTTTTAGATCTTGGTAACCTCTTGATGTTGAGCCTCTGAAGGAGTTGGTGAGAGATGAAGTTTCCCGTTGAGCCGGAGTTGATGAGGGCTTGCGCTGAAACAGAGATGCAGGGAGTTATAATATGCACAGTTGTTCTGGTGAGAGGAGTGCTCTTAGGAGGAAGTTGAATGGTACTCACCCCCACAATACAGACACAGATGATTCAATATCCTCTTTGATGCTCTGCATGAGTCAGGTCGTAAGAGTCGACATGCATCTGGTGCTGGAAGGGCAACAGATGGTAAGGAGAGCTGAGGATGCAGAGCGGGTTGATGAAGCGAGCAGGCAGAGAGGCGCTGAGAGACTCGGATGGCTTTTTGAATAAAATTCTCTAATCCGATAACATTGTCATAAATTACCATATATTGATGTACCTCAGTGTTCAAACCCTGGCGGAAAGTTGTGAGAAGGGCAGCTTCATTCCAGCCACTCGATGTTGCTAGAGTGTGAAATTGCAGTGCATATAAACTGACTGAATTGGACAGCTGAACAGCACGGATAGGACTGAAGCAGTTTGTCCGAAGACTTCTTTAAAGTGGCTGATGAAAGATGATAGCGAATTCGTTTCGACTTTGTGTGGCCTTCAGATTAGCCCAAGAACAGTGCATAGAGAGCTTCATGGAATGGGTTTCCATGGCTGAGCAGCTGCATCCAAGCCTTACATCACCAAGTGCAATGCAAAGCGTCAGATGCAGTGGTGTAAAGTACGCTGCCACTGGACTCTAGAGCAGTGGAGATGTGTTCTCTGGAGTGATGAATCACGCTTCTCTGTCTGGCAATCCAATGGACGAGTCTTGGTTTGGTGGTTGCCAGGAGAACGGTACTTGCCTGACTGCATTGTGCCAAGTGTAAAGTTTGGTGGAGGGGGGATTATGGTGTGGGGTTGTTTTCCAGGGGTTCGGCTTGGCCCCATAGTTCCAGTGAAGGAACTCTTAATGCTTCAGCATACCAAGACATTTTGGACAATTTCATGCTCCCAACTTTGTGGGAACAGTTTGGGGATGGCCCCTTCCTGTTCCAACATGACTGCGCACCAGTGCACAAAGCAAGTCCTGAACTTAACCTGATAGAACACCTTTGGGATGAATTAGAGCGGAGACTGCGAGCCAGGCCTTCTCACCAACATCACTGCCTGACCTCACAAATGCACTTCTAGAAGAATGGTCAAAAATTTCCATAAACACACTCCTAAACCTTGTGGAAAGCCTTCCCAGAAGAGTTGAGGCTTGGTATAGCTGCAAAGGGTGGGCCAACTCAGCTAAAACCCAACGGACAGCACACTGGGTTTTATTCAAACTATTTCCTCGTGCCCAAAAAAGATGGTGGTCTCCGACCCATCTTAGACCTAAGATATCTGAATGCATACATTGAAGTGCTGCTATTGAAGAAGCTGACCACTGCCCAAATCTTGGAGGTTATAGAACCAAAGGAGTGGTTTACAACACTAGACCTCAAAGATGTATATTTTAATGTGCCTATTCATCCAGATCACAGGGTCCTCCCCTTTGGCCATTTTCTCTCTCCCTGTGTCTTTATCAGGGTGGTGTCACCCTGCCCTCTTCAGGCTGTGGGTATAAAGATCCTCCGATACCTGGACAACTGGTTGATCTGTGCACCAAGCCGGCACCAAAACTTAAGAGATACAGAGGCTGTTATCAACCATATACAAGAACTCGGGTTCCACAAGAATCACAAAAAAAAAAACAAGGTCAAACCACTGCATGAAACATTAAAAAAACATATTTGTGGGGTTAACACCTTAACAATGACAGTGTCTCTTTCTCCACAGGGGGTAGCAAGGTTATCTACTCTGACACAATCTTTCCACTTAGGCAAGCCGATGGAGTTGGTGCAGTTCCAAAAATGAATGGGGATGATATCGGCAGCAATAAAGGTAGAGCTTCTGGGACTGCTCACAGTACAACCACTGCAATGGTGAATAAAAAAGTTTCAAATCCACCCCAAATTACACAGGCGAGTGAAGTTGAAGGTCACACAGAAATGTGTTCAGGCTCTGTGTCCATGGATAAGCAGAAGCATGGATCAAGCGGTTCCTCCAGGAATATACCAGCAAGGAGAATGGTGGTGACAACGGATGCTTCTCTGACAGGTTGATCCATAGTTACAGTCATAACTTACGATATCACTGGGATTGCATGAGCAGACCAGATTTGGAAAAAACTTTCATTTGTCTGGGATCCCAAGACACTGTGTGAAGTGTTTAAAGTGTTTTTCTATTTATATGTTATGACTTCTCATTTTTGAATAAAACTGCAACACAAAATCAGTTGCTCGTTTTTATTCAAAATTAAACTATTCACATGATTTACTTTTATCTTTGAGAACTAAAGCATGTCATTGTGAATGTAGGGTTGCTCATTTTACCACTGCATCCAGATTCATAGTGCATCACACTTGTCTCATACAATATTGGGCAATCAACTAAATACATCGTTTTTTGGGTAAAAGGTTGGGAATGTTTCCTGTTAATATGAAAAGATAAGACTTCACTTTATGTTTAAGACCCTTTGAAATTATTTACTGACAGAGCAAGTTACTAAGAAATGACAGAACAATCACAACAGTGTGCATATGTGTAATTAAATCCCCATACTTTTGCCAATTATACATATTCATATACATGTTTGTGAATAATGTAACATTACATCATTGCTCTTTTTATTCCATTCACAAATGCAAAATACCCCGATGAGTAACTAAGCTTTGACATTACAGTAAGCTAAATGTGCAATGTGTTACTGTGGTTGAGCATTTTAGCTAATTTTGTAAATCAATTTGATCAATTTAATTGTTGTGGTAAGCTTGGAGGCTTGTAAGCATTGTGAAGGTACTGCCTGGTGGCTAATTTCACCAGTTCACCATGGAGTATTGTGTGTTTTGCGGAAAAAGATGAAGAAAGTTTACATGCGTACATGCATGCCAAAAACATTTCTCATTGTGATTTAATAATGTCTGGTTGTAGTTATGCAGGCTATCACCTGAGAAAGCAATAGAGAATGACACATTCAATCCCAATTAATCACAAATATAACTTTATTATGCCATCACAGATTTATACAAGTTATACAAACGAAACTATTTTAAAAGACCAAGCAAAACAGAAGCAGCCAGTTAAAACAAACAAACTCGATGGATGTTGCTTGTTTACTTGGAGCATATCCTAACGATAAGCCACTGGCAAATCAGTGGCTGTAATTGTGTCATGTGATATAATTTAACAACGTGATCCCATGAGAATAGAGAATGAGAATGTGATGTCACGGCACATAGGACGGTGACGTAACTTACACGCTGCCGCCATCTTAGCAGGAATCCGTTGGATCGAGTTCCATTGATTTTCTTTTCACGATGCCTGGAAATTGATTCTATAATATATATATATATATATATATATACACTACCAGTCAAAAGTTTGGAAATATTACTATTTTTAATGTTTTTGAACAAAGTCTCTTATGCTCATTAAGGCTGCATTTATTTCATAATAAATACAGAAAAAAAAACAATATAGTGAAATATTATTACAATTTAAAATTATGGTTTTCTATTTTAATATACTTTAAAATATAATTTATTTCTGTGATGCAAAGCTGAATTGTCAGCATCATTACTCCAGTCTTCAGTGTCACATGATCCTTCAGAAATCATTCTAATATGCTGATTTATTAACAATGTTGGAAACAGTTGTGCTGCTTAATCTTATTTTATAACCTGTGATACTTTTTCAGGATTCTTTTATGAATAAAAGTTAAAAAATATCAGCATTTATTTAAAATAGAAATCTTTTGTAACAATATACACTACTGTTCAAAAGTTTGGGGTCAGTCATTTTTTTTCTTTCTTTCTTTTTTTTTTTTTTTTTTGAAAGAAATTAATACTTTTATAAATTGATAAAAAGTGATAGTAAAGATTTATATTGTTAGAAAAGATTTATATTTTGAATAAATGCTGTTCTTTTTAACCTTTTATTCATCACTGAATCCTGGAAAAAAGTATCACAGGTTCCAAAAAAATATTAAGCAACACAACTGTTTTCAACATTGATAATAACTGAGTATCAAATCAGCATATTAGACACTGAAGACTGGAGTAATGATGCTGAAAGCAGGGTTCCCACTCTTTCATGAACACCAGATTCAAGGACTTTCAAGGACTTTTTAAAGCACTGTTTATTTTATATCAAGCACCTATCAAATTCACATCTCAGCATATTGAGAGTTATGAAAGACCTCTTATTGCATTTGCATCAATTTTAACCCGGAAGAGGTACAGAATCATTAATTTTGGAAATATATTAAAACCATTTGCAGCTTCCTTATCTCTAATGTTAACAATCTTTCCACACTAGTTTTGGTTTTCATTTTTTATGAATCATTACTTGAGTAAAAACATTATAATATAGAGAGAATATTGTAAAAATAAATTTTGCAATTGATGGAAAAAATTGTATGGGTTATAAGGATTATATGGATCGTAATTGTGGCTTATAAAGTCAGAATCAGTATATTATAGATAAAAGCTTACAATTCTGAGAAAAAAAAAAAAATCATCAAATTTTTTTTTTTTTTTTTTTTTTGAAGAATGTGGATAACCAAACAGTTGCTGGTCCCCAGTGAGTTCCATAGTAGGAAAGAAATATGTTAGCCGTTATGCTTTCTCCAATGGTAAGAGATACAGACCCTCTCATCTCCCTATAATATACAATCTCTGACGTAACTCCTCATTCTCTATACGTGTGTATTTTTATGTAAAGTGTGGTTCTACCAGAGATTATAGGATTGACATTATAATTAGGAGGCAAGACCTGTACTTCTTTCTCCTCTAAGGGCAAGGCAGTCTCAAACTTACATGGGCTTAACATATTGCGATGCAACACTCTCTCGCCACCATCACCCCCTTCCCTCTTAACCACATAAATGGGTATATCGAGATTTGGTTGTGACGTAACTACATATGTATTTTGTTCCCATTTATCATCCAATTTACCTTGTCCCCTAGCCCTCTTATTTAGTACCATAACTCTCTGCCCCACCAACAAAGGTTCCCCCTTAACTCTGCGGTCAGACCCTTTCTTTTGATGAAACTGGGCCTTCTGAACCTGCTTTCTGGCTTGATTATAGGCAGTCGCTAACCTTTTATGGTGGTGATGCACTCAGCTGCCAGCTGTCCCCGAAAATTCATCTCCCCAACCCAGCATCACATCCACGGGCAATTTTGCATGACGGCCAAACATTAAAAAATAAGGGGTATACCCTATAGAGGGATGGGGTGTATTACTGTAGGCCTGTACCAACTCTGCCACATACTGGTCCCAGTTCTCCTTTTGATCAACCCTTAATGTACCCAGCATACTCAACAATGTCCGATTAAAACGTTCACATTGTCCATTTCCTGCTGGGTGATAGGGAGTTGTATGAGACTTACTGATGTTGTACAATGAGCATAGCTCTTTAATGACTTTCGATTCAAAATTTGGGCCCTGGTCCGAGTGCAGCTGATCAAACCCCGCAAATAAAGTGCTCCCACAACACCCTTGCAGTGGTCACTGCTGTTTGGTCCAAGGTTGGCACTGCAACTGCATAACGAGTGAAGTGGTCCATCATTGCTAAAATATTACACATCTCACTACATGCAGTCTCCAGTGACAAAAAGTCAACAGAAACAATTTGTAACGGGTATTCTGACTGTATAGATACAAGAAGAGCACTCACTTTATTAGCTGGAGTCTTATGGAGGTTGCATCGAACACACTGAAGACACCACTTCTCAACTCCTCGTGCCAGCCCTGGCCAGAAGAAACGTCGACGGGCCAAGCCCAGGGTCTTCTCCACTCCCAGGTGTCCTGCGTAGTCATGCACCCATTCCAGGACTTGCTTCTGCAGACATTGAGGCACAACTGCTTGTTTCCATTTGGGTCACATACCTCTCTGCACAGCAGTCCCTGATCCACACAGAGGCGGGCCCACTGTCACAATAGTACTTGAGTAGGCCGAACTTCAGCTGCTCCCTCTATACATATAGACCCACAATCGTGACACCACTGGATTATTCCGCTGTTCCCTCACCCAGTCGGACAGCAGGCTGGGGCCAACTCTATCTTCTTGATTCATTTGTGCCCCTGCCTCAATCTTCTGGTCCTCTTCCAAGTCTTCAACCACTGGAACAAAGGCATGAACACAGGCACGGACCACTTCAGCTTCTAAATATCCACCCTCACTGCATGGGGCTATCCCATCCTCTGTAGTCCTAACAGAAGTCTCATGCACAGGCCACCTGGAGAGGGCATCAGCATTTCCATTTGTCCGCCCCGGTCTATAACACACTTCAAACTGGAATCCTGTGAGCTGGGCAGCCCATCGTTGCTCCACTGCACTCAGATTCGCTGTATTCAAATGAGCCAATGGATTATTATCTGTAAAGACAGTAAAGGGAGACACAGCAAGATATTCCCTAAACTTTTCTACTATTGCCCATTTTTATGCCAACAGTTCTAGTTTGAATGAGCTGTAATTTTTATCATTTCTTTCTGTTGGATGGAGGCTTCTGCTTGCATAGGAGATCACTCTCTCCCTCCCATCTTGTACCTGTGCCAGCACTGCCCCCAAGCCTGTCTGACTGGCATCAGTGTACAACACAAATGGCAATGGAAAATCAGCATAAGCCAGTATGGGTGCATGTAGGAGACTCTCCTTTAACTTCTTAAATGCTGCATCCTGTGCCGCTCCCCATGCCCAGCCGTCTAGTTTACCTGTAACAGGTCGGGTGCGCCGTTTTGATGTACCCCACATCATAGAGTTCAGAGGTGCAGCAATCTGGGCAAAGTTTTTAATGAAGCGTCTGTAATAACCTGCTAGGCCCAAAAAAGCACGCAGCTGGGTGATATTCTGAGGAGTTAGCCAAGGCCTCCACTGCTCGCAATTTCTCAGGTCTTCACAGGACACCAGTGTGGACAAAGTAAAAGCAAGTTCATATTGCATCTCTCCGCACAAAGCTAAAACACTGCAGTGCTGTGGATGATCTTTCAAGCTCATTCAAAGGGATTTTATTGCCACAATAAGTTTTTTTTTATTCTCCACCGCAGTGGAGAATTTTTTTTTAATTTATTTTCATCAGCTTTTACACACAAACACAAGTCGTGCATGTAGGACATCATGTTAGAAAGTGAATGATCAGGTTGTTTTTGTGATCAGCTTGTCAGAGTCTGTGGTGGAGAATCTTTCTCAACTACAAAGCCGAGTCTCAGAGCTCAGAGATCAGGCAGATGCTGAAATCCAGCTCCAGACCAGAACATTTCTAGAGGTGCTTGTCTGTCCAGATCATGTTCACAGATGCTCATGTTCCTGTTCAGCATGTGAGTCCGTCTCTTCTTCCTTCAGGTTGCGGAGGTGAGGCTAAAGGAAGCTCAGGATGAGCTGGAAAGCTTACAGAAGAGCAGCAAAGCTCTGGTGGAGTTCTTCTGTGAAGATGACAAGTCCTTCAAACTGGAGGAGGCCTGTCTGATCTTCCACGGCTTCTGCCATCGCTTCCAGAGAGCCGCGCAGGTGAGTTCAACACTGATGCTGACTGCACTGTCTCTTTAAATAGAAACTGCCAGAGTACTTGCCTGAACCTACAGCTGGTCCTTTACAAGAATCTGTTTTCAGTATTAGATATAAATCTTCCTTTATGTAGTTTCTCTGAAATGCCTTAAAGTTGTTTTACATTCATTTAGCTAAAGATAGTGCGTTGTGTTTGTCTTTTGAAAGTGAACTGCCTGCCAATAAACTGAGACTTGATCAAACGGAGCGGAACTCGTGCGATCTGGAACTCACGCTACAGAGAAGCTTCAGTCACACGGGGAGCCGCCGCAGTCACAGACACTCTCCGTACATCCAGAGAAACATGAAATCTGACCGCTGAAAGACTGCTGGTACCCCAAGGAGGAACCTCCAACAAGAGCAGGATCCCAAAGGCAGAACCGTCTCCTGCAGACGCTTTGTTCACAAGTCACATATTGCGCCCTTCCCCTGTATGTCCCACATCCATACGCACATCTCTAATGTCACGCTTCACTGCTGTCCAAAATGAACTCAAACACAATGGTGGTGAACCCTCCGTCTGATACAGGGAAACTGAAGGCTAACTCTGGTGAGAAGTTGAAGCAGGATGAGGACGAGCATCTAGAGCCCAACTCTGAATCCCAGACTCCCCTCTCCATACACAGTCCCGCCACTGCTACGACTGCAAAGACCGTCTCTGTTTGTGCCTCACTTTTCAAGACTTTGCTTCTGAAACTTTCGGGAGAGTCACGTCCAGCACTGTGTTCGGCTGCACGTTCTACCTGTGAAGAGCAGGTGACGCTGCGTCAGAAGAGACGTTTGGCACAGTTCCTGCCACAACCTTCTGTCAGTAATACACATTATAATGTTAGCTCTTTATCACAAGACATTTTAATTAATGTTGAAACAACAGAGCTGTCAAACAGACCACAGTAAGTGACTGAAGTGAAGAGTCATGTGATGAAGGACATGAACCTCTGTGGTCCGCTTGATTTTTAACTTTCTCTTAGATTCAGGTCAAATTGACACTGTACTTTAGTTACAGGAACACAATTATGATGTTAAACTTAAATGAAAATCTGATGTGTAATAATTCAAGATCCCAAAGCAAGCATGTTGAAGTAAAATTGTGAGTTCAGTTTCCATTTGTACATGTTGAGTTTCTTCAACTTTGATGCACTTTACAAATGAAAGAGATTTAATGTGATAATCTGCTGCACTTCTGTGTTTTCTCTCTATGAAATGTTAAATTAACAGAATGTAATATTTGTATTTGTAAATGAGGAGAATTTGAAATAAAGGCTGAATTGATTGTTACTCTGTTATTTGACTGTACTCTGTTTCGTCAGCATTGTGTTTTTGATAGGATAATTAGATGTCAATGGACGGGTTTAAACTTTACGTTTCGGTGAAATAAATGTCAGCATTTGCTTCAAAATGTATTACTTTTGCACAAGAGGAAATGTTAATAACTGTAAACAAGTGCAAAACATGAAAATATTCCAGTATATTGGGGTTAAACAGTGTTTGTTTGTAAGATACTGCTCTTTCTCATATATATTTACAGTTTTACTTGTACTTAAATAACATTAATTCACATTGTAAATAAAAAGAAGAAATATCCAAAATCTTCTGAACAACTCCTTCCTGACCAATTCACTTTAACATTTCATCAGCTTTGCCTTTTCTAATGTAAAGTTTACAGCAATCATTTTCTGTTCAACTTATTTTGCTATTTAGAAGAACCCACAATCTAATACAATCAAACAAAATTAATATTCAGACATTAAAGCGCAATAAGAACATTCAGTTATACACAGACAACTTGTCAAAACAGTGACGAATATCAAATATGAACACATGTTGTCCTCTTTCTCCTCCAGCAACACTTGTGTTTGATTTTCCTTCAGCTGAACTCGATCTGTATGTGATTCCAGTAGAGGGAGACAAACATCAGCTGAACATTCATTCATTTCTCCTTTGAGGTCTGACAGACTCCAGATATGAGACGAGTCCAGAACTCAAACTTTACTTTAATTTCTATAGAGAAATGAACCCAGATGTAAAGTCTCATTTTCACAGTTTTTGCACGGGGGAAAATAGTTCATTATTTAAACAAACACTGACCTTGTAATGGGGCATGTTGTCACACTTGTATTGGGTAAATGGGAAACTCTTTAAAAACAACTATTTATTTGATGCAACATTGTACATGTGAAATAAGGCTAATAATTGACATTTTGAAATGTACTGATGGCACTTTTGAAACACTGCGTGACAAGATACAAGCTCATTCATCCTCTCCTTGGGTCATTTTGAATAAAATAATAATAAATGAATAAAAATCTCCCAAAAAAAAATGCATTAAAAAAAGAAAAGAATTATCAGAATGGAACGATATAAGCTTGTAATATAATATAAGTGTAATTTTAATACTTCGGCTCATTTTGAGCCACGAGGGAAGGATATGTAACTCACACAATCAGAGTATGATTAAAGTAGTTAAGATACAGTCAAACTACCCTTTTGGTTACCCTTTTTTACCCTGAAAAAAGAAATTAGATACACTACAAGTTATTACCAAGAAGCAGCAGTACAGTAAAACTACTTTTGATTTTTTTTTTTTTTTTTTTTACAATGACATTATATTACAGATAACTGAATAATTGTTAATGAATGTTTTAAGTACAAGATTTGGGGTTTAAAATAACGTAATGCAATACAATTATGATTACAAAGAGTGTTTTATTTTATCAAGTCAAATCAAGTCACCTTTAATAATATAACACTTTTTACAATGCAGATTGTGTCAAAGCAGCTTTACACTGATAGAGGGAACATAATTTTGGCAGCTTTAGAAGAAAATGGTGTCATTGTCCAGTTTAAAGAGATATTTCATTAAGGGTTTTCATCAAGGGTATGAATTTCTTTGTTCTGCTGAACACAAGATCATCCAAAGGAAGGAAGGATGTGATGGCAGTCAATGGGGAGCGAGGTCTGTTTGGTTACTGACATTTTTCAAAATATCTTCCTTTGTGTACAGCAGCACATGCAGTGATGAAGATCATTTACTGTGAATTGAGATGCAAATCTGCTGCTTGGCAACATGTCAGAAATACCGTGGTACTGGCTGGTAATCAGTCATTTGTTTGTTTTTTGTTTTTTGTATCTATTATTAAAAATCAGACATTTTGAGTAATGGCTTTTGCACACAATTTGTCTGCCAGAACTACTGAAATACGACAGCTAAAAAGTTTTCCAAACATTATGTTTTGGTTATGGAAACGTTAAAATGTCCGGTTTTCTTAATGTTAATAGATGACATCTAAAGGTTAGTATGATCCTGAAACATTCTTTCAACTTAATTTTTATTATCAACTCAACATGCATGTGCAAGGTTTAACTGTTTTCTTTACTACTTTGAAATACATGAAACACTGTTGAATCATTTACAGTTACTGTACAAATAAAAACTAATTACATAACCGCAGTGAATAACTGTACATGATGAATTCAGTTGTATGCGCATGCCTTACAAAGCATAAATCTGTATTCATATTTCAGAAGAATCATTGTGATAATTGTAATATAAATACTGATGTCTCGTCTGTCAGCTGATCTGATATTCACTACTGTAATGAAGATGAACGTAACTTTTAATAAGCAGGACTTCAAACAAATAACCATCTGCTGTCAACCGATTATAAAATTAACTAATTAATCACATTTATCTGTAAGCCTAATTAATCGCAATTAATCACACCTAACATTATTATATATTTTCACATTTAATCAAATTAATGTAAAAAACAACATAAAGACAGATGTCTATATTTTAAACAGTTGTTTAATGTCATCTTTTTATGAAAGAAGGTCAGTATCACTGATACCAATACTGCTACTGATGTCTTCCAGATTTTTTTCTCAATTTTACCCATGATTATAGTCATTCAGCATTACAGTATAATTGAAAGATATCAATTTAAATATTTAAAAAATATAACAGCTATTAATTTAAGTGAAATTAAAAACAATCTTCACATGTATTTATATCCTTCAATATATCAGGGCTCAATTTGTTTTTATTGCTGCAGTCAGACCGGTTCTGATTTTTACTAGTCCTGTCAAAATGCACAAAAGGTTATTGTTCTCATATTTGACCCGTGCTGTAAGATTTTTAGGGTCTAACATGTAGGAAATATACAGAAATTGAATCAAGTTATAAAACAATTCAGTCTTCACTGCATTAATTATATAAATGTAAAATAAATTCATCCTTATTAAAGTTACAAAAGTTTTTCAGTCAAGAGCAGTGAGTGATTTTCTCTTGTTCTTTTGTTCTTTGATTATCATTAATGACCGACAGCAGCAGGTTTATTAGGCTTGATATGGAAGATCTGAAGCACATGACACAGATATGAAACATTTTCTCACATCTCTTTACTTTCATTTAAGACTTCATTTAACTCATTTAGACTGTGCTTGAGAGGATACTCGACAAAACTGGCATTTTGGCACAATTTTGTGTGTTTTTGTCCGTTCAAGCGCTGTCTGAAGCGGCTTTCTGTGGTCGTGAGTCGTGTGTGTGTCACAGACAGGAGAATCACAGACAGTATCAGACTGAGTTCTCTTTTGTGTCTTGAATGGTTGAGAGTGTGATCATCTATTGTAGTGATAGCCAAAGGATGATGGGAAAAAAAATGGATGCTGCATTAATTGCGTTAAAAAAATTTAACGTGTTAAACCGAAAAAAATTAAATGCATGCCTTAACTTTGACAGCCGTACCATTAAATGTTTGGGATGTTTGCATTGTAAGAATGTACAAGGAGACTTCAGAAATAATGTTTTCTCATTAAAATCAGATGATTTACTAATTCAATAGAATGTGAGGGAAAACTAGGGAATACCTTTTATGACGTCATGATCAATCCAGTCATTTATACGATCAGTGGAGCGACTCCTCATTAACAGATATGATGATGTGTGATGTAAAAATCGCCAGGAATTTACAGGATTAGAGTTTTATTTTACAATAAATGTCTGTAGTCAGAAATGTTCAGTGGAAGCAATGCATGCTGGTCATTTTCTTACCAAAGACTGTGAATCAACAGCAGAAAGATGCGAACATCACAGTAATTCACTGTGAATTCACATTATAAAGTTGTCTCTGAACGTGATTGATTTCATTTGTTTACCACTGTAATTGTTCATGTGCTTTGTTTCTTAGACCTTGTATATTAATGTTTTTGGGTCTCTTTTAAAAAATGTTGCATAAAAAGCATCCTACATTTGATCTAAGATCATTTCTCAAATGTGTTCATTGTAAAAGAAAAAAAATTAAAAAAAAAAAAGTTGCTGCCTTTTTAAGTACAGTCTGTGTCATTTCAACTTAAATTATCTAACTTAAAACATTTGAACTTATTTTGATGAGTTGATGTAAAAACATGTTGTCATGACTTATTGATCATATAATTTTTCACAGTGTCTGTGTGATTCAGAGAAACTCGACTCTCTTCCAGATGTGAAATCATATATTGCAAATGATCTTGAAATTGTGCACAGCTGAATGGTTTCAGATCTCTGCCTTGTAAACGGCACCTAATTAATGTCATTAGCATATAAAAAGAGCAAAATGATAATGATTATTGCTGCTTAGTTTCCCAATCCGACCTGCAGTCCTCCGACTCTCTGCCACAACATCAAATATCTTCATCAGTTTATAGAGCCTGATGTGACGCTAAACATTTTTCCACGTCAAAGACCGTTTTTATAAAAATGAACGCTGGTGTGGATTTCAGCGTTCACACGGTCTAAGATCAAATCTGTGCGCACACACGTTTTATAAACAAGGCCCCAAAACTTCTCAAAATGCTCTTCAGAATAGTCTTACGCTCGACTGAAGTGTCAAAAAATTCTTAGTAAAAAGAAGAACTTGTCTAAGAGTAGGAGATATTTATAAAGAAGCTCAAATCAACTATCAGCAAAGTCTAAGACTGATTCCTAAAGTCCCCCTGTGGTGAAAATCAAGTTTTTAATGTTGTTTATTTGTCTATGTGGTGTTTTTAATGTGCTTTAAGACAAACGTGTGCAAATTCATCAGTCGACACCATTTCTATATATATATATATATATATATACAATATATATATATATATATATATATATAACAAAATATTAATAACGGATTATTTTTCATTTATTTAGCACAATAAAAGCTGTAGTTGTAATTTGTCAGTAAATACATGAAGTAAGTTCAGTGTTTGTTTTCCCTCATATGTTGATGGTTTAATTCAGTCTCTCTTTTGGGCACTTCTGTATGTTTGGAGCCTCAATAGAGCTGTTTAAGAGCTGCTGACTGTGGACTGATGGACCGTCATCACCGCTGATAAACATCATCATTACTTTCATGTCTGCAGTTACAGCAGAGATTTATAGAGCGGGAGAAGTTATCAAAGTTATTACAAATCAACATTTACTTTAAACATTTTAGACTTTTTCTTCAGTGGTTGCTAGGGTGTTGTGCAGTGATACGGAGAACCGTTGTGTGAAGCGCTCATAGTCGTGATTTATCATGAAGAAAAACTAATTTCCTTTCAGGTGAGTCATTTCACTCGGCGGCCATCTTTGATTCACCTCAGCTATTTCAGTCATGTGACTGCAGCTCCTGATATCTCCGAATGAGGAAACCATTCAAAATTCTCCAAAGCTGTTCACCAAGATCATGATTAAATTTCATATTTGAAATCACCAATGAAATCTGACAACAACTGCGTCATAAATGTGGTTTCTTCTGCTCAAATAGTGTTAAAAAAGTGTGCAGAACACTGACTGTTTCTATAGCAACCGGAGCTTCCAGCAGCTGCAGTGATGCGATGACTTTATCAGTCACTGATTGGCTCTTTAATTTGAACTTTCTCCCATTCATAGTAATACGAGTGAGAATACTTCTTTATTTCTTTATATTATATATTATTATTTGTCACAGACTCGTTTACTTTCCTGTTCAACAGTTCCTCTGTATTAGATTCAATCCAAACTCTCTTTTGATGAAAATTCATAAAGTGTTTGAAACTGAACATTAAAACAACAAAACATGTAAAACACTGAAATGAACGACAGCACAGAGAGACAAACGTTCAGCATTAATGGAAATAACAGTCAAAGATCAACTGTGTTACACGCATAATTAGTGTAATTATGCATAATTAATTTTTTTTACTGTGTGTGTGTGTGTGTGTGTCAGTCAGTGTCAGTGTGTGTGTGTGTGTGTGTGTGTGTGTCAGTGTGTGTGTTGTTTAATGTGACACAGAGACACTGAAGAGTTTGTATAAGAAACTCTAAATCCAGCACAGAGGGGTTCATCAGTGAATGTGTGTGTGAATGTGTGTAAGTGTGTGAGTGTGTGTGTGTCAGAGACGCTGTAGAAGGACAGAGTGCCGGCCGACACGTCCACAAACACTCCTACTCTCTTACTGACTGAACGACCAGAAGATACAACAGTGGAGTTATTATTGTGACGGACAGTGAATCCGTGATCAGAGCAGTTCAGACTCCAGGACTTCTCATTACGTCCAAACACACAGTCACTCAATCCTCCTTTCCTCTTGATTCTTTTATAAGCCACTGATATTTCAGCAGATCCACTCCATTCAGCCTCCCAGTAACAGCGTCCAGTCAGAGTCTCTCCACACAGAACCTGTTCCCACCTATCAAATCTCTCTGGATGATCAGGATACGACTGATTCTCTTCCACACGCGTCACCTTCCTGTTCTCCTCAGACAGAACGAGGAGAGGGTGTGCTGTGTTTGGATCCAGTGTGAGATCACAGGCGTCTGAACACAAGAACAACATTTACAACAACAACATTTACAACAACAAACACTCAAACTGTGTGACTGATGACTTACACTTTTGTGGTCCTGGTGTCATCATGAACTCTCCTCCGTGATCCACACTAGAAACACACACACACACACACACACACACAGTCTATTAAAGTCTGTATTACACAAACACAGAGAAATTTCTCTTTTTAAGATCTAACAGTTGACTTAGCAACCATTCAGAGCACCCTAGCAACCATACAGCAGCATGAATAAGCCATATGAGGATTGGCTCTATTGATTCGGGCCAGTCTATAACCCTGATGAGTGCTTCGCTCACCATAGCAACCATACAGATCACCCTAGCAACCATACAGGAACATGATAAGCCATATCTCAGCACCAAAACATCGTAGCTATTTTGGGCATTGTACTGATGTAATAGAAAATACGTAGCAACTACCTGTGACACATAACAACCACATAGCAACGTCATAACAACCACCCAGGATATTCTAGCTCACACCTAGTACTTCCCTAGCAACCACCCAGAATACCTTAGCAACCACAAAGCAACACCCTAGCAGCCACCTGGAAAACCTTGGCAAGCACCTAGCAACAGCCTAGCAACCACACCGAACACAATAGCTACTGCTTAGCAACCACCCAAAACACCCTAGACATCACCTAACAATGCCATAGCAACCATTCAGAACATCTTAGCAACCGCCAAGCAATGCCTTAGCAACTGCCTAGCAACACCCTAACAATCACCCAGAACACCCTAGCAACTGCCTAGCAATGCCCTAGCAACCACCTAGCATTGCCGTAGCAACCACCCAGAACACTCTAGCAACTGCCTAGTAAAACCATAGCAACCATTAAAAACACCCTAGCAACCACCACAAATAACCTAGCAACCGTCTAGCAATGCCTTAGCAACCACCCAGTACATCCTAGCAACCGCCTAGCAACTCCCTAACAACCACCCAGAATACCTTAGCAACTGCAATGCAACACTCTAGCAACCACCCCGAACACCTTAGCAACCGCCTAGTAATGACCTAGCAACCATCTAGAACAAACTATCACCCACCTAGCAACTCCCTAGCAAACACTCAGAACACCCTAGCAACCACCTAGTAACCACACAGAATACCCTAGCAACCATGTAATGAAATGAATAAGACATTTCTCAGCATCAGAACATTGTAGACGTGTGGATGGGCTTTTTTGACTCCGGCTGTCAGCAGGCTTTAGGTCTTGCACTGGAAACTTCCTAGCCACACCCTAGAAACCATTTAGAGCACCCTAGCAACTGTATAGCATCATGGATAAGCCATATTTCAGCACCAGTACATTATACAGACTTATGGCTCTCTTGCAGTCACATGCATCACGGCAGCGACTGCCTAGAGCCGAGAGTACTGTTAAAATAAATAAATTCATTCATTCATTAATTAGATGAAACAGAGTTTTCAGACCACGCCTCTGTTCAAGGTATTTAACACTCAATTATGTATTTTGAAATATTGCCCTGGTCTGACTGAGTCAATATTGATTCTGATTACTTTCATACGACTGATCGAGCTAACGTAACTACAGTACTAGAAACTGTTTTCTTTGTGTCCAGATTTGACCAATGAAAAACACTTCAAATAAACAGAAAACAAATAAACTTTGACAAAAGTAGTCTTTAATAATATCTAAATATATATCTAAATGCAAGTAACTAATAATTATGAGGGAATCTTGTGTTCCCAGCAACACAGTCATGTATGTTTATAGGGCTGTACAGCCATCTAGTGGCTACACGGTGGTATTACAGATGATAAATGATGAATAATTTAGAGATAAACATTTAGTCAATATTTTAGTAATATTTTGTAAAATCCCCTTAAATTACAACATGTCAAAGAAAAAAAAAATATTGTTGATTTAATTATTATTGAACCAAATTTTACTAGAAACCATGTACATTTTCTAGGCCATACTAGACCTACTTTAAAGTAGCATCAAGATTACAAGCTAATATCATATGGCCTGTTGAAGAGGATGAGGAGGAGAAATATACAGTGAACACAGAAGTTTTCTTAACTCCAGCTCGAAATTCAGTATGAACACATGGGAGTCAGTCAGACTAATGATAAAGGATCTTGTTTTCAAGAATTCATTGTGATTGATGTGAATTCAGAAGTGCGGGAGCTTGACAAAATCCACAAATAGTATTGCAAGTATCACTGCAATATAGTAGTCATTATTGGTGAACCATTAATGTTTTTCACTTTTCATATTCATAATTGTCAAAGTGAACATTTCAATTTGAAAGTTTTTTTTTTCTTAGTGTCATTCAACAGATGCACCTGGACTGTCACCACAACCGGCCTGATGACAAGAAAACGGCCCCTGCAATCCTGAGAGAACAGGAAGACTCAAAGACACTCTCTGTTTCTTTAAGAAATTTACTTGTTTAAGCGTCTGTAAGTGACTCAGAAACATGGATTGTGAGTATATGGTTGTGTAACAGCTGCAAACTGTAATTTTGCACTCATAAGTTATAAATAACTTCCAGTAACACAGAGTACCACAGTATTAAAGTAGAAACTTTTTTTGTGTGTCACTGTGTAATTTTCAATTGTGTTATAACCATTTCTGCAACTTTCTGCTCAGGAGCATGATTTGTTTGATCACACAGTGGATTTATAAAAATGAGACTACAGAACATCAGGCAGAAGCTTCAACAGAGCTTTTGTTCAAGACTGCAATTGACCAAAGCTTCAGTAACTGAGAAAGACAAAATCTCAAACTGTTGGTGAAATCTTCAAGGAACATCCCTGATTTCTGAACATGCCAGCCTCGGAAATACACATGCTCAACTAAGCTGCACAGAACTTTACACAAGTTTGCATTTCATAATTTGTTGATATTAATGTTTGTTTCTGTTTTATGTACTGAAGGTGGATATTGAATTTTCCAATCTAACAGATTTGGAAGAAGACTTGTTCATCAGGAAATAGGAGGGGGCCATTATTCCAAAACTCAAGGAAAAAGCATTCTTGGAGAAGAAAACTGACAACAGACACTTACTGGAGAAAGCTGACAATCAGCATGATGGTACAGTTTTCTGTCTCTGGATCTGTGGCATGAGCACACATTGCTAAACGTGGTTTACATGAGAAATGACATGTAAAGTTTAACATTAAATTCATGATATAAAATTAATAATTTCAAATAGAATTTTGTTTTAAATTGATCTTTGGCATCTGACTTGAATCTTAACTCTGTCAAGATGAGCTGAGTTACACTATGTTGAAGATGCTTCTGATCAAACTCCCATCGCTTTACCTTCTACATCTCCTCCATCTTCACTAACAACGCCTGCCTCCACCGTGGTAATCGGTGATTCCATCATCCGAGGTCTTTCACTCCCTTCCTACGGAGCTAAAGCAGCAGTCCATTGTTTTCCCGGAGCTAAGGTACTAGACATGAACAAAACTTTCTGATGTGCTTGGAAAACATGCAAACGCAAACACTGTGATATCTAAGACTTTAAAGTAACATTTCAAATCTTTGCTCATTTCTCTCACTAACACAAGGAAATATATTGTTATCTCAGGTCCACTGCCCTCTTACAACAAGGGTATTGAAAAATTCAGTCGTCTGCTTTCCCTTGATACAATAAAATCTGCATGTGACAAATTCAAGGTCATCTTTATATACAATTTTGATCTGTTTTGGGGCCGTCCAGCACTTTTTAAGCGAGATGGCCTGCACCCAAATCACAGGGGCTCCCAGATGCTTGCGTGCCATATTGAACAACATATTTTATCATGACTACCAATGTACTACTGTTGAATTCATAAAACCTATTGTTTCAGTTTGTCACTATATTGCTAAGAAAAACACAGTGGGAATAAATGTGCATAATTGAAAATTCCCACATCTAGTACATCAACACCTATGGCCACACTGATTGAGACATGTCCACCCAACTATACCTATTCATTTTCAACTAGAAAAGGAAAAAAGGGTGGAGGGACAGCAGCAATTTACAGAGAAACCCTCAAGGGAAGGGACACTGACCTTGGTACATTTAATACCTTGAATATAATGCTATTTTTCTAAACTCTCATCCTCGTCTTCTTGCAGTGCCATTATACAGATCACCAAAATTACCCATTCCCACCTTCATAAAGGATTTCTCTGATATGCTGTCTGTCATTCATATGAGTTATGACAACTGTCAAATCAGACTATGAAACTTAAAAGAGACTGTAGAAGTGCTGAATGAAGATGGCGTAAAACTAAACTAGAAGTTCACTTAAATAAACTTATTGAAAATCTTAAGACCTACAATAAAGAAATTCATAGAACGCGGCAAGCTTATTCCACAAACCTTATAAATCAAACATTATTAACCCCCGATTATTATTTAATAAAATAGATTCACTAATAAATCATAAAATTGATAGCTCTGAGTTACCACATTCGAAATGTGAAGAGTTTGCTGGCTACTTCAGAGATAAAGTTATAAACATTAGATCAGGAATCTGTTCAATACATGATAATCGGTCAGTTATGCTCCCTTCATTATTAAGTGTAGAGAATAGTATCAAAATAGAAAGTTTTACTTTGGTTGATGTTGAGACACTAAGAAAGTAACACAACTGAGACCATCTACTTGTTCCTTTGATCCTATTCCTACCTCTCTTATTAAAAGTATCTTTGACTCCATATCTATTGATATCCTTGAGATAGTAAATCACTCCCTGCAGCTCGGCATTTTCCCTTCTGACCTTAAATCTGCCCTAGTAAAACCTGTGTACAAAAAAAGGAGCTCAGATATTTTAACTCCTAGTAATTATAGACCCATCTCAAACCTTACATTTTTAAGTAAAATATTAGAGAAAATATATTTTTATCAGTTGAGTACATTCTTAAATGCATATTCAAAACTAGAGGTGTTTCAGTCTGTTTTAGAAAATACCATAGTACAGAGACCGCTCTTAATAAAGTAGTAAATGATATAAACATAAACCTTGACAGAAATTGGCCTTCAGTTCTGGTGCTTCTTGAATTGAGTGCTGCGTTTGATACAATAGATCACCAGATTCTTTTAAAGTGACTATGTTGGTCTATCTGGAACAGTTTTAATTTTTTTTTTTTATCATATCTTAGTGAAAGAACATTTGTGGTATCCATTAATAATACCTTCTGAATATTACAAGGTACCATGTGGGGTTTCTCAGGGATCAGTTTTAGGACCACTACTTTTTAATCTATATATATATATATATATATATATATATATTATATATATATGTTACCTCTCGGTCACCTCATCAGGAGGCATTGTATCTCTTTTCATAGTTATGCGGATGATGTACTCGGATTAAACCCAAGCCAAGTGGCAAAAAACTCAAGAGGTGTCTTTGATTCTGATCTTAATTTTAAAGCTCATGTACATAATATTACCAAAACAGCATTTTATCATCTCAAGAACATTGCTAAAGTAAGACCATTTCTCTCTCTGAGCAACACAGAAAAATTAATGCATGCATTTATAACTAGCAGGCTTGACTATTGTAACGCCCTTCTTACTGATCTACTAAAGAATACAATTAACCAATTTCAATGAATCCAAAATACTGCTGCTCGAATATTGACAAAAGCCAAAAAGAGAGATCATATTACACCAGTATTAAAGTCATTACGCTGGTTACCTGTTAGTTTTCGTATTGATTTTAAAAATCTTTTATTAGTTTATAAGGCATTGCATGGACTTGCTCCAGACTATCTTTCAAAAATGCTTACAGTATATGAACCTAGAAGGACTCTTAGATCCTCTGTTTCTTTTCTTCTATATGTACCTCATAGTAGAACTAAAAAATTGGGTGATGCTGCTTTTAGCCGTTGTGCTCCTCGCCTCTGGAACAACCTTCCAGAGAACATAAGATGTGCTGAAAACATTAATAGTTTTAAATCTAAATTAAAAACATATCTTTTTAGTCTGGCCTTCCTGTAAAGTCTTATAAAACCTTTTTATACTTCATGTGTTTTGCTTCATTTTTAATGTTGTATTTTATATTTCATATTTTAATCTTTATAAACTTTATTCTTATTCATGTATTTTAATGGGTCTATTTTTTTTTTTTTAATTGTTCCTTTTAATTTTATTCATTGCTGTATCTATTGGTTCCTTCTTGTCTGTAAAGCACTTTGAATTGCATTAATTCGTTTAGAAAAGTGCTATATAAATAAAATTGGCTTGCTTGCTACTGGCTGCCAACTGTCTTCTGTTGTTTTTTTTTTTGTTTTTTTTTTTTTTTGAGTTTACAATTTACACCGATCTGGCCCTGATAGAAAAGAAGTTGCTGCTGTTCCCAGAAAAGCTGACTAAAAAGTTTTTCTATGGTATTTTTTCCTGACTGAAATGTTCTTGGATTTGTTATTATTTAATATTTCCATTAATTGGATGTACATTCAGACACCTTTGCTTTTATTAAAACCTATATGTCAATAGACTAAAATCATTATATTTGATTTCACATTTTTTTCTATTATGACATATCTTAAAGAGGACATATTATGCAAAATTCACTTTTATAAAGTGTTTGAACGCAAATGTGTGTCCACAGTTCATGTAAACACCAGCCTATAATGGTAAAAATCCACCCAATAATTTTTTAATAATCCCCATTTATCATTTTCAATCTCTCAGAACTTGCCGTTTTATATTTCCCCCTACTCCTGCGTAAGAGTGGGGAAACCCCGCCCATGACTGGTGATGATCTTCCCTGTCAGCATAGACACACCCCTGAGTGAGAAGCACAGAGTCCGCCATTTCTGTGTACTCGCTGTATCCGCTAATTTGAGGATTACAATGTCTGCACCAAAAACACATTACAAATGTTCTGTTGTTGGATGTGCCAATGAACATACGAGTCTTCATAGACTCCCAGCATCAGAGCCACTGAGGACACCTTGGTTGAATTTCATTTTTGAAGGAAATGTGCCAGAGAATGTTGTTAAAATGTTATATATATATTTGTGCAAATCATTTTACGCATGACTGCTTTACCAACGAGGGTCAGTACAATGCTGGATTTGCGAAAAAGTTGTTTCTGAAGGATGGGTCAATACCAACGCTTCGTGCTCTAACTTCATATCCAGAACAAGTAAGAATGGCACTTCATATTTTGTGAATGATTGCAAATTTCCTTTCTGAATGAGCTTTCTAGAATGCTGTATGGCTAATGTGGCTAAAGTTACCATAGTCTGACTATCTCCATGCAGCATATATTCTCTGGCTCTGTGGGAATCCTACTACAGTTCCCACACGAGCACCTATACAACAATTTAATGATTAACATGACGATCCATGCTACTGCTAGTCGATGAGTTGAATCAACAAGTATGCAAAGCTCGTGTAAAGGATTCCACTCTCTTCTGGAAGGGGGGTGGGGAGCAGCAGCTCATTTGCATTTAAAGGGACACACAAAAACGGCACATTTTTGCTCACCCCCAAATAGGGGCAAATTTGACAAGCTATAATAAATGATCTGTGGGGTATTTTGAGCTGAAACTTCACAGACACATTCTATCTTGTGAAAAGAGGCATACTATGTCCCCTTTAAATTAAAATGTGGGTAATTAAATATATAAATATTCATATGCCTGTATATGACATACTGTAGATCTAGAACATCTTAACCCTCTTTCAATATTTGACATTTTGTGCTATAACTAAATTAGCAAATGTTTCTATTTATTTACTATAATAACACATTGGCTGCTGCATCATTATCCTGCGCATGCTAAACTTTTAACAATTTAAAAGTAAATCCACGTTGTTCTTAAAAGGAGGGCATTTTCCCTCATATTACCCTATATATTCTAAGATTTCTATAAAGACACACTTATTTACTGTTTTGGTATGAATAATAAAACAAACACGTGTGTTAAACTGCAGGCATTAGTAATCTTACAGACAAGCTCATTCTCATATTCTTCATTCCCATAACCAAAACAGAATGTTCAGAAAACGTTCTTGGAACAAAAATGTGTTAGCTGTGTACATGAACCTTCATATCTTCATATTCTGGACTCATCTGCTTGCCTGTATATACAGTATTCATCATCAATAAAGTTTTGAACAGGGGGAATCCTGGAGTTTGACGTATGAGGTGCACAAGCGAAGCAACAGAGAGCAATATAAAGTATTTCAGAAATGTAATGTTTGTTCTGCACTTTATAACATGGATTACTGTTACTGTGACATCAGGATTATCCGCTGTTGATTCAGTCATTGGTAAGAAAATGCACTGATTTCACAGCACAGTTCTGACTACAGTCATTTATTGTAAAATAATACTCTTTAATCCTGTAAATTGCAGGCATTTTTTACAGCGTTCCAAACATAATTTGATGTGTTTTGTTTATATTAATCTGGACAATGTGTGATTGACACAAAGTTTACTTTTAAGAATGCAAGACAATAGTGTTTAACTGCAGAGCCAAAGCTCATGCACATAATGCTGAAAAGCAGTGAGACGCGGCACAACAGCCAAGAACATCCGACTAGCACATGATTACACAGAAAAATAATTAAGAAGCAGTGCAACACAGTGGCTGTGACACAGTGCAGTGTCATTTTTGTCAGAAATGTATGATTGTGTTTCCTGACCTCTACATGCTTACATGTGTTAATCTTTCGCTTTGTTCACACATAAGCCACTTCATAAATTAAACTCAGATTACTGACTTTTGATAATTACACAATTTTTGCTGTTCACACAAGCATTGGCTTTCCGTATTTTTTTTTTTTTTAGATGCCATATTCACACATCAGCACCAAAATACCAATATATTTTGTGATGTCAGTCATCGGAAACGACCTTTAAATGCTGCACCATTTTTTTCATCTGCCCAGAACAGAGAATCTGTCCAGTTTGACCAAATTTTTTGTGATTTCTAAATGTGATGGGAGTAAGGGGCTGATTTGATCACATTTTTGCTTTTGCTTACTATAAACAGCACATGGTAATTAAAAATCATTGTAGACTTCTTGCGTCAGTGCGTCCTGACCTCATACATGCTTGCTTTGCTCACACAGAACATCAAAACGGCAATTTACCAGTTATAATACAAATTCTCATCTCAGAAAATTGCGAAAACTGATTCAGAAGTATTTCACAAAAGGTCCTGTTCATACATGATCTCTATACGGTAATTTACCAGTCATTTTAGGGCTGTATGTGTGAAAGCACAATATGATTGTCATGATAAATCATATTTTTAAAACACAAAATCCATGTATAAAAACACATGTAAAAATATATTGCACAAACTAAAAAAAAATACGGATCAAAATATAAGTGTGAATCGAAAAATTAAAAGCGCATTTAAAAAAATAACAAGCATGAATCAAAACTTTAAACAAATGAATAATTATATACAATAAAAATATTGCACAAATCTTATGCTTATGTGTTCTTAAAAGTTGTTTTCCTTGCTTTTATTACTCTGTTCTTTGTGCTGTCTTACATTTTCTGCTCATATTTTACTCTTTTGTACGCTTGTGTTTTTTCTATTTGCTCTTTCCACATTCCTCTCTTGCTTTTCCAAATGTTGCAGTTTGAGTTTCATGTAAATTAGGCCGGGCTTAAGCATCACTATTGGTCCACTAGTTCTAGATTGACAGCTCCTCCTCTAGCCAATCAATTGAAGAGAGGGAGATGACATCACTTCAATGCGACTCATGGCTGCTGATGCTTAGACTCATACAGGAGAAGATAACAGATTAATTTGAAACTTAAAGGACTTTAAAGCTGTAAAGTTATCTGAACTATGGACATATACAAATAATTAAATTCCTCTTTTGAGATACATGAGATACTTATTTTAATGTGCACTCTTGTTATGATTGTTAATCTTTATGTTCATAATCTATGGTATTTGGTGTTAAAATATTACTCTGTCACTCTCACTGCAATTCTTTCTTGCCCTCTTTGCAAAAAATCTGTGATTTCATAGCTTTTTTTTCATAGCTTAGAGAAGATGCTTCTTTGCTAATCCTGAAAATTATTTTGGTATGTATAATAATAATAATAATAATAATAATAATAATTAATAATCATTATTAAAAAGTAGCATTAAAAAGTTACATTAACTAATAATATAAATTTCTACCACATACAATTGAATGTACCTAGCTAACAACAACTTGCTTTGTTCTGGTTTCACCTCACTCCAGTCTACACTAACTGATTTTATAGGTCAGCCTAATTTACTACACATTGTCATAACCTGAAAATACTGTGGATTATTAAGGCTATTTTACTAACCACTTTTGCTAAATGGGGTAAGCACACTTATGTTCTCATTTCAGAGTTGTTCGAGTAAATGATTTGTTATAGATCGTGAGGACAGATCAGTTGTTTTCATGATTCATTAAAATAAATCTGTTCAAATGAGTCATTAGGTTGTGAATCGGACATTAGCGGATGTTGACACGTTGCGTGCAAATCGCAAAAGATTTGTCAACACAGAAAACACTTCATCACTGGATAGGATTTTCTTTTTTGTTTACTGAAAGTGTGGTTTATGTCAGCTGCATGTGCGGAACACCTGTCAGAGAAGATGAGGTGATGTTCTTTTGAGCACTATTCACACCCAGCGGTTATTCACGAAAAACATTCTCCGAAAGCGCCACGTGAAACATGGATTCAGTCTTCCGAACTTTTAGCATCGTGTCAGTTGATTTAGATTATTATGTGCGAGGTAGAGAGAGAGCAAAGACAGTGCTTACTTTGAAGACAGAGGGAGTTCACGCACACGAGGGAGGAGCTCTCTGCTCGTTCTGTCCGTCAGCGCAGCAGTCATCTGCATCGCTAATAAACAACTCTCAATAACTGATCAAATTGGCGGAACAAAAAGTTGTTTTGGTGGCCGCCAAAAAATTTTCAATGTAGGAAAAACCCTGGAAGTACACAGAAACACTCGTTACAACTAACAGTAAACAAATATATAAAGACCTTGTGCCTTTTCGGGTGGTGCTTAATAAATTGGTAAACTTTATATCCGTAAATTAACTCCGATGAACTGTAATAAAGTGCTCTCACCTTCATTACTGCCGTATCCAGTATCACTCTGAAGACTGTAAGATGGATCATGAACAATTTACTGATCTATCATTGAGTAACACATTTTTAGCACAACCTCTGTTTTGTATTGTCCCTTTGTATTGACATCCGTTCACAAAGCAGTCCGGTGTGAAACGATTCGCGCAGACATAAACAAATTTCGGCAGAGTTAAGGGAGCATTTTCTTCTTAAAAAAAAAAAAAAAAAAAAAAAACAACTTCATCTTCAGCGGCTCAGATTTAGGGAGTAAGTAGAGAGAGCTATGTGGATTAATCCATCCAGCTACAGAACACCTAAAACGCTTGGAAGACATTTTCGTCAGTGCAGCAATGGCGGACTGTGAACTTGCTCAGGGTGGTTCTATGTTAAAACGGCAGTGTCTGTCAACATTCGTGGGTGGGGCCTGTGGCTAATGTGACGTCACATTGCCAGGAACCTGCAAACGACTTGTTCTGAGACACTGCTTATGATTTATGGGGATTAAAAAAAAAAAGGAGTGGTTGGATTTTGATCATTATAGGGTGGTTGTGTACACACACTGCCAACACACATTTATATCCAAACACCATGCAAAAGTGAATTTTGCATAATAGGTCCCCTTTAAGATTTGTGCAATACAATTTTTAATGTGTTTAAAGTTTTAAGTCATGCTTGTTATTTTTCTAATTGCTCTTTTAATTTTTTGATTCACGCTTATTATATTTTGATCTGTGACCACGTTCTTTGCTATACTGACCAATTTGCATTATTTTTTTTAGTTTTTAAATGTGTTTTTAAATTTTTGATTCATACTTATTATTTTGTGACCCGTGACCACAATACTTTCGGTGGGAATTTAAACCCATAGTAACATCACAATTTATGAAGAAATTACACTCACAGCTTTACTATTAGTAGTGAGATGGTAATTCACACACACAAAATCTCTCTCTCTCTCTCTCTCTCTCTCTTTTTCTCTCTCATGCTAATTTTTTAAATATTGAATAAATGTAATCTTTCTGCAGTCTGATTTAAAGAATGCAGGAATGCTAGATCTAACAAACCAAAGCCAAAATTACTAACAAAAATTAAAAATTTACCCTTCCAGTCAAATTTTATGCTGCAAACACCAATGACAGCTTTAACTTGTCAATGCTGGAATGTAATCATGATAGTGTTGTCACAATACTATAATTTTGACTTCAGTAAGATTAAAAAAAAATCAGGAACAGACTACTTAAGTGTAGCATTGAAGTAAGAAATTGTCACACTCATGTAGTTGTTGCACAATCCAAAACATGCTGATAAATAAATACAAGAAAGCTTTAAAGGTGGGGTTAGTCATTTTTCAAAAACACTGTTTGGAAGTTAGTCGAGCTGACGGTCGAGGAGACAGAACGAGCAAGAGGGAGATTTGAAGAAAGACTGCAGAAAGAGAGATGAGACACAATACAAAAGACCTCAAAAGAATATCACTGGAATGAAGATTTATGACTGGGCAAGAGCTTTAGGACCCACGTTAATATTAGAAAAACTTTCCAGTGCTGGAGAGAGCTAAGTGGGAAGTACTGAAAACAGACGCAGAGGCTGCTTTGATTCCGCTTCACACGTGAGTAACACTGGGTTTGAGTGTCATTGATTGTCTGGAGCTGCTGTGCCTCTTTAGTGCTTAAGTGCTTCCTTGTCGTTCGTTCATCATCTGCGTTTTATTATTCATGAAGCATTATTTTGTTGCACATCAGCTGTGATAAACAGACATCCACTCTCGCACTTGCGTGTGTAACAGTGGCCAGCTAGTGAGAGTTGTGCAGGTAAACCACTGCACACTGACGACCGCTAGAGAATGCGGTGTTAAGCGTCATAGTTTGTGCACTCGCCTCACCTGCCAGCAGCGATCGGGCCGGGGCTCGAGAGCAGGGTGGTTAGGATTGAAGGGTGAGTTTTGGAGGCGGAGGAATGAAGAGAGGGGTGGGTTTGTTCGGGTTGATTACAAATATCAAAAATGTCCAACAGCGTTTTTGAAAAATGCCTTACCCCACCTTTAATGAACATTGAGAATACTAAGCCACCTAGTCGTGGATTATCTCTTATGTATTTACAAATGGCAATATGTAAAGTACTGTTAAAAAACTGTGTCCCTCTCTCCACATGCAGCCATGTTGTTGTTTTTTTTTGTTTTTTTTTTAAATTTGAGCCCTGTCAGCCATGTACATCGCTGTTCAATTACTGGCTGTTTGTTATAAATTCCCCTCAATCTGAGATGTGTTCAAATCATCATTGAGAAGCTGAACTTCCATCTGGGACAAAAACTTATTTAAAACTCAATGTCCAACATTCAATGTTTTTTCCAATTCAAATAGCACTCACAATGCACTCATAGACAGTATCCAAGCATAACAAATAACTTGCCATATTTTTATATATATTTAAGCAAGTTGGACTTTTTGTGCAGTCTTTTTTTTTTTTTTTTTGTGAGAACCAAAGAAATGTCACTCGAAAACCACAAAAACAATTAAATGCAACCATTCTCGTGTACACGGCAGACATGACAGTTGTTACTGTTCAACATACTTGAGTTTGTCCAGATGGTTGAGTGCTTCAGAAAGCAGCTTCAGTCCTGATTCTCCTGGGTGATTGTAGCTCAGGTCCAGCTCTCTCAGGTGTGAAGGGTTTGAATTCAGAGCTGATACCAGAGCAGCACAACCTTCTTCTGTCACCATACAGCCAGATAATCTACAACAACAGCAAGTGCTAATGTAATGAAAGATATACAATATAATAACCAATAGGACTCCTGAACTGGCAACCGTTTGGCCAAATCTCTGACAATCATTCTTAATCCCAGTTCACACAAGAGCAGAGCAGAAGAAGAACGCAATTTGAGGTTGCAAGTGACGCATGTGCTGTCACACTACCAGTGTTTCATATGCAGAAACTGCAACGTGCTTTGCAGAAAGGTTCTCGGGTTCCATACTTAAAAAACATAACCAATAATAATGGTTATTGTAACTAAGTGAGTAAGTGAGCTGTTAATGAGCTTTGTTTTCTGATGTCGTCCATCGTGTTGAGTTTTAAAATCCAAAAAGTTGCAGTTTAGGTTAGGTTGTGACATGTTTCTGTTTATCTCTGAAAACAGTTTTGACAGGTGTATTTTTCTGTTTTATCAATTTTATTGCTGTACCTCCAAGCCAAAAATAACAATATTCTCATCAATATTCATAATTATATATAAAATGTGTATATTAAATGTAATCTTACTACTCTTCAAGTATATGCTTATTCTGTGCAATATATACTTTTTTGTGTCAACTCAAATTTTTGTCAAATTGTCCTTTAACCTTGTACTGGCACTTTAATTAAGCTCGAGCTGCTAAGCTCAGCGTCCGGTGTAAAAGCACTAATTCGTTAACATGCATACCGGAAAAAATGCGCACTGCTTCTGCTCTGCTGCAGCGTGTGGTGTGAATCATCCGTCATTCGTTAACATGCACACCGACATGTGGTGCGGTGTGAAACAGGCTTTACAATACACACGCGCTGCCGTGTGCAGCTCTGCTATGCTCTTTCACATGAGGTCGTATCCGTCTCAGAGCGGCTCACAGTAAATGCTGCTGCTCCACACGAGTTTAGACCATTACACCAATATCGTGGCATATGTTGTACGACACTGAAACACTTTTTTTTTTTTTTTTGCACAACTGACAAACTTAACATAGGCTGAATTATTTAGGCTAGGCTACTAAAACGAACACCAAAACTTAACAGGAACTGTTAAAAATTATAGCAATTTATGCAAAAAAATTTATGGAAAGCTGGCAGCCTGCATGTTTCTTACCATGACCACCTTCTTCCATATGGATCAATTTTCTGTTCTGATCTCAACAAGTCTGGGCAAACTACTGAGTAGACACCAATCAGAGGCCGCATTTTTATGATGTCATCATGTAGACTTCTTACAAAGTATTTTACAGCATTTTAAATCTTCATATTTAAATCAAAAATACAAAATATGAAGCCATTTTCATCAACCCTATCAAAGACAAATGACAAAAATCCTAATTTATATTTGAAATACGTATTTGAAATAAATGTATCATAAATACTGCCCATCCCTTAGAGAACACCATCCCTCCATGCAGATAAAGGTATGTCCCGTTTATAACTTTTTATAAATTTTTTTTTTAACATTTCCATGATGCAGAGGGAATCCCGAAATTTAGTCATGAAAATGGAATTTACAGTATAATGCAGATGTCCAGCATCTGCCACCTCACTATATGAAGACATGAACATGTGAACATCTCCAGAGCTACTCTGAGCGAACGCTTAATGAGCATTTCATCATTTTATTTGAGAAAAAACTCTGTCAAATACACTATGAAACTCTAGTTCTTCTCACTCTGAACTCTGAAGGTCTTCTAGTGATGTCCGGTTCGCGAACGAATCGTTCTTTTGAACCGGTCGAACCAGTTCTCCAAATCGGACTGAATCGTTCGAAACAGTTCGCATCTCCAGTAAGCAAACACTAATCCACAAATGACTAAAGTTACTCACTTTTTGACATGCCTGACACTACCTCTCGAAATAAACCAACATCCCAGAGTTATTCAGTTACTCCAACAGTAGGCTACACTGACTTAACTTGCTGTTAGAGAACTGATGATGATGAGCATGAGCAGCAGAGCAGCTAATATACTAAGTGCGCATCCGCGGCGTACCTGAACGTACTACACGGCCTGTCACCGTTCTCGTTCTTGAGTCAAGAATCGGTTGCAACGGCATGGCAAATCTGATTCTTTTTATGAATTTATGAAGTGAATAATAAAAGCTCTAACAGACATGATTACTGTACTGCAAAATGTGAGTAAACAGTTTCATAATGATTTTTCTGTAAATAACAGTTTTACATGGAACTTGTTTTCAAAACACTTACATGCAAAGCAGAGGGAATTGATACTTCTTCCTATGCAGTGACATTAGCTAATTATAACAGTGACTATTTGACGCCTTAAAAGAGCCATGGTACTAAGACTGAGTGTTTTAGACAGAGGGTTTAAAATAATATAAATAAGTTTTTTTTTTTTTTGCAAATATGACTTTTTTTTATTAACTTTATAAACATGATAAACCGAACCTCAAAAAAAAAAAAAAAAAAAAAATCCAAATGGCTCCAAATGCCATTTTTCTTCTTAACCATTCTAGAATGGGAACTGTACTTAAACATCAACATGACTGAATCAATGTGAAAGCCAAACCTCAGTATGTTGAGTTGACAGTTTGGACTCTTCAGTCCAGCACAAAGTAGCTTCACTCCTGAATCCTGCAGGTCATTGTTACTCAGGTCCAGCTCTCTCAGGGGGGAGTTTGATGATTGTAGAGCTGAAGCTACAATTTCACAGTGCTGCTCAGTGAGTTTACAGTTTGCCAATCTGAAAAAAGAAGAGCTCTGCTTTAAATGCATGCTGGTGTCTCCCTAAGGTTTCAAGAATTCCTTGATTAACCAACTTCACCAGAAAAGATGGTTAAATTCACTCTCTAGGTCTTTACGGCAGGAAAGTCAAGCAAATAAAATATAGATGTGACTTAATTAAAAGCCATATTATGTGTATGATGTAGGGGTGTGCGATATATATAGTCTACAATAATATAGCAACTGTTGTTTTAACCATGTGCAATCTGACATTATCGAGTATGTCCCTCATTTTACAAACAAACTTTAAAACCAAACAAAAACATGCCTAGAGAGTACATAAAACTGTAGCCTTTCTGGTTTAGGTTAAACTACTACAAATCCACATTTAGAGTGCAAGCTCTCACTGTGTGATTTACTTTATTAAATACAATAAAAATGCCCCTGTATGAGCATTTGGCATTTAGGCTATATTTATATCATATGATATAGTTAAGCACTTACACAAAGTAGAGCTGCACGATTCTGGATAAATTGAGAATCATGATTTTTTTTGTTGTTGTTTAAAATAGAGATCACAATTCTCCCACGATTCTGAATAGACAACTACACAAAATAACATGTAATTTATTAGAAGCTCTGACAAAATGTTAATTGCTGCAGTCTGTTTAAAAAAATATTTAATTTGAATTAATTGTTTTTAAAAAAATCAGTTTTAATGAATGATTCAATGACTTGCTCACAAATACTTCTTTCATTACTCGATGAATCAGTGTTTCTGAACAAATTTCTTGAATGAATAATTCATTGACAAATACATTACCAATGTAATCAATACAGTTGTTATTTGAAGCTTCAAGTTATTTTCTCTATTTTAATTGCTACCTTAGATATAAGTGTTTTCATCTGAACTATAAACTTTTATCCCAGTACTTCTGGAAAAAGTTGAATTATTGTAACAGAAATAATGATACTGTGTGGTTGAAAAGACTGTTTGTGAAGCTGTTTCATACCAACTGCTCTTTTTGGGTCAGCAGTAGTACGAACGCAGATTTAAATGTTCGCTGTGTTCATACTTGTCAATGATTTAATAGACACAGCCAAATTGTTGTCATTTAGGAATAAGGATCGCAAGGGAGGTTGAATCGAGATTGTGATCTTTTAACGATTAATAGTGTAGCTTTAACACAAAGAGTGGCGTTTTTTAAAATATCAGCACGATTGCAAATGTGATATTGATTTTATACAACAGTTTAATAAACAACTAAGTTACTTACATTTTAGACAGAATATTGCCTATTTTGCTTTATTTCGCAGACAAAATTAGTTCCAAAAAAAAAGCCACAGCAGAAATGTTTTGCATCTCTGATCAAAACCAGAGGTGTTTCGTTACTGAATGGATCAGTCCAGTTGAACGAATCTGTGGAATTATTGACTCGATTCGATCATTAACAGTGACTTGCCCCCAACTCCTGGCTGTTTTAGTTTCATATTTAAAGTATCTTTTAAATTTCAAAATAATTTCATATATCAATGTTTTACAAACCCGATTCCAAAAAAGTTGGGACATTGTACAAATTGTGAATAAAAAAGGAATGCAATAATTTACAAATCTCATAAACTTATATTTTATTCACAATAGAATATAGATAACATATCAAATGTTGAAAGTGAGACATTTTGAAATGTCATGCAAATATTGGCTCATTTTGGATTTCATGAGAGCTACACATTCCAAAAAAGTTGGGACAGGTAGCAATAAGAGGCTGGAAAAGTTAAATGTACATATAAGGAACAGCTGGAGGACCAATTTGCAAATTATTTAGGTCAATTGGCAACATGATTGGGTATAAAAAGAGCCTCTCAGAGTGGCAGTGTCTCTCAGAAGTCAAGATGGGCAGAGGATCACCAATTCCCCCAATGCTGCAGCGAAAAATAGTGGAGCAATATCATGTAGCGAATCAGTACAGGTATTTAATTAATTTATGGGTGAAATATATGAATATAATAAATCATAAAGCTTTATGATTAATTATAATACATATACCGACCCGAGAGGGAATTATACATATATTGTGAATTAATTACAACGAATTATAATCAATCACATATATGATTAGTTCTGGTTTGATAATAATTTAGAGAAACTATTAGTTTGTCCAGCAAACCGTTAGCTCCTCATAGCCGATTATAAAAGGAAGGTTTTTCTCTGGCCACGAGAAAGACTTCCTATTCTAGCATCAATGCGTAAAGCAAGGATACTGGATCGAAACGTTAAAGTGACCTGGGTTTGTTGCATGAGCAAAAAAACAATCGAGCATGAATATAATGTATTTAATATATGAAACTACGGATACAGAGACTATACTACTAGACATACACAAACAATACACATATATGGAAAACGAAAGTAAAGTCAAGAAAACAGAGGTGATCAAAGGAATGGCAACTTACTAACAGTTAAAACCTTTGAGAGCCAGCAAGGAAACTCAGCTTACACATCGAGCTTAAAACGCTTTGGAAAGAATGGTTCTATACTTGCATAGGTTCAGGTGCTGTGGTCGTTTCGTGTTTCTGCAGGAGTTTCGGTGCGTGCGGCTGAAGCGATTGGTCCTTTTCCGAGAAGGTGTTCTTCGGCGGGATTTTCAAACAAGGGTTTAACTTAAGAGTAAGATAACCGGAAAGGAAAGAAAAAGAGTCCGTCTCCTAGGCGATGAAGAGTGAAGACTTAGGGCGACGGATGAAGAGGGTTTGACAAAGAAACTTGTTGCCAAAAGATGGTCGTCCCGAAGAGAGGGGGCGCGTGATGGAAGCGCGGTCGCCGAGACGTCCGGGAGAGACGTGTGTTAAATGGCGAGAGACAATCGAGAGACAATGAGAGATGCGTGTCGTTGTGTTTTAAGGACAACAGGCCAGAACGCCTCCTGGGATACATCAGCCAATGATGAGGGTGCGATTCTGGCGGGCAAACTCTTTCTTTGTCTCCATTTATGACCTAATTTGCATGGTTTGCGAAGTGTCCGATCTGAGTACATTTTCTTCAAAGTACCATTAAAAATAGAAGAATGCATTTTACAGTCATGTGACATACATTTTCAATTAGAGCATAACGAAAGCTTTACAATGAGACCAAACTTGTCAGATGGCAAAGACATAAAAGGTGAGATACAGTTTATACTTGAGTTTTATCGTTTAGAAGAAAACTAATACAACTACAGTCATAGCTAAGCTTATATACTAGGGATAAATACATGCACCTTTAAATACAGCGACGGGTACATATTGGCACAGTCATATTTGGAGGATAAATGTACATTCACAATCTCCATGCGTGTTTGTGAGTGTCTGTATGTGTGTGTGTATTGGGGTTGTGGCCAGTGTCTGTGACCATATCACCTTTAGTCCCACCAGGGTGACTCTTTGAAGTCTCTGGAGCTGGTGAGACTATGTTCTGTTTTTCTTTACTGGGGTAACAAAGGTGCCAATGGGGCAATTGGTCCCGGACTTGCCGGAGCCGATTCGTGATTTACATGCACAGTTCAGGAAGCTAAAAGCATTCTGAAATGTCCAAAGTTGATTGACTAGCCAGATCTATCCAGACGCTACAATCCCCCTTTCGGCCAACGCAGTTCCTGTGCGGACTTCGTTGGACGGTAACAAGGTTCGATGGCACATGGATCCGGATGGTCAAGCAGCAGGTGGTTCCTACTGGTTCTCTGTCCATCTCGATGAGGCTGGGCATTTTCTTTGCCTTGAAACTTCCTCTCCTCTGTCTCCTTTTGAAGCCTTGAGGAAGGGCAGATAGGCACTTGTCCATGGACTCTTGCATCCCTTTGGTCCCTTCGGATAGGATGGAGGCCAGGCCCAGGGTGAGTGCGTACTTGATTGCTATGGAGAGGCAGAGGGCTGTGTCAGCAGCTGTCCAAGCCTGGGCTATAGGTGAGCTGGTCAGGACGGGCAGTCGGGAGAGTACTTGGAGGGCTGTATCAACGGGAGTAATGTCAATTAGCTGGGACCCCCTTTTCTCAATCATCAGTTCCAGTTCTGGATCTAAGGTGTGGTTGTGATTTCCGGAGGAGGATGAGATTTCCAGTTCTGACGGGTCCTCTTCGCTTGAGAGACGGTACACTGCCAGATTGTTGAGGTGAAGGATGGAACCCAGGGGTACCTGGATCCACATACTTTGATTGGGCAGGCTGACACGAGTGGCCGTGTCGTGCTGATTGTAGGTTAGGGTGTCGATGCGAGTGGGGGTGTGGACGAGCAGTCGAGCGCCCACAATCTTGGCTTGTGTTCCGATGACTGGGGTGTGAGGCTTGGCCTCGGCGGGGCAGCGTGTGTCGCTGATCACGGGCTGCAACCGGCAGATTCCTTCAGTGTGTTCTCTGAGGGAAGGCTTGTTAGAGCCGAAGCAGTGAATGTCTTTGGTCAAAATGCACCTGCTCAAATGGGGAGCCAGATACAGCTGTGGGTCGCTGTAGTGGTAGACTACCACATCTGAGGTATGTATCTTGGGATGGATGTTACCTTGCCACCACCTGACATTGACCTTGTCTTTGGGTCTGTAGATGTTATCTGGTTCACCGATGGGTGGATTGAGAAGGACGCCCACCTCATTCTGCTCTGGCTTGGCGCGCAGTAGGATGGCAGCACCCAGAGAGTCAGCGAGGTGGGCTGGAACAGTCTTGGTGGGTCTGCCAGTAGCAAAGTCCAGCATAGTTTGTACAGGGTACTGAGGAATCCTATTTACAGCCACGCTCTCCATAGAGAAGCTAACTTCTCGCAGCAGGTATGTTATCAGAGCTATACCCAGCGGACTTTGGGCAAAGTCATTTTGGGAGACTGTAAACAGTTGCTTCATTGAGTTCACCGTTTGGGTCAGCAGGAAACTGTGAGTACAGAGAACCACCACAATACCTTCCCAGGATTTGCTGATGGTTTGCAGGGTTTGACGCTGCTTTGCAAGTTGTTTTCTCAGCTGTGGGCAGAGCTCGTCGAGGTGCTGGTGAGTGGAGTAGGCTGTGATGATGCTGGGGTCTCCTGGTTGGTACAGGTGCACCGGCAGCATCACCTGCCGCGCCGTCATTAGTTCAGTGGGGGACACCCGAGTTGACTCCAGTGTGGTGTCCATGGTGGCTATGAACCCCAGAGGAAGTTTTACATTCCAGTCTTTCTGGTTGACTGACCATGAGAATGTGACTCCTCTGCGTTGCAGTGGGGTTCTGGGATTTGTGTTTGCAGTTTGGACTTGACAGCAAACCTGACATCCTCTGACATCCTCTGCCACATCTTGCTGCATGCTGGGCCAGTACGCCACTTGTTTTAATGTCTCATCAGTGGTTCTGGTGCCATGGTGTCTGGCATATGGTGTGTCGTGGGCGTATATCAGTTCACCCCCCTTTTGGCCTTGTGGCATTACAAGCTTTGGCGCCGTGAGGTCGTCAAGGACGTGTTTTAGGATGTTTAGTCCCACACGCAGCATGTGGTTGATCCCATGCAGCCGTTTGTGGCTAGGGGTCGCCGTGGGACCAGATGCCGTGATCGGGAGGTTGGAGGGGTTTGAGTGGTGGTTTAAAATAGTTCGTAAGGAAGTGTTGGTAATTTTGGTTGTCAGTGGCAGTGGCCGTAAGGTGGGAAATGTTGCAGGAACAGAACGCTGGCTGCAGGTTGCTGCTGCCACACTAAGGGTGGGTGACTGGGGTGGGGGTGACCGTAGATTGTTATGCAGCGTGCCAGTCTTGGCACGGGCAGTAGTTTGGTCGTTTTCACCTTTGCCACGCCCTGGTTGTTTTGAATGTCTGTTCACCTTTTCCCAGTAAACGATCATGTCATGTGTTTGGGTGATGTCATCACGTGTTTGGAACAGGTGTTGATGTTTCACCGACATGTTGTATTCAGTCCTGAAATTAGTTTGTTTCCAGCCTGGAAGATGGCATGTGAAACTAGGTCTGGCATTGCATGAGTCTGTGCAAATGAGGAGTTCTTTGATGTTATGGGCTGAGGCAACTTGAAGGGTTATGAGAGTAGCTGCTACTTCAACATATTGACGTGACTGGGGACCCCACCTGAAGTTCTGTGGTTGGCAGGGTTGGTTGTTTAACCATCGCACCCCTGCACCTGCCTGTAGGATGCCCTCATGGCTGTAGGAATGTCCATCGACGTAGGCCGTGGGCATACCTTGGCACGCATTCTCTTCGAAGTACTTGTGACAGGTTGGTTGTTGTTGTTGGGGTACTTCTACCTCAAATGTCAAAGCTGGTGTGTTGTTTAGGGTTTGACCACGTCTCATGTTGAGCCGAACAGCACCCCCTTTGGTGTAAGCTGGTACTACAGCTTCCTGTATGTTGAGCAGGATGCAGACCTCTGGGATGGTCTGGTCTGACAGGAAATTGGCAGTGTTGACGGGAACAACAGGGGACTGTAAAGTCATTGGAGCCCACACCAACTCATTAGCACTGTCCATATGAGCCTTAGGGTGCATCAGGGAGTCCGGAAAGACCAGGAAGTGATGGGTTAGACGCAGGTCATTCCATTTCAAGTTCAAAACGCAGATGTTTTTGGCAGTCGTCATGGTTGGCAGACGAAAGTCCAATGGGAAGTGTGTGTGCTTGTTGACACATGGGAGGTTCGGTGTTCCCTCAATAAGAGCACTTAACAGCGTGTGGCTGAAGGCTGAGTTGTCTGCCCACAGTGTGCGAATAATGTCTGTTGTAGTCACATCATTCAGCTGTGAGTCTGTGGTGACCTTGGAACAGAAGGAGTTAAAGTCTATGGTGAGTTTGCGTGTGCAGGGTAGCGAACTTGAACTTTGCCCTGAGACGGGGTTCCCGCGGCTAGCTGCAAGATTTCCCGTGACCTCTGTGACCTGACAGTCTGGCTCAGGTGACCTGGGTGACCGGAAGGGCAACGGTTCTCGTACTTGAGCCCAAATTTTCAGCTGTCTGAAGTCCAATAAGGGCTCAAAGCGATCTAGCAAGTCTTTGCCAATGAGCAAGGGAAACGTGTCCATTGGTGAAATGTATACGGGGTGTACCAAGCTCATTGGCCCAATGGTTAGATGAATGGGAGCTATTTGTTCAAGTTGGACCTCATTTTGGCTGTACGACTGCACATTTAGCTCACATCTTTGTGGTTTGAGAGTTCGATTTTGTCTCTTGGCTTTATCTCTGAGTATTTCAAAGAGGTTAGTTGACATCAAAGTGAGATCTGCTCCGGTGTCTACGAGCGCTTCAATTCTCACATCATTTTCCACAGTGATGGCTATGTACAGCTTTCGGGCCACCCCCTTTTCGATAAGGTTCCCCAGGAGTCTTGGTACCGGGGCTTGGGTGCTGACCGGTAAGCAAGTGGGGCTGGTGTCATGTGGTTCGTTAGGGAGGCAGACAACCAGAACAGCACTTTCTGGTAACTTGGAGTCTTGGTCATCGGTGTGATGATGTGAGTTGGTTGGCTCTGGATGTGCAGTTGTCAGCTGAGGTGGCTGGGTGGCGCGGTCACTTAGTGATGCGTTAACTGATTCTGTGGTTAGTGGCTGGTCAGCAGTGATTTGGGTGTGAGGTTCTGTCGGGGGTTTGTCAGGGCAGACGTTGGGGGTAGGTTTCCGTCCTAGTCATAAGGAGTCTGGCTTGTCTTTCTGGTCTTCCTTGCGGTGCTTTTCCTGAATCAGCTCTTTTAGGGCCTTCAGGATCTCTGCAGACTCAGACATAGCTGCACTGTTCTGCTCCTGTGAACGCTCGGACTTGGGCTTGTTCGGTGCATGTCGAGAGGCATTCTGTCTTTGGCGGTCGGGGCTTGAGGTTCTGGCCGATGAAGATCTGCCATTTCTGGGTCGCCGGCTGGCCTCCCATGTGGCACCGCCCTTTGGGTTGCTGGGTAACCGGGACTTGTCCCAGACTCTTTCAGAACGCCCAGTCTGGTGCTTGGGACGGACACCCTCGTAGTGAGGCTGCCCTCTGTTGGCCGGGAACTGTCTTGACTCTCTGTTAAACGGTCTGTCACTGTGGTGCGTGTGTGCGCCCTCTAGGGCCAGTTCTGGACAGTGATCAGAGACCGGGTAAATGGTTGGATTTTTAACAGTCTTTTCAGATGCAGCCTTTTGCTTAGAGTAAGCCTTGTGGGCTAAATCTCGCAGCTGTTGAGTAGACATACTCCGTGGGCAGGCCAAGACTCCCAGATGATGACTCACCGCAGGATGCAGATTTCGGAGAAACAAAGTCTTAAAGTTAAAATCTTCCTCCATTCCTGGCTCGTTACGTGCGCCGAAGTAGGCCCTTCGTAGTCTGTTGTAGTACGCTTGTGGGGTTTCCAGTCGGCCCTGTTTAAGGTCCATGGCTGCGAGGAGCCCTTGGTCCGATTCAGGGTCAGAAAACTCTTTGATCAGAGCCTGTCGCAGCTGCTGGTAGTCTGATTTGACAGCTTCTGGCTGCCGATCTAGAAAGCTGCGCACATCACGGCTAGACGTGATTCGGAGTAGGTACAACCTGTCCCAGGCATTCACGTTGGCCACATTTTGCAGCAGAAAGTCAATGTCCTGTAAATACGCGTGCACGTCAACGCCCCCTGCTGGGTTTGGGGTGAAAGTGGGGATATTCTTTGCTAGCTTGTCCAGATCTTTGGGAGCCATGCCGTGGCTAGTGGCACGGGTTTTCTGGAGAGGCTCCCACCCTTTTACTGTTGAAAAAGGTTCTTGGCCGCTCGCGGGTGGCATCTTGGGCAGTGGACTTTCAACCCCCTTTTGAACTAGGGATTGTTGACTGGGCCTACTGGCCAGGAGAAACTCTGTGAAGTGTGCTTCCCCTCCCAAGTCACCTTGCAGTTTATAAGAATGTTTCAGTTCTCTGTGAACAGTGTCCAATTCATCTCTTAAATAGTCTCTTTGCTGTTTCAAAGCAAGGATCTCACTTCGGGCCTGTTTAAGATGATTTTCGCAGGCCCGGGCCTTAGCGTCCCTTTCTTTCAGTTCGATCTCTGCTCTTGCTAGGAGAGTTTCACCTTGTTGGAGTTTTCCAGTTAGTTCCTCCCTGGATTCCTTTTCCAACTGCTCTTTACGCTCCGCCTCCAAGTGGAGCTCTGCAAGGGCTTTTTGGAGTCTCTCTACCTCCTCTTGCAGCTCGGGGTCGGATTCATCCGCTGTCCCACGCTGGTCCTGGGTCTCGAGGAGTAGCTGATCGAGGTGATGTTGAGTCTGGGCCTGATTTCTTCTGGCCTCCCCGGCCTGAAGCTTGAGCGCCGCTGCTTCCTGCTCCAGGAGAGCGTTGCTCCTTTCGCTAAGCCTCACTTGGGCAATGAGGTTGTGGGCAAGTCCGCCAATGAGCTTGGCCCATTCTTTGTGGTTGTAGCTCTGCGTCGGATCGTGGGCCATTAGTCGATTTAGGTCCCCGTCCAACTGCTCACGGCTCAGGTGCTGGAGGTCACCGGCGGCGTTGGGCAGGAATGCGTTGGTCATGACGCCCAACCAGGTCTCGAGATGATCCCAGTGGGTGTCAGGGCTGGATGCTCGCGACATAGTGGCTTTACTGTTGACGAGAGAAAGACAGCACAAAAGAACCAATGCAAGCTCGCGCAGGACTAGCGCGTTACGTAATACGTAATTAGCTAAACTTTGTGTGTGCTTCCAGTTAACTGGTGCAGACAGTTAGTGGAATATAGGCCAGACACTTATTGTCGATGGCCAGGAACGACCACGTGGGTTAATTTGTGTCGGCGAGTGCTGGATTTAAATAAAGATCTTGACAGGCGGAGGCTCTACGAGTCTACTAATGACTTTGGCTGCTCGGCCGTCTATCTATTATTCAGCTTCCGTGATGGCTCTCACAGGCTCTGCCTTTATGTGAAATAAAAGAGACAAACAGTAGAAAAACAGAACAGAACAGGATGGCTGCAATTTATGAGAAATAGAACAGTAAACAAATAGGAAAGAATGAAAATAGAATAGCAATAAAATACCACAAGAAGGGCTAGAGGGGAGAAGTGAAACTTCAGCTTATTACCACAGTAAGGGTTTATGACCGGGCCTGACGAGGGCGCTGTCGCGTCATAAAACCTAGAAGGATGGTATGGCTTAAGAGCAAAAGGGGTTTTGCCAACACTTCTGATTGGAGAATATCAAATATTCTGTGGCTTTCACTGAGCGAAGGGACTGTATGTCCTTAATCTCGGCCTGGGGTGATTTGTGATTGCTCAGACAAGAACTCAGTGGCGGGGGCAACCTCTCCTAGACGTTCCAACACTTGGCTGCCGTGTTCCTCGGCACCCTGTACCTTGCACTGCGATGCAACCTCTCAAACAGGGACTTTCAGCACAATTGCGTGTTTGGGCAAGGTGTTTGCGCCAACGGCCAGATTGGCGGCCAAAATTGTATTTTTCCCAACCCCAGAGTCTGACCCCGCAGGCAGTTACTCAAAGGGCGGTTCTGTCGTGCAGAACAGGGAAATTAAACAAAATTGCCTTTGTTGCCAACCTGGACTCGTTGCCTCCTTGCACCTGACACACCCAACCTGCTGATGTCCCTGCGTGTTGCCCGCGGTACGAGGTCAGAAGTGACCGAGGTTCACCCACAGCCAGTGAGAGATCCGCCAGGCTAGTTTACTCCGCTCACTGGAACTCACTGGAACAACCGTCAACTCACCACCGGTCGCTAGAGGGCCCTATTTGCAAATACACAAGTGGTCACGCAAACACAGCTTACTTGTAAATTTAAATCTTAATTTAAATCTTGTTTAAACTGAATTTAAATAATCAAGTGTGTAGGACGAAAGAATAGGGGTCTAGAATGACAGTCAGAATGAATTAGCTGAAAGCAGAAAAGAAAAAAAATAAGGCAAAGTAAAAACAATTCAGAGGCACTTGATTCAAATTTGAATTAAACTCTGTTCAATTGAATTTAAATAAGTGCGTAGAATAACAGAATGGGAAAAAGAAAGGAGAAGGTCTTCCCTATTGGAGAATTCCCTAAAGGGAACTGCTTCTTGAGCAAAATGCCAACTGATTGACACTACTTAATTTTAAATCTCAATTAAATGTTGTTTAATTAAATTTAAAAATAAGTGTATAAAATAAGGGAAACTTGGATGTGAGAATGCTGTTACCAGCAAATCACAAACAGGACACAGACCTAAGAGTGGATAAAAATAAAAAGGTAAGTAATAACAAGAAAGGAATTTCCAAAGTAAAAACTCAAGAGAGAAAGAGAGTATAATGAAAGAAAATCAAGTAGAATAATAAAATAACATAGAGCAGAGAAAATCTGTGAACACAGGAAAAGCAGGAAAGGGGACAAATACTCAGAGACGGGAACTAACTTATCTGGGAGTGTCCACCAGGGGGAGCACTTTCAGAAAGTGAATTCTCTTGTTGGAAGGGAAACTTAATTTAAATTAAAAATTTAAACGTATTTAAATCAAATTTAAATCGGTAAACCACATTCCAAACACGATTGAAAAGCATAACCATCAACAAACATTTATAGCGGCAAGCTAGATTAAAGTAGCCAAAAGGAATTTGGAAACACTTCAGCTCAACGTATGGAGAGCAGAGTTAACCCAGAACGTCCACACGATGGCGTTAGTGAGTCCACACAACAATGAAGTAGGGAGGGGTGCCGCACACCTGAACAGATTGCCTTCTGGCGTCTGGTCAGAGGTACTGCATCCACCTACTTTAATTCGTGATATTTTAAATTAGCGCGTCTGTGGGGTTCTGATTCCCTTACGGCTGATTTAACTGCACTATCACGGTTACAAACTTTAGAATCTCGGCGGATTCTTTGGTGCCAGGTTACTGGACACTAATATACAACTTTTAACCACGGGTACACAACTTTGGAATCTCGGCGGATTCTTTGGTGCCAGGTTACTGGACACTAATATGCCCCTTTAATACGGGTACACAATTTTGGGGATTAGTGGACCCCTGTTTGTGCAAACTTAGTGCACACGAATATGTAACTTTTGCAGGATTTCTTCGCTGCTGTTACGAGTCACGCTGGATCAGGTCGTGGCTGGCTCCCAATTTTTACACATCAATCGGATTTCAGATAAACTGTTTTCAGATTAGATTTGCAAGAGGTAACGTGATTGGTTAGCTATGCCAATGACGTTACCCAGGGAGCGAGACGCTATTTTGAATTATTGGACGACACAGTAATTCAAATTTAATAGCGCTACAATTATGAGGCCTTCAGAAAGAGTCTGTGAGAAACTCGTCACAGCTCCTTTTCAAAAAAACTACGCTGAATACGATTCAATTCGTTTATTCAAGCGGAAATTAATATTAACTGTATATTGCAAAAAGATTGTCGCCTTTTGCAGATACGAGTTTGAAATATTAATTGGACTGCAGTTTACTTTACGGTCAACAATTGACTACAGTGTTTTTAGGCACAAATAGCTTGTTAACGTTTTTTCAGAATGAGGGACGCGTTGTCGGCTCACTCAGTAAGGCGCGCATATACACATTAAATCACACAAAATTATTCTAGGTTGCTCATACACAAAACCAAGTTTAAAACGTTGCTCACGTTCTCCACCAAATAATCTGTAGCGAATCAGTACAGGTATTTAATTAATTTATGGGTGAAATATATGAATATAATAAATCATAAAGCTTTATGATTAATTATAATACATATACCGACCCGAGAGGGAATTATACATATATTGTGAATTAATTACAACGAATTATAATCAATCACATATATGATTAGTTCTGGTTTGATAATAATTTAGAGAAACTATTAGTTTGTCCAGCAAACCGTTAGCTCCTCATAGCCGATTATAAAAGGAAGGTTTTTCTCTGGCCACGAGAAAGACTTCCTATTCTAGCATCAATGCGTAAAGCAAGGATACTGGATCGAAACGTTAAAGTGACCTGGGTTTGTTGCATGAGCAAAAAAACAATCGAGCATGAATATAATGTATTTAATATATGAAACTACGGATACAGAGACTATACTACTAGACATACACAAACAATACACATATATGGAAAACGAAAGTAAAGTCAAGAAAACAGAGGTGATCAAAGGAATGGCAACTTACTAACAGTTAAAACCTTTGAGAGCCAGCAAGGAAACTCAGCTTACACATCGAGCTTAAAACGCTTTGGAAAGAATGGTTCTATACTTGCATAGGTTCAGGTGCTGTGGTCGTTTCGTGTTTCTGCAGGAGTTTCGGTGCGTGCGGCTGAAGCGATTGGTCCTTTTCCGAGAAGGTGTTCTTCGGCGGGATTTTCAAACAAGGGTTTAACTTAAGAGTAAGATAACCGGAAAGGAAAGAAAAAGAGTCCGTCTCCTAGGCGATGAAGAGTGAAGACTTAGGGCGACGGATGAAGAGGGTTTGACAAAGAAACTTGTTGCCAAAAGATGGTCGTCCCGAAGAGAGGGGGCGCGTGATGGAAGCGCGGTCGCCGAGACGTCCGGGAGAGACGTGTGTTAAATGGCGAGAGACAATCGAGAGACAATGAGAGATGCGTGTCGTTGTGTTTTAAGGACAACAGGCCAGAACGCCTCCTGGGATACATCAGCCAATGATGAGGGTGCGATTCTGGCGGGCAAACTCTTTCTTTGTCTCCATTTATGACCTAATTTGCATGGTTTGCGAAGTGTCCGATCTGAGTACATTTTCTTCAAAGTACCATTAAAAATAGAAGAATGCATTTTACAGTCATGTGACATACATTTTCAATTAGAGCATAACGAAAGCTTTACAATGAGACCAAACTTGTCAGATGGCAAAGACATAAAAGGTGAGATACAGTTTATACTTGAGTTTTATCGTTTAGAAGAAAACTAATACAACTACAGTCATAGCTAAGCTTATATACTAGGGATAAATACATGCACCTTTAAATACAGCGACGGGTACATATTGGCACAGTCATATTTGGAGGATAAATGTACATTCACAATCTCCATGCGTGTTTGTGAGTGTCTGTATGTGTGTGTGTATTGGGGTTGTGGCCAGTGTCTGTGACCATATCACCTTTAGTCCCACCAGGGTGACTCTTTGAAGTCTCTGGAGCTGGTGAGACTATGTTCTGTTTTTCTTTACTGGGGTAACAAAGGTGCCAATGGGGCAATTGGTCCCGGACTTGCCGGAGCCGATTCGTGATTTACATGCACAGTTCAGGAAGCTAAAAGCATTCTGAAATGTCCAAAGTTGATTGACTAGCCAGATCTATCCAGACGCTACAATCAGAAAGGAGTTTCTCAGAGAAAAATTGCAAAGAGTTTGAAGTTATCATCATCTACAGTGCATAATATCATCCAAAGATTCAGAGAATCTGGAACAATCTCTGTGTGTAAGGGTCAAGGCCGGAAAACCATACTGGATGCCCGTGATCTTCGGGCCCTTAGACGGCACTGTATCATGCTACTGTGATGGAAATCACAACATGGGCTCAGGAATACTTCCAGAAAACATTGTCAGTGAACACAATCCACCGTGCCATTCGCCGTTGCCGGCTAAAACTCTATAGGTCAAAAAAGAAGCCATATCTAAACATTATCCAGAAGTGCAGGCGTTTTCTCTGGGCCAAGGCTCATTTAAAATGGACTGTGGCAAAGTGGAAAACTGTTCTGTGGTCAGACGAATCAAAATTTGAAGTTCTTTTTGGAAAACTGGGACGCCATGTCATCCGGACTAAAGAGGACAAGGACAACCCAAGTTGTTATCAGCACTCAGTTCAGAAGCCTGCATCTCTGATGGTATGGGGTTGCATGAGTGAGTGTGGCATGGGCAGCTTACACATCTGGAAAGGCACCATCAATGCTGAAAGGTATATCCAAGTTCTAGAACAACATATGCTCCCATCCAGACGTCGTCTCTTTCAGGGAAGACCTTGCATTTTCCAACATGACAATGCCAGACCACATACTGCATCAATTACAACATCATGGCTGCGTAGAAGAAAGATCCGGGTACTGAAATGGCCAGCCTGCAGTCCAGATCTTTCACCCATAGAAAACATTTGGCGCATCATAAAGAGGAAGATGCAACAAAGAAGACCTAAGACAGTTGAGCAACTAGAAGCCTGTATTAGACAAGAATGGGACAACATTCCTATTCCTAAACTTGAGCAACTTGTCTCCTCAGTCCCCAGACGTTTGCAGACTGTTATAAAAAGAAGAGGGGATGCCACACAGTGGTAAACATGGCCTTGACCCAACTTTTTTGAGATGTGTTGATGCCATGAAATTTAAAATCAACTTATTTTTCCCTTAAAATGATACATTTTCTCAGTTTAAACATTTGATATGTCATCTTTGTTGTATTCTGAATAAAATATTGAAATTTGAAACTTCCACATCATTGCATTCCTTTTTTATTCACAATTTGTACAGTGTCCCAACTTTTTTGGAATCGGGTTTGTATTTTTAAAACATCAAAACATTATTTATGCATTAATAACTGCAAATTAGATGCATTTATATCACCTCTGAGCTGCATTAAACAGTCTGTGTAATTGCATCTAAATGCCATTCATATGCAGCTTCTGTGTTTCCTCTGCAGTGGAAAGATGGATTTTGTTGATACTTATTTTATTTGATTGATAACAGCCCTATAGAGTCTTATTATTCTAAATGAATTTATTGATTCATGAATACGTATGAATCAATAAGCTACATTTAATTAGGTAAGAAAAAATACTGTAATAAAAGGTCAAAATCAAATTAAACTTATTGGATAATGTAATTTCTGTCAGTGCTGCAACTAAACTCGCACAAAATATGAAGAATAACAATAACTTTAGGATTCAGCTGTCCATGGCAGTCCTAAATCAGGTACCAGCACAATAACACGTTCAGCAAAATATCATCTGATCATCGTTGTCGACAAAATCCCAGAAAATATTGAGATATATTTTTTGTCTATATTGCACACCCCTGGTATAATGTGTCAAAAATTGTCAAATTTTCTGTATACAGAACTTCATTATGGACAGTCTTATTAGCCGAGTGTGATTACATTTTTTTTAACGTAATGTTTTTGTAATAGAAGTGATTTTTACATAAACCAGTCCTACTGACTAGATCAACATGAACTACTTTAGAATTGGACTAGTTGTAATGGTAGCTTGCACTTGCAAAAAAACACATGAATTTTACATGTGCAAAAACACATGTGGATCACTAACTTTGCACATTGGAAACATGGTTTTTGAACAGTTTCCATGTGAAATCTATGCAATCACAAGTGGAAAACATGGGAAATTCATTTATCTATCAATCTATTTTAGAACAAATCAAAGTCCAAATTTATTTCATAAAACTAATAGTATTAATTTGGTTGAAAATTAAAAAAACAAACAAAAAAAAAACATTTAGCTGCAAAAGTTAAAGGCACATTATGCTTGTGAACACAAACCCAAAAATTACTCATCAAACCTTCATCAAAAATTCTTTTACATTACGTTCATATTGTACTATTATTAGATCTTCACACTCACAGAGCTTTTCTGCAGTTCCTCACAGCAGGTACCAGTCTCCATCTCCCCTCTTTTGATTTGATGTTGTACTTCATAAAGTCTAACTCATCAATCACCTCTTCTGACATCAGGATCATGTTTGCTAATGTTGAACATTGTGCAAGAGAAAGACTTTTACTTTTTGCTTTAGATTTTAAAAACATCTGTACTTCCTCAACAACAGAATTATTCTTCATCTCAATCAAGCAGTGTGTCAGATTCATCCATCTTTCAGGACTGACATTGTTTTTTTGACCTCGTTTGAGGTTTTGGATTATTTTCTTGATGCTCTCTGGGTTGTTCTCTGTGTGAATCAGCAGATCCTGTAAGACTCTCTGATTGGACTCCAGTGAGATGCCATGAAGGAATCGAAGGAAAAGATCCAGATGTCCAGTTTTACTGTTCAAGGCTTCATTCATTGCTCCCTTCAGAAACACATCCAGAGAAACATTCCCACACTGAGTTCTAGACTTTCCAGTCAAGAACATTTTCAGAACTTCACTGTTCTTGTGTAAATAGCAGAAAAACACATACAGTGCTGCAAAAAACTCCTGAAAGCTCAGATGTACAAAGCTGTAAACCTTCCTGTGATAAATCACAGATTCCTCCCTAAAGATCTCAGTGCAAATCCCAGAATACACTGAGGCGTCAGTGACGTCTATGCCGCTCTCTCTCAGGTCCTCCTCATAGAACATCACATTGTCCTTCATCAGCTGATTGAAAGCCAGTTCAGCAAGTTTCACAATCACGTCTCTGTTGGACTGCAGGGGTTTCTCTGGATCTCTCTCTTCATACTTCTGGTTCCTCATATTTATTTGAATGAGCAGGAAGTGTATGTACATTTCAGTCAGAGTTTGAGGAATTTCTGCACTGAGATCTTGTTTCAGGATGTTTTGAAGCACAGTGGCTGAGATCCAGCAGAAGACGGGTATGTGGCACATGATGTGGAGGCTTCTTGCTCTTCTGATGTGTGAGATGATTCTGCTGGCTTGATGCTCATCACTGATTCTCTTCCTGAAATATTCCTCCTTCTGAGGGTCATTGAATCCCTGAATTTCTGTCACACGGTTGATGTAGTTAGAGGGGATCTGATTGGCTGCTGCTGGTCTGGTGGTGATCCAGATGAGAGCAGAGAGAAGCAGATCTCCTTTCATGAGGTTTGACATCAACACACCCACTGATGAAGTCTCAGACACATCAGAAACTTTCTCACCGCCTGAAAACTTCAGTGTAATTCTGCTTTCATCCAGACCATCAAAGATGAACACAACTGTACATTCATCATACATCTTTGAGTCCAGATATTGAAGTTCAGGATGAAAGTCCAGCAGAAGTCTGTGAAGACTGTACTGGTGATCTTTAATCAAGTTCAGCTCTCTAAATGGAAGCACAAACATGAAATCTACGTCCTGATTGGCTTTTCCCTCGGCCCAGTCCAGAATGAACTTCTGCACAGAGACGGTTTTTCCAATTCCAGCGATGCCTTTAGTAAGAACAGTCTTGATTTTGTCTTTCTTCTCTCTTCTCTTCTCCTCATATCCTGGTTCAGGTGAAGGATCAAAGATGTCATTGCAGTTGATTGGAGTGTCTTGGAGTGTCTTATAACTTTTCTCCATCTGTAGCACCTCATGTTCTTCATTCACTCCTTCACTCTCTCCCTCTATGATGTACAGCTGTGTGTAAATCCTGTTCAGGAGCGTCTGATGCTCTTGTAGTTTGACTCCCTCAAATACGCTCTCATATCTGTTCTTCATGCTGGTTTTGTGCAGGTCTTTGACTCTCTGAAGATCATTGTGCACTGGCTGGTGAGAATCGAGCTGCAGGGCTGCTTCTGTGTCATGATGACTGATGTGTTTCTGACAGGAGGAGGATGTGCTGGTCTGACAGGACACATCTCTGATCTGGTCAGCTCTCCCACCACTGAAAACACATCAAGAAGAACAGAGACACAAAAACAAACAGAAAAGAACAGAGGAAATATGTTAATATCTAATATGAAATTATCTGATTTGAAATCATACCACATCTATAAACAAGTATTTATTAAACAGACTCCTTTTAAATATAACATGATTTCTATCTATTGTAGCCAAATGATGACCTGACATCCCATATAGAGTTCCCTCAAGCTTATTTTTATTTCCAATATTGTTTCCTACATACTAATGATTAATACTGGCCCCATTTGTGGTAGATAATGACCAGCATATTAAAGGATTGTGTCAACATGATATTGATATATCTAACCCTGGTGACAAAAATCATTTCTGTGTAAAAGGACATGTAACAGATCTCATCTCATTTCATCTCAATTTATTTATAAAGCACAATTAAAAACAACCACAAATGACCAATGTGCTGTATGTTCTAAAAAGACTTATAAAAACTCCAGAAACGAACAAAAAACAATTAAAAAATTTATATATAAAAACAAAACAAACAACAACAGACAAAAAAGACAGCACAAGCCATAGGCTATAGTGAAGAGATACAATTTTAACTTTGATTTAAAAATATGTAATCTTGGTGCAGTTCTAATATAGATCGGTAAACTGTTCCAAAGTTTAGGTGCGGCTATTTTAATTTTGACTTTGGAACATTTAACAAACTTTGAATAAATTTACAAATAAATTTATTTCTGTATCAAATTTAAGTGCACTATCAAATAAGATGCCCAAGAATTTAAATGATAAATGTTTGGGACTTCAGAAGAGCCGAACATGATGGTCTCCGTTTACTCTCATTTAGATTTAAAAAATTTATTTATAAAGCACAATTAAAAACAACCACAAATGACCAATGTGCTGTATGTTCTAAAAAGACTTATAAAAACTCCAGAAACGAACAAAAAACAATTAAAAAATTTATATATAAAAACAAAACAAACAACAACAGACAACAAAGACAGCACAAGCCATAGGCTATAGTGAAGAGATACAATTTTAACTTTGATTTAAAAATATGTAATCTTGGTGCAGTTCTAATATAGATCGGTAAACTGTTCCAAAGTTTAGGTGCGGCTATTTTAATTTTGACTTTGGAACATTTAACAAACTTTGGTTGGCAGACCTAAGATTTCTCACTGGATGGTGTTCACACAACAAGTCTAAAAGATAAGAGGGGGTGAGGCCATTTAAACATTTAAAAACAAACACAAGCACTTTAAAAAAATCAATTCTAAAGCAGACTGGAAGCTATTGTAAAGACATTAAAACAGGAGTAATATGTTTGCATTTGTAAACACCATTTAAGAGTCTTGCAGCTGCATTTTGGACCATTTGTAATCTAGATAATAAAGAATTGTTTATTCCTAGATAAAGGGAGTTACAATAGTCAATTCTAGAAGAAATAAAAGCATGAATCGCAGTTTCAAAGTGCTTAAAAGAAAGGAAGTCTTTACTTTAGCCAGCTCTCTTAGTTGGTAAAAACTTGATTTGACAAATAAATTTATTTCTGTATCAAATTTAAGTGCACTATCAAATAAGATGCCCAAGAATTTAAATGATAAATGTTTGGGACTTCAGAAGAGCCGAACATGATGGTCTCCGTTTACTCTCATTTAGATTTAAAAAATTTAACGACATCCAGGCTTTGACATCGGAAAGACAGGCACAGAGGGAGTCTAAGCCATTTTTGTGCTTCAGGGGCAAAAAAGTTGAGTATTGTCTACATAGCAATGATAGTACAAGCCCTGCTTTTCAAAAATAGAGCTTCAAGGAAGCATACACAGAGAAAACAATAAAGAGGCCAAAATAGAGCCTTGAATGCCTTGAATAGAATCCGAATGGTGTCCTCCTACACTGTAAAACTCAATAAGTTCAGAATACTCAAAACATTTGAGGAAACTTATTACCTCAAAACATTTAAGTTAACTAACTTATTTTTTTTTAAGTTGATAGAACTTAATTTTTTTGTGACAAGTGGGGCAGGGCCGAGAGCCGTGGAGGTGGAGCAAGGCCAGTGTGGTGCACAGGTGTCTCTCATTAACAATCACATCACTGGCATTCCTTCGCTCCCACGGTTCTCAGCCTCGCCCCACTCAAGTACATATAGTTCATTTACATAAACATCACATTCAGATCTTGGTTAAATGTTAGTTAGCAAAAAACACATGCTATTATAACTATCAAAGAGACTGTCAATATATACTTGCATGTATGTAATCAAACAACATACAGTATATGTGGTCTTAAAAGTTTTGCAGCCCATCCTCAACCTAACCACACGGTCTACTCTTCACCAGAATGTTAACAAAACATAACATAACAGAACCCCCTGTCAATCCCAACATAACACAACATTAAACACTAACTTATGTCTCCCTATGTTAATCTTATGCAAAAACACACAAAATAACACTTAATTTCAACATTTATACAGTCTGATGCAAAGCATGCTGGGAATTAGAAATCTGCTGCAACTCAACTCAACCATATTAAGTTAGTGCCATAGTGCCATGGGCAAAGCATGGGCAAAACAATTTAGTTTACTTGAAATATGTCAGTGCTGTGAACTCAAAAGTAAAAGAAAGTTTTAAATACTCATAACAGTTAATTTAACTGAATTAATTTGTTTAATTTAAGTTTGTCCTACTCAAACGAATTAAGTATTTTGAGCGTTAGGGTTTACAGTGTATATTCATCCTTCTATTTTTAAGATATTACTGAAATCAACTTATCGCAGTTCCTCTGATGCCCACAACTTGCTCTGGCCAAGAAAGCAGGACCTCATGATCAACTGTATCGAATGCAGCACTTTAATCTAAAAGTACCAGTACAACAGAGTCACCTGAGTCAGTGGCCATTAAAACATCCTTTAAAACTTTTACAAGTGTCATCTCTGTAGAGTGAAATTTTCTAAAACCTTATTGGAAAACATCAAAAAATGTATTGTCATTCAAAAAGCTCTGCAGCTGGTCAAGAACCACTTTCTACAAAATTTTAGATAAAAAAGAAATATTAAAGATGGGCCTAAAATTAGATAATAACTGGTGTTTATCTCAAAAGATGTCGTCTGTGTATAGTAATTGGGTGAATATTTCTTGTGTGCTTGTTTGTGTGTGAGGTTAATCTAGGGCTGCACGATTAGCGGAAATTAAACCAAAATCAGTTGTTCCGACCAACTCAGGGGAAAAAAAAGCATTACAATAAATAGCGCTACCAATGGTGATTAAATCTAACGATCACTTAGCTTATATCACATCAAACCTTGCAAATTATTATTATTGTTATACTTTGTTCTCAAATTGTTAATGTTAACAACATCAGCATTGCGTGACTACGTGTATTTGCGTTACCTGTAGATTTCAATTTCTGTACAGTCTCATCTCTAAAGTTAATTTGTCATACCATACAATCTGCATCAAAATAAGTTTAATTATTGCAGCTGCTGTGAGAAGAGGCTATAAATGATCCTCAACCTGCAGCATCCTCACATGCGAAATTGCGAATATAGCCTACTAGCTGGGACTCCTTATGTAAACAGACGTGACGTAATGACGCAAAGTCAAACGCCGGCAAGCTCGAATTTCCCACGGAAATCTACCAGTACCACTCTTATTAGAAAACATTATTGCAAGCATACCGTTGTGAATTGGGCTAAGATAAGGAGATAGTTTTGAACACTAATTGGTTATGTACTTGCTCAAAAATTGATTCTGGATCATTTTTACCCAAAAAAAAGTTACAGAGTGCAGCTTTAAATAATCTGTTTTGTATTTTATTGTGGTTGTTTTCAGAGATGGTAACAGATGTTTTATACTGTGAAAGTTTCAATATCTGTAGCACCAGTGCTGTGTGCAAAAAACAAAGTTAACAAACAGCCCTGCAAGGATTTAAAACATTTTGCTATCAGATCACTGAAACACATGTGACCACATCACATTTGTAGTGGAAATAATATCCATCGTGAATGTTCCAGATAGCAGTGAAACATTGCCTACTCGCCGCACACTCACCTAACACATGGATTATGATCAATCACAGGTGCTATCTTATAATTTTCGTTCATTTCCTTACCCTTTCACACATAAGCTTACATTATTATCTACATGATCATACTCACACAGGGTCAAAGGTCACTGCTCCATCACTTAACACAGGCATGGGTCTGTTACTCTTCATGGACACACAGTCGGATACTGGAGAAGCTGCTCTTTTCCTGTTCCTGTTGATGATACTGGAAAAAGACAGACATATTTCAGATGCATGCAAATTATCTGTCTGTACTGTATAACTAACAGTTCACTGAGTTTACTGATATTGACAAATCAAAATATGACATTATGAGCATGTTGTCTAAGTACTTGGGTACTTACTGTTAAGTTTGGGAATCGCAGGCATCTGAGAGTTTAACTAGTTAAGGGAAGAGCCCGCTCAAATGTAAGTTTTCCATGTTTTATATATATATATATATATATATATATATATATATATATATATATATATATCATGGTATCTTATCATGGTCTTATTTAGTGTTGGATGACCAGTGAATCAACACTGACTTCAGCAGAATAATGTCACTAGAGCTGCTTTACAGCAGAATTGAACTCTGTTTATGTCACTTAATTATTATTTTCCTGTTTATCCCTGTAAAGCTACTGTAAACAATCTGTATTGTGTAAAGCGCTGTATAAATAAAAGTGATTAGGGTGCTGTCGCAGCTATCTAAGCCCGGCTGTGCCACAGTTCTTATTCCTTAAAGGGGGCCTATTATGCAAAATTCACTTTTATAAGGTGTTTGAACACCGATGTGTGTCTGCAGTGTGTGAGAACAACCAGCCGGTGATGATCTGCCCCATTAGCATAGACACAGCCCTGAGTGACAAGCACAGAGGTTCCTGCGTCCTCACTGGAGTTGTACAATGTCTGTGACAAAAAGGCAGTGTTGTGTTTTGGGATTTAACAACGCACATAAGAGTTTCTATAGACTCCCGTCATCTGAGTCACTGAGGACATTGTGGTTAAATTTCATTTTCGAAGGAAATGTCCTAAAGAAAATCGCTAGTCTTGTCTTATATGTTTGCGCCAATCATTTTGTACCAGACTGCTTCACAAGCGAGAGTCTTTTCAATGCTGGATTTTCAAAAAGGTTGATTCTGAAAGATGGGTCAATACCAACGCTTTGTGCGCAAACTTCAGATCCAGACAAAGTAAGTATCACATAACATATGTTGCGAGTCCTTCCAAACTGCCTTTCTGAAAGAGCTTGTTGGCACTCTGTACGACTAATGCTGATAAACCTACCATTGTCTCTGTCTGTTTTCACTGATGCTGCCCTCACGTGCTATCAGAATTATTGTAAAAACTAGTTTCCTAGTTAAAAATTGCACATGAACACCCTTTGAAGTCACTCACTTGAAAGCAACATCCTCATAATCATGAATTCAGAAGTGGGAATTATGAAATTTCTGATAGCACGTGAAGGCACCAGGAGACCAGAGCTATGTAGTTATTTTTGTCCCGCCATGCTAACGTCTGTGTAATTCATAAGCGCACATGTATTATGCACAGTACAGTCAGATGATGGATGACTGAACAGATAAAGCTTAACACCGCTTCTGACATTTTCAGTGCATGAGATGTTTTGTTGTTGCCGGTATGCCGGAGCATAGAGACAGAGCGACACAAGTCATAATCTGAAAACCACGCCCACTGGGTGGGAAAACAATCCAACAGTCCCCATTGACTTTATTTAGCATGAGGCTGCCTCCTTGTCATTTCTGGCTTATAACAAATAATAGAACAATGTCTAAAAGCTGCTATGTGACAAGGTGTAAAGAAAACAAGCTAAAAAACCCAGAACTAATGTTGACCCCAAAAAACGAATGTTTAAGGACACAAAAGTGGATACAGGCAGTGAGACAGAGCGCAACGGGTCATATTACTATAAGAAATACACTGGAGGGGAACGTAATCAGTGACAACATATGCTAAACAAACAAACAAAAACAAACCATTCATTATTTTTAACCATGTCAAAGAATTATTTCACCTGTCGCCGAATATGCCCCCCCCCCAATGTAGTTCTTATTGCTTTCTTATTGTATTCTTATTACGGTTGGATTTTATTTTTGGATTTTAATTACAGAGAGATCATTCAATGTCATTATGACTCAAGAAGATTCTTAATTACTTGCATTTAATGTTTGTATACAGTATACATTAATGTGTATACAGTATCTTTATGAACGTCACTCGAACAGTAATGAGCACTAGCTCATAAAAATCTTTTCAAATACACACTATTGATTAAAACTGCCAATAATAAAAACCAGTGGTACATTTAATTTACTAACTATACTAAAAATTTTATATATATATATATATTTTTTTTTTTTTTCCATTTCCCATTTACTACTGTCCACATAACTTTTATAAGTGATTCACCACTTTAAGTAATTTCACATCCAAGTTTCATTACAGCAGATTACATATCAACAACATGATACTCACACAGGGTCAGAGGTCACAGCAGATCCATCACTGAACACAGGAGGATCATGCATGGATCTGTTACTCTTCATGGACACACAGCTGGATCCTGAAGATGGTCCATCACTGAACACAGGAGGATCATGCATGGATCTGTTACTCTTCATGGACACACAGCTGGATCCTGAAGATGGTCCATCACTGAACACAGGAGGATCATGCATGGATCTGTTACTCTTCATGGACACACAGCTGGATCCTGAAGATGGTCCATCACTGAACACAGGAGGATCATGCATGGATCTGTTACTCTGAGTGTGAACAGACGCCTCCTCCTCTCTCTCCTCAGACACACTCATTTCGCATACAAATTGCTCCTTCTCTTCCTCCTTGATTTCAGACCTGTATGTGGACACAGAGGACATACACAATACATAACTGATTTTTGATACACTGAAGTAAATTAGAAATGAAATTGGGTTTTACTTGATCTGTAATGTCTGTATGTGCAATTTCACCCCAATAGAGTGAAATCTGAGAGTTCAAAATCTAATGCGAAAACAAATTTGTGTGCGCTGATGTGAGTAATGTGTGACACCCAGTCAAAACTTTTCCTTTATAATATCACTAGAATAAATCACTACAGTCTCTAATGCAAACAATAAGTACATTACGTTACTTTATAACACAGTACTATTCGGTTGCTTTTTCCAGTTTTGTCAATTAATAAAACAGTTCAGCTCATAATAAAACATCTTGAGAGCTATTTGTTTTGTTTTATTCAATTATGCTGCTCCTAGATGTTTCTGAATAAAGAACTGAGTCTTGTGTGTGTGTGAGAATATATACTAGATAGTTAAGAGAAATCACAGGTGAGTTACAGGAGTTTAAAATCCTAAAGGTTTGCTTACATTTTTTTTTTTCCTATATGTAAATAAATGCTGATAAATAAACAGCACCAGTTTGGAACAATTTAGACAACATGGGGTGGAAAGTGAATTAACTGTTTCTAAAGAGAATGAACCTCATGTGTTACGCAGCACATTTGAGCTTCCGGAAGAGGTTTGGTCTTGTGCGTTATTCAGGTTAGGTTGAGCTTCCTCAGAAAATTTGGACTAAACCACTCGATTCATTGATTAGTTTTAATATCTCTTTATGAAGTTTTTGAAGTGTCAAAGTGGTAGTTACAAAGGCAGTCAATGGAAGGAAATCTGACAGCATTCTGTCATCAAAAAGACCTTCATTTGTCTTCCGAAGAAGAAGGAAAGTCTTACAGGTGTGGAACGACATGAGGGTGAGTAATTAATGACAGAATTTTAATTTTGGGGTGAACTAACCCTTTAAGAAGGGATTAGTTAAAGTGATTGTTTTAATGGCACTAATCGAGCACAAACCAGTTTGGAGTGATTTGGACAGATTTGGACAGCATGGGGTGGAGAGTGACATCATTGCCCCAAATTATATTTGTTACTTCTAAAAAGGGGAAATAGATTCAGTGTTCATTTTAACAGCGCAAATTGTGCACAAACAAACAAGACATTTGGAGCGATTTGAGCAACATTGGGAGGAGGCCTATATATATATAGCTGATTCACCTCTGTCCCACAACAGTTTTCCAGCATCCCTCCTCCTCCCATATCAGGCATAAAAGGCGGCAACCGTGAGCACTCTTCTGAAACCTAAAATGAAAAATGGGACACCCTACGGTTTTGTGAACTTAATGCGGCAGCCATTGTAAGTGCAAGACTGCAAGTACACATGAACTGTGCCATTTGGGACAGGGCCTGTCTCAATACCCATACTTGTGGACTTGGGTCAAGCGTGCAAGACTGCCCAGGCCTGGGGCCGTATTTATCAAGCCTCTGAGAATTACTCACAAGAACACTGCTAAGAATTGACTTAAGAGTAAAAAAATTCTTGACTTTTTTAACACTTAAAACTTGGTTATCAAGCATTTCAGTCGTACTTTAAGTGAAGTGTAGGACTAAATCTTAAGTGTCCGTCTTAGAGATGATTCACGACACTTTGCTGTGCCACAAACGGGATTTTGGATGACGACATAGGCATGGACCAATCACTGAATAGATGTCCTTATTTAAAAATATTCTCAGATAAATTCACATTGAATGGTGAAATTCCTAAGAGGAGTTTACATTCAACACACATTTGACATTAGAGAATTTTCAAGAGAATACATTATGATATATACATTGGAAATGAAAGATAAACATGTTTTCCACCATGTCTTAATTACAATTTTAAACTGGTGTGCTGTTAACTGACCTGCCTATATGTAGCCTAGATTATGATTTAATCAGCCACCATGGATTCCAAAAGAAAACCGAAGTGGCGCGAGGAAGAAGCGCTACTGCTTGCTGAATTAGTCGAACAAGTTCAGCCCAACGTTAATCAGCTCTGACAAAGACGATGCCTGCTCGGTCCATAGGATACTGTTTGATTAACTGCTCATCATCAAACATCTCAAAAACACTCTTGCTCCCCTGAAAGATTTGCGCACGTCTCCTCAGTGCCATCATAAGCCCCTACTGGCAACTCCTAACCACTTGAGAGGTCTCTCGAGCTGTCTTAAATAACTGGGAGAGTAAGAGTGATTCTTAGCTTTAAGAAATTTGATAACTTACTTTTATACTTTAAAGTAGGAGTAAATTTCATGAATTCTCAGCACTTAAGACTAAAATGGCACTTTGAGAAGCTTGATAAATACGGGCCCTGATAAATGCCAAAGCTCAGTGCCCTTAATGCACACTAAATCCACACTTATTATCACATATTATCAAAGTCTAACAAATATGGCCTAGGCCTACTTTCATCTCAAAGCATTAGTGTACATAATGTTAGGTTTATGTGTTTATCTACCTAAATATTTCTTATATGGATTAACAAAACAATCATAGCAGGCTGTAACATAATAAATTATACTGTTTAAAATAAAAATCAGTGATTACTATTTTCAACTGTGTACCGCTTCCTGAAGTATCATGAACTTAACAATCAACTCTTGTTTGACCAAACAGTCACATGTTTGAGTTCGACTTGTTTAAAGGCAAATGCTCCTTATTGATATTACAGATTTGAAACGTTTTAACGAACTTACCATAACATATGAAGACATTTCTGTTCCTGAATCTTCTGAAAAGGCGTCCACAGTTTCTACTGCTCTGCTTTCGGTTTCACTGTTATGAGTCAGGTGACTTCCGCTAAAACAAGCTCCGCCCCAACTGGACTGAACGTGATGCTGTGCGATCTACTGCATAATGCACTGGAGGGTCTGAGTGACACTTAAAAATGACATTAAGGAAATATTTGACAATTTATTCATTAAAAAGTAAAAATGTCAATGAATACATATTAGTATAAATGGCAGATAAACTGATGTGAATTAAGGAAATTGTGAATTGATTAGTGGGACACATAATTATGTAAGCTGATTCTTTTACTCAAACATACGGCCCGCGGGCCGAATACGGCCCACATAGGTGTCCAATCCGGCCCGGGAGGATGATTTGAACAATAATAAAAAAGTTATGCATGGTCCACCAGCCATAAATCCAAATGGTTATTAGTTTTATTTTGGCCAATATCAATTCTGGACTTGCAAACAAACTGCTTTGCAATCATTTCCTGTCATTTGTGTGGAAATATTACGAAGTCTGTAAACAGGACGTTAACACAGCCACATGAATACGAACACAAAGAGAAGAACACAGATGGGCCAGCAGAGCAAATACTGTACCAGGCCAAGCTTACTGTTTGTGAAATATAGGAAGAAAAATATAACTATTGAACTGGGTTTTATATGAATGTAACTTAGAAGGAACTGTCTTGAGAAAAGTTTCTATCTCCGCAGCGCTGCTTTGTGTACAGCGATAACCAAGGAAACGCTATATCGAAGCTGTTGCACAAGCGCCACCTACTGACAGAGAGTGAATTTTCATTTTCATTCAGTCCGTCTGCTATTTTTGTTTTGTACAGGTGTCTTATGTAGCATAATTTCACAAAGCTATAAAGTCAGACCATGCTGTTTGGTTCTGTAAATCTTGAAAATATACAATCTAATTTAAATCAAAAACAACAGCTCATGCTCAAAATGTAGTGGTGCCTGTATCAAATTTGCTCCCAAAAAATTGGAATTGGCCATAAAAAAAAAAAAAAAAATCAATAATAAAAAATAGCCAATTAAATAAAATATCATTTCAAAAATCTAATAAATTATTTTTGCAGTAAAAACAAATACAGTTTTCAAAGAGCAGTGTTTTTTTTTGTTTGTTTTGTTTTGTTTTGTTTTGTTTTTCTTGCAAATTAATGTGTAGTTTGTATGGTTAATATTAATGTAACTGTCAGCTCACTAAGGTTTAAAAATAAACGCACATGGTTACATTTTTTCCCATCCGGCCCTCAACCTAAAATTAGTCTATCACAAGTATAACAAACTTGACGATGCACACTTCAGACAGTAGATGGCGAAAATTTACCATATTTTGATTTTCCAACAGTCATAAAAGACCACAAGAAGAAGAAGGCGAAAAAGAAGAGCAATCTTGCACCACATCGGACAGATTATTCCATATCCGACACTGGATTTCATCAATGTTCAGTATGTTTTAAATGTTGTAGGCCCTACATGTAGTGTGTGTTATAAATATGCGAGTTTGAATTCACCCTGATAAGTGAAGTGATGAAGACAGGCATCAAAACAAGAGTAAGTCCATGTGAAAACAACTGAAATCTGTGTGACATATTGAAAAGATGTTTATTAAAGAGGAGAGTGAAGATATGAGTTGTCTCGATAAATGCACAATGAAAAATGAAGATCCTGATGAACATAAGGTTTGTGTCCATTTTTCATTCTTCATTTTTTGGCTGCTTTGAAAAATATATTAACCCTAAATGTGTCAAAAATATTTGCCCATCTAATTTTTGTGTTGTGATTTTTACATAATGTGTTTTTTTCGTCAGATCCTACAGGAATTCCTTACTTTAGGTGTCTTTAATCATTTGAACTGACTGTTTTAATATTTAGTTAGGTATTTAAAAAAACGTGCTGGAGTTTGTGGCTCGTACATGATCCGTACAGTGTGTGTTTACTGTGGTATTCAGTGTATTTAAACCAATATTGCACTGGTAATACACAGATTGTTTCCCATCTGTTATGTTAAATACTGTGATATTTGTTCATGTTCATATTCGTATGTAGCTTGTCACTGAGCCGACATTATACCTTTACAAAAAATCCCCAATGCAGTAACCTGAGGTTAATCCAGTGGTCCTCAACCAGGGCCCCAGTAAGACTTTAGATGTAGTTATATTATAATCATCTTAATTAAAACGTGTAAAAAAAATAATAAATAAAGATGTATGACATAACTTTTATTCTATTTTTTTTATTTTATTTTTTTTTATTATTATTTTATTACAGCAGCTCTTCGCTGTTGTTTCATATTTAAATCCATAAGGTTATTATTTTACTACTTTATAATATAGTATAGTAGTAGTATAATATATATACTACTTAATATTTAGTAATAAGCATTTGATCCTAGAACTTTTATATACACTATATAAACAAAAGAATTGGGACACCAGACTATTACACCAACAGGGACTGTAATGACATCACATTATAAATACACAGACATTAATATGGAGTTGGTCCCCCTTTGGAACTATAACATTTTCCACTCTCCCGGGAAGGATTTCAACAGATTTTTGGAGTGGTTCATGTGGGAATTTTTGCCCATTTATCCAGTAGAGTATTTGTGAGGTCAGAAGGTCAAGGACAAGAAGGTCTGGCTCGTAATCTCTGTTCCAGTTCATCCCAAAGGTGCTGGATGGGGTTGAGGTCAGGGCTCTGTGTGGGCCAGTCAAGTTCTTCCACACCAAACTCATCCAACCATGTCTTTATGGACCTTGCTTTGTGCACAGGGTTTTACACCAAATCTGTGAAAACGGTGACAGTGAGTCATTTTCGCGGATCCATGTGAACAGGGATAGTTTTGATATCATTATCTGTACAAAGAAAAAACTTTTCTGTTTTTAGTACATAGTTTTCGTGTAAACGTACCCTTTGTGTTTGATTTTAATACACTGTGGCAATGGGTCTGATTGAAACACTAATTAAAAGGTGTGTCCCAATACTTTTGTCCATATAGTGTTTGTGTTTGTGTGGGGAAAGTCTGTTGCCACCAGACATGAGATGAACCAGTGCACTACTGTGAAGCTTTCTTTTATACTGTCACCAAAAAAACTGCACTTTCAGAAACTATTCAGTTTCATAAAATATAGGTAACATATACAAGTTATGATTAAAATGAAACTTAAAATAAAGAATATCAATCAACCCACATATGCATTTAAGGGTTAAGGTCACAAAACTTCACTGTTACCATCTGATCACACACACACTAGGTTTAGGGTGTACATTTATGCTGACATTTTACCTAAAAACAAGTCACACATTTTCAGATTAAATAAATACAACAAATTTGAAATGTATCTAATTGATCATAACCTTGAATAAACCTTAAACATCTACCAGATTTGTTGGAATTAATATGAGCAAAACAACTTCTCAAACTTTAACATATAAAAGATCAGGTTGCAGTAGATATTTGAACCTTGTAGCTTCTGCCTTTAAATCAACAGGGTTTCTCTTTCATTTCATATTGGTGTTTCTTATAAATAATTTTCACAGTTTGACATTTTCATTTTAGACCTGATAGAAGTAAAAGAAGAAAGTGAAAAACTGAATGAAGTGGAGGAGAAACATCAGTATCAGATGCCTCATCGATTCATAAGATCTTTCAGAGATTCAAGACTAAAACAAATAAGTCCCGGAAAGAACCTCGGAGAACCTTCACCTGCCCTCAATGTGGAAAAACTTTCACACGTAAAGGAAACCTGTTAATTCCCATAAGGATTCATGATGGAGAGAGTCCTTTCTCATGCTTCCAGTGTGGAAAGGGTTTCACGCAGAAAGGAAGCCTGAAGAGACACATGAGAATCCACACCGGAGAGAGACCCTTCACCTGCCTTCAGTGTGGAATTAGCTTCACAGAAAGAGGAAGCCTGAAGAGACACACGAGGATCCACACCGGAGAGAAGCCCTTCATGTGCCATGAGTGTGGCAAGAGTTTCACACAGACAGTAGGTCTGAAAACCCATCTGTGTCCTCACTCTGGAGGAAGATCACTGAACCGTGATCAGTGTGGTGCAAGTTTCACTTCATCATCAGTCCTGAAAACACACCTGAAGATTCATCCAAATGAGAGCAGCACAGAAGAGCAGCAGAGAAGCACTACTGTAAGATCTCACGTGCGCTTTGAGTGCGGGAAAGCCTTTTCTAAAACCTATGACTTGGAGCGGCACCAAATTATATACATACTATATGGAATAAGACCATGTGACTGACCACATGAGAAGTAAACTTCTATCCACCTTATTTTGCGTCATGAAGTAAGCTATTTTATGAGAATCTGAGAGACTTACAATTCATAGCCTCTGTTTGTTAAAACTGTCTGCACTACCCGTGTGTTTAAAATTATGACAATACATTTAAAAAAAAAATATGGCAATAAATACCAGTTTGCAATATTAAGCAGCATAACAAGCTGTTTTGTACAGTTAAAAATAACTGGAAGCAGATGAGACCACAAGCCAGACACATTCAGATTACAAATGGTGGGTAAAGTTATAATTCTTCAAGGTGGGTAGATTCGTCAATTAATTATTTGCCATTTAAATTGATGGGTTTTATCATGGAGGAGCTGTACAGATTTCCAGATGGTTTAGACTGGCTTATTACTGTACATTATCTGTAGTGATGAATCAGCTGATGGTATAGGAGCTAAAAATATTGAAATTGGACAATGGTTTTTAACAACTTTTAAACTGTGTTTTTTATTGCTGTGAAATGCAACAACTTTTCTAGATACTGTTCTTTTTTGGTTGAGAGGTAATTTCCCGTAATAATAGTACCATGTTATATTAGCAGCATAAGTCTATTATATGACCAGTAATTTAAATGTTATCATCTATTCTATTGAAAGATGATTCATGGAGAACTAAACAGATTTTCTTCCACTGAAATCACTAAGTGACTCTCTATGAGGAGATATTGATTACTGTATATGGTGTTTAAAGGATAAACAAAACAATAACAGGAAAAATTCTTACTGAAATATTGAATCTGTTGTATCTAATAACAAAAGTCGATCTGTAGTGTACAGTGTGCTGAATGTACATGAAATTACCAGAAATAAAATGGAGGGAAACCTTGAATGTTTTAATGACCAAGTTTGCTATAGTTTTAATCAAATAAAGTCAAAGACTGTCAGTCCTCTAACATGGATTACTGAACTTTCTGGATGTAAATGTTCATGATTTGACACAAACCCTGGGTTGTTCATTCTTTAAAGCTCATCTTGGTGCTGCTGTCATAGCAACAGGTTAATAACTGAGATGGACTGGTAAAAAAGCCGGACCTGTGGAACATGGATGGAAAAAGAGGAACGGATGATCAGCTAATGACTTGGACTAGCACTTGAGTACGAGTCTGGTCTTAAGTCAGTCTGAAGACTATGACTAGTCAAGACCAGATCATTCAAGTCCAAATCCAGGCTGAAAATATGGTCATGGATTAAAAAGTGTAAAAGTCACTTGTTTTTATAAGTAACACTGTCCAGCTGTAATGATGGGTCGACAGAATGTGGATCCATTTGCAGCTGTTTATTAAGAGAACTTACAGAGCAGACAGGGCAAAGGCAGAGGCATAAACTGGGACAGGCAATGGTCGAGGCAGGCGGCAGACAAACAGAGTCAGTGTACAGGCAAGGATCAGGGCAGGCAGCAAACAATCACAGTCCAGGAAACAGGCAAAGATCAGGGCAGGCAGCAAAGGGTCACAGAGAATAAACAGTCCAAACGATAACAGGTAACAGTCCACGGGAAAACGCTCAGAAATGATCACCAAGGCAAATCAAGACTTCGCGATGTGTGAGTGTGTGTCTTAAATAGTGTGAGTGTGATGCGGTGCAGGTGTGTGTGCAATCAGTCCCAGGAATGAGGGCCCAGGGGAAACGTAGTCCGAATGAGAACTGATCAGTATTCCGGGGATGGCTCCCTCCGGTGGTCCGGAGGAAGGGCCGAGGGAGCCACATTCGTGACAGAGCCCCCCCCCCCTGTGAGCGGCTCCAGACGCGAGGAAGCAGACGCCGGGGTCTACCACGTGGTCGAGGGGCCGGTCTCTCCGGGTGCGTCCGATGAAATTCCTCTGTGAGTGAGGGGTCCAGGATATCATCCGCATTGACCCAGGATCGCTCCTCCGGGCCGTACCCCTCCCAGTCGACTAAGTATTGTAGTCTCCTACCCCGGCGCCTGGAATCGAGCAGCTCTCGTACTTGATAGGCTTCCTCGCCTTCAATCATCAAGGGTGGGGGGGAGCGGACCTCGGCTTCCTCTGGCTCCCCTCTCGGACCCCCGGCGGGTTTCAACAGCGAAACATGAAAAGTGGGAGAGACACGGTAATTAACAGGCAAATCTAAACGAAATGATACTGGAGTTATTTGTTTGATAATTTGAAAGGGCCCTACAAACCTGGGACTGAGTTTTCTGCATGGAAGCCTTAGCCGGAGGTCTCTAGTGGACAGCCAAACCCATTGTCCCACGGCGTACTGGGGATTGGGACGTCGGTGACGATTGGAATGCATCTCCTGCCTTCTTACGGCGCGTTGTAAGTGCTGATGAGCTTGGTCCCAGGTTTCCTCGCTTCTTTGCATCCATTCAGTGACAGATGGTAGATTGGATGGTTCCCCAGACCAAGGAAATAATGGAGGCTGGAAGCCCACGACGCATTGAAAGGGCGTGACACCAGTGGCAGGTTTTTGTAGGGAGTTTTGGGCATACTCCGCCCAGAGCAGATAACGACTCCAGTCCGTCTGGTTGCGTTGGCAGTAGGTGCGTAGGAAACGTGTTAATTCCTGGTTCATGCGCTCTGTTTGGCCATTGGACTCTGGATGGTACCCTGAAGTGAGGCTGACATTGATATTGAGGTTTTTGAAGAAGGAGGACCAGACTCGAGATGTGAACTGTGGGCCTCTGTCTGACACAATGTCCTCGGGTAGTCCATAGAATCGGAACACATAATTGCAGAGAAGCTCGGCCGTTTCGAATGCTGTGGGGAGCTTGGCCAGTGGTATGAGTCTGCAGGCTTTTGAGAAACGGTCGATGACGGTGAGAATGGTGGTGTGGCCCTGGGATTCTGGGAGATCAGTGACGAAATCAATGGCGATATGAGACCAGGGACGTTGGGGAATGGGTAGCGGTTGCAACAAACCGGCTGGCGCTTGATGTGATGCTTTGGTGGTCTGACAGAGTGAGCAGTTAGAGATGAAGCGGGAGGTGTCGGATAGCATAGAGTCCCACCAGAACCGGTTTTGTAGCAGGTGGAAGGTGGCTGTGACCCCTGGGTGACCTGAGCTTGGGAAGTCGTGCACGTGATGAAGTAGCCTATTTCGGAGCTGTGCTGGGACGTAGGTGCGATCAGGTGGGCATGTTGGAGGAGGAGCGGTCTGTTCGTTAGCATGTGTGATCTCTGTGATAATGTCCCATTGAACTGGAGCAAGCAGTAAAGTGTCAGGGATTATATTCTCTGCGTTCTCTGTCCGTTCCACCTCCTCATGCTGCCGTGACAGCGCGTCTGCCTTGGTGTTCTTAGAGCCTGGTCTATAAGTTACCGAGAACTGGAAGCGTGTGAAGAACAAGGCCCATCTAGCTTGCCGTGGATTTAGACGCTTGGCGGAACGCAGGTATTCCAGGTTTTTATGGTCTGTGAGAATGGTGAACGGATGTTTTGCTCCCTCCAGCCAGTGACGCCACTCCTCCAGTGCTGCCTTCATAGCCAGTAATTCCCGATTGCCCACATCGTAATTACGTTCAGCCGCCGACATTTTTCTAGAATAAAAGGCACACGGGTACATCTTCTCTGGGTTACCTTGGCGCTGAGAAAGGACGGCCCCTATGCCCGTGCTGGAGGCGTCCACTTCTACAATGAAAGGGAGTTCAGGGTCTGGGTGACGGAGAATGGGTGCTGAAGTGAAACGCTCCTTTAGCTCCTGGAAAGCCTGTACTGCTTCAGAGGACCAGGTGAGACGTGAGGACTGCCGCTTGGTCATGGACGTTAACGGGGCTGCAACGCCGCTGAAGTTCCGTATGAATCGCCTGTAGAAGTTGGCAAACCCCAAGAACCGTTGTAACTCCTTCAGTGTGCGAGGTTGTGGCCAATCCAGTACCGCCCTCGCCTTACTGTCATCCATGGCCACGCCCTCACGGCTGATAACGTAACCTAGAAAGGTTGTGGAGGTTTGGTGAAATTCGCATTTCTCAGCTTTTGCATATAGTCTGTGTTGTATCAGTCTTTGAAGTACTGCCCGTACGTGCTGAACATGTTCCTCAAAAGAGTTGGAATAGATGAGGATGTCATCTATGTAGACTATGACCCAGCGATTGAGCATGTCACGGAAGACGTCGTTAATGAAGGACTGGAAAACAGAGGGACTGTTGGACAGCCCGAACGGCATGACGAGGGTCTCGTAGTGACCAGTGGCTGTGGAAAAGGCTGTCTTCCATTCGTCCCCCTCTCTGATGCGGATTAAGTTGTATGCACAACGGAGGTCCAGCTTGGTGAAGTATGCGGCTTGTCTGAGTTGTTCAAGGGCTGGAGGAACCAAAGGCAAGGGGTACCGGAACTTGACGGTGATGTCATTTAATCCATGGTAATCAATACAGGGCCTTAACCCGCCGTCTTTTTTCTTCACGAAGAAGAACCCTGATGCTGCTGGTGATGTGGACGGGCGGATAAACCCTTTGGCTAGTTCCTCCTCAATGTAGGTTTTCATTGCTGCCGACTCGGGTTGTGACAGGGGGAAGATCCTGCCCTTGGGAGGCGTGGTACCAGGCAGCAGGTCGATGGCACAGTCACCGGGACGATGAGGAGGTAGCTCAGTGGATTTGTTTTTACTGAATGCCACAGCCAGATCAGCGTATACTTCGGGTATGTTAAGTTTTCCGGTGTCAGAATCGTGGAGTGAAGCAGTTTGAACTGGCAGAGGGGTGATTTGTTTCAAGCAACCTTTATGGCAGTTAGCGTCCCATTGCATAATCTGGCCGTCTTTCCAGGAAACGTGAGGGTTATGGGTTCTGAGCCACGGTAGACCAAGGATCACTGAGTTGTTGGGTGAGTGAATAACATAGAAGCGGATTTGTTCATGGTGAAGAGCTCCTACTTGCAAAGCGAGCTCGGCGGTGATATGGACTACTCTGCCTCCACCGATGGGCTTCCCATCTAGCGCCTCCACTGTTAACAGGGAATTACAGTCTGTTAGAGGGATGTTATGATCTTTGATGAATGAATCTGACATGAAATTCCCAGCGGCTCCAGAATCTAGTAGGGCGTGAGTGGATAGATTTTTGCCACTAACGGTAATTTGAATTGGGATTTTGAAGCAGTTGGAAGAGTAGTTAGAGTGATGTGGAGAACTCACCGCTTTGGGATTGGAAGACTGAGGTCGTACGGGGCAATTGGTCTTGACATGGCCAGCCTGGCCGCAGTAGAGACACAGGTGTCGTTGTCGTCTCCTTTCTCTCTCTTCGGGAAGTAGTGGGGTATAGCCAAGTTGCATGGGTTCCAGAGCGGGACTGGCTGAGGAGGATTGCCGGACGGGGTGTCGGGTTCGTAGCAGGTTGTCAATGTGAATGGCAAGTTCAATGAAAGCGTTGAGCGAACTTCCCTCATCCCGGCATGCGAGTTCGGCCTGCAGTTCCAGTGTTAGGCCCCTTCGGAACAACAGCTTTAGAGTGTCCTCAACCCAGTTCGTTTGAGCGGCCAGAGTACGAAATATCAGCGCGTACTCGGCTGCTGTTTGTTTACCTTGGCTGAGAGAAAGTAACTGATCGCCAGCGCTTCTGCCTCCTTCGGGATGTTCAAAGACTTCTTTAAAGTTTCGCAAGAAATCTTGAAAAGTGGAAAACACGGGGTTGTCATCCCTCCACACCGCGGTGGCCCAATCCAGTGCTTTGCCGGTGAGCAAGGAACACACAAACGATATCCGACTGGATTCGGTGGGGTACAGAGACGGTTGCTGGTTGATGAACAGGGAACATTGGAGAAGGAACCCCTTACATCTGGCTGGAGTGCCGTCGAACTTTTCTGGGAGCGCTAGGCGAGGATTGACTGCAGGAGAGGCCGCGAAGCCTGGATTGGCGGGAGCAGCGGGCGGCGGCGTGGCGGTTTCGGCAGGACTGAATCGGAGGCCTTGAAGCGTCTTCACCAGCTCTTCAGTAAGGGAAGTTAAGCGGTTGAGTTGATGTTGATGCACCGCAAGCTGGTTGGCCTGGGCAGTTAATTCAGATTAAATCTGCATGAGGGCTGCTGGATCACTGTGTGGCGAAGTCTTCTGTAATGATGGGTCGACAGAATGTGGATCCATTTGCAGCTGTTTATTAAGAGAACTTACAGAGCAGACAGGGCAAAGGCAGAGGCATAAACTGGGACAGGCAATGGTCGAGGCAGGCGGCAGACAAACAGAGTCAGTGTACAGGCAAGGATCAGGGCAGGCAGCAAACAGTCCAGGAAACAGGCAAAGATCAGGGCAGGCAGCAAAGGGTCACAGAGAATAAACAGTCCAAACGATAACAGGTAACAGTCCACGGGAAAATGCTCAGAAATGATCACCAAGGAAAATCAAGACTTTGCGATGTGTGAGTGTGTGTGTGTGTCTTAAATAGTGTGAGTGTGATGCGGTGCAGGTGTGTGTGCAATCAGTCCCAGGAATGAGGGCCCATGGGAAACGTAGTCCGAATGAGAACTGATCAGTATTCCGGTGATGGCTCCCTCCGGTGGTCCGGAGGAAGGGCCGAGGGAGCCACATTCGTGACACCAGCAGCGACACTCACAGGTAAAGTTACAGCGGGAGGCTCGCCTCCCTTGATCCTATTGAGTTAAAACAGAAACCCTAAAGTGTGCGGTGGGTTTGGTAATTGAGAATGAATGGAGGAAAGTCACGTGAGAGGAGGCAATGCCTCCATCGCGCTGAGTGAATATGATCGGTTTTGATATGATTGGTAAGTGCGATAAATCCCACCTCTTGTTTTCGTGCGCGTTTTAGTCAAATCGAAGACAATAATGCTGTTAATGGAAGACTAGTTAAAAAGTAAGTAAACAACTGTCACTTAGATATCACCGCTTTATGTCACATCAAATCAAACTTGAAATGGCCTGAAAACATGATGACTCCGGGGTTTTTAGTGAGCAATCAACTTGATGAAATTAAAGGTACATCTTCGTGTCTGTGTCTGACCAGTACATACAAGGTTGATGACTGACTGCTGTAAATAAGATTTTATTTTTGATTTATAAGAATTATTAAAAAGAAAAGCTGAACATTAGTTCATAAATTATATATGTATGCCTCCTCATTTTAAAACACCACCGCACACCACTGAAGAGTACATCTTTATATGTAATTTTTATAATTCTTTACTGACGTGCTCTTTCCAGGCAGGTCTTGACTGCATTACATGTCCATATCACTTCAAATGATTTCAGTTATTTCAAAGGTCCATGCAGCAAAAGAGCCAAAACCCACAATGACAACGACCAAGCAAATAAATATAGTAAACAATAGAAACAACAAATTATTTACATGCTTTTTCTTTTGTCACAAAATTATGTTTTGTCACGTACGGAAAGCACATACTCTCTCTCCCAGGGCCCATTTCAGAAAAGAGGCTAAGTGAAAACTCTGAGTTTGTTAACCGTGAAATGAAGGAAACTGGGTTTTCCATTTCAGAGTGGGAGGTATGTCAAACCCGAGAAAGCGGGGTAAGTCAAGCCCGTTTCTGAAAGGAAGTATAACTTATACTCAGAGCCAGTTACCATGGTAACTTACTCTGTGAACCTAACCTGGTCAGGAGCAGGTTTTCTTTGGTAAACCCAGAGTTTCTTTCGATGTCCTCTCCCTTTTTAAAGCGCAAGCAATGTCTATACTTCATTCATTCACGCTCTGACTATTTGTATTTGTCTTATTTCATATACAAATATCTAAAAATTCTTAAATCAGGATGCATTTATATAAAAGAAAATTATATTAGATATTTAGTCTTGTTTCCTGGGGGGAATGTAAATTAAGTACATTTTACTTAAGTAAAATTATCTGCCAGTGCAGGTAATAAAAATAATCTTAATGCGAGAACAGATCATCTCCTCCTACTAAATAACTTATAGCGTCTAATGAACGTGAATGAACATCAGAAGGAATGTTGTTTCAACCGCAGAAAGACGTCAGTACACACCATTTTTCAAGTTCAAGTCCACCTACATTAATCTACTTATTCCCCTGACTGCTTGTCGGACAAAACGACGGATTCGGCGTTGTGATTGGTTAGACCGCCTGTCAATCAAACTCCCCGCGAAGGGTCAATTCCATTTGCTGACACTAGTAATACACCTGCAGAACGTCATGTTACGTAATTAATATTCAAGAGCCTTCACCTTATTGGTAAACGCGCCTGGTTTTGCGCATGCGCATGGGAGTGTAGGAGCACTTCAATTCGCTTGCTAGTTTACCTGAAGTTCATGTTTGGACCCCTGGCGTTCAGAATTGCGTACAGTCGATGGAATTTTCTACTACAACTTTAGTGTTGTAATTTGCATCCGCGATCATACGAAAACGTAAGTACTGTTTTATTTACTATATGCATCCTTTACCTGTACTCTGACCTTTACTATCGCATTCGTTTTTTTTGTTTGTATTTTGTATTACTTTTGTATCATCGTAATCGTAAGTATTCTTTTGCCATTTTAATTTGTTCACAGACTGATACAAATTGCACAGTATGTTCAAGTTTGGAAAATAACGTTTGTCCTTCTCATTTGTACTGGGGAAGGAAACCATTTGTTTTATTGTTTTATTTTTATATATATATATATATATATATATATATATATAAATAATTTATTTATTTTTTTTATTTTTATTTATTTATTTTTTTACCAGTTTTTATTTCCAAGGTTGGGGACAATTTCAGAAATTTGCCTAAAATCCATTAGAAGCAGGTCTGTGTTTATGGTGTTTTGGGGCCTGTAGTTCTCTGACGAGGCCTTGATCATCCCATGCAGTTTCTCCTACAATTTCCAACATTGTGTTCAATTAAGCTTATATTGTTGCAACTTCATTATACATTATTATGAAGATTTTTAAAATGCTTTTGAAAGAAGTCTCTTATGTTCACCAAGGCTGCATTTATTTGATTTAAAAGTACAGTTTTATAGTACATTACAATTTGAAATAGGCCTGTTTTAAAATGTAATTTATTCCTGTGATCAAAGCTGGATTTTCAGTATCATTACTCCAGTCTTCAGTGTCACGTGATCCTTCAGAAATCATTCTAATATGCTGATTTATGCTCAAATCATTTCTTATCATAAATGATAAAAAGCACAGTGCTACTTCATAATTTTGTGGAACCATTGTACATTTTCAGCATATAAATGTGGTGATGGTTTGATTTAATAGTCAGTCAGTCATGCCCAGCATCTCCATCTCCATCCCTCCTCCTCCTCCTCCAGCCAGCAGTGGCTTTGACTCGGGCCACAAAAGCCCACTTCGCAAACTCAACTGGGAGCGGATCCCCAGAGAGCGCGTGGAGGGCCGTGAGAGTGTGTGGAGCAGCTCTCTGGATGAGGACGGTGACCTCTCCATCGACCTCAACTCTCTGAATGATCTCTTTGGGCAAAAAGAGGGCGGCAAGCAAGACCGGGTCGACGGCTTTCGGCGCAGCAGGTCTTCACAGGACACCAGTGTGGACAAAGTAAAAGCAAGTTCATATTGCATCTCTCCGCACAAAGCTAAAACACTGCAGTGCTGTGGATGATCTTTCAAGCTCATTCAAAGGCCTTTTATTGCCACAATAAGTGTTTTTGTTTCTTATTTATTTGTTTGATAGAGCTGCATGCTGTATGATAATGAACTGTATTTCAAGTATTAGTTAGTCATGGCGTTCATTGCAAACAAAGCTGATTTCATTAAGAGAAAAGTGAGTATGGATTATTTTTAAATCACTGTCACAGTTTATATTTATGAGCTCATGACCTTTTTCTTTTGCAGGTTACTCTGATTGACTCAAAGTGCAGCTTGAATGTCGGCATATTTCTGCGGCAGTTGAAAATGTAAGTTTTCAACTTTCAAACAAGATTCATATTTCTGCTATTTCAGTACACTTGCCCTACAGACTTCACTGTAATTAAACATATTACTTTTTTTTTTTTTTTTTTTTTTTTTACAAACTGATCCATTGCTTTAGTTTGTCAGTTACTTCACTGCAACTGCTTGCTGTTATGGAGGGTGTCGGGATAAAAAGTAGAGCCCTTCACTCATCCGTATTCCTCCGCCATGTGTTTCCTCTTCCTTCAGTGCTGCTAGGGAGATTGTGGAGGATGTGAGACGAGGAGCCGGAGAGCGTTATGGAGCGGTGAAACTGGCTGAACTCTGCACGCTGCTGCCTGATAATGAAGAGGTATCGTGTCTCTGACACACTTCACAGAAACACACGTCTGTCCTTCCACACATTAGAGAGAATTAGACGTGAAGCTGCTTGTTACTCCACATGATCTCCAATCACAACACTTTCTCTCTATAGAAGAGTGCTGGATATTAAAAGTCACTGTGTTTGCTTTTGTCCAGGAGGCCAGGTTGAAAAAGTTCAGCGGTGACCGTAGATTACAGGCCGAGCTGGATCTCTTCGTTCTCTTGCTGGTGGAGTTACCCAGGTAAGAGTTCAGGACTGAATGATCCAGTATAAACACATCATGGTGTCTTTCACTGAGCGCTGATTAATCCTCCTCTTCATCTCTAGTTTTCACATGCGTCTGGATGTTATGATCCTCCAGCAGGAGTTTGACCCTGCGGTGACCCCTCTCTGTGTGACAGCCAGATGTCAGCGAGAGGCGGCTCAAGGTAAATAGTCAGCCAACTTCCTCTCACTGGATTGGTTTGGAGCTGTTGCAGCTCTGAAAGCTTCAGCTCGCCTCCTAAATCAAGCTCACATGTGAGCCACAAAGTAGGGCTGTCGATTAATGGGCTATATGCACAGTTACTTCCTGGTTGTCGTTAAGCCAGCTCAGGCATTTCCGGTGAACTGTTAGCTGTTCATTCTGTAGTCGCTGTACATCGACACAAAACCATCAATAGTTTACTTTTTAATGTTGTATTTATATTTTAATGCACTTATCACATTTACCTAATTTTCCAATAAACCAGTTTTATTGATTGCGATAAAGATGAAGCTTGGGACCGTTTAAAAACGCAGTGTCTGTAATTAGACACACACGCACTTCAAATGTTTTTAATGTAATGACCACAAACATTATTTGTTCATCCTTCTGAGATTGTCTCTCTTGTAAATCCGAACGTTTCAAAATGTAGGAAATTCAACATTTGATAGAAAACACTTATTTAAAAATAAAAAAGACAATAATTACCACTTTAACCAGCAGGTGGCGGCAAAGTAGCATTTATTTGCGCATATATCAGCCATTTCCTCTAGTCGTTTTTCACTTCGTTTTTCACTAAATATTAAACATTATAAAATAACTAGGTTTAAAAATACATTTTGTCAATGTGAAGTATGAAGTACTCAAAATCTTAAGAAAAACAATAACTTTTCTTGTGATTCATGACAGAAAGCCAGCGCCGCTCTTTCCCTTTGTAATCACAGCAGCTGTCAGTCAGTGCAGCGCAAGATCAATGATTTCAGCACACTTGTAAAAACACACATTTTATTCAATTAATCTGTCTAAAGTGCACAATAAATATTTCATTTTTGAAGCTTTTTTTTTTTTTTTCACATAAAAGTGTGAAAACTGATTGTCGAATTGAATTTAGCCAAGGAGGAACAATGAGGTACGTCTTTATTTATTTATTTTTTATGCCGTCTTACGTTTGAATAACTAAATTAATGCTATGCCTGACTATTTAAGTGACTATATTCTGTTTATAAAGTAAGTATTACACCACTGATGCTCAACACACCAGCAAATGACATCTCACCGGAAGATTTCGAGCTGGCTTATATTAATGCAGAAGTTCTAAAGAAAGCTCCGTGCATATAGTCCATTGTAATTGATTTTTCAATATCGATTTTTGGCTTCCAACGATTATGAAAACAAGATAATCTCTGTAAAACTATTATTGTGCTGCTGTCGCATTCCGTTCAAAGCGGCGCGCCTTTGTTCCTTCGTAAGCCAAACTTGACACCCAAATCAGCCGAATAAGTGTGTTGTAAAAAACTTCTGTCTTCTGTTGCTAAACTAAACAGTGTTAAAGGCGCATTAAGCCGTGAAAGAGACACTGTTCCCTGGGCATCTTTCTGTGTGTACGCTCTGAGCAAAGTATACTGTGGGCTTCAGATTCGCGTCTAAAAAGTCAAATAGCCTACACGCAAAAATGTTGAAATGCCATTTTGCTGAGTATCCTCGTAAACACAGTCAGTTAACGTCTTAAATTAATGTAAACATTTAAGAAAGAAAATGTGTGTGTAATAGTGTATTGGATCCGTGCAGCTCTTAAAGTGACAGCAGCCTAATAAACCTGCTGCAGTCTGTCATTAATGTTGATCAAAGATAAAATCACTCGCTGCTCTTGAATGAATAACTTTTCTCATTTTAATAAGGTTTAGTCTATATTTCATGTATACAGCAGTGTTATTTTACATTTGATTACTTTATTCAGTTTCTGTTGTCTATTACTTATCTGAATACCACTGTTAATACATCTTCCTGAAAAAACTAAAGCACTTTATTTAATTTGTATTTTTGTTCTGTTGTATTCATTTGTCGGTTTTATTAGTTTCTTTGTTCTTATTGTATTACTGACTGTTTACTTGTCTTCTGTAACTGTTTTGAGGACCTTTTCCTTACATTAGTTGTATTGATAATTGTGAAATTTCACTGATATTACTCATATCATGAAATAAGACTATGATTTTATCACCCACCAATAATCGTGTTAATTGTGATTTCAGTATTGACCAAAATAATTGTGACTTATGATAATTGAGCAGCCTTACCACTAAGTATCAGATCTTGTGCTCGGCCTTTTCTGGAGTTTTGATATTTGATATTTAATGGTGCGAGTGTCTTTGATTGTGTCGGTACATCAGTGTTTGACGCTCGTGTTGTTTGTGAAGAGCTGCCCCGAGCTTCACTACATCCTGCGACTGGTGCTTAAGGCGGGAAACTACATGAACGCTGTGAGTCTTTCACCTGCCGCTTCATGCCATTTTTGATAAGCTTGTATATCCTCGTATGAAGTCAGTCTGAGGTCTCTTGTGCTCTCAGGGAGGTTACGCTGGGAATGCTGCTGGATTCAAGATTTCCTCTCTGCTCAAACTGACCGACACCAAAGTCAATAAACCAGACATGAACCTCCTCCATTTTGTTGCCATGGTAAGTGTTGTGATGTCACAAGAGCCTCACTTTCATTATTCCACTTCAGAACTACAAGATGATGTCATTATGATGGAATGGAATCAGCTGGACAGAATTCTAGATCAAATTCAGCAGGAGTGATTTCTTTTTCTTTTTTTCTCCTCTTCCTACAGGAGGCTGTGAAGACTTGCTGATGTTTCCCAGCCGCTTGGTCAGGAGGTCAGGAAACAAACAAACCTTCTGAGAGCTTTGTGGCTTTGTTTGCTGTGACATCATTTTCATCAGCTTTACACACACAAGTCGTGCATGTAGGACATCATGTTAGGAAGTGAATGATCAGGTTGTTTTTGTGATCAGCTTGTCAGAGTCTGCGGTGGAGAATCTTTCTCAACTACAAAGCCGAGTCTCAGAGCTCAGAGATCAGGCAGATGCTGAAATCCAGCTGCAGACCAGAACGTTTCTAGAGGTGCTTGTCTGTCCAGATCATGTTCACAGATGCTCATGTTCCTGTTCAGCGTGTGAGTCCGTCTCTTCTTCCTTCAGGTTGCGGAGGTGAGGCTGAAGGAAGCTCAGGATGAGCTGGAAAGCTTACAGAAGAGCAGCAAAGCTCTGGTGGAGTTCTTCTGTGAAGATGACAAGTCCTTCAAACTGGAGGAGGCCTGTCTGATCTTCCACGGCTTCTGCCATCGCTTCCAGAGAGCCGCGCGGGTGAGTTCAACACTGATGCTGACTGCACTGTCTCTTTAAATAGAAACTGCCAGAGTACTTGCCTGAACCTACAGCTGGTCCTTTACAAGAATCTGTTTTCAGTATTAGATATAAATCTTCCTTTATGTAGTTTCTCTGAAATGCCTTAAAGTTGTTTTACATTCATTTAGCTAAAGATAGTGCGTTGCGTTTGTCTTTTAAAAGTGAACTGCCTGCCAATAAACTGAGACTTGATCAAATGTGTGTCCTAACAGGAAAACGCAGAGAGGAAGCTGCAGGAGCAGCGGCGTTTGGCACGTGAGTGTGAGAATGTGCAAAAGCGTCATTCCCTGGGACGACGTATGGCACTGGAAGCGGAGCGGGACTCGTGCGACCTGGAGTTCGCGCTACAGAGGAGCTTCAGTCACACGGGGAGCCGCCGCAGTCACAGACACTCTCCGTACATCCAGAGAAACATGAAATCTGACCGCCAACGGCACCCAAACTCAAACCTCCATGTTCTCAGTCCCAGAGGAGTCGGCAGAGGCTCGCCGCTTAAAGGACTTTCCCTGAGGAAGAATGATGTCAACACTGAGGAAACTGAACAAGCTCAGTGTTTCAGCACAGATTCAGCAGTGAACGTGCGTCGAGATGCGATGGCTTCACCAAACACTATGAAAAGCCGTTCTAGTTTGAATACAAAGACAGTTTCCAGTTATAACGCTTCAGTTGCGCTACCAGAAACGAGTAACGCATCACATCAGCAAGGGGCGGGGAGCGTCTTGTCGCTCACAGGACATTATAAGAAGGATTCCCATCTGGTGAAGACACCCGTTGGAGGAAACTGCTGGTACCCCGAGGAGGAACCTCCAACAAGAGCAGGATCCCAAAGGCAGAACCGTCTCCTGCAGACGCTTTGTTCGCTAGTCACATATTGCGCCCTTCCCCTGTATGTCCCACATCCATACGCACATCTCTAATGTCACGCTTCACTGCTGTCCAAATGAACTCAAACACAATGGTGGTGCGCGGCAGAAGGTAAACGCCCCGTCTGATACAGGAAAACTGAAGGGTAATGCTGGTGAGAAGTTGAAGCAGGACGAGGACGAGCGTCTAGAGCCCAACTCTGAATCCCAGACTCCCCTCTCCATACACAGTCCCGCCACTGCTACGACTGCAAAGACCGTCTCTGTTTGTGCCTCACTTTTCAAGACTTTGCTTCTGAAACTTTCGGGAGAGTCACGTCCAGCACTGTGTTCGGCTGCACGTTCTACCTGTGAAGAGCAGGTAACGCTGTGTCAGAAGAGACGTTTGGCACAGTTCCTGCCACAACCTTCTGTCAGTAATACACATTATAATGTTAGCTCTTTATCACAAGACATTTTAATTAATGTTGAAACAACAGAGCTGTCAAACAGACCACAGTAAGTGACTGAAGTGAAGAGTCATGTGATGAAGGACATGAACCTCTGTGGTCCGCTTGATTTTTAACTTGCTCTTTGATTCAGGTCAAATTGACACTGTACTTTAGTTACAGGAACACAATTATGATGTTAAACTTAAATGAAAATCTGATGTGTAATAATTCAAGATCCCAAAGCAAGCATGTTGAAGTAAAATTGTGAGTTCAGTTTCCATTTGTACATGTTGAGTTTCTTCAACTTTGATGCACTTTACAAATGAAAGAGATTTAATGTGATAATCAGCTGCACTTCTGTGTTTTCTCTCTATGAAATGTTAAATTAACAGAATGTAATATTTGTATTTGTAAATGAGAATTTGAAATAAAGGCTGAATTGATTGTTACTCTGTTATTTGACTGTACTCTGTTTCGTCAGCATTGTGTTTTTGATAGGATAATTAGATGTCAATGGACGGGTTTAAACTTTACGTTTCGGTGAAATAAATGTCAGCATTTGCTTCAAAATGTATTACTTTTGCACAAGAGGAAATGTTAATAACTGTAAACAAGTGCAAAACATGAAAATATTCCAGTATATTGGGGTTAAACAGTGTTTGTTTGTAAGATACTGCTCTTTCTCATATATATTTACAGTTTTACTTGTACTTAAATAACATTAATTCACATTGTAAATAAAAAGAAGAAATATCCAAAATGTTCTGAACAACTCCTTCCTTACCAATTCACTTTAACATTTCATCAGCTTTGCCTTTTCTAATGTAAAGTTTACAGCAATCATTTTCTGTTCAACTTATTTTGCTATTTAAAAGAACCCACAATCTAATACAATCAAACAAAATTAATATTCAGACATTAAAGCGCAATAAGAACATTCAGTTAAACACAGACAACTTGTCAAAACAGTGACGAATATCAAATATGAACACACGTTGTCCTCTTTCTCCTCCAGCAACACTTGTGTTTGATTTTCCTTCAGCTGAACTCGATCTGTATGTGATTCCAGTAGAGGGAGACAAACATCAGCTGAACATTCATTCATTTCTCCTTTATTCACACCTGAGGTCTGACAGACTCCAGATATGACACGAGTCCAGAACTCAAACTTTACATCTGGGTTCATTTCTCTATAGAAATTAAAGTCTTATTTTCACTGTTTTTGCACGGGGGAAAATAGCTCATTATTAAAAACAAACACTGACCTTGTAATGGGGCATGTTGTCACACTAGTATGGGGTAAATGGGAAACTCTTTCCATTAAAAACAACAACCACAACCACTGATTTGATGCAACATTGTACATGTGAACTAAGGCTAATAATTGACATTTTGAAATGTACTGATGGGCGCTTTTGAAACACTGCGTGACAAGATACAAGCTCATTCAGAATAAAATAATTCATGAAAAAATAAACAACAACAAAATCTCCAAAAAAACTACAAGTTACTATCAAGAAGTAGCAGGTACACTGAAACTACTTTGATTTTTTTTTTTTACAATGACATATATTACAGGTAACTGAATAATTGTTAATGAATGTTTTAAGTAAAAGATTTGGGGTTTAAAATAACAAAATGCAATACAATTATGATTACAAAGAGTGTTTTATTTTGTCAAGTCATCTTTATATACAGATGTGGACAAAATTGTTGGTACCCTTGATAAATATGATCAAAGATGACTGTAAAAATAAATCTGCATTGTTTATCCTTTTGTTCTTCAATTCATAAAATTAGCAAAAATCCAACCTTTCATTGAAGGAAAAGAATTGAAAGTGGGGGGAAAATCACATTATGAAATAAATGTTTTTCTCCAAAACACATTGGCCACAATTATTGGCACCCCTAGAAATCTTTATGAGTAAAATATCTCTGAAGTATATTCTCAATCATATTTACATTTTTTTAGCACACCAGGATGATCATGAACATGAAATTGTCCAGCCATGACTTCCTGTTCCACAGGAGTATAAACATGAGGAAACACAAAAGCCAAATTCCCTTAATCATTCATCACAATGAGTAAAACCAAAGAATATAGTTCTGATGTGCAGCAAAAGATTGTTGAGCTTCACAAAATAGAAAGTGGCTGTAAGAAATTAGCTAAAGCATTGAAAATCCCCATTTCCACTATCAGGGCAATAATTAAGAAGTTCCAATCAACTAAAGATGTTACAAATCTGCCTGGAAGAGGAAGTGTGTCTAAATCTTCCTAATGCGCGGTGAGGAGGAACGTTTGAGTGGCCAAAGACTCTCCAAGGATCACAGCTGGAGAATTGCAGAGATTATTTGAGTCTTGAGTCTCAGAAAGCCTAAAAAAATGATGAAACAGCACCTACATCCCCACAAGTTGTTCGGGACGGTTTCAAGAAAAATCCTCTGCTCTCATCCAGAAACAATCTCCAGCATATTCAGTTGTCAGACACGACTGGAACTTCAAACGGGACCGGCTTCTATGGTCAGATGAAACTAAAACAAGAGCTTTTTGGCAGCAAACCCACCAGATGGGTTTGGTGCACACATAGATAAAAAGTACCCCATTTCCAGGTTAAATATACTGCTGGATCTTTAATGTTGTGGGACTATTTTTCTGCTGGAGGTCCTGGACATCTTGTTCAGATACATGGTATCATGGATTCTATCAAATACCAACAGATAAAAAATCAAAACCTGACCGCTTCTGCTTGAAATCCAATAATGGGCCGTGGTTGGATCGTCCATCAGGACAATGATCCAAAACAAATATCAAAACCAACACAAAAATGTGTCACTGAGCACAAAATGAAGTTTCTGCCATGGCCGTCCCAGTCCTCTGACCTGAACCCTAAAGAAAATGAGTGAGGTGAACTGAAGAGAAGAAGCACCAACATGGAGCTGGGAATCTGATTCTGAATTTGATTATTTCATAATGCGATTTTCTCTCCACTTTCAATTCTTTTTCTTCAATGAAAGGTTAGATTTTTGCTAATTTTATGAATTAAAGATCAAAAGGATAAACAATGCAGATTTATTCTGATCATATTTATCAAGGGTACCAACAATTTTGTCTACGTCTGTATATAGCACTTTTTACAATGCAGATTGTGTCAAAGCAGCTTTAGAAGAAAATGGTGTCATTGTCCAGTTTAAAGGGATATTTCACCCAAAACTGAAAATTCTGTCATCATTTACTCCTCTCAAGTTGTTCCAAACCTATATGAATTTCTTTGTTCTGCTGAACACAAAGGAAGATATTTAGAAGAAAGTTTGCATTTTGTATTTTGTATTTTTTCCCTACTACGGCAGTCAATGGGGAGCGAGATCTGTTTGGTTACTGACATTTTTCCAAATATCTTCCTTTGTGTACAGCAGAATAAAATGGCTACAAATGTAACATAAATGCAAGAACAAAATGTATGAAACTTAAATTGGACATACAGGAGTATTCAAAACTGCATGATAAACTTGCAGCACATGCAGTGATGAAGATCATTTACTGTGAATTGAGATGCAAATCTGCTGCTTGGCAACATGTCAGAAATACCGTGGTACTGGCTGGTAATCAGTCGTTTGTTTGTTTGTCTGTTTTTTTTGTATCTATTATTAAAAATCAGACATTTTGAGTAATGGCTTTTGCACACAATTTGTCTGCCAGAACTACGACAGCTAAAAAGTTTTAGTTCTAAGAACGTTTTCCAAACATTATGTTTTGGTTATGGAAACGTTAAAATGTCCAGTTTTCTTAATGTTAATAGATGACATCTAAAGGTTAGTATGATCCTGAAACATTCTTTCAACTTAATTTTTATTATCAACTCAACATGCATGTGCAAGGTTTAACTGTTTTCTTTACTACTTTGAAATACATGAAACACTGTTGAATCATTTACAGTTACTGTACAAATAAAAACTAATTACATAACCACAGTGAATAACTGTACATGATGAATTCAGTTGTATGCGCATGCCTTACAAAGCATAAATCTGTATTCATATTTCAGAAGAATTATTGTGATAATTGTAATATAAATACTGATGTCTCGTCCGTCAGCTGATCTGATATTCACTACTGTAATGAAGATGAACGTAACTTTTAATAAGCAGGACTTCAAACAAATAACCATCTAATAGTGCTGTCAACCGATTAAAAAATTAACTAATTAATCACATTTATCTGTAAGCCTAATTAATCGCAATTAATCACACCTAACATTTTTATATATTTTCACATTTAATCAAATTAATGTAAAAAACAACATAAAGACAGATGTCTATATTTTAAACAGTTGTTTAATGTCATCTTTTTATGAAAGAAGGTCAGTATCACTGATACCAATACTGCTACTGATGTCTTCCAGATTTTTTTCTCAGTTTTACCCATGATTATAGTCATTCAGCATTACAGTATAATTGAAAGATATCAATTTAAATATTTAAAAAATATAACAGCTATTAATTTAAGTGAAATTAAAAACAATCTTCACATGTATCTATGGCCTTCAATATATCAGGGCTCAATTTGTTTTTATTGCTGCAGTCAGACCGGTTCTGATTTTTACTAGTCCTGTCAAAATGCACAAAAGGTTATTGTTCTCATATTTGACCCGTGCTGTAAGATTTTTAGGGTCTAACATGTAGGAAATATACAGAAATTGAATCAAGTTATAAAACACTTCAGTCTTCACTGCATTAATTATATAAATGTAATATAAACTCATCCTTATTAAAGTTACAAAAGTTTTTCAGTCAAGAGCAGTGAGTGTTTTTCTCTTTTTCTTTTGTTCTTTGATTATCATTAATGACCGACAGCAGCAGGTTTATTAGGCTTGATATGGAAGACCTGAATCACATGACACAGATATGAAACATTTTCTCACATCTCTTTACTTTCATTTAAGACTTCATTTAACTCATTTAGACTGTGCTTGAGAGGATACTCGACAAAACTGGCATTTTGGCACAATTTTGTGTGTTTTTGTCTGTTCAAGCGCTGTCTGAAGCGGCTTTCTGTGGTCGTGAGTCGTGTGTGTGTCACAGACAGATTCACAGACAGTATCAGACTGAGTTCTCTTTTGTGTCTTGAATGTTTGAGAGTGTGATCATCTATTGTAGCAATAGCCAAAGGATGATGGGAAAAAAAATGGATGCTGCATTAATTGCAAAGAAAGACACTATAGAGGTAAGACTGTGTGTTGATTTAAGAAAGGTCAATAAAGCAGCAATTCATGAAAGACATCCAGTTCCTACAGTTGATAGCATTCTTCAAGCGATACAAGGTGCAAAAGTATCTGCTAAATTGTATGCCAGGAAAGGATTTTGGCAGGATGACTTAGCAGAGCAGTCAAGAAATCTGACAAACTTCATCACGCATAGAGGGTGCTACCATTTCCGAAAAGTTCCTTTTGGCTTTTCTGGTGCACCAGAGGCTTATCAAAAAACCATGGACTCAATACTTTGTGGATTACCAGGTGTAGTTTGGTACATGGATGATGTAGTAGTGTATGCTGACACTGACAGTAAGCTGGAGGAAAGATTGAACGCAGTGTTTGAAAGATTTAAAGAAAGAGGACTTTGGAGTTCCTTTGGATGAAATCAAGTAAAGTTTCTGGGTCATTTAGTAACATCTGAAGGAATAAAACCTGCTCCCAAGAAAGTGGAGTTTGTGTGTGTAGCACCCAGACCACAAAATTCTGAGCAAAAGGTCAGACAGCTCGTTTGAACTTGTGAATACAGAAGGTGGATCTTTGATCAAAAGAAATGTCAAACACATGAGACATGTATCATTGTCTCTGGATCTGTTTGGGAGTGGAGTGGGTTGCGTTCCAGTGTGGCTGATCCAGTGCTGACTTCAGTACGAGCGGCTGGCATTCCTAAGCCTCCGCCGGCCGCTTCACACTCAAGCCCGCCGGCCGCTACGCCCTCAAGCTCGCCGGCTGCTACGCACTCAAGCTCGCCGGTTGCTACGCACTCAAGCTCGCCGGTTGCTACGCACTCAAACTCTCTGGATGCTATGGACAAGATGGCCGCTTTGCCAGTGCCCACGGGCAAGATGGCCGCCCCGCCAGTGTCTGGCAACATAGGGGTCGTTCCAGCCAGTGAGTCCACTCCAGAACCAGCTCCAGCCCGTGAGTCTGCTTCAACCCGTGAGCCCGCTGCAGCGCCCACAGAGGAGGTAGGCACAGAGCCACCGCCTCAACCACGTAAACGGAGGAGGAGGAAGAAGAAGGCTTCCTCCATCCCTCAAGGCCCGGAGGCCTTCCCAGAGCCTGCTGTAGGCCCGGAGGCCGTCCCAGAGGCCGCTCCAGTCCGTGAGTCAGTCCCAGAGCAGCTCGCTCTTCCTGATACGGCCACGGAGGCCGTCGCCGAGCTCCTCGCCCTGCCGGCGCCACCCGAGCTCCTCGCCCTGCCGGCGCCACCCGAGCTCCTCGCCCTGCCGGCGCCACCCGAGCTCCTTACCCACGAAACCGCCACGGCCTCCGTTGAATTCCCCAAGAACTTTTTTGGGTGGGGCCATATACCTGAGGGTGGGGAGCTTGCGGGTGGGGACCCTGCACGGCCGCGATCATCAGCGGCCTCCGAACTGCTTGAGCTTGCGGGTGGGGACCCTACACGCCCACGGTCTTCAACCGCCTGTGAACTGCTGTGGCCAGCTACGGACCCTGACCTGCCGTGGTCGCCCAAGCCACCTGACCTGCCGTGGTTGCCCAAGCCACCTGACCTGCCGTGGGCGCCCAAGCCACCTGACCCGCCGTGGCCTCCCGACACTCCTGACCCGCCGTGGCCGCCCGTGGCACCTGACCCGCCGTGGCCGCCCGTGGCACCTGACCCGCCATGGCTGCCCGAGTTCCTGGACCTGCATTGGAGACCCCGTTCCCGTCTGCCAACAGGTCTCCAATGTACCCACCCCCCCTCCCTATCTGTGCCATTTACGCCGCGAGGACGTGCCTTCCGGAAGGGGGGCGTTATGTCACGATCACTGTCTGTTCCTGTCAGTTCCTGGACTCCATTTCCCATAATCCTCCTTGCCAATCACATGCACACTCCACACCAATCACCAGCTGCCACATACAGCTTAGCACACTACCTGGACTATAAAGGACTCACACACACACCACCTCATGGCGAAGTCTTGATTTGCTGATCATTTCTAAGCGTTTTCCTGTGGACTGTTTCCTGGTTTCCGGTTGGATTGTTTATTCTTTGTGATTCTCTGCTGCCTGCCCTGATCTTTGCCTGTTTCCTGGACTGTGATTGTTTGCTGCCTGCCCTGATCCTTGCCTGTACCCTGATTCTGTTTGTCTGCCGCCTGCCTCGACCATTGCCTGTCCTTGTTTATGCTCCTGCCTCTGCCCCTGTCTACCTGTGTAAATACTGTTCTTAATAAAGCTTGCAAATGGATCCCCGCTCTGCCGACCCGTCATTACACACGCACACCTGATCAAAAAATAAAAACATCAAAATAAATAAATAAATAAAGATTTCAGATGCAGCAATTAGAATTTAAAATGGACTGAGTAAAGCTCTGTATACATTGATGTGTGATGCAGGTGTGATCGAGTCCACAATGTCTTGACTACTTACAACTTGTTTAACTATTGTATGTTTATTACAAGTGCACAAACAACATGCTTGAAATGTAAAATGAATGCCTATGTATTTTATAATAAAACAAACTTGTATTTTTTATGCAAAGATAAGGATTGTTGCAACATAATTTTACACATTAATAGCAATGTGGTATAGTATATAATAATACTATAATAGATTTTTAATAAATGTAATTTAAAAGACATTAATGGTCATTATAATGCATTTAAATGATATAAATCATAAAGTGATTTGCAGGAATTGTAATCAGGTGCTAAAGTACTACCTATTAAAAGTCAGTTGAACCAGTGGGATCACACAGGGTCCTAAAGGAGACACAATTCCTGGGGTGACTCGATTTCTCACCACACCGGTGATACGGTTTAACTGGTTACTGTGCTAAGTTGTGATCTTACACCAGATGTGAATGATCGGCCACAGATTGATCAATTCCGAAAGCCTGTGCAATACGTCCATTAATACATGATGCTGGTATTATTGTAAAGATTGAAAAAATACGTGATTTCATTACTTGTAATGGCAAAAGTTTGTTTAACAAAAACGCCTATAAAATCATACTTGATACAGGACTCGAACTGTGTCAAAAAAAGCAGTCAACTTTGTGTTAAAGCGTTTTATCATGATGAGCTTACATAACAACAGAATATGTGAGGTTATTGATGTACAAATCATTCAAAAGTCTTCATTGTTTCATTATGGGAAGGGCTGAGCTCATGTTAACTTGTGCCTCATGCTCACAAGCTGATATAGTCACATTGTACAACACTTGAATGACATTTTCTCGTCAAATTGCATGCTGCTCCCCCAAATATTACATGACATAATAGCCTACTTCATAAATCACCCAGATGGGTCATTACACGTATAGAGACAAAGTACAGTATATGCATTACACCTATAGATGGCAAGATTCTAGATCTGCAGCTGCAGCTATACCAATCGTTTCCTGTTGCATGTCAGGGGAGGCTATATAAGGGAAAAGCCAGCGTAGTAGAAGACAGCCGGCCTTTGTGTGAACTTGAGCTGTGATTTTTTTTCTTTTGTATCTCTTTTCCCTTTTTTGTTCTTTTTCTTTTTTGAGTTAATTTTGATAGTGTGCTTTGACTGCCATGTAAAAGTTGCTTTTCTGACTGTCCTTATGCTTCTCAAAGCTGTGTTGAACTGGACGGAGGAGAAGGGATAGGTAAGTTCTGCCATGTGACCTACATGGTGCACACTTAGTTTAATTTTTGTTTAAACACACTGGGTTTAAGGATTTGTGCCACGTGCGGTATTTTTGTTTTGTTAGATAGTGTAGATAACGTACAACGTCTCGGATGTTGAAGACTTTTTTAAAAAATATTATTTTGTATTAGTGAGGTTTAGGTAAATGGGTTAGAAAGATTTCTTTCGTTTTATTCTTCTCTTTTATTTGGCATGGTACAGTTCCCTTTGTTTTCCCCAGTTCCTAAATATTGTAAATTTGCTGGTGTGTTTTGTTTTGCTTTGTAGAAATAGTTTTTCTTTTCTTTTTTTTTCTCCCTTGTAAATAATTTTCTTTATTATATTTTCTTTGTTTAACTTATCATAGCCTGTTCATAAATAAACTACAAGTTCACTTGTATATTCGCCTCGCAGTCTCCCACCTCTCTCATTTAATTTTCAGTGTTTAATAGTGACAATGGTCACGACTGCTGAGTTCCCCTTCTTATTCCCTGTAGATGTTTAATAGTAAAAAAAAGGGTTGTAACAGTTTTGAACAGGTTGACATTTGTATGGGAAAATGGCAGATTTGAAAAAAAAAAAAAACTTGGAATGTTTCGATTTGGTTGAACACATTTAATTAAAAACAATAACGCATATGAGATTAATTCAGTTCGACTCACCATATGAATGGATTAGGTAAAAGTCACTTTCCTTGCATTTTTTTTTTTTTTTTTTTTTTTTGCTGCAAACTCAGCAGTAAAATCATTGTATTAAAGATTATTATCTCTTTTATTTTGTTATTGTTTATAACCTTTTTTTCGGGGACTGTTTCAATAAGGAGGTTCAATCAACTCTGAGTTAAAACTTGAACTCTGACTTGACTTACCCTGATATGAGAAACTCTGAGTTTTCTGTTTCAGAACAGCTGAATTTAATTAGTTTAGTCAACTCTGAATAGGTTGACTCTGAGTTAAGCGTGTGCACCATGACTATGAAAAGCCATGATCAATGGAGCTCCAAAATTACGATTCATCATGGCAACAGCACCCAACAAAAAGACGTCCATATACTTCCGAGTCAATACAAGTTTAATTCTTATCACTGTTATAATATCAGAGGTGAAAACTGGCAGAACGGTAAGTTATTGAACTAATATTCATTTTCATTTTCATACTCTCTGAGTATGTTATCTCTCTTTCAGATAGGGCTTGACTCACCCCGCTTTCTCAGGTTACATACACTATATTGCCAAAAGTATTGGGACACCCCTCCAAATCATTGAATTCAGGTGTTCCAATCACTTCCATGGCCACAGGTGCATAAAATCAAGCACCTATGCAGACTGCTTCTACAAACATTTGTGAAAGAATGGGTCGCTCTCAGGAGCTCAGTGAATTCAAGCGTGGTACCGTGATAGGTTGCCACCTGTGCAATAAGTCCATTTGTGAAATTTCCTCACTACTAAATATTCCACGGTCAACTGTTAGTGGTATCATAACAAAGTGGAAGCAATTGGGAACAACAGCAACTCAGCCACGAAGTGGTAGGCCACGTAAAATCACAGAGCGGGGTCAGCGCATGCTGAGGCGCACAGTGCACAGAAGTCACCAACTTTCTGCAGAGTCAATAGCTACAGACCTCTAAACTTTGTGTGGCCTTCAGATTAGCTCAAGAACAGTGTGTAGAGAGCTTCATGGAATGGGTTTCCATGGCCGAGCATCTGCATTCAAGCCTTACATCACCAAGTGCAATGCAAAGCGTCGGATGCAGTTGAATGCATATGGACTCTAGAGCAGTGGAGACGTGTTCTCTGGAGTGACTGAATCACACTTCTCTATTTGTCAATCCGATGGACGAGTCTGGATTTGGCGGTTGCCAGGAGAACAGTACTTGCCTGACTGCATTGTGCAAGTGTAAAATTTGGTGGAGGGGGTTATGGTGTGGGGTTGTTTTTCAGGGGTTGGGCTTGGCCCCTTAGTTCCAGTGAAAGGAACTTTTAATGCTTCAGCATTTTGGACAATTTCATGCTCCCAACTTTGTGGGAACAGTTTGGGGATGGCCCCTTCCTGTTCCAACATGACTGCACACCAGAGCACAAAGCAAGGTCCATAAAGACATGGATGAGCGAGTTTGGTGTGGAGGAACTTGACTGGCCTGCACAGAGTCCTGACCTCAACCCAACAGAACACCTTTGGGATGAATTAGAGCGGAGACTGCGAGCCAGGCCTTCCCGTCCAACATCAGTGCCTGACCTCACAAATGCGCTTCTAGAAGAATGGTCAAAAATTCACATAAACACACTCCTAAACCTTGTGGAAAGCCTTCCCAGTAAAGTTGAAGCTGTTATAGCCTCAAAGGGTGGACCAACCTCATATTAAACCCTACAGATTAAGAATGGGATGTCATTAAAGTTCATGTGCACATAAAGGCAGGCGTCCCAAAACTTTTGGCAATATAGTGTTTTGGCAATGTATCTCCCACTCTGAAATGGAAAACCCAGAGTTTCCCTCATTTCAAGGTTAACATACTCTGAGTTTTCACTTAACCTCCTTTCTGAAATGGGCCTCTGGTTTGCCTTACTGAGATACCCCAATTTCATTTGCCCAGTCCTAGTTTTTCTTCAATTAGCTGTTTATTGATTTGTAAACACCCTCTGTTAATACACCAATCACTGCACCTGTGTGCAAATGGATCCTGATTTATAAATGCTTGCATTGATGCACAATAGACTGAGAGGCTTTGTGCTTGTTACCGAGCAAGCTTATTACATCAGAAAAACAAAAACAAGTCAAGAACACAGCTAAAGCAAACACTGATCACCATAATGGTAAATACAAACTTTATTATTTTCAATAAAACATCAACATCTAAACCTCTGTTAATTCACAAGAACATTAACATGTATGAAATAGTATCAAACATGTAATTTTTAAACATGTTTCACGCACTGTGGCTAGAATTCAGTTGTAGTTCTTGTGTCTTCTCTTTTGTCTGCTCTTTTTTTCTGTTCTTGTTTTTCTGTCCTTCAGTGATTCTGCTTGTTAACAGCAGGTGTTTATCAGTATCTGAATTAAATCACTTCTTTTCATTCACTCTGTCAAGTGGACTATATTAGTAAACTAATGTAGGGCATAGTGAATGAGGGTATACACCCTATGCACCAGAGAAACAAGCACGCCGCCATCTTTATAAGATTGTCTTTGAACTTCCGTTTTTGCGGTAGCTCTGTATATTTCTATGGCATCGCTGTCAAAGAATAATTAGCTGGTGAAGTGGATTTACTTGTTATAGAGTTAATGAAAGTTATCGTGAACACTGTAATGTTTAAAGCAGATGTCTTAACAAATGTCAGTAGACCAGGAAGATTTTAAAATGAGCAGTTCATTCATAAATATGTAAGTTCGCTGTGGAAATACAAACCGGAAGACAAAAGACAACTAGCGCAGCGCTGAAAAGGGGCGGGGCTATATAAGGTCCATAGGGTTGATTTGGGACACATAATCTAGATATGTTTCCATCACCCTGTTTTCATTTGCATTTTGAAGTATCACATCAGAAATGAGTGATGTGGAAGTGCCAAATTAAAAAAAAAAATCTTAATTCAGAAAAATTAGCTCGCTTGAGGTGCCGTTTTCCCATTATGCAAAAAAGAGTTAATGCGAATAATGGGAGATGGAAACATATTTGCCGAATAAGTTCTGACCTAGCGAACATTAAAACCATGTGATTAATCGTCTGTTTCCGCTGATGGTGTTTTATTTACTGTTGGTCACTAGGTTACCAACACCACAGTCATTCACTCAAACAACTTCATGGAAACGCACCCAATTCACTGTTTTTTTTTCTTTCTTTTTTTTTTCTCAATATTGCAAACTTTGAAAAGATTCACTTCACGTTTGGATGGAAGCCCAGCTTCTGAGTGTCAACTTTGAGCACTGTTAATTCACAGTATATTCCTGTAGCTACTCTCTAGAAAATGACAAATATTACCCAGAATGCATTGTTTTCTATGGTATATTGTTGTTTTAAGGGAAAACTGTATGTTACTGTTAAAACTGGCCATTTTTCACAGCAATTGTTTAAACTACTGGAAAACAGTGTTTTGAAAGCAACTGAAAAATGTAGTTAATTTAGTAGCGTCGCTACTTGTAGTTAGCTACTCTCCAACACTGGAAATTAGCCATACAAGAGAGTTTTAATGACAAAACACTGACAAATGTCTTGAAATACAACATCTGAACAATGTCTTGAGGTGTGATGGCCATAGTATAAGCAGAATTGTAGACTCCGGTCCGTTGAATTACGAGAAAATACTGCACACCCGAGGTGGTAATGTGGCCCCACTAAACACAAATTCCAGGTTTCACAGAAAAGATGTAAGACTAGTCTTGACTAAAATGCATGTTTGGGCCGTTTTAACAGAAAGCAACTTCCACTGGCTGGCATATCTTCAAATATGTCAATTCCATTGTTTTGTCTCAAGATGCACACCAGTAATGTATTTTTTTTTTCTAAGGCACATTTAAAAAAAGCTACTTAAATGTCCTAATTTAACTAAAGCCTAATCCTGGCTTAATCTAATCCCTGTCTGTGAAACCAGGCCATAGTGGTATATTCATAAACTATTTCAGTTTGCACCTATAGCTTGAAAGTGGTTCACACACTATTTTTCAAAAGTTTTATCCAAATGTAGTTACTTGGTAAATTTGTTTACCAACAGTACAGTATGTGCGGATTGAAACGTCAAAAGGAGGACGTTAAGAAACATCATAAAAGTGCTACATGCAAATTGTGCACTGTATCCCAAGTCTTCTGAAGCCATATGATAGCTTTATATAAGAAAATGATTCCAAGTCTTGTTTTCCGTTTTTAGATTGATTTAAAGCATTAAAGAAAACAACCCAAAAAGCAGCTTTTCACAAAAGTCACAACTTTATTGCACCAGGTATATCTATATTTATGTATTTGCAATACAGAATGACTTCTCCTTTTCAGAAAAGGCATTAGGTACAGAACCATCGATTCAAATATGACAAAGACACTGTTCTTCAGCATCCAACCTCTTTGAAAACAACCTATCTCAAGTGAATTTCTAAGAGAATACAGAAATCCTACAGAACGCATAGGGAAGTCTTTGTCTGGCTCCTGAACAAGACTTCAGAGCAGTCTTTCAAACACACATCTATTGTTTTAACAGAACTTCCCATTTACAATTCCACAGACCTTAAATACATTAGGCTTCCGTTTAGCAATGTGCATTTTAACACGTTTCAATAAGTATAATTTGCAATATGTTCTATTCATTTTTAAAAATTAAACCAAGGCAACTTTTCTAAAACCCAAGGATTCATGAAAGGGATGGTGTTTAACAACAAGAATGACTGGAGGGGGTCACAGAGAGCACAAGGTAAGACTGTACAATGTTCTAAATAGGAAAGCGTCAACATTGGTTTACTCCTATGACAGCTCTTCAGTGGATAAGCATGTACATCATTTGACCCAATGCACTGTTAACAGACGTGGAACATGACAGGGTGTTTACAGCTCACAGAGATGATGTTTGGACCAGCTTTTGGAGAGTCTTTCCCTGGATTAGAGCATCCATGGGATTGCTTTTGTTGCATAGAGAGTAGAAAAGAGATGGGACACGCTAAATCAAAGACAAGGGCATAGTCCAATTATTAAGGAATTCACCCCTCCTGGCAAAACACAGTGGTTTGTGTTAAGGCCCTTTTTTTTTTTTTTTTTTTTTAGCTCATGGATGAAATGTATTGCATTGTTGTATGCAGCACTGTGCATAAAAGACCACGTCATCTGACTGGAAATGGTGACGTTTTGGGAAATCTGAAGAGATGCATTATAGAGACAGTGGAAATTCTCACAAGAGACTCGTTTCACTTCAAAAAAAGTTATTGAATAGAGTTCTGTTTGAAGAAAAAGTCACTGCAAAGGTAGGTTTGAGGAAGATGGGCTAGTATTCAAGCAGGCAAGACATGAAAATACACAATCACAAGCAATAAATGTATTGCAATGTAAGACACCAGGGCTGTGTATGTGTGTGTGGCAAACTAAAAGGCAACACAGGCAAATAAATGCCTAATAATATCTGGAGTAACTGGCTCAAATAAGAAAAAGCTAAATAATTAAGTGAGCAAAAGTTCCCCAATGGGAACAATGATATTATTTGTTGAGTCAGATAAATTATGCTTAAAACATTGGAGGGAGGGACTTCGTTTTCCTGTTTTTAAAAAGTGTAAAGTTTCTCCTCTCAATAGAAGACCTCAGGTCATGCATCATTGGCCATTACAGCCCGAGTCTTGCCTAGATAAAACTGGCCCTGGTGAAGATTTGTTCTTATTACAATAAGAATAATTGAGACCAAAGGTTAACAGGGTGCTGACTCTACAGTTTGCCTCATTTACTATGATCCTAAGATCATAATGGCACCATTAGCAGTGTATATTTTGGATTTCAGACGGTGACTAAAGCCTCAGCAGATGACCTCAGCCTCATCGCTTTATTTCACAGTACTGCAGCGTTCTGGGTGGACTTGTGTTCTTCAGAGGAATCCGAGATGGATCCGACTGCTTCTGATCCAATAAGGCAGCTGGTCTGGTCAGGGGAAAACACACATGGGATCCGCATTTCAAAACTGCAAAAAGACCAAAGAGACAGTAAAACGGCTGGTTATAAACGCATAAGAACATACTTATTGTTCTCCAACAAGTTCCCACTAATGGCCATGCTCAATTTATTTAAAAAAGTCCTTCTGAAGTAAAGATTCTGTTTGAAAGAACAGTACAAAATTTGTTTGAAAGTGGAATGGTTTAAAATTGCTTGAATGTTTAAACTGGCAACACTTAAAAAGATGTGCAAATGATAAACTAGCCGGCAATGATAATGCCATCAACTGATGGGAAGCCATTTTCGAGTCATAATAGAGAGAAGACGTGTACAGTTGAATCTGTTTTCAAATTACTGATTTGATCTGATATTCTGATATTCATTTACTCATGTAACCTACATGTTATAGTGAAAAAATGCCAGAATTTCCTGCAGTGTAAGTGGGGAAAAAACCTGTGGGAACGAGTCAAATTATGCACAATACCTACAATCACGTGCCAAAATCGATTAAACATTTTATTATACATATTTGTGAAACAAATTTCCATGACTTTTCCAGGCCTGGAAATTGCCATTCTAAAATTCCATGACCATTCGAACCCTGTAAACAGAGTGTTACTGTCAGACTGGGAAGAGAGGAGCTGCAACAATGTCATATATGTGAAAAATAATGTATTTCTTTTGAACATTCAAGCAAGAAAACCCTGTTCTAGTACAGCCCAAAAACAAAATCAATGGCAAAGATTTGAAAAAGGGCACAATAGGTTCTCTTTAATCTTTTCTTGACTTCTAAAATTGGTCTGATGACATGAGTGAAGCAGGACATTTGACCAGTGTCTTCAGTGTCATCAAAACACAGTCAGTTTGTTTGATTGGCCAAGTTGAGAAGTTACGGACTGAACCATTTTTTTTAAACAGTAATTATTTTTTCTCTTCAATACATTTTAAAGTAAATTTAAAGGGATTTTCTTTCTTTCTTTAATGCCATGCCAGCTTCTATGGCTATATTCATGGCGAGATACAGGTTTAATTATTAAAAAAATGAAGCTAAATAAGATGTTTAAGATTCATTAAAAAAAAACAAAAACAACTTAAAACAGAAAAATCAACAGAATAAAACAAGTTCTTTAAATGGGTAGAAGTATTACAGTCCAGCAAAATATGTTTAATGGACAGTGGATTCAGGCAAGATGGACACATTGGGTAGTTTTCACCTGATAGTAAAACTTTATGTGATAGTCTTGAGCGTCCTATCCGGCATCTTGTATTAACAACTTGATCCCAGCGACTATTACAAGGGAGTATATGTCTTCTCCCAACATCCAGATTTAATTTGTGTAATTTGTTGTTTAAGCACTAATCCCATTCTGACTGCCATTTGTTTTTTGGTGCATGTATTTAAAGTTGGTTTCAGGTCTGTGAAGGGTATAGAACATTTTACTGATTCTGCAGATAATGCTTAAAAGGGATAGTTCACCCAAAACTGAAAATTCTGTCATCATTTACTCACCCTCATGTTGTTTCAAACCTGTATGAATTTCTTTCTCCTGCTTAACACAAAAGAAGATATTTTGAAGAATATGGTTAACCAGACAACTGATGGGCCCCACTGAATGTCTGGTTACCGACATTCTTCAAAATATCTGTTGTGTTCAGCAGAAGAAAGAAATTCATACAGGTGTGGAACAACATGAGGGTTTGCAATTGTTTATTTATTTGATAGGAACAATGCATGTTAATGAACATTAGTATACAATTTCAAAGTATGATGATAGAAAGGATGGATAATTGTTTAATACTTTTGTAACCTGGCATAGATAAATTTTGAACTGAGAAACAAAAACACGCCCAAGCACCTTTCAATGGCGATAGCCCAAACTGCTCCTCCTGCCTCCCGGCGTGACCGACCACATGTTACGATGCTCTTGGATTTTCTGGAAGACGTTTCCATTCCTCCTCTTCTCCTTTTTGTATTTTTTCATTTTCTTCACCTAATCGAGGAGGGAAATGATATGACTCAGTATCTTGTGTTACACTAGTTAATATATAAAAATACTGTGCACAGTATACATACGTTTTATTAAAAAAAAAAAAAAAAACGTATGGCAGTAAAATATCCCAACTGACTAGTAGTCTAAGATGCAACTATAGTCATTTCCAGTCAAAATGAGTTTCCTGGAGTAAGCAATGCTCAAAAATATTGAAATATTTAAGTTGTAGTCCTCACTTTTCCACTATCAAACTCCCTGTCCCACTCGTCAAGGACAGTATCGTTTTTGGCATAGCGTACATCCTCTATGGCGTCTCTGCTGATGGCCGACGGATCTCCATCCCAACTGAGAACTGATGGAGGAAATCATTCAAAACACTGTCAGTATTTCAGGTCATGGTAAGAATTAAAGCATAGGTGCAACTGAGAACTATGATTGATCTTAAAGGGTTAGTTTACCCAAAAATGAAATATCTGTCATTAATTACTCACCCTCATGCCACAGCTTCGGCCAATACTGAGTACACTACGTCAACTACGTATGACAACGGTTCAAATTGTTGAATAAAGTCCTTATTTGTGTTTAGTTTTTGCACACAAAAAGTATTCTCGTCACTTCTTAATATTAAGGTTGAACAACTGTAGTCACGTTGACTTAATGTTTGTACTACTTTTCTGAATGTCAAAATGCCTATGAGTGGTTCAGATACCCTCTGATTTCATCAAAAATATCTTAATTTGTGTTCTGAAGATGAACAAAGGTCTTACAGGTGTGGAACGACATGAGGGAGAGTAATAAATGACAGAAATTTCATTTTTGGGTGAACTAACCCTTTAATTCCTCCTAAAAATTGTCCTTCATAAGAAAAAAAAAAAAAAAAAAGGTAAAAGTAAAAACATTTAATAATAGTTCAACTGCCAAGTATTTCTTATTTTTTTCCATCTGAACACAAAACAAGCACACTTCCATTTGAAATATATCAGAACACAAACAGAAATTGTCCATTAGAATTTAAAATAGACAAACATGTTAAGATTCAAGAATAAATCCTAACCTCTCCAATTGTCAGGAAAGCTGAGAAGTTTTGCACACAAGGTTCGGTTGACTTCTGACCGACAACTCACCCTCAGTTCCATAGGCTTTATCTGAGGAGTTCTTGAGGAGCTCCTCGACAACATCACAGCTTTTCTTGCCATCCCAGCCCTTAGGGGCGAAGCACGGGCCTTTCCTCGACACGCCCTCCGCTTCCTGATGGTTCTGCTTGCGCTTGTAGCCGTCCTGAACCTGGCTGTCCCAAACAATCACTGCAGCTGTAACAGAAAATGCCAGAAGGTTAACGCTGAAATATGACGTCAGATATTAGTACACGCCAAGAACCCAAAAGCCACTTAGAAAAGTGTGTTCTGGTGTATAGTTCATTTGAAGTCCAGTACAGTTCACATTTAAAATAAACACAAGCCAGCCTAAAGTAAATAGTAAAGGGGTGATGGATTGATGTGCTTCAAGCTTGTCCTGACAAAAACTTGCATTCTTTTTGTGGTGCATAAGTGTCTTTTCGACCTTTGGATTTTGTGGTGAAACATGACTTGGATGAATATATAAGCCCATCAAACAAAATCATCCTAGCTGTTAGAAGTAAAGACCTAATAAAACCAAAAGTTTTAATAAATAATAAGTGAAACTTTTGTTTCCACCAATCAGCACTGTCTAAAACACCAAAAACCCTCATGTCTATGATCTTACAGCAGGGAGTGTATTTATACCTGTATTCAGTTTACTAGGTTTCTGCATATCCGGGTTTCCCATCGGACTAGGAGACTCGTCTCCATTGGTCTCTTGAAGCTCCCTGTGATGTTTTTCTTTATTCCTCGGCTTTTCCTCCTCTTCTCTTAAGTCTTTTTGTTTTCTCTTTTTCTTTTTCTTCTTGGTCTCTCCTAGGTCCTGTGTCTTTGCATTTGCACCTCCAACCTCTTTTACAACAGCACTGGAAGAAAAGCAGCACCATTTACCAGGTTAAATGAATGAAGTTGTACTGTACTTAATGATATGCACATTTAAAGATATATGATATTAAACATAGGGATGTAGCAGCCACTGTCATTTTTTAAAAATAATGGCACTGACTTTAACTACAAAATAAGTTATAATATAAAAGTTTGAAAAATGCCTTTTGGTTGGACGCAAAGTTCAGTTTTCAGCTTCAGTTTTGATATGTACAGCTGAGCACATAGCCTTTAAATTGTACTCCCAGAGCTTGACGCTTACTTTTTTCTCCAAGAAGCACATGTGCTCATAAGTTGAAAAATTTAGGATCGCATTAAAAACTTTAGGTGCGCAACGCAAATTTTTCAAATGTGTTTTAGCTTAATAAGGGGAAATAATGAGACATTATAAGAACACCACAAGAAGTACACAAGGTTTTTAAATATTTTTGCTTCAAACCGTTTTTAATAATTATATAATTATTTATAGTCCTATTTTAAACTGTATAGGCTATATAGGCATGTGACGGCATCAAATTTTCATTTAACGATAATTGCTGAAGCTTTTATCATGGTAGCCTATATGATACAGATGCACTGAATTAGGTTAGAATAAAGTGTGGTCCTCCAAACAGGTTTAATAACTTTTTTCGTAAAAATAAATAGAACTCTGAACATTTAAATATACAATTAAACAACACACCCACAAAAAAAAAAAAAAAAAAAAAAAAAAACCTGTATAAAGCAAACAAATGTTTCAAACAGATTAAAGTGCAAAAAAACTATATAGGTGACACTTTACAATAGGGTCCCATTAGTTAACATTAGTTAATGCATTAAGTAGGCTAACATTAACAATAAGCAAAAGCTTGATACAGTAGTTATTATTTTTTAAGGTTAATTAGGTTAACTAAAAGATGTTTAAGATTCATTTAAAAAATAAAAAAATAAATAAATTTGGATTTACTTGGTTAAAAGCCTTTTCCAAAGAATCAACAGAATAAGTTCATTAAATGGATAGAAGTATTACAGTTCAGTAAAATATGTTTAATTAGCAACTTTTAATAATGTACACAAAAAGAAATACTCAAAAAAAAAATTGAGGCAACTATTTGCATCAGATTTGTAAGTATTTTGAACTCTAGTTGCAAGTATTTTGATATAATTTGTGTTTGACCAAATAGACTTTACATGTCTTCAACATGCACAACAAGTAATTTCAACTCAATTTTCCTTGTAAACACAACTCAAACTCAAGTGAGTAAGCGCCAATAAAATTAGACGTAAAAATAACTGGTACTACATGCATTAGCTCTTTCACTATTTACATTTCTGCTGTTCCATCAGCGCCATCTGCCGTCAGAGAGTGAATGTGCATTTCCATTCAGTGTGTCTCTTTCACTCGTTCTGTCATGTGCTTCTCATCAGTGTTATTTAATTAAATAATCACCTTTTGACGTTTTACAATCATATTAGTCTTTACATAACCAAACTGAAAACCTCTTCAAATGATAAGACGTTTGTTAAACCATTTTGCGCAGGAGGTAAGCAGTAATCCTACTGTGACTTCTCTGCCTCACGGCAAATCAGTTATGACCAGATCAGGAGCCGAGCTGATCGGACAAACTTTTCAGTAATCAACTTACCACTTTGAAACTGTGGCTCCATTTCTGAGCTCTTCCAGCTGCTCCACGTGTTTGTGCTTCTTTTTCTTTTTGGGGACGGGGTCTGCTGCTGGCCGGCCAACTGGAGGCACTGACTGAGGTTTGGTCTGACAATTCTCTGCTGCTTTAGATGACTCAATCTTATTTCCCTTGGCTTCTGAGATGAGGCTCCAAGTTTCTCCAAGACACCAGTCCTCATCTTGATGGGGCTCAAGATGGGATTGCACGCTCTCCCTCTGGACCTCAAGACCATCTGCCTCCTGCTCACGTTTCCTCTTCTTCTTCCTTTTCTTCTGCCTGTGTTCAGTACTTGGCTTTGGTTCTTCTGGGGGTGAGGCTTTAGGGGCGTCCTGCTCTACTTCCGAATGTCGGCGTTTTAGTTTCTTTTTCTTCTTTTTTAGCGTGGGACTGGCGAGTTCCTGGGGAAGTCCTGTAGTTGAGGCTGACAGGATCTGGCTCTGGATTGGTCTGGGTGTACGGGGCGGCTGAGGCTGAATGCCATTGGTCTGTGTGGAGAGAGCATGAGCGGGCGGCTCCAGAGTGGAGGAGGGCTGTTTAAGGGGACTTGAAACTTTAGGAAGGCGAGTTGAAGGTGGAGACTGCAGGTTGAACGAATGAGTTGAAAATCTGAGCAAAGGATAGAAACACTTTAATTGTTAGAAGTTGAGATGACAGAAGTACTTCGTTTTTTATTTTACTATCAACTTGTTAATGTAACATAGGGCTAGGTATTGACACAAAATTTCATGATTTGATTCGATTTCGATTCAATTCTGATTTCGATTCGATGTCGATTAATTGGCACATGTATCAGGTACAGTACATGCTAATTTTTCCAAGGGAAAAAAAAAAAAAAAAAAAAAAAAAATCTCTCAACTAATGCTGTAAACTATACAGCATTAGAATCCCACTTGGTACATTACTATAATATTAAAGTAAAAAGCAATTGATTTGTATAGGCTACATTTAAATTACACATGGATTTTTGTTTTATAATAATGTTCTAATAACTTTATGACAATTAAGTTTCAGCTGTTTTTTGAAATTGAAATGGGTTGTCAAGATACATGAATTTATTCAAACATATATTAAATACTGAAAAACAGGTTAAGTAAAAAAAATACAATGAATATGCAATATAATGTATATATTTATCAAAATGCTCATCTCTAGAGTTAATTTTTCTAGCTAACTATCAAGTTTTTGGACAATAAATGTAACATTATGTGACATTGTTTACAAGACATTTTATTGACGTCTTTCCCTGGTTGAAACACTGATTGAGTGATTACATAAGACATGTAAGTTGTACTGTATCTTTTAACCTTATATTCATTCATGTTTATTTCATACTATAACTAATAATAATTGTTTGAATTTCATAATAAATTGACAATTTGAAAGCTAGGATTTTGTTTCACATCAGAAGTAACAAAGCTCAAAGCGATTTATTAGATGGGAGGCGCGACAGTTTTGTTCATTCATCAACTAAAAACAGCATAGACTAAATGATCGATTCTTGGCATTATGAATCACTATCAATTCATCAAAATTAGAATCAATTAAAGTTAAGAAATCTTTTAACCCAGCTCTAAATGTAACAATACCTATCTGTCTTTCTGCAGTACCATTACTACCAAAAAATTTGGGAAAGGTATCGATTATATAAGTGTTGCCTGCATATGCCTTTTCAATAAAAAAATAATAATTACAGTGTGTGTGGCAGCAGTGTGTTGAAATTCCTCAAATACTCTGGTTAGGGGTTTGACAAAGGGATAGATTTCAATTTTACCATTGTTTACTCAACCTAACATTTTTCTAAAACTTTATGACTTCTTTCTTGAGAAAGAAATTTTACTCTCAACACTCTGGTGTTCCTTGTCTAGCAGTCAAAAATTAAAAAAATTTTCTCTCAATGAAATGAATGTACTACATTTAGGTTAATGTTTTTCATTTAATATTTTAGGGGATTTTATTTAAAAAAAAAAATAAAACAGAAAAATTTAGTAGGATTAATCTATATTTATTTATACAGTGAAGACTATGCAGTGGTTTTACATTTGATAAATTTCTGTTGATAGAGACTGTTCTGTTTTTTATTACTACTATTATTTATTTCACAGGAATGCTATATTTTTAAGTTGTACCTAAACCTCTCTAAGAGAGGAAATGGAATTATTTTGCACATGATGCTTGCCAATAAACAGTTGTCAATTCATGATACTTTCTCATCTCTTTTTTTTTTTATACTTAAAACACATTGTTGTTAAAAATAGCTAAATAACCCCAGTGGGTCTGTCTGAAGCCTTCTATTTGTTATGTAGTATTATTTATTACAGTGATCGGTATCGGCCAATACTGCTTCCAGTAATTGGCAATCGGCCCCAAAATCCCTGATCGGAGCACCCTTAAAATGCAAAGCAGCTCTGATTCAGCACAAAGCTAAAGCCTACATCTAAACTTCAAATTAACTCATGCAGCGACATCTCTTCTCTGAGGATGTTTACTGGCGTGAGGGCAGGGCAACCTGTCACTCACATGAGATCAACCAATAGCAAACTACAACCATTAATCAATTCCCCATGGACAAAATCAAGCCCCGCCCTACATTTGTTCTTGTTTGAGAAGCCACTTCATTAGATATACATCACAATAGGGAAGAAAAGACTAATCGCAACTTCCGTTTCATGCTGACTTTAAATCAAATCTACTCTAAGCTCTACATATCAGAGAGAGAGTGAGTACCTGTGGAGCGGGTGAGTTGAGGCCTGGCTGAGAAGATCACTGGACAGATGAAGAGATGAAGGGGGCGGAGCCTCAGTGCTGCTGCTCGGGCTCTGCCGGGGACTGGCCTGCAGTTATTGACATAAATAAAAACTTTGTGGTCTAAAAAAAATATAAAATAAAAAAACATAGCCATGAAACGTGACAATGACAAAGGGACCCATATGGGGGAAGAAATCATCAAGACCAAACAAAAAAAGAAAAAGAAAAAAAAAAAAAAAGTAGGAAGGGGGAAGGGAAAAGAAAGTGTAGCAGAGAAGAATTAGAAATTGTTAGAAATAAAAAATAAAAAAAAATAAAAGAAATTTTTAAAAAAGGACAGCAGTGCAGACTGCGAACCGACAAAACAGACATGAGCTGAAGAGTAAACGTATTATTATTACAGATTATTGGCCGTTATGAGCAAAATCTCACAAAGTCTTTCAACATCTGTTCGTCTACGAGGAATGAAGTGGACAAACATGGGCAGGCAAACAAACAAGCAGTCTTGAACGCCACCAGCAGATGAAACGAGGGTGGGTTGAGCTGGCAGACTAACCTTCTTGGCGGACAGGGCGAGTCGTTTGGCGGGCGGGGGCGACATGGTGCTGACGGCCTCTGATGTGACATTGGTGAGGGCCTGGGGTTTGAGCTTCACCACCTTCTGCTCCTCTGAGTTAACGCGCTCCATGCTCTTAGCTGGAGATGATGCAGCGTTCACACTAGACGTGTCGCCAACAGGCGCGCTCCTCGTGCCAATAGACTCCTGAGAGAGAGAGAGAGAGAGAGAGAGAACACAAACCACATGTGAGACTAACATCAAACTGCGTTCACTCTACTTTCATAATGTGAATATTCAATGAATATGTAGTGTTGACTAAATGAGTGGAAACATCTTTGAAGTTGGTATGCAGCAGAAAACATAACTTCTGTTTATAGTAGGGCTGCACGATATATCAAAATAAAATTGATATTGTAATATGGCTGCAGTTTAATTAAACATACCACTGTTTTCAAAGTAAAGTGTGGCGTTTACACACCTGAGCTGCATGCGTGTAAATTAACTCTGAAATATTTTTATTTGCCAGAAACCCAACGAAATAAAAGTCCGATGGGTTAGTGTTTGAAAATGAAGAAATTAAAACATAAATATTAATATTGTAATTTTAGGTTTTATTTTAATTTTTAGTAAAGTTTTATTTCTTAATTTTTATTTTATAGTACAATACAGTATTACAATATATTTCTTGTTTAATTTTTTAATAATAATCACAATAAAACCATAAATTATTCTATAGTCATATTGAATTGGTAAAAAAAAAAAAAAAAAAAAAAGTGGAGAAAACCACATTTTTCAACACGAGAAAAAAAAAATGGTGTAAGATTTACTTTAAAAAATTCACTCAAAAAAAAAATGAAGTAGAAATACTGAAATATTATTTTCTTGTAAAATGTACTCCAATAATTGTTATTCAGCTTAAATATTTTTATTACCATGAAGCTTTTCCTAAATCGTTCAGCCCTCAAATAATTTTGCCATTTAAAAAGTCTTCAGAGTAAACAGTATTTTTTTTTTTTTTTTTTACTTTTTAAAAATTATTTTTAAAATTTATATTTTCTATGCAGATGCAACAATCACCCCACTCACTGTAGAATGATTAATTCTTTCCAAATACAGCTGCTATTCATGTCATCTGGTGAAACATCCTGTATTTTTTTTTTTTTATGGTCACAAAAAAAAATAAAAAATAAAAATAATATCACAATGTCAGTTTTTTCCCCAATATTGTGCAGCCCATGCCATTATACCGAAACTCTTGCAGAACTGTCAAAGTACACTTTGCTTGACAAAATCCAGCACTTAAACAGCACACTCAGGTCCACGGAGACTTACTTTAGAGTCGGAGGAGGTGTCTGCTGAGGAGCTGTCAGACAGGGATTTGAGTGAGGTAGATGATGGCAGGCCACGGCCCTCGCTGTTGCTCCTCTTGTCGGTGTCGGGTTTGGGGAGGCCGTTGGATGGAGCAGGGGTGCTGCTGCGGGACTGAGGCTGAGGTATGGGCTTCTTCACTTTCTTAAAGGACTCCTCGATCAGTGTGGGTCCACTGGGCGGCTTGGGCAGGGCATGAGACGTGCCTGTACCATTAGACATCTTCGGCGATTGGACCCCTGAACAGTTCCTGGCTACTGGAATACCAAGCCCTCCATCCACAGACTGGATTTTTCTCAGCTGAGCGGGATCAAGCTTCTGTAAGAGGAAAAATAAGATGTTTTTTTTTTTTTTTTTTTTAAATGTGATGTTAGCATGTTAGTTGTGCCAGTGGCAACAATGTACTAAAAAACAGGAAAGTTTTTCGAGTACAGACAACAACGTTGTCAAACGATCCCCGTTCACACGCATCCGCTTCAATTTTCAATTCTTTTGCTTCAATGAAAGGTTAGATTTTTGTGATTTTTTTGAATAAAAGGTCAAAAGGATTAACAATGCAGATTTATTTTCACAAGCGACTTTGTTCATATTTACCAATAATTCTGACCAGTACTGTAAATGCTTCAAACTGTAAAGGTTTCATTATATTTATTTGAGATTATTTCTGAATGTAATAAAATCCCCCCCCCCCCCTTTCAATGTAAATCTGCTGGATTTTGTTTAGCGATTCCTTTATGTTTTTATTCAAATCAAATCTCCAGATGGTGTTAGACGTGCCTACCTTTGCAACCTGTGGCGAAGACAAAGGTCCATTGAATGTGCTCTTCTTCAGCTGCTCCGGTGTCATGTTAGTTCTGCCAGAGTGCACCATGTTCTGCTTTATATTTGAAGCATCTGTATTTTTCTTTTCAGGGATCCTACAATTCAAATGATTTAATTGTAATAATGAAGCATCTCTACTGGCTACTGAAATATGAACAGCAGAAGAAAGAGTATAAATATTACCTCAGGTAAAAGAGGACATAAGCCTGCTGATTAAGGACAACCTTGATGTTACTGGAATGCACCATTGAGTCATTCATCTGGTACCACTGCCCATTACTGGCCTATCAAAGGATATTTGCACCAGAATGTTAACCAAACAAATTAAAAATGCAAAAGACAACACATTATCAACTTTTTCACCTATGTGCTAGTTAATTTAACAAATTTACCTAAAACACAATATACAGTCTCGCACCCAGCTCTTCGTGTCTTCCACCAATGTATTTTTGTTTTGTTTTTGTCGAATTAACAGGGGACTAACAGGAGTTTCTAGTCATGCATCAAAGGTTTTATGTTCACCATATTAAAATACTGAAGTCATCTGAGGTCATTTTAGTAAAGCCAGTAGCTATAACGGCTTTTAGTCACAACAACTACAAAGAGCTCTCCTAACTTGCATTGGTACGAGGAAAAAAAAAAAAACCTGCAAAAACAGCCAGTACCAGCAGTAAATGGTAGTTCTATTATATAAATAATAAATAATAATAATTATTATACAAAAGACTTGACTGCTCAATGCTGCTATTGGCCAATCAGAATCAAATATTCCAGATAATAGTAATAACCAATAATAGCGACAGACTAGCAAGTTTTACCACAAGTAAAAAGAAGCATGGTTCTCGTGGTTTTTGGTACATGTACCAATGAACCCTTTTCACAGACTGATGATGTGTTTCCACAGTTACTAACATCATAAAAGTTAAATTTCCATTGTTGAAAAAAAAAAAAAAAAAAGAAAGAAAAGTAAATGTATAATATTATTCGGTGTTATATTACCTTAGCAATAATTTTCAGAAAACTAGAGTGTTTCTAATCCAACATCTGATGGAGTGATGGCAAATTTGACATTTTCAATATTTATTTCCTCATTTGGAAAGTCATAAAAACACTATTGTGAATTTTTCTTTTGCTATTGGAACAAATGGGAACACGCACACAAAAATAATATTTGTTGAAGTTTTTGTTCACCACTATAGAGGTTTACCAAACACTGACAACTTCCACTTTTGAGAACCTCGGAAGTGTGAAAAGGGTAAATTGTAGTATCAAGATAAACCATTATGTTATTTCCTGCTACATTTATTGCTTCATAAATTAAAATGAGCTTATTTTAAAAGTGCCTCTATTATGCTTTTTCAGATATTTCTGTTCATGCAGTGTGTAATATAGCACTTTGTGATTGTTAAAGGTCTGCAAAGTTTCAAATTACAAATAAATGGCGTTATTGTCTCCCAAAAGAAAGAACTGTTTCTGAACTGCCTGAAACAAGCCGACAGTAATTCCTGTCTTACTTTCTGCACGAACCTACGTAGGTTTGTAACAGATTTGCATAATGCCATGGTCCAATGGTCTTCACTGGCTGTGTGTAAACAATGTCTACTTTGACCCTCAAACACTGTAGTTGTAGTTGTAGCTGAAGCCTAGCAGAGTTTGGTTCGTGTTGTCGACATGTCGAGAAGACGCTGTTTTTTGTGCTGCCAAAGCAAATCTTCTTTGCATGCACTTCAAAGGGATGAGGACTCGGGCTCGAATTGACATGGTGAAACTGACGTCATTGTTACTGTTCGCTGTGTATCACTGTATAGGAAGATCCAGAGCTGAAATTCAGATATGGTAATGGCCGTTTGATTTCCGACATGCGCTATAAGTGATAGACAAGGGCGCTTGTTGGTTTCTGCTGTAAAACCTTTCTGACAAAACGTATTTAGGGTTCTTTTTTTTTTTTTTTTTTGCAAATGAATTCTTCAATTGGTAGTGTAGGGCCCTTTGATTTCCGCAAAAACACGGACAGAATCACAGAATCCAGTCATAAAAACAGAATTTAGTAGAGATGCACCGCTGTATCGGCCAATAATCGGTATCAGCCGATAAAAGCTATTATTATTTCCTGTCAATCAAAGGGTGCGGAAAAACATGTTCAGACTGCAACTCATACATAATGTGTGTGAAGAAAATCGCTCGTGTTGAATTTTAACGCATTAACAGCTTAAAAATAGTGACGTTAAAGCAGGCTCTTTTTGACCGTATCAATCACCCGTAGTTCAAGCCAGGGTTGCCAGGTCTGCGTTTTTTTTCCTACATCAAATATTATTTGTAGCGCCTCCCATCCAATAATCGCAAAAGATTTGTGCTTTATTACTTCTGATAAGAATAAAAGTTTAAGTTTTCAAATTCTGTCCATTTTATCATGAAATTCAAACAATAAATGGCGTTTTGAAGCTCTTAAATGTGACGTGTCAGATCGCTGTAATGACTCAGTTCAGGCGGCAGCGCGGAGCGTGAGTCTTTTCTTCCTCTTACAAGTTATATCTTGAAAAACATGAATGAACATCAAAGGTATGTTGAAATACATTGTAGGCTACACCTTACCAGAATGTATCATGTCTCATGTAATCACTTTATTTGTGTTTTATTTGTGCGGAAAGACGTCGATAAAACAGCTTGTGAACAATGTCACATCATGTCACTTTTACCTCAGGAATGTTTTCCAGTGTTCACAGTTCCAGCTATGTACATATATATATATATATATATATATATATATATATATATTACACACACACACACACACACTAGAGAGGAGCTTATTTACTGTTAATTATATGTTTGTGCAAATTTGCCATGAAGACAAGTGCTTATGAAAACTACCTTATGTGACACTAAGTTTTATACATTTCAGTTTTTATTTGAGTGTAATTATTATATCTGAAAATAAACAGCAGCTGAATATAATACCTCTGTTGTAAACTGTAACCTCTAATATTGTAGTGTACCAAATGAGAGGGTTCCCTGTATAGTTTGCAACATTATTTGGGAGAGGTTTTTTTTTTCCTTAAGAAAAACCAAACTATCTGTATCAGTATCGGCCGATATCATTCTGAATAAGCGGCTATCGGTAGCGGCAGAGAAATTTATCATCGATGCATCTCTAGAATTTAGTATATAACGCGGAATGTAATGGAATTTGTCACATTTTTGATGAATGAATAAAAAGCAGGTCAGTACACTTAAATCAAATCGCGATATAGACTAGTGTCTGTGAATATTAAACCACAAATAGACTATATAAATATGAATCCTGCATGTCTGTGTGCCTCTGAAATGAATGACGTGGAAGCACGGTTTCATTTACCTCACACACACACAAAGAAGCACGTGCGACGCTCGCTGTGTTTTCATCCTCTGTCGCTTCACTATATGAGGAAACGAACGCACGAAATTCATATCCAGAGCCGCTCTGAAAGTCACTTCATCAGCATTTAACCGCAGAGAAACTCAAAGCTCTCGGCAACCCGTCAAAACAAAAGTTCAATTTAACTTGACAGAAGCATATTAGTGTTGTACAGTAGAATTTAGATAAATTAATTTTATAATAAATTATTAAAACTATCTTTAAAGGAATAATCTTAGTTTTTCTTCCATGTTTTAAATTTTACCAGTAAAGCTCTGTTATGCAGCACATTGTTTGACAAAAAAAAAAAAAAAAAAGTTTAATTTCACAATTAAAAGATAAATTAAATGGTATGCATTCATTTGATTGCCGGAAAAATTAAAATACGGAACAGAATTTCTGAGAATAATATTTCATAAAAATACTTTTTTTTTAATTAATAAATTTTGTTGTTTTTAAGAATTTAATTAATTAGACATGCTTTTTGATTATTAAAATGTAATTAAACCATTAAAAGTTAAAACAGAAAACAGAATTTGGTAAAAATAAAACAGAATTTGAGGGCAAAGAATAAAATGTATATCATAGGGCCCTAAAAAAACAAAAAGTATTTTTTTTTTAACTTTTAATAAATTGTTGGTAAATTGGATAAGTTTCATTATTTCAATTAATTAGACATGCTTTTTGATTACCAAAATGTAATTTATCCATTAAAATGGAGTCCAAAAAAAAAAAAAAAAAAAAAAACACCACACACACACACACACACACACAGAAACCAGAAAATTAAAACAGAAAAAAACGGAATTTGGGAAAAAATAAAACGGATTTCAGTCAGGTATTGTATCAAAGTCATAATTTTGGTATAGCGACAACACTAGAGCAGAGTAGACCAATCACAGCAGACTGGGACATCTGACCAATCAGAGCAGAGCAGGCTGTCGCAAAGGAGTTTAGAGAGACCAAATCCTTTTTTAAACCATTTCAGACACTGTGAGACGAGAGGTGACGCTGCAATTATGAGAAAGTTAAAGTGTTTTTTGTCCTTGGATGCATGTAAACCTATTGTAGGAGACCTCCAAAAAAAATAGGAACCAGCATAATAAGGGCACTTTAAAAAAAAAAAAAAAAAATCTGAAATGATTAAATAAGCAGGTTTTATTTAAAAGCCATACTACATGGCACTCACCTTGACATAGCAGTAGTAGTGTCCAGCATGGCAGCTGTAGCCCGAGTGCACAAGCACAGCATAGAGGCCGTACATGACAGGATCTCCAGTGCTCTGGGACATGTATGGACGAATGTTCAGGAACTCTGGGTAGCCGACATCCTACCAGAAAACCATCAATCAGTGGGTTGATCACAGACTAAAGGCCCGTTTGCGTGGCAGTGGCGTGTGTAGGCTGATACCTTGGTAATTTTCCCTCCACTGAAGTTGGCGAATCGTTTAAGTGACAGTGTCAGCACATTTGATGTTCTGTGAACTGTGAACCGCTTAGAAGCTGGAACTTTCTTCTTACATCTAAAGCAAGAAAAGAAACAACTAATGCTGAACAGAGTCTCCAGAGAGTGGTTGCTTACCGGATCAAGAGCTTGACTGGCCTGCACGAATATGTTTTGTTGGTATTGTATATAAACTTCTAAGAAAGATTGGTGTACAACTCACTTGGCACACATGTAGGCATTCTCGCCACTCAAAACATCAGGCTTGACAAATAGTTCCAGAGCACGAACGATGTTGGCCGCTTGCTGAAATAGAAAGTGAGAGAGAGTTAATGTTATTCAGAGGAGATTTCAGCCTGGGACAAAAGACATTCATCACCCTGTCATGGCTGAGCCACAGGGCTTTGAAAAACAGAATCTCACCCGAATCTCCAGAGCGATGTCCAGGTATGGGTCATAGGTATCTGACACACTTTTACAAACAGAACACTTTACTGCAAAAACAGAGAAAACAAAATAAAGACACTGATTAATGCCTCGTACGCTACCGTTCGAAAGTTTGGGAAAATGGTTTTCAGTATTGATAAGAATAAGAAATGCTTCTTGAGCAGCAAATCTGCATCATAGAATGATTTCTGAAGGATCATGTGACACTAAAGACTATCCACCCATCAGGCTGGGTGACACAGCTAAAATATCTCAATTATATCCTCATGCATTTTTATTATTGTTGATTTTGCCAATGATTTTTTTCTATAGCCAACAAAATCATCACATCTTTCTTTGAAGCTCAATGCATCATGGTTAGCCTCTAAATTGATGGTGTTTGTGCTCACCTCTTGACCTCAAATAACCCCCAAAAATCTGGTGGACCAGCGTGGTGGCCTGTGTCTGTCTGTCCAGCCTGTGAATAAAAGGGCGCGTTACTCCTCTGATCCAGTAAAACAAACTCTGGGGGTTTCACTAACAAACTCTTTGTGGTCTTACTTGGGATATCCGTTCAAACAAGCTTTCTGCATGGCATCGATGGTGTAACGCAGAAACTCGTGAGCATCCTCTTGGCTCCCAAATCGAAAATGGCGAGCAATTTCTGAAGGATAAAAAGTAAATAAAAAAAAATAAAAAATCAGGTTATGTTAGAGGATAATTGAAGAAAGGGAGCAGGATAAAGAACAGAAACGACACTCCCGGGAGTATCTGGGAAAACAGTTTTATGACTCAACACTTAGTCACAGGCTGCCACAGTAGTCATCAGCAGCACTTCCTGTAATGTGCAAGTAATCTCTAAGCTTAAAAAGCCATTTGGAAATGTTGCATGTTTGTTTGAACAAACTTGGGTCGGCCATTAGAGGAAGCTCTTACTTTTCAGATCTCGGATGAATGATACAGGTTTGATGGCATTGCCCGTGTTGGCAAAGGCTTGGATGATGTGGTTCTGCATTACGCAAATCATGCAGAATCCTGATTGGTGACCTGAAGGAGACAAAAGAGAGATTTTACATCAGTAATCATAGTGAATTCCAGACAGGAAACATCCTACGGGACAAACCAGCTTTTATTTAAAACCAATTATACTCTAAACCAGTGGTTCTCAACCAGGGGCTTGGAACACTTCCAAGAGGGGTGGCTTCAGGTGATTTAAAATAATAAAAAAAAATAAAAAAAAGTCATGGTTTTTAGCTTATTTTAAAGCTTGTTTTGTCTATTTCAAATGGTTCTTTCAACAACTGTTTTTTGTTTTAAAAGTCCAAGGCCTAAATGTATGATTTCCAGACAATGAAAAGTCATGGAAATTTCTGTAATGAGTATGAATTTTCTAGACATGTCAAGCTCTAAAATATTTTATTGGGCAGAAACTGGTGTATGTGTGAATAAAAAAAAAACACCTCATCCCATCATCACAAACAACTGGAATCATCATGTAAATTCATTGGTCAAAAAAAAAAAAAAAAAAAAAAAAAAAAATTTAGTTCTTGAAACACCTGCAATAATGGAATTTAATTATTTTAATATCTTGCCACTCCTAGTTTCTGTAAATAAAACGGTTTGAAAACAAGCAGCTTTGTCATTCTAGCAGAAATATCGGTTGGACTTAGTGTACTTACAAAAGTACTGAGCAGTGTAAGCCAACTACATGGCTAAAGTTAAGGTTTAGGGGTAGCTTCAGGGTTAGTACCTAGTTAGTGTCATTACTACAATAAGTACATAGTATTTTAATGCGAAACAGGACTGTAAAATAAAGTGCTACCGAAATATCTTAGCCTACATGGGCTGAATATTGTCTTAAAGGAACACTCCACTATTTTTGAAAATAGGCTAATTTTCCAACTCCCCTAGAGTTAAACAGTTGAGTTTGACCGTTTTCGAATCCATTTAGCCGATCTCCGGGTCTGGCGGTACCACTTTTAGCTGCAGCTTAGCATAGTTCATTGAATCTGATTAGACCGTTAGCATCTCGCTCAAAAATGACCAAAGAGTTTTGATATTTTTCCTATTTAAAACTTGACTCTTCTGTAGTTACATCGTGTACTAAGACCGACGGAAAACGAAAAGTTGCGATTTTCTAGGCCGATATGGCTAGGAACTATACTCTCATTCCGGCGTAATAATCAAGGAACTTTGCTGCCGTACCATGGGTGCAGCAGGCGCAATGATATTACGCAGTGCCTGAAAATAGGCTAACTTCCGTCAACATAACCAACGTGACCACCTGCTTGCACAAGGAGCGTGCCTTGCAACTACGGAGACATTTGGGAGAGATGATTCAGAAGATATTTACTTTGGTGCAGATCATGAACCATATTTTTTGCAGGCTGCAACTACACAAACTTAGTGCCGGTCACGTTGAAAGTTACCTAGCTGGGGACTATTTTCAGGCACTGCGTAATATCATTGCGCCTGCTGCATCCATGGTACGACAGCAAAGTTCCTTGATTATTAGGCCAGAATGAGAGTATAGTTCTTAGCCATATCGGCCTAGAAAATTGCAACTTTTCATTTTCCGTCGGTCTTAGTACTTACAGGTCTTAGTAGGTCTTAGTAACTACAGAAGAGCCAAGAGTCAAGGAAAAATATCGAAACTCTTTAGACCATTAGCATCTCGCTCAAAAATGACCAATCAAATCCAATGAACTATGCTAAGCTGCAGCTAAAAGTGGTACCGCCAGACCCGGAGATCGGCTGAACGGATTCGAAAACGGTAAAACTGTTTAACTCTAGGGGAGTTGGAAAATGAGCCTATTTTCAAAAATAGTGGCATGTTCCTTTAAACAGCAGTAGGCCTTGGAAGAAAAAGGTTGAGAACCACTGCTCTAAAGCATGAGAACACAATAAGCAACAGTCTGAAGAAAATCTTGCGGAGCAATTTAGTGAAAGTTAGTAAGCTGTCAACATTCGCATAGCTAGCTGTACACATCCAGTTCAAAGGCACAGACATGTTAACTACTAGGGATGTGCCCGAAGCTGAATACTATGTTGGGAAAGGAAATGACACATTCTACGGAGCCCCTAACATGGTGATGGGAAAAAAAAGAAAAAAAAAAGAGATATGAGGAAAAATACATTTCAATGCTTTTGTGTTCTCTCACAATTATAAAGTTGTGTTGTATATAATTTGCAGAAATCAGGGAGCTGCTATCAATATGCGAGGTTATGAAATCACTTTTGAATGCATGCTCGCTATATACTTTATTTCTGCCATGTTTTGTTTATGCTTGTAAAGGTTGCTTCACAGCAGTGTTGCCATGTCCACATATTATAAGCGTTTTTGGGGTTGTCCGTTCTCATTTAAGCTTGGCTCATACAGCGATTGAATTTCTGGAGTTATTAAAGTGAGCAGGAGCGGGTCGCGATATTTCTTATTTTCAGCATAAAGCATTTCCATTTATTTCATTTTTAATGGGCTTTGCCCATTTGCTTGCAAGATCTGGCAACACGAATGAGTCCGGCTCGTACCGCTTTTCCTGTGGTTTCTTACAAAAATTCTATGCAGTGTGTACGGAACAGGATTAAGCATTAAAAAAAACTTAGCTGCAGTGAGTATGTGGCCAGGATCTGTTGCACACCAGGATGATCCATGGGACTTTTATTATGCTTATGCTGCAGTCGGCCGCTTCTACTCTTTCCGTTGCGTATATGTGGAGTAACACAGCGCTGTTTTACACGGTTAAAACCATCATACTAAATACATTTGAGTGTGTTGAAAGTTGTTATAACATTACTCTGTGCGTTCACTTGACGGCTGGTGTAAGAGACTTGTTGCACTTTGTTGCAATCTATCAATATTAGAATGTCATTAATAAAAAAACTGGATGACATGCAATTAATTTAAAAATACATTGTGGAAATTTTTGATGTTATATATTTTTGATGGAAAAAGCACTCTCTGATTATGTTAGCCACTTGACAAAATAGTGTTGTCTCTGAGGTTCAAACATGTTACTTGCAGCAAATCAAGAAAACAATTCAAACAATAAGACTAACCATGTTCAGCTATATAACAATGATTAGCTTTCTGTCTGTAAATGTAACCAAACAGTTGTTCCCTTGTCTAATAAAACACATAATATATTAAAAGCGTCTTTAGTGTTTCCATGATTTCTACGAAATTAAAACGAGAAATCGGGTGTAACGCAGGTATGACGTCATTGACAGGCGACGAAATGACACGGTCTGTGTTAGGGCTGGGTAAACAATATCGATTTCTCGATTTTAATCGATTCTCATTTTTACGAACCGATATCAATTCTTAAATCTTAAGAATCGATTAGTCTAGTCTGTTTTCAGTTGAGGAATGAACGGAACATGTAGCGCACCTCCCATCCAATAAATCGCAATAATCTTTGCGCTTTGTTACTTTTGATATGAAGCAAAGTTTCAGATTTCAAATGACGTCCATCTTACTATGAGATTCAAAAAAATCAATACTGTTTTGTCGCTGTTTAATGTGACGTGACAGATCGCTTTAGCGCCTCAGTTAAAGAGAAGCGGCAGCACGGAGCGCATGTGAACACCCTCTCCTCCGCTTTAACACCAGTTACAGCGTGAAATAAACATGACTAAACATCTGAAGGTATGTTAAAATACACAGTACAACTTACTGAAATCCATATCATGTCTCTTGTAATAGCTCAATCAGTGTTTCAACCTCAGAAAGACGTCAATGAACAGCTTGTAAACAATGTCACGTAACATCACATTTACCTCAGAAAAACATATTCAGTGACCATAAACTCATTAGTCAGCTAGAAAAGAGTACTGTAGAATCGAATCGAAATCGTAATCGAATCGCAAGCATGTGAATAGAAATCGAATCGTGAAAATTGTGTCAATACCCAGCCCTAGTCTGTGTCTTGGTTAAAATAGGTGATTTCTCTGGATTTCTTGGAAACATTTGGGGTAATGTAAGTACACAAGTCAACTAATATATATATATATATATATATATAAATAAAACACACTGATCTAGTGGTTTTTGGATATTTTAATCTAAAAATCTTAAATATTGTACCTTTAACCACATTGTTGAAGGGTAAACATTCACATGTGCATACTAGCGTAGATTATGTTTAGTGAAGTGCTTTCTTACAGGATCGGCTGTGCTCCTTTGAGAGGAGGTAGTTGGCCAGCGGTGGGGTGTAGGTGAGACACTGCACAGTGGAGTTGAGGAAGCAGGTGTTGCCCAGGTTGTGGAGTCCGGCTCCAACACGATACACCCGCTCCCACTTCATGGACAGCTTGTTCCCAGGGAAGAGCATCTTCTGCGGGGCAGGGATCCCATCGCTCTGCCCAATGCTCAGGCTCTCAGATACTGACGAAAAAGATGAGACCAGTTTATTAAAAGAAAAATACCTTTACTTGCTTTTTAAAATCATATGAAGATCAAATATAAAACTACATGCACATGGTATTTGGTGTCATTCACATGTGATGTGCAGAATTAAGGTGCGGTCACATTTACCATTGTTTAGTGAATTTTAACTGGCAAAATCCAGTCATTTCAAAAGTAACCCATGCGATCAGGAATGGTGAGGGCAAAAGATTTCCCCACCCAGATATTGCATGGGGTTCGAGTTGGTCAAACAAATTCACTACGCTGACCAACTAAAAGCTGCTTGGTTTGAAAATGAGTTCATTGTGAGCTGTGCTTTATATATCACTACACTGTTGACAGTAGACAAAGGACCTTTTTTGCCCACAAAATTTCACTGAAACGTCGCTAATGTGACCGCACTTTTAAAGTTACTGAAAAATTGTGTATGTTTAAAGGTGCAGTTTAAGCTACAGAGGGGCTGACCTACAGTCTGCGTCTGTCTGTCCAAGAATACATGACACAATGTATAAACAAATATTTGAAGGGTTAAAAACATGTTCATCACCTCAGAGAAAGTGCACAACTTCAAGGCCAATTTTTGTCCAATTGACGTGCTGGACAAAGGCAAAATACAAATGTTTTATCTAGGTCTGCCAGTCTGATTTTGCGAAAAAACTGAACTTGTACGATTTCAGACACACAAAAGTGTTATATTACCGTTTTATCCTCATAATTGTTTGTTTTTAAAGCCAAGCCGATTTTTTGACGAAAAACAAACCTGCGTTAAACTAGATAAAACTAAATATAATAAATTTAAGACCTGTTTTTTGCTTTAAAAAAAAAAAAAAAAAACACTAAATTTGAAATAACTAGATTAAAAACCTTTTCAACAGAATAAAACAATTATCACTGAGGAGAAGAGATATTAAATTTCAATAAAATATTTTTAGCCTTACAAATATCATTTCTTAAAGGGTTAGTTCACCCAAAAATGAAAATAATGTCATTAATTACTCACCCTCATGCCGTTCCACACCCGTAAGACCTTCGTTAATCTTCGGAACGCAAATTGAGATATTTTTGTTTAAATCCGATGGCTCCGTGAGGCCTACATAGGGAGCAATGACATTTCCTCTCTCAAGATCCATAAAGGTACTAAAAACATATTTAAATCAGTTCATGTTAGTACGTTACACGCGATCCGAATCATGATTCGATATGCTGATTCATTATGCTCCGAAGCTTCCTGAAGCAGTGTTTTGAAATTGGCCATCACTAAGTAAGTTATTTTGTTTTTTTTGGCGCACCAAAAATATTCTCGTCGCTTTATAATATTAATATTGAACCACTGTACTCACATGAACTGATTTAAATATGTTTTTAGTACATTAATGGATCTTGAGAGAGGAAATGTCATTGCTCCCTATGTAGGCCTCACGGAGCCATCAGATTTCAACAAAAATATCTCAATGTGTGTTCCAAAGATTAACGAAGGTCTTACGGGTGTGGAACGGCATGAGGGTGAGTAATAAATGACATTATTTTCATTTTGGGTGAACTAACCCTTTAATTGTTAATTTTAATGACAATTAAGAAAAGACAACATTATAAACAATAATAAATAACCCTGGGAAACGTGCTGAAACTGGTTCAGAGGTCTGTATGCCTTAAAGTCTTGGTGATCTTACTTTGTCTCTTAATCTGAGCAGGTTCAGATGGTCTCTGTGCTGCTGCCCCATCATTCTTGGGATTCAGGATCACATATTTCGTTTTGAGGTTTTCCAGCTGGTAGCTGAAGCCTTTGCTGGCTGGTTCAAACTCGATTTTCTGCAGCAGCACTTTCTTGGCAGATGATGCCAGCAACTTGTTGAGGTCGCCCTCATCGCTGGAGTCCTTGCGGCCCGGCTTCAGGGCCTCTTTGAGCTTGTCCACTATCGGCATTATGTGTCACTGATGAGGAAAAACAGATTTAAAAAAAAAAAAATTAGAAAAACTGCTTCAATTTTAAAACTTTCAAACATGCATTACTTGGTTAGAAGTTTCAGTATAACTTGTAATAAACCAAAGATTTTCCATTCTTCAAAGCTGAAAGCATAAAGTTCATCCAGATCAACAAATCTGACGCATGACAAGCAAGTCATTTCAGTAGATATCACAACCTTATGTCAATCTGGCAAACCAAGCAAGCTGCATTTGAAAAACAGGAGCCTGTACATGTGCTCAAACCAATCAAAGTATCAGTAACACAACATGTCATTTACCCACAAATCACAAGACTGCATTAACAGAGCTTTCGTCTGCCTTGACAGATAATAACTTGCACAAGGCTACATGAAATGCAACATCCAAACATTGTGTCCAATAGGTGAACAGTTAGGATGTGGCAGGTGTCTAGTTACATAACAGCAACTGTGCTGCTACTAGGCAAAAGCGCACACCCATCAGGTACTGCTGAGACTGCATTTGAGAATGAACAGAAGTCGATGTAACAGAAACGGAGAGGGCTAACAAATGGTCAGGAACGATACTTGCATAAATACATGCAGAATATAAAATCAATAAAGCAAAATAGCAGATTAAATGAAATACATACATACATTTTTGTAAATAAATTAATCTCCAGGTTGAAATATTATAAAACTTACTACATTGTTTAAATCACTAAGTACTGAAATAAACTATGAATGAGCATCAATCACCACATTATCTTTGAAAAGCAAAAAAAAATGACATGCATATTCTAAAACGGTCACTTCATATCAGATTTACTGCAAGGCAAAAGGCTCATTACGGCTACACTTGCCTTGACTGCGACCGTTGTTGACAAAAAGACCAGCTGTGAGATCATTTTCAGTGTAGTGAGATGCTACTCTCTTCAAGCCAATGGACAGCCCATCTACCAGTATCTACACACTGTGTGGACAAAGGTTTTGGGACACCTCACCATTACACCAACAGGAACTGTAATGACACTGCATTCTAAATACATAAACGTTAATATGGAATTGGTCGCCACTTTGCAGCTTATAACTGCTTCTACTCTTCTGGGAAGGCGTTCCACAAGGTTTTGGAGTGTTTTTGTGGGAATTTTTGGCCATTCATTCAGTTGAGAACTTTTGAGATCAGGCACAGATGTTGGACGAGAAGGCCTGGTTCGCAATCTCTGTTCCAGTTCATCCCAAAGGTGTTGGATGGGGTTGAGGTCAGGGTTCTGTGTGGGCCAGTCAAGTTCTTCCACACCAAACTCATCCATCCATGTCTTTATGAATTTTGCTTTGTGCACTGGTGCAGTCATGCTGGAATAGAAAAGGGCCATCCCCAAACCGTTCCCAAAAATTTAGAAGAATAGCATTGTCCAAAATGTCTTGGTATGCTGAAGAATTAAGGTTTCCCTTCACTGGAAGTAAGGAGCTAAGCCAAACACCTGAAAAACAGCCACATACCATTATCCCTCCTCCATCAAACTTGTTGGCACAATGCAGTCAGGCAGGTAACATTCTCCTGGCATCTGCCAAACCCAGACTCGTCCATCAGACTGCCAAATAGAGAAGCGTGATTCATCACAGAACAGCTCTCCACTGCTCCAGAGTCCAGTGGCAGCGTGCTTTACACCCCTCCATCCCACGCTTGGCATTGTACTTGGTGATGTGTGGTTTTTATTCAGCTGCTCGGTCATGGAAACCCATTCCATGAAGCTGCCGCCGCACAGTTTCTGTCCCGATATTAATGCCAGTGTAGGTTTGGATCTCTTCAGTTGTTCAATCAGCAGAGCGTTGGTGATTTTTGCGCACCTCAGCACTCTGACTTTACATGGTCTTCTGCTTCATGACTGAGTTGCTTCTGTTCCTAAACACTTTCCTATAATACACTTATAGTTGACCGTGGAATATCTAGCAGGAATGAAACTGACTTATTGCAAAGGTGGCATCATATCACAGTACCACACTTAATGTGGGATAGTTCACCCAAAAATTAAGTCTTTCATCATTTATTCACCCTCAAGTTGTTCTGAACCTGCATAAATTTCTGTCTTCTGCTGAACGCAAAAGAAGATATTTTGAAGAATGTGTATAACCAAACAGTTGCGGGGCACCACTGACTTCCATAGTATGGGAAAAAAATAATATACAAAATATCTTTTGTGTTCAGCAGAAGAAAGAAATTTATTCAGGTTTGGAACAACTTGAGGGTGACTAAATGACAGATTTATTTTTGGGTTAACTATCCCTTTAACTTATCATAACGTCCCATTTTTCTCACAAATGTTTGTACATGCAGACGGCATGACTAGGTGCTTTATTTTATACACTTGTGGCAATGGGTCTGTTTTTATACACCTGAGTCTATTTTATACTTATTTTATATACTATATTTTATAATTGGTCTATTTTATACACCTGTGAAATGCCTGAATTCAATAATTAAGAGAATTGTCTCTTTGTCCATATAGTGTATGTAACTTTATGGTAACACTTTACAATGAGGTTCCAACTGTTGACATAAGTTAACTATATTATACATGAACTAAAGCCGGGGACACACTTAACAACTACCTGAAACATTCTAAGACTCAACTGAACACACTATATGATTTTAAATGCTGACTATAAACACGGCTGAACACGACTGGCTCTAACTCGGTGCATTTAGGCATGATCAGTCATAAGTATCAAATTATATTCATAATCGGCCTTACAATCGTTAAGTGTGTCCTCGGCTGAACAATGAAAAATACTTCTAAAGCACTTATTAATCTCAGTTAAAGTTAATTTACCAATATATTAGCTACTAAGTTGTTAATATTTAATGGAGCTCAACTAAAATGAACTAACAATGAACAGTTGTATAAACCAAAGTTAATGAAGAAGACTAATAAAAAAAACTGCAACAAATGCATTGCTTTTTAGTTAATTTAATATCAGTTTATGCAGTAAATAACGTCAAATAATCGGGCCTTATTGTAAAAAGTTGTTACCGTTTTTATGGTATCACTTCAAAAAAAAAAAAAAACTGGATTACACAGAAAGACATTAAAAGAGAATGACATAACATTTAAAAAAAAAAAAAAAAACTAAATGATCAAACAAAGATCAGATCCTAAGCATTATTTTACTGTCCTTGTTACATGTACTTACTGTAGTAATAACAGTGAATTATTTATAAATACATCAAACTAACCCTAAATCAAATCCTATTAAGTATGTTTAATTAAATGATTAGTTCACTGTCAAATTAAAATTAACCCAAGCTTTACTCATCCTCAAGCCATCCTAGGTGTATATGACTTTCTTATTTTTGATGAACACAATCGGAGTTATATTAATAAATATCCTGACACATCCGAGCTTTATAATGTTAGTGAACGGGACCAACAAGTATGAGCTGAAGAAAGTGCATCCATCCATCATAAACATACTCCACACGGCTCCGGGGGTTAATAAAAGCCTTCTGAAGTGAAGCGATGCGTTTTTGTAAGAAAAATATCCATATTTAACAAGTTATAAAGTAAAATTTCTAGCTTCCGCCAGACCTCCTTCCGTATTCAACTTAGGAAGAAAGCGTAACTAACGTCACATATTTTTTTGGTAAGTTGAATACAGAAGGAGTAGGATGTAGCGCAAGCGTTTTGAACGGCGAGAGGCATTTATTTACTCAGGAAATTTATTATTATAGCTCCGACTGTGTTCATCAGAAAGAAGAAAGTCATATACATCTAGGATGGCTTGAGGGTGAGTAAAGCTTGGGGTAATTTTCATTTCAAAGTGAATTAATCGTTTAATATTAGTCAGTACTTAATTATATAATAACTGTAACAAGGACACCTTAAAATAAAGTGTAACCCAAATAATCACAAAGCACCTCTTTTATCTGGCTTAGTAGTTATGCAGACAAAGCCTATTTTATATATATATATATATATATATATATATATAAAAAAAATGCACATTTGGTGCATTCAGGACACAGATGAGCAGTAAAGGCTGAGTTGTGTTCTGCATGGTCTTACTCATCAGGTCTAGTGCTGACGTACAGAGCAGAGGAGCAGCAAGCAGGCTGCACATGCATCAAAGCCACAAGGGCAGACTAACCTTCATGTGCACTTGCGCTGAATGGTGACACAGTCCTGCATGAGCTGCGCTCAGCCGAAAGCATTGATGTAACCACATGCTCCTGTGTGTGTGCAGCTCGTGTGCATCAAGACGTTCTCACAGGCATCTCATCACTCTACTGAACATATTATATGCGTATATTTGCAATGGCAGATCTTAAAATTAATTACACCAAGCATGAATATAGACTCTTAATATCATCTAAATGTATTCAGTTGTGCTCAAGGAAACTTAAACGTCAATTGAATCCATATCAGGTTTTAATGCTAGAATGATTTAATTATTTATGAAATAGAATAATACAATACAATATAACTCTATAAGGAACACTAACACATCTATGAGTCACAAATCAATGCTTGGGCCCTAAAAAGTGTCATATTTTTACACTATTATTAATATACAAACAAACTGTCCTTCCATGCAGTAGAGAGTTGTTCACAATCTACATGGAATAAAGAGCTCCTTCATCACTGACAAACAATAGGAGACATCTGCAAGTTTAGTTTCTTACAATAGACTAGTAGCCTAGATATCCACCTCATCCAGTGCTCTTTTTGTTTTCTGTCTTATAAAGTATCCTGTTACTATTATGGTGAGTAAACTGTCCAAATGATTCAAACTGAAATCAGACCTTTTTGAAATACTGTTTACAAGTATTTATCAGTAATATTTCACTGAGGGTCGCACCCCAGATAAAAGTCTAACGACGCCCCCTTTCAAACTCCATTCATTTATTTTCTATTGGAAACAAAAACTCAACTGACCCTTCGCAAAGACCTGCCCCCCTTAAGTCCGGAACACACCAAGCCGACGCTGACGAACTAGTGGCGACGAAAGTAGACTGCGGGGTTGGCTCACGTCATCAGCGTCTGGGTCCGCTGGAACCGGCGCTCAACACCCGACGGCCAAGTAGCACATCCGTTCTGCGCCTGCGTAGGAAGAAATGCATTTCTGTACCAGCAGGTGGCAGTAGCTGAACAGCCAATCAGAATGATCAGATGGCCCGACTGACCGACAAGCTCTGACGCCGATTCAACATGTCGAATTGGCCAAAAAAGCCAACGAGGACCATCTTCAACCGACGGTGCGGAACACACTGAGAAAACTCAGTCGGCCGATAAACAAAAACTGCCTGACGGCCGACCGTCGGCTTGGTGTGTTCCGGGCTATAGTTACCGTTGATACGTCCAACAAGCCATGCGGCTCTCACGCCACATGTTTATTTTCTCACATAGTGAAAAATACATCGACAACGCACCGACAGACAAGATACGGTACTTTTGGTATGAAACAAAGTCTCAGCTTTCACATTATGTCAAATTTAAGAAATGCAAACAATAAATAGGCTACCATTTAGTGGCTCTTTAATGTATGGTTACAGATCTCTGTAGCGCCTCAGTTCATGCAGCTTGTGAACCAATCGTCTTCCTCTTTACTACTAGCTATAGCACAAAATAAACATGAATGAACATCAGAAGGTATGTTGTTTCAACCGCGGAAAGACGTCAATTAGGGCTGCATGATTAGGGTCGCACACGATTTGGCAAAGGTTGCGATTATTTAATGCGCAGCTTGTCAGAGCTGTACGGCTCTGTGATCAGTAGTAAATGCTTCTCCATCCGAAAGCCAGAGGGCGCTCTTGCACAGAAACTCAAAATATGCCCTGCCGCAGAAGAAAATAACACGCATCATATCACTGTAGCTAAATAAACAGAAGATTGAAAGGCTTTGATTGATTAAACATGACTAATAAACACACGACTGCCTTATTCTGTGTAAGAAGCCACATCATCTCACAGAAGGACGCTCAGCTGTCCTTATGAAGTGAGTTTGGAGTAAAAACATGTTATTAAATGTTGTCTTTTGTTGGACAATGTTAATAAATGCTTCTCATGTCTGAAAAGACGTTTGACGTGTGTTGCTTTTTCAAATACATTATAAGCGATTCAAACTCGCAGTGCTTTCAGATGGATTAGTATTTGGAGCCATACTTCACTGACAAGCTGTGCATAAACCAACAAAAAAAAAAAAAAAATCAGAAAAAAATTTCAGAATCGCACTAAGAATCGCATTTAAGTGATAATCGCGTTTAAGCTCAATGTTATTTTTCATATTGTGCAATAAATCGTGCAGCCCTAACGTCAATACACACCATTTTTCAAGTTCAAGTCCACCAATGTTAATCTACCAACTCTCCTGTCTGGTTTGTTTGTCAGACAAAATGGTAGATTTAGCGTTATGATTGGTCAGATCCCTGGTCAATTAAAAATCTAGCGAAGGGTGAATTGAAATGATTCAACACCACTAAAACTAGCATATTACTACAATAGTTTGTTCATTTTTCAAGGTTATGCCATGAACACAATAAATGATTCTTTTTAACATAGTTTATGGTTTTACAGCAGCAACAGTAACTATGGCTAGCATTTAATTAAACAGCTCACAAAAGAACTTCCATTAGAACACAAGAACAAACTACAGAACAATTAGCATCAAACTCTCAAAAACAACAAACTACATATTTATGCCATTAAGCAAGTCTACATGAAAAACAAAGCTATGAATTGTTCAATTATAATGTTAAAAATTACAATTATTGATTGCGGTGTTGTACCAATTTGTATTGTACACCTTAACATGACTAAGTTATGTGAGATTTATATCAAAATAAATGATTAACTTATTTATCCACATATGTCAATGGTACAGTATCTGGTTAAAGTGTTCTTGTTACAGTGTAATTGTACTTTTAAATACTGGGTAATAATAATAAACAACGTACTTACTATAGGGTTAGTTGCATGTAATTATGCATAATTTACTGTAGTAAGTAAGTACATGTAACACACCGTAAGATAAAGAGTTACCCAGTATCTCACTGAGGTAAAGTCTAAAGTGTAGCCTATATCCGGCTAAAACCACGTGTCCTATGAGAACTCATGTGGCATTTAACCAGTGCATAACCACTGCTACTTTCCAAACTGCTTCATGTATCTTAGCTGTCGGTCCTCATGTTCTTTTAGACAGTTAATTTATTAAAATATACGTAATGTTTCTCTATTCAGTTTATGAATTCTCGAAGTATGTAAAGCTGCACCTCAAAACGTGGCTAGACAGCAGGTTTGGCCATTACAGCACGTGCATCTGAGCTAACCAGGAACGATGGACTGAATGCAGCACGCGCTACTGAAGCCTTTCAGTGCTCTAGGTAGGCAGCTAGGTTTTGAGACACAGCCTAGAAATGTATCATCCATTACGCCGCACAATATCCACACGTTCATACAACTCAAAGTTTAAATATACAAGATAAAAACCCTACTTCGCTCATTGTGTAAACTAGCTCGGTGGATGTCATCAGCAAATGTGACAGTATTTCATGTAGCTGAAGCCAAAGTGACTAACAGTGCGTTTATTAGAGATTATTATGATGCAGCTAATAGGGATTCAGTGCACAGAAACATATGATGACCAAGGACACCGTGATGACGGCTCATGAATCAACTTTACTGACCAGCACATGTTGTTTACCACAAGACTACACTATTAATGTCAGTGTAGAGTGTGTTTCGCGCGGGTCGCGTCCGAATACGCGCCGCAGTCGCTAGTTAGAGCTGCTAGTCACACTAGATACAAGCTAGCAAGCTATTGTAGCATCTGCTTTAGCGTAAACAGTGCGGTTCTAGTCGACGTTTCTACACATTTGTGTACTTAACGTCGGTAAAATGTAGCGACAACCACCGCCGTCAGTTTACTGCAGATATAAACGGCTTCACTTCCTCACAAAGCGAACGTGGCGTTCAAAGTGCTGCAATGTGCTGCTTCTAACCCTCATTCAGGTATTTGCTTAGGAACCAACAGGAATTAGCATATAATTCACTACCAAACGCATGCGAATAACATCAGATACGTACCCATCCGTGAATGATCGCGAATCGTTTGATCTGTTTTGATGTTAAGACTATATTCCGCTACGAAGCCTTCATTTTGTTACGTTCTCTCCCCCATGCTGCATTATCAAAGGGCGTGTGCATGCGTGATTGACGTGACTGAGCGGCCAATCAGTTTTGAGAACGACTGTGACGACACACTTCATTCATAGCTCCAGTGTCCAATCAGAGGACGCAAATCGATTGCTGTCTAACTTTTAACATGGATCCTTCCAATTCAAGAATTGTTGTACTCGGACGGAAGGTTGACTTCGGTGTTGCCAGGGATTTTTAGACTGCAGGAGGGCGCTAGAAAAGAAAAAGAAGACTGACGAGGTTATTTGGGTACAAATTTGGGTTAAAAATGGTTCTCTTCGTGTTTACACATCTACATACTCTAATAGTCAGTGGAAAAATATAGGCTACAAGTTATACAAATATACAAAATATACCACGTAATAATAAATAAAAATGTAATATTTAAAATGTAATAATATTTTATTGTCATTTAATGTGGGCTTTGTAATGATTGATATATATATATATATATATATATATATATATATATATATATATATATGTATGTGTATGTATGTATATATGTGTATTTATGTATATATATGTGTATTTATGTATATATATGTATATATGTGTATTTATGTATATATATATATATATATATATATATATATATATAATGTGTGTATATATAATTTTGCTGTTGTCTTTATAACTTCGTGATTTATAATTTCAATGCACTCACACAGTGTGAATCCTTTAATGCATGAAAATGTATAGTTGCATTTATATATTTAATAGTGTCATTCTCAGTGGGACCATTCTATTTGGGATCTTTAGAAGAAAAGAAAAAAATGAAAACCTCTGGATTAGGATGTAGTTTTAGTAATAATAATCTATGGAAAAATAAAAAAGCATAGGTATGGATTCTTAAATATAATAAGATCGTATACATATGATGGCACAGAGCTGGTGAACGAAATAAACTGATTAACTACGTGTACAGCTGACACATTAAATTATGAATTACTGTATATGTTTTCTGTTAGCATATGCTATCCGATTAGCACCGAAATGCTGAATTTTGAGCTTTGTACAATTTTGATCTACTTTTGAATTTTTTTATTGCTATATGCACTGCTAATATTTTTAGGCAAATAATGATTAATCGATTATTTTTCTCTACATCACACTGGATAAAACCGCAAAGTGTCATAAGTGGGTAAACACTAGCAGTACCACTAGGGGTCGCAGTGCGCACTGTGATAGCGGTTTCCCATTGGATTTCATTGTCTCGTGTCATATGGACACCGTCAAACCAAGATGATTAATGGTTCAATAGCTGAATAACTACTAATAATTAAAACTAGGCCTATATGTTTCTTATTCTGCGTTAAGTTGGAACATTATATTACCAGATAATCATACCTATAAATATTTATGATTATGCCAGTAAGACAATTAGGCTATTCTTTAAAAAAAAACATAGGCAAGGCACAACTGCTGGGTATATTACCGAACAGATACTGAAAAAATAATAATTGTTCAGTGGACATTTCTGCTCCTTTATTCATGAATACCATAACAGTATTAACAATGAGTAATAAACTTTAAAAGGCATGCAAAAGCTAGCTCTCAACAAGTCTGTGGCTCCAGCACTGGAAATCTCACACTACTTAAAAAAAAAGTTGTCATATGACTGCACAAGGGAAAATAACACAAATGTACAAAAATATCATGGGGAAAACATTTCTAAGACATGACCAGACATAATCCCTTAATAAATGCAGTTTTCAGTGAAGAATTCGGAGTCATAAAATTAAAGCATTCACTAATTTAACCAACACTTTATTACCAAGATCAAGACAGAAAGAAAGAAAGAACACTATATTTCTGGACACATTCAGAGCGGAATGATTTTGATATAAATTAGAAAATCTTGTATATATTACATACATTTTTTGCCAGATCTATGTATGTTGCTATATGCACAGTTTACATCTTACTGACAATATACATTCCTTACACATGAACTCAATTCAGTTTAAGGTCTGGACACAATTATACTATTCTGTATTATTACCTTTTTCTCCATTTTAGAATAATAGTCAAATCAAAACTATGAAATATGGAATTTATGCAGTAAAAAAATGTTAAAATCAAAACCTAGTTCTCAATACCTTCATGAGTTCATATGCTGGATTCCTGCTTCCTTCATTATCTGCTTTACAAAACTATACATTCGTGTTTTTTTTTGTTTTTTTTTTTTTAAAGAAAGTGAAAATTCTGGAGAAAATGCCATCATAAAGAAAAAAAAAAAAAATGCTCTTTTATCATTCAAAATACTTTACCAGTCAAAACTTTGGATATGATCTGAAAAGCCTTCTGCCTAAATGCTTTTTCAATCTTGTTTTCAACAATCTTGTTTTCAGGATTTCAAAATTGCAGTGCCTGTGCTTGAGGAACTGAAAAGCAACATTGTAATCAATTTCCTCTTTATTAGAGAGCAAAAATATAACAAAACAACACTTGTTTCTCAGAGTGCTTATGAGAAACTTTTCTGCCTGTCGTAATATTTCAACAATAGAGGTAAGATTCACGTGATATATTAACATGCAGCCAAATGTACTGTATGTCCTGTCCTGTCTGGGTTAATATTACACAGAAATGCCTGCATCACAATTCACCCTAAAATCAAAAGAACAATACAGAACATAGTAGCATGTCCATACGAGTCAATGCTGATTTTAATTACTTGTACTTGTATTACTGTAATAATGTGAATCACACTGTATGGAGACACTTTTTTTTTTTTTTTTTTAATAAAAAACAACATAAATTAAAAGTATGATGTTCAAATATTTATTTAAACATATATATTTGTAATTTGTATCACCATAATGAAAACTGGAGGAAGGGCATCTTTATGGTCTTTAACATTTATTGTTTTTTTCTTACACAAAATATGATTCATTATTACATTATTATTACAAAAAAATATTACCATTTATATCTTTTTTTTTTCCTTTGAATTTGGGGTGAGCCCTTCATGGCCCAGACATGTTCTTGACAGGTTTTATGAGATCTAGAATGCATTTGCAGAATTAAGGTGTGAGTTGGTAGCTGTGTTTTGGTGTGTTTTCTGAATGAGTGATGAAGCAGAGAACTAGCTTATGGGTCCTCAATGTCCATGAACTCTTTTTTAGGTGGGGCGGATCCACGGTACCAGGCACAGCTGCTGTCGTTCCTCTTAACGCAGGTGAAGTGCTGAGCCTGAGTGCCCTGAACAGTTCCCTCCAGCACCCAGTCAGTCCAAAGACATTCTGTAGGGCTGCTAATGGAACAGGGAATGACGGAACACTGGACCACCTGCACAAAGACAAGAGGGGAAGAGCTGTGAGACAGACAGATAGACAGATAATAGATAGATAGATAGATAGATAGATAGATAGATAGATAGATAGACAATACCTTGCAATCACAGCCCATCTGATAGCGCTGACCCAAGCACTTTTTCTGTGTCATGCTCAGAGACTCCCAAGATTCAATGTAGTCACAAAGACTTACACGCAATGTGTTATTTGAATCCAAATTACCTGTGCAGATCAATGAGATGATGTTGGTATAAAGGTGCCACTACAGTTTCTACAGTTTACAGAAGCAATAGGAGTGGCTGTTTCCTGGATACTGTTCTCCACTCTTACCTGTAATCAGGTACTCCTTTTTGCCATCACTCTCAAGTTTGACCCCGCACAAAGCTGTGGAGGGGCCTGTGAAGACGGTATCAATCTCTCGATCAGGGCCCTTAAACATCTAGTGAAAGAAGAAGAAGATATGAGGTAGTCGTTTTGTTTTATTTGGTATGCCTTCATTTTTCAGTGTTTCGAAAATAATAAGGTGAATTTATGATATGAATATATATATATATATATATATATATATATATATATATATACATACATACATACATACATATATATATATATATATATATATATATATATATATTTTAAAGTGAAATGTCCAGTGAGTGGCATGTTCAGTTTTATCCAAAACAGATGAACATGAATCTAGCAGCATTTTATTACGTTGGCTGTTGTACATATCGCTATAGTTCGAAAATGAAATGTCTGATGAGTCGCGCCAAAAGGTCAATTCTCTGTTGCGATTGAACATAACCTGCTGCCAACTCTAAACATAACAATATAGTGTAAACAAAAGCCAACAGGAGACATTTATGCAATCATACCATTTTAGCTTGCTTCTACAAGTCTTTAAAGGGTTAGTTCACCCAAAAATGAAAATTTTGTCATTAATTACTCACCCTACACCCGTAAGAACTTTGTTCATCTTCAGAACACAAATTAAGATATTTTTGATAAAATCCGAGAGCTTTCTGATCCCCCATAGACAGCAAAGCAATTACCATTTTAAGGCCCAGAAAGGTAGTAAAGACATCATTAAAATAGTCCATATGACTACAGTGGTTCAACCTTAATTTTATGAAGCGATGAGAATACTTTTTGTGTGCAAAAATACCCCCAAAAATAATGACTTTATTCAACAATTTCTTCTCTTCCGTGTCAGTCTCTAATGCTGTTCACATGAGCACCACGATGCACATAGAACCCGGAAGCACTGCACTGTGTTGAAAAGCGTCGGAGACAGACACGAAAGAGAAGAAATCGTTGAATAAAGTTGTTATTTTTGTTTTTTTGTTTTCAACAGAAAAAGTATTCTCGTCATAAAATTAAGGTTGAATTCATAAAATTAAGGTTGAACCACTGTAGTCACATGGACTATTTTAAAGGTGGTAATTGCGTTGCTTTTTATGGGGGATCAGAAAGCTCTTAATTTTTGTTCCGAAGATTAACAAAGGTGTGGAACAACATGAAAGTGAGTAATTAATGACTGAATTTTCATTTTTGGGTGAACTAACCCTTTAAGCTCTTTTATTGTGACTTGCATTCTTACCAGAGTGCTTCTCATCACAAGTGCAGTGTTGTACCAGGTGAGGTTACAAGCAAGTTTACTTTGTCAGAAAAGTAATACAAACGTCAAAATGTATTAGTTTACAAATCATGCACTATGGTAAAAGACTCATAACATAGTATTGTGCAAGGAACCACTTGAAAATGAGTCTTTATTAATCAGTAATCTGCTCTGTCATCATAATTTGTGTGAAAAAGAATAAAAGCTGCTGGTGTTTTGCTGCCTTGAGTGTTTATTTCAGCTGGTTTTCAACTGTAGTGAACTGTATGTACACTTTTGCACAAATGTTGGTAAATGCTTATTTTTCCAACGAGGCTATGTTGCAAATTGGCATATCATGGTATGAGTAACTGTATCAGAGTGTAACGGAGTATATCTCATATTTACAGTCATTCAGACATAACAGCAGTGGTTTTGTATTTGGCTTCATGTATAGCCAAATAAATCAGTGCTAAATTGAAACCTGTGGATAACAACATGATGAATATTCTCCACTAACCTTCATCTGTTTGATGTCGTATTGGATCATTTTGACTGGATAGCCATAGGCATCCTTGCCGGTAACCACCTCCTTCTTTCCGACTACTTTGGTTCTGATGACTGAAAAGACAAACACATTCAAATATCCATTAAACTTGAAATGTTTCCAGCATGTTTTACCCCTCTCCACTGTAGATGGGTGTTATCCTCCAAGTATGGAGCAAGATGACTTGTCTTGCTGTTGTTATTGTGCCTGTACTACAGGTGCTGAGAGCTGGGTATATGTATAGAGACACATGAGTATTTGATTAGCGGAGGGTCATGCAAGGAATGTGCTCTCAGCCTGATATTCAGGAAGCCAGTCAGCAGTCTGACTCTAGCAGGCAGTTTGCCCCCCGCTCACCCGGCTGCTTTAATCTCCACCCTCACGCTGCCTGTTCCCCATTGAGCTGCTGACATACAAATACCAAACGCTCAGTCCAAACTCATCTCTCTATTATAGGATCACATGCTTTGAACAAAATAGAGATTGAAAGACCAGATTTTTACATGAAAGCTTCTTCCTCTCGCGGTGTTAGTTGGTTGTGCCTCACCAAGGTGTTGCTATGCAGTTGCTAAAATGCTTAGAACGGTTGTTTGCATGCTACTATGCAGTTGCTAGGATGTTCTGAGGTCCTACACTCTTAAAAATAAAGTTTTTTTTCACAGCAATGCCATAGAAGAACCATTTTGTTTCCCTAAAGAACCTTTCAGTGAACAGTTCTTAAAAGAACCTTTTTTTTTTCTTATTGTGAAGAACATTTTAATAATCTAAAGAATATTTTTCCAGTATAAAGAACCTTCTGTGCAATGGAAAGGTTCCATGGATGTTAAAGGTTCTTCATGGATGCCAGTAAAGAAGCTTTATTTTTAAGACTGTATGTGGTTTCTAGGGTTTTCGTACGTCAAAAGAGCTCACCATGGTCTCTAGATATTGCTCAGGTCTCTCCTTCAAAGCAAATTTAAGGGATTCTTTCACCAGTTTCATTGTCAAAAATTGTCCAAATACAGAAAAAGCACATCTTTTCCCCAAGCTGCATGATTTGATTATTTCCTACTTTTATTGTATTTTTGATCAAATACACCCTTGGCGAGCATAAGAGACTTTTTTTAAAAAAAAACATTTAAAAGAATTTACTGACCTCAAACTTTGGGGACACTAAGGGGATATGGTGGAAAATAATAAGTCAATTATTTTGCGTTCGCTCACAAAATGTTTTGCGTTCCCCCGAGAAACTTTGCGTTCGCTCGCAAAACTTTTGTGTTCTTTCCGAGTGAACGCAAAGTTTCTCAGGAAAACGCAAACATTTTGCGAGCGGAGTGCAAAACATTTGCGAGAGAAAGCAAAAGCCTTGCCAAGTAATTTTTCTTCCCATCTCCCATATTTTTTCTTCGCCATGTCCCTTTAGGAGCTCTGTGGTATTCTAAAATATCCCAATAAAATTCTTCCCCTCATCTATCTGAGTTTTCAGAGAGCACATACATACCATCCGCATATTCAGGCCCAAACACAGAGCGTCTTTTCTATTGGCCACACACTCAGAATGCCAAATACACCCACAGGACCCCAGTCTCAAGTCAGGCATGCCTCTCTCATCAGTAACACACACAGGGTTTATGCTGGTTTAATCACAGCCTCCCCTTTCCACACATTCATTCCATACCAAGGCGGAAGTTAGACACACAGTGTGGGTGCTTGTTTTCAGCTCCAGGTATGTGTGGGTAAAAGGGAGCCCTCCACATTATTCATTTACCGGTTCTGTAGGTCGCGGGGGAATACCGTGCGGGGGAATCTATAGGTCTGATTGGATGTGCAACTGTAAACAACTACTGCAAGAAGAGTAAAACAGAACATTTAACAACCGACAACTTCTTTCTGAGTATCACTGTATGTTCAACTATGTTATTGAACTGAAATGAATCAACACTGAACTGACTTAAGCTGAATAATGACACTATTGCTATTAGCTGAATTTAACTTGTTTCATAACATTGACACTGTTATTGAACTAAACTGAATCAACATTGAACTAAATTGAGCTGAATAATGACACGATTGTCTTCTGTTGAGCTGCTTTACAGCTCAAATTGCGGGTGTTTAAACCCAAAGTATAATACGGTTTTTACACGTACAAGAGATTTAGAGTACAGTTCAGAAATTTCATCACCAGTATAGTATGTGTGCTCTTATTTTTGTAACCGTGAGTCGCACATACGCATTGAATTTGTTTTGCACTAATCAGTTCTTCCACTAGGTGGCAACACTGGCCTGGGCCATTGTTTCACAGTAGAAAATGAAACTAAAGAGACGGAACAACAACAACAACAACAACAAAATACCGGAGACTGCAACAACAAGAGATGACTACGTTCGCACACGCTATCAAATGGAGCATACTTTGAAAGGCTACGCGTTCGACTGTAAGCATACACTAGCATACTCATAAAAAACGACAACAACATTGTTAACACAACAACAATGTACTAAAAAAACTGAAAAGTTTTTCCTTTTTGTTTTCACGACAATGTTGTCGAAACGATCCCCGTTCACACGGATCTGCAAAAGCTGTATTATTCATGCCAGACCAGTAGATGGCGATGTCACTTTGTAAAGAAACACTACGCGTCTATAGACTGTAATACGCATGCGCATGACGTCTCCATTTTTACAAACTCAAGTTTTGTAGTTTACGTGGAGACAATAATGGTAAAAATTTGCACTTTGAAAACTGTTTTCAAAAGTTTGCCTTTTCAAGCCCCCAAAACTCTTTGTTTTTTGTTGTTGTTGTGTAAATTAACTACTAAAATACATAAAAGTTTTCAGTTTTTAGTTAAAAATGGCGTAATGTAAACAGCCCCTCAATTTGTTTCATAATTGATGAACTCTGCATCATTGATTCTGTTATTGAACTGAAATCAATCAACATTGAACTAAATTGAGCTGAATAACAACACTATTGTCATCTGAAGTGCTGCTTTATAGTTGAATTGAACTTGTTTCATCACTGAAGAACTTTGCAACATTGACACTGGTATTGAACTAAACTTAATCAACATTGAACTAAATTGAGCTAAATAGTATTAGTGACACTATTGTCTTCTGAGGAGATGCTTTATAGCTGAAATTGAATTTGTTCCATAAATGCTGAATTAACCAACACTGTTATATTCCTGTTTATCACTGTGAAGCTGCTTTGAAACAATCTGGATTATATATATCTGGATTATGACTTGACTCTCTCAAAACCAAATGTAATGTGGGAGTTTCAAACAGCATCATGGCATCGTGGAGCCACATACAAGAATGAGATTGGCAATTCCTGTGGTGGACAGCAGATGTTGTTTTCAACCAATCACTAAATGTACAGGTGGGCGTGTGGTCATTGGGGTCTAACTCTGGTGACCCAAGTTTCACCATCCCAAGTCATGTAATGACCATCTTACTAACGTCAAAGACAAACCACAATATGTTGCTAGCATGTGGCAATACTTTCTCAATTTTTAGAGTTGTAATCAGCCTGTTGAAATAGGTTTTAATCACAGGGCTACTACAGACAATGGAAAATGCATAGGTCATGTAATGGCAGGGTACTGTAGGGACGCTGAAGGTCAGAGGATCTGAGGCAGGTTACACACAATGACACAATAAAGCTAAAATTAGGTTGAAGATTCTCCCTCATCACTTACAGAGGAAGAAATGTGTCAACAGATGAAGATTCTGCTATGCAGCAGAAGATGGGTGATTCCTACAGTCTGGTGGTTTTTGGATTGAGCAGGTTTATTAAAAATAATGTTTAAAAATCTGTTATTTTTTAGTTTTATCAGAGGCACAAAATGTCTGTCCAAGCTCAAGTATAACCTAATAATTCAGATCAAATATTCCATAGGAATATATAGGATTTTTTTTTTTTTTTTTGCCCTGTTACATGACAATGCAAATGCGAAGTGTTACAGGGTGGATGTTTTAAGATATAACGAAGCTCATTACTAAAGAACAACATGATAGCAGATGATTAACATTAATTTTAATATGAATTGACACGCTGTTAGATAAAAAAATATGCAAAACTTTGTTCTTGGAGTTGCTTTCCCTCTGATGTCACTTCTGTCAAGTCATGTGATTAAGGTTAAGATTTTAAAGGGCAAACAAAACCAAAGTAACAGGGTGGATTGTTTGAGGAACATATTTAATACTAATTTAATGGTTTTACACATTTTTTTTTTTTTTTTTTTAAATATGCATCTCAGTAAATTGTATTTTATGTCAAAGAGAATAAAGTAAATAAACTAATACTCAAAATGGATAATTTTGAAATATACACGTGACAATTCATCTGTCAATTGCTTTAAAATTAAATGTATTTATTTTTTAAATCAATCTTAGGTACTAATCATTATGATTTTTTTGTTAATGGTTTACATCTATGCATGGAAAACCATGTTGCATAAACATTGTACGCCAAATATGCAGTACTGATTCATGGGGACATAAAATCCACTAAACTGTACGGCACATGTCATTCACGTGAGAGTGATGAATATACATGGCATAATGTGAATATATAAAGTGGGATGTCTCCCAAACAAGGCAAGATTGGGCAGAACTTGTTATTAAGGGAAGTGAAGCATTTATTTATTGTTGCCAAGTAATGTCACACCTTGATGTATTATTATGCAGAATTTAACAGGTGTGTGTTAAATTGTTTTATAATGACTTGTGTAATGTGACTCATCCAATCAGAGCTTAACGTCAGAATGTTACTTGTATTGTTTTGAGTCTTTTGCTTTAAATAGCTGTTAATGTAAGACTCATCATTTATCCGTTATGAATAAACTTATCCTTTAGTTTTTTGCCCATGAAATTGAAAATAATCAAACCTTTCATTTCCACAGTATTTAATTCACTGGATTATATTGCGACAAAAACAGCAACCATATTGTGATTTATACCGTTACAACTGCTACAATACAATAAGATATACCACCCATTTCTAAGTTAAGGGGTTTCCATCTATCTACCCTTGGCAATTAAACCATAGACACGGTGAGACTGCACTTTATTTAAAGTGTCCTTGTTACGCCAACAAGTATTAAGTAATATTAATTAACATGTAATTACTATAGGGATAATGTTAGGGTTTGGTTTACAGTTAGTCGCTTGTAATTATGCACAATTTACTGTTATTAGTAAATACATGTAACATGTGTAGCAATGAAACTGTAAAATAAAGTGTTAGCAACTTTGATAATTGAGAATATTAAGCAAATGAATCAGAGGGAATGAAACTGTCAAAAAAGATCAGAGCTAATGGAAAACATGACAGGCCCTGTTGTGGCTTATGGGAGGATGTGGTTATTCCCACTGATATAGCCCTATCATATTACTTAAAGCATAGCACATAATAAATGTTAATATTCTGACATAGAGGTATTAGATCTACATCAGTGGCTCTGAACACTAGAAAGTTTTCTTTGACATTTATAATTAAATACTAGGCCTATATGCTATTGACTGCAGTCTAAATTAAAGGTAATATACTCTACAAATTCATTCTACACGTTATTTTATTTTATAAAATGCATAGATTCAGAATAAAACATGTCAGATGCTGTCTATCATATGAATATAGACATGCTGACATACGCACACGACAGAGAGAGTGTATCAATATAATATAGACATGATTATGGATATGAAATAGTTAAATGCATGGAATCTTACCGACATCCGCATTGCAATACGCCTGCTGAGGATGTTCAGGAGAGCAGCTGCAGGCTTCGGCAAACTCTGCGGCTCCGCACAGCACCAACAGCAGCAGAGGAACAACACTGCGCGAGCGGCTCATCTTCACTACAGAGAGGACTCTTCACAAGTAACAAACGCGTAGGTCTCCAAAACCAAGTTGCTTCCAAAGACAACGCTGCCTTTGAAACGCGGACTTCAATAAGGATTAGATGAAAAACTGACAAGAGTGAAAGGACTAACCTGCTGAGGAGAACGCACTAATGTCAGGACAGTCTGAATGGATAGCGGTCTCTCTGTGAATGGCCCTGCTTTTTATTCCTGTCTGAGCTCCGCCCATTTGTAGTCTGCATGACTTTTCACTTTTTGCCCTGACTTAGTCATCATGTCCTCATTGTTTCTCTTTTTTTTATATTATCTCTCTCTTTCTCTCTTTTTTTTACGTTAGCAGACTAAAATATGAGTAATATTGTGTTTTAAGGACAGTATTGCAGAAACAGCTATTGGCCAATGCTCTGACGTTTGGTTGCCCCTATAGGTACCTCAGAATGAGCACTGACTTCCCAATTACTAGTGAAATTGTTAAATTTTGAGCAATGTGTAACACATTGTAAAAGGTTAGGCTATTTCTACATAATTATAATAAGTCATAGAAAGGGCACGAGACATAGTGCTGCAGCACCCCTTGTTTTCAGCACTCTCATGCAACGCAAAAGGTTTAAAAACACCATTATATTTTACGTCCTGAATAAGGCATTTAAATGTAGCTAACTTGTCAGGAGGCTATAAACCTATGATTTATATTTTTCGTGTGTGTGTGCTTTTTTTTTAAAGTTATCAATCTTACAATTTAAGTTTCGTTCACAGAACTATCATATTGCCCTTGTTTGATACACGCGCGCGCGCGCATGTTTGACGTTGGCGCGTGAGGTAAACGGCGTCTCACAGTCACAGAAGTACATTTGATCATGGCGCAAAGGAGAATCTCGGATTTTGTGTCCATCCATTAGAATTTCCCAACTTCCCATATTAAGGGTAACCTACGTTACAATTGCCATCTGTCTCATATGTCATCATATGTCTTTGATTTGGTGTGACGTGAGAAGAAATGTGCTCTTCTCTTTGTAATTTTTTGCTGATTTTTCTTCTTCTGCTTACAGAAGACTGAAAAATCAAAAAATAACTTGAAGGATTTAGGCCTACTTGATAAAAGCCTCGTTACAATTTGCACCAAACCATTGTAAGTAAATCTTACTGCTACCAGTCTGTACAACTAACCTGTTATTATTATCAAGTAAAATCTTACAATTGAACAATAGTACATTCACATCTTGGAGACGTCTATTTGATATGCTGGAAGATGACGTTTCCTGTCAGATGTCAAATATATATTTAGAAAATGTCTTTTAAGAATGTATGTAAAACTGCATCTTAAAGATGTCTATCAGATGTTTGTAAACAGCAGATGCTTTCCAGATGAAGTTATCTTTAACAGACATCTTGGAGTGTGCTATCTGGGTAACATTCATAAAGAAATTAAGTAAATATTACTTATTATATTTAATTTAAGAAGTAACTTACAATAAAGTTTACTTGCCAATACTTTTTACTCAAATAATATAACACTGAATTAAGCCATGCTTTTAAAGTGTACGCTTTACTTAGTAACATCTAAGTAAATAATACAATAGATATCATGTAGACACCATATTTACATGATAGAAGTAATGCGGCACTCACCTGAACACAGATTTCAATACTTGGTACACAATACACAATGATGGTAGCTAGTCGAAAAAAAAGTTTTTGAGTATGAATATGTCATTTTGAGTAGAAAGTGAACTCCAAATGTCACAAAATCGCAAGTTACTAAGTCTAACAACAAAAGCAATGATAAATCAGGTTAAATACAGCTGGAAAACAGAAAAAAAAAAAAAAAAAAAATCAACCTTATTAATTATTCATGTGTATGATGCAGTATCAGAAAAGTTGAGTAGGTTTTACTTAATTTTATATTTTTGATATTTACTCTTTAATTTCTACATGCTTGAATTGAGTATTAGGCCTAATATACAGTGCATACGTAAAGTATTCACAGCGCTTCACTTTTTCCACATTTTGTTATGTTACAGCCTTATTCTAAAAGGGATTAAATTCATTATTTTCCTCAAAATTCTACAAACAATACCCCATAATGACAACCTGAAAGAAGTTTGTTTGAAATCTTTGCAAATTTATTAAAAATAAAAAGTGAAAAAATCACATGTACATAAGTATTCACAGCCTTTGCCATGACACTCAAAATTGAGCTCAGGTGCATCCTGTTTCCACTGATCATCCTTGAGATGTTTCTACAAATTAATTGGACCAGGTCTTTTCCTAGAGCAGGCCGCCCGGCCAAACTGAGTGATCGGGGGAGAAGAGCCTTAGTCAGGGAGGTGACCAAGAACCTGATGGCCACTCTGACAGAGCTCCAGCGATTCTCTGTGGAGAGAGGAGAACCTTCCAGAAGAACAACCATCTCTGCAGCACTCCACCAATCAGGCCTGTATAATAGAGTGGCCAGACGGAAGCCACTTCTCGGTAAAAGGCACATGACAGTCCACCTGGAGTTTGCCAAAAGGCACCTGAAGGACTCTCAGACCATGAGATCAACAAAGATTGAACTCTCTGGCCTGAATAGCAAGCGTCATGTCTGGAGGAAACCAGGCACCGCTCATCACCTGGCCAATACCATCCCTACAGTGAAGCATGGTGGTGGCAGCATCATGCTGTGGGGATGTTTTTCAGCGGTAGGAACTGGGAGACTATTCAGGATCGAGGGAAAGATGAAAACCTGCTCCAGAGCACTCTGGACCTCAGACTGGGGCAAAGGTTCATCTTTCAACAGGACAACGACCCTAAGCACACAGCCAAGATAACAAAGGATTGGCTACGGGAAAACTCTGTGAATGTCCTTAAGTGGCCCAGCCAGAGCCCAGACTTGAACCCGATTGAACATCTCTGGAGAGATCTGAAAATGGCTGTGCACCGATGCTCCCCATCCAACCTGATGGAGCTTGAGAGGTCCTGCAAAGAAGAAAGGTAGAAACTGCCCAAAAATAGGTGTGCCAAGCTTGTAGCATCATACACAAAAAGACTTGAGGTTGTAATTGGTGCCAAAGGTGCTTCAACAAAGTATTGAGTAAAGGCTGTGAAAACTTATACTTATGTACATTTTTTTCGTTTTTTATTTTTATTTTTAATAAATTTTCAAAGATTTCAAACAAACTTCTTTCACGTTGTCATTATGGGGTATTGTTTGTAGTATTTTGAGGAAAATAATGAATTTAATCCCTTTTGGAATAAGGCTGTAACATAACAAAATGTAGAAAAAGTGAAGCGCTGCGAATACTTTACGGATGCACTGTAGAACTTACTGTTTTGTTTTTTTTCTAAACTAACTTCTTCATGTAGAAATTGCATTTGTTTTTTTCTGTAGTGTTTACTTTACCACAGAACCATTTTTATCAGTGTATATGATTTATTTATCATTTTTAAGATGTTTTGCTGTTATTGCAGCAATATTCCGTCTCTGTATTTGAAATGGTCAATTTGAATTATTAATGTTCTTAAGAAGAAAAAGTAGCATACTTCAATATGTAAAGATTTTATTAGTTTAATTTAATAAATTTAAAAAATAATGCACTAATTTTTAAAGGAAACACCAGTATGTTGTCTGTCAGGAACTAGAGATTTCACAGTTTCTTTATGTAAAGAGAATTAAGGAACTCATATCAGCTGGAAGTAGATGAAGGAAGTCCATCTTGCATAATTCTGTTGAAATCGCAAGTGCTGCCTCAGAGACCCAGGGAAACACTTCTGCATCTTCTCATCACTACTCAACCCTCCACCCACTCCTTCATTCCTTTCTCTCTCGCTTTCTCTTCTCAACTTTCTTCAGTAGTATTGATACGTGCCTTAGCAAATGCCATTAATGTAGAGTAGCCTAAATAGGGTGCTTTCAGGCAAATTAAGAAACCAGACGTATAACCAGACGCTTTACTACTTCAAGCTATGTCTGGCTCTGCCTCCTTCTAGATAGATAGACCCTCTCCTAATATGAGGGGAATTTTCTGTGTCATTTGTCCTTAGAGCTAATTAAAAGACAAAATCTCCCTCGCCTCAGAATGTGTTCTTGTGGTTCACCCTTCTTTTGTTAGTGTGAGAAGCCATTGTGTCATGACTCTTTCATGACCTCTACATCATAACAAATGTCTGAAAAGGGTTCCAGTGAACAGATTTTTTAAGATTTGGTGGCTGCTCAGTTACATTGTATTGCCATAAAACTGTCATTGCTCATTCTCATAAGTGGGTATTTTGCCTGGCATACCAGATTTAAGGCTTGTTCACACTTGTAAAGTATATTCTGTTATGCTCTGTTTTGGTTTCGTTTTACTGCGTTTTCTGTATTTTGCCTGAGTTCCCAGTTATCGTTAGTTTCCCTGATTGACAGCACGATAATTATAAAGACTACACTGTGTACCCTGCATCACCAGCATTTCAATATGATTTCTGTAACATCATTTCTAAATCACTGTCAGGAATTATGCATGCATCATTTCAGTCACCATGAAATCAAACAATTGCACAATTCTTGTTTTTATGGAATATTGCAGTAATTATTATAAATGTACCTTGTAATCTTTAATCAAAATCATCTCTTCTCTGATGACGTAATTTACATTGTAGAGCAAAACGTTCTCCACAGACCTTATTTTTACTCATAAATTGAAAAAAAAAAAAAAAAAAAAACCCATTATAAAACCCCATAGACAAATCTTGGGGGAACCACTGGTAAATTAGTCTTCTGGGTTTTGACGTCATCCCTGCACCACTCTATTCCCCATAAAGTCCCGCCCTACATTTTTTCTTGTTCCAGAAATCGTTTCACTTGGATATACGTCACAATAGGGAAGAAAAGACTATCACAACTTCCATTTCATGCGACTTTAATGATGACAGTCTGTCTACTAGTCCGTCTGTCCTTAATGAAAAGCAGTGGGCACTGCCATTCCATGGTAGATTAGCATTAAGCCTGGTGTTTTCACACAGAATGAATTGAATGAAAAAAGGGATCTTTTACAGAGAACGCCTTTTTTTTGTGCAATGGAATGAAGAAACACACAAGGTCTTGAGATGAATTTGAGATGAAAAGTTGAGCGTCAGCCAGCGAATTTTACAAGCTCAGCACTCAAGCACAAGATGCTGAAAAAGCAGCGATGAATTTCCAGCTGATGAATGATAGTGACAACCAGTCAGAATCCATCCTGCTTTAAAGAGCTCAAGCATTTAAAGCGGCAGGTGACAAAACTGCAGCTCACAGTAAACAGAGCATTATGGTGGGTTGGTGTGGACGTAGTCTCAGCCTCATGCCCACGGACCGTTGGCTGAACGTCTGATGCATACGGCACACTTAACTGGAAACACTTCAGGATTTTCAAAGTCGTCCTCTGGTTGGTTGAATTATACAGGATGTCCGGGAGACATGTGTGTCACGTTCTTTAATAGTCCGCCAGGAAACATATGCCGTGATGCCAAACCCCCTTGTGGAACAAAAACGCCGTCATGTTTATAACTGTGACAACGAGCGCTTACCAGGATCAACTAAACGCTGGGTTTTCAAAAGTATGTGAAGTTCGCAGCTCCATTATTGCAGTAAACTTGGACAACGTTCTTGAATAATTTATTAGATGCATGCCAGTTTTTTATTGTAGAGACATCGACTTTACATTTTCATGCCCCTAAACATGACGTGGGACAAAACAAACTGTGACATGTCAGTCAAACGTCCTCTTGGGCGCTCCCTGGCCAATGAAAGTTGTGATAGAGACCAGACCTTCTGCCGTCAGTCTAAAGGTCTGGCTACGCGAGACTAGTGTGGACGCAAATATTGTTAGAGTTATCTTTGTAGTTATGGTTCTTGGTTTGAATAGGCCTTTACACCCATGACATTCATGACCTCAAATGTCTTATCTGTAAGACAAAAGGTATTTAAACTAGATTTTCCACCAAAATGTCAGTGATGCACGCAAAATTCACCTCCGCTAGGATGTTGTGGTTTGTTTCCAGGACGTTATTATGCAGCAGCCAGAGGTGGTTGCCATCTCAACAGTCTCTATTTAGTGTCTTGCTATGGCTCAAGAATGAAGTTTTTTTTGTTGATAGGGTTAGGTTTGTTCAGAACCTCAGTCCTAAGTATGAGCAATAGTAATAGTGATAGTGCACTTGGTCTAACAAAATACCACTAATGATGATCTTCATTGGTCATACTGGAATTAGTTTCAGCCTCGGATGTCACGCCTACGGATCGCTGGCTGAATGTCTGATGCATAAGGCACACAAAATGGGAAACACTTTGGGAGTTTCGAAGTCGTCTTCTGATTGGTTGAATTCTACAGGATTTCCGGGAGACGTGTATGTCACATTCTTTAACAGTCTACCTGGAAACAAAGATACTGTGATGCCAAACCCTCTCATGGAGGAAGAAAGCCATCATGTTTACAACTGTGACAATGAGCACGTATCAGGATCAACTAAATGCCATTGTTGCCGTAAACTTATACGTTCTTCAATGAATAATTTATTAGATGCAAGCCGGTCTGTTATCTTAGGGACATCGACATGTTTAGGATACCCCTAAACGTGATGCAGAACAAAACTAACCTTGATTGGTTGCTTTACACGTCAGTCCCTCTGGCGGGCCTTGGCCAATGAAAGCTGTGATGGAGTTCAGACCTTCTGTCGTCAGTCTGAAGGTCTGGCTACGCAAGACTTTACTGGAATAAACCTACGTAAACCACTGCGTTGAGGGCTATACACACTTCTGAAGACGCCCATACACAAAGGTTTTAGGGTTGAATGCCTATAGACTGAGGCATGTGGGGGTGTAAAGCATAATAGGTTCAAGCTGACCACTTATCTTTCCACCGAAGCTGCCCACATCTGGTTTGCTACAAAAGACCTTTACTGGTGTCATCAAGCCAGAGCTTGAGTCATAAATAGTGTAGATACACTGTAAGATACATGCAAGGGAGAGTGCTCGCGTTGACTCACAGGAAAATAAGTGAAAGGGGTTTACAGGAGAGTAATGAGAAATGTGTGGAATAGGAGCAGACAAGATCAACATCCCTTACAATACTGTTCGCCACAGTCCCTCGGCTCTCTGTAATCAACATCAGAAATTTCCACTGTTCCTTTAGTTGTTTATGTCTTAAACATGTGAAATGGACTTCATTATATTATTTTTTTCCTGTCCGCTGCCCTTAATGTCACAGTTCAGGATAGTCTCTAGTGAAGGGTTTGGGTCTGTGTTGTGCCATCACAGCCAATCAGCATATGATGGTATTTACAACTATGTATGGAACTGAGCACCCGAAAATAAAGACAGCAGTATTCAAATCACATAAATTGTGGGGTCCTGCTCCAGCTAAGCAACTGGCATTTAGGCCTTTAGACCTAAAACATTTACTTATTGACCTAAAATATAATGCATATATGAACATTTATCATTATAGTTAATAATGTTATAAATATAGATATATTTTTCTTACAAAAACACATCACTTCGCTTCAGAAAGCATTTGTTAACCCACCAGAGTCGTATGGATTACTTTTATGATGGATGGATGCTCTTCTTGAAGCTTCAAAAACTTGTGTGCTATTCAATGGCATTACAAAACGAGCCGGGATATTATTTAATATAACTCAGATTTGGTTCGGCCGAAAGAAGAAAGTCATATACACCTAGGATGGCTTGAGGTTGATAATTTTCATTTTTTGGGTGAACTATTCATTGAACCAATTGAGTTTGAGGGGGAGATGTTTATTAATGTCCTGTTATCTTAATTTTATGTTTTTGCTTATTTTTGCTTTTGTTACACATGATATGGATTCAACTGTAGTCGGTAAAAAAAAAAAAAAAAGTTAAAAAATGTCTAAGAGTCTGAATTGACTTTTTTATTATAAAATGTGGTAAATAGTATCAATGAGTAGGTGTTTCTTTTGACTGGTGATATAAAAGAATTCCACTAGAATGATACATTTAAAAAGAATGCACTGCTCACAGTCTGACATGAGATTACGTATCTCAATGAATAAACAGTGAAAAAACAAAATAAACAGTGACCTCTACTGAACAATGTTTATCCCTTGTATGGAAGATTTCATGCTTACTTGCCTAAGACCCCTGAGAAAAGTGTGGGCTTCAAAGAAATGAGGGTGTGGAGCTGGACATGGCAATTAAAAGTATGAAGGGGAAATGACACACTCAAGATGAAATGAGCAGAAATCCATGCCTCAATTCCTCACGGCACGCCACAGCCTGAGGAGAAAAACAGAGATTTCTACATCTGAGGACAGCGTTACACCCCTTGCCCAAACAGCTCAACTCTGTCTGGTGTGGCAGGAACCGTTTTTTTTTTTTTTTTTTTCAAGGTCCCAACCTGACTGCAGGGCTCAGGAATTACAGGATTTTCCAGGAATTCTTGCTCATATTGTTCCATTACTGGAACAATTTAAAAACTGAGCATAAAATAAATTAAAGGATTAATTCACTTTCAAATGAAAATTACCCCAAGCTTTACTCACCCTCAAGCCATCCTAGGTGTATATGACTTTCTTCTTTCTGATGAACACAATCGTAGAAATTAATAAATGTCCTGACGCATCCGAGCTTTATAATGGCAGTATGCAGGTCAGAAGACCTTAATAAAGGTCAGAAGACCTTTATTAACCCTCCGGAGCCGTGTGGAATATGTTTATGATGGATGGATGTGGATGGAGACACTTTCTTCAGCTACTCGTTTGGTAACGCATACTGCCATTATAAAGCTTGAATGCGTCAGGATATTTATTAATATTTCTATGATTGTGTTCGTCAGAAAGAAGAAAGTCAGGTAACACTTTAGATTACAGCCCGGAAAGTACTGCGTAATTACAACGTATTTACAGCATAACTTCCGGTAATTATAGTGTACCTATAAAGTAAGTATGTGTAAGTATAGGGGAACAATATGTAAAGTCTGGGGAATAAAGGGGTAAAAAACAGGGAAATAACAAATTAATTATACTGTAAGTATTTTAGAACTAAGGGGTACTTATACTAGGGGAAATACTTTTGTTCCATAGTTACAGGGTAAGTATTTGCAGGCTGTAAATTAAAGTGGTGCTTGTTACCCTCTTGTTTGATGTAGTTACAGGGTAAGTACAATAAAACACACACACAATCTGATATCACTGACTCCGAAACCTTTATTTAAAAAACAACTAAATTCAAAACTGGTTTACACTTCTTATTCATTTATTAATTTTTTTTTAAATCAACTTTTCATTTCAAATTATAAAGTCTTAACAGAAAGTAGCACGTTTTGTCCTTTTTTTCTCTCTTGCTTGGCTTCCTCCTCCTTTCCTTTTCTTCTTTTTCAGTCTTTCCACTGATGAATCTTAAGAAGGAATCCCGTGTCTTTTGCTTTTCTGTATTATGTATTAAAAGAAAATACAGTATACCCAGAAAAGTTCTCATGGTTTACTCATATTTTTGCTTCCAACCAACTGTCACCAGCGTGTGCATGAGAGTGGACTTCAGGGCTGCGTTCAGCCCTGACAAAACGTTGCAAAACGTTTTTTAAAAGGAAACGGTGGTGCGTTGAACACCCCGTTCTGATGACGCAAGAGTTGCAACTATGGCAGCTGAGAAGGTCGTTCTTTGTGTTCTTTCTGAAGCGAAGCCTGATGAAGTCGGTATAAATATGTGTTTAATACTGCAAAATACGCTCAGTGTTACAGTCACTGCCCTTGCCGTCCAGAATAAAAGAGGACATCCCAGTCGAGTTAAGGGGTTTGTGGAAACTGTGGTTCCTAATTATTGTGATCCAACATTTGCCTTTATGTTTATGAAAGTTTATGAAAGTATCACTCCACAATACAATAGCAAAATATATAAGTATAGTATTTTTATGTTACATTAATCAGTGTCTAGCACACCTTCCTAAGAAAAGGATATGGACCAGAAGACATTGCAATTACTAAATGATATTTAGACAAACTTAAAGAAGTTCCAGATCTTGTGCTCTTATTATTTAAGTTATTTTGTCATTAATGTAAATAAACATGTACAAACAATATACTTGCTCTTGTGAATTTATTTTGATGTTAATTACATTTACGAACTGTTTCTTTAATACCGCGTGGTTTATATGCATGTTGATGCTGACTGGGCTGACATTTTTGACACACCCATCAAACAAGAGAAACCGTATCTCAAACCCGTTGCACACTGTTTCCAGGAAACATGTCGTTCAACCCGGAAACCGTAGCAAAATGTTGCGCACCGGTTTGAGCTTGAACATGCCCCACGTTTAACAAAGCAATGTGAAGCTTCAAGCTTTCATGACGTTCTCGCGGGTGTTTCATGTGAAACTCGCGCGAGAACTGCCATCTGTTTTTCTGTCTTGTCTGTTTCTCATTATTATTATCTGTTATTCTGTGTATTTTGTTTTGAGTAGTAATTAATTTTTCTTACAAACACTTATCGTTTCACTTCAGAAAACATTGATTCATTCATTGGCGTCGTATGGATTACTGTAGTTATTACTGTGTGTGCTGTTTGATGCTTCGACTTTTAGGAACACATGAGCTTGCATTATAAAGCATTCCCAGAGATTATTTATTTTTCTAAAAAACTTTGTTTGTGTTCATCTGAAGAAGGAAAGTCATATACATTTCGGATGGCATGAGGGTTAAAGATGAGTAAATGTTGAGGATATATCTGGGTGTACTGTATTTTCTTATAATACATACAGAATTTAAAGAAAGAAAAAGTAGAAGAGGAACAGGAGGAGGAAGCCAAGCAAGAGAAATGAATAAGAAGTGTTGTAAATCTGTTTTGAAATAAGTTGTTTTTCAAATAAAGGTTTCCAAGTGATGTCAGATTGTGTGTATGCATGTGTTTTTATTGTACTTACCCTGTAACTACATGAAACAAGAGGGTAACAAGCTCCACTTTAATTTACAGCCCGTAATGTCATACTTACCCTGCATGAAACAAGAGTATATTTCCCCAGTATTAAAAAAATTGCAATATTGTAGTTTTACTTGCCTTGAAACAACTCAATCAGCATATTTTCCCAATAAAAACAAAATACTGTGTAAATGCATTGATATGTAACCTACACCGTAAGTTTTTAAAAAGCCTTTATATATTTGTACACTATTATTACAAAAAGGTGTGCAGTGTATGTTCTCGCTAAATTGCTCCCAAACGTAAGATTGTTGTCTATGATAATAGTATAAGTACCCCTTAGTTCTAAAATAATTACAGTATAAATAATTTGTTATTTTCCTGGTTGTTACCCCTTTATTCCCCAGACTTTACATATTGTTCCCCTATACTTACACATACTTAATTTATAGGTACACTATAATTACTTGAAGTTACGCTGTAAATACATTGTAATTACGCAGTACTTTCCAGGCTGTAATCTAGGGTGTTACCGAAAGTCATATAAACCTAGAATGGCTTGAAGGTGAGTAAAGCTTGGGCTAATTTTCATTTGAAAGTGAACTAATCCTTTAATAACACATAACATACTGAACATGTTGGCTATATGAAGCAGATGATATGTGTTGTATTGTTTTGCATGGTAAAAGATATATGTAACATGACAATGAGGTAAAAGCTGTAGAAACTTTAGCCTTGTGTAATAGAGTATTTTTAATGTTTTTTAATCTTATATTTCACTACAGGTAAATGCTGCTATGTGATTTACTAGTACTGCATATATAAATTATGTAAATTATATAAACTCCACTGTTACTTTAATTTTCTATTGCATGAAACAGTAATATTAATTACTCAGCAAATTGTATTGTTTAAACATTATGCAAAAAAAAAAAAAAAAAAAAAAACTTACAATGGCGCAACATTAGAGAACAACTGAACCTTCATATGAAAGCCCTGATAAGAGAAGTGATACTAACTAAGACGTGTTGTTGGTGACACTGTTGTAGTGAACTTTTAAACATATATTAAGAAATACTATTGAAATACTACTATTGAAATGACAAGAATCAGTAGGATTACTATCAAAGAAAACCCCACTTTATTTTGACAAAGTTGCAAGAAGATGCAGGAAGACAATATTGTTAGTTTTTTTATTTTATTTTTTAAACTTTTAATTTTGAAAATGTAATTTCAATCCAATCCTTCAAAGTATATCTAGAGGGGAAGGGTGTTTAAGTCACATCAGCTAACCACTGAGGTGCCTCAGGGTTCAGTGCTTGGCCCGCTCCTCTTCTACTCATTCAGGGACAAATAGCTTTTACTGCTGCATCAATTACATGTAGCTTTACCTGACATTTCAGCCTAACGACACCACAGAGTTTGAATGAATCTAGACTTGTGGATTAAAGAGCACCACCTCCAATTCAATCTTTTGAGACTTTTTGTTATCTCAGCCTGGGTGATAACAGGGTCATGCACTATTCAAAATTTAATTGAAGACAAACTTGAATGTTGGCTTAACAATGTCATCTTTGAAGGTTTATAAATTGATTAACTGATGCATTGAAGATTTTATAGATCTTATAACCAGACAAATAGATATAATGGAGCAGGGTGGAAAAACACTTCCTCGTATGCCATTTTGATGGGTGTGGTACATTCAATTAAAGCTTACTCTTCTGAATTGAAAAGCAACCAGTTCTCAAATTCTGATTTTTCCCCAGGCCCAGCGTCATTACCATACGACACTGAAAACAATAATGTCATCCAGGTCAGCAAAGAACCTGTGAGTAGTGCTGGTTAGTATAACTTTACAAGCCACATTTCTATTAAGTTATGCAGATTTGTGCTTTACAACATAGTTGTCATCTCAATGCTAGACTACTGAAATGCTTTGTTTGCCAGCCTTTTTGCATGCTTACAGCAATGATACTTTCGTACTGAATCTAAAAAATACATTTTGCAAGTCTGTGTTCAATGCTGCCCTTTGCCAACTGTGATTAAGCAGCACTACTGTATGTGATACAAGGCACAAAATCACATTTCACATTCACTATCTGCTTACATCTTTTAACCATTATTGCATTCACTTTACTTGTTCTAAGACAGCAGGTGGGTAAAATGAAACACTTTATACTGGATATGGCTACTTTTGAATGCCATTATTCGTGAAAGATTATTTTTATAAGATTATATTTATATTTTACAATGTAAAATATCTGGGACAAGGGTAGAACAATAAAATATGTAGATAAAAGACTTTTGAAAAGTAGCAAAAATAAATAAAGAAGGTATGGTTAAAAAAAAACAAAAAAAAAACTTCCAAGTCAGTATTAATGTTTTATTAAAAAATAATTCCATATTGTTCATATAGTGAGCTTATAATGTGTTGACTGGTTATTTCATTCTCCAAAGCAATATCTTATCCAGACATCAGAACTGCTCTCATTATGGAAAGAACAGAATTGCGCAACTGTGATGCGAGTGTGGTTTTATCAGTGTCGTTGATATGAGACGTCTCATTGTCTCAAGGACTTGGCGAGACAAAATTACAAGTTCTAACACAATAACTAGTTACTTAATGTATTTCTCAGACCAGCCTTATCAAAACAATATTAGTCATTATAACAGTAACTCTTTTATTTTTAAACTCTCAACAAAAGCTCTTTTGAATCTAAACATGTATTCATGTATTCATGTATTCCGTCTCTGAAATTTGTCATGGTGCGCTGAAGAGTTCTCTACATCCTTCATTCTAACATAACTATGTGACCTGCTACGGGAAATCTTCAATCTGCTTAGTCACAAGAGCAGTAAAACACATGTGATGCTGCTCATTTGTGAACTACAGTAAACTAGTCCAGACTTGAAGACTTCTATCAGACATGTTTACAAGAGTTGTATAGGTGTTTTTATGATCAAAGGGAATATGTTTAGAGGAAATTCCTTTATGGAATTTGTCATCAAATATATTTTAATGGATTTCTTACAAAACAGAAAAATTGAAATAAATCTGAATGCAAACATCCAAACAAATTACAATTGGGAATTCTTAGAGCACTAGGGGAAATGCTTCCCTTTTGCATTTTTTTATTTATTTTAATTTTAATACAAATTCTATACAATCAGCATGTGCTTAGTCAAAGTCCTGAAGTTATGAATTTGAGAATTTATTAATATTTTGTATATCTCCCCTTAAGCTTATGTTGAAGATCATGTTCTACAGCATGATTTGAAAATGTTCCAAAGAGCATTTTATACTTCAGTGAAAGTTAGAGTCTGACCTTTTGAAAGTTTTAACATTGGCAGTATAATTTGTAATTTGCTTTTTTACTTTTTTTTATTATAAAACTTATTTCCAGACTCAAAATAAACTTTGAATCCCATATTTTTAAAGTGGATACAGAATTTTGAAGTCTGTGTATTTGTTTTTGTCTCTGGTGTTTCAGAAAATGTTAACTAATCTTAAAGGGATAGTTCACTCAAAAATAAAGATTATCTTTATAATTATTTACTCACCCCCAAGCCATCCTACTATCTTCTTTCTGACAAACGTGTCAGAAAGGGGATTAATGAAGGCCTTCTAAAATGAAGCGATGGGTTTTTGTAAGAAAAATATCCATATTTAAAACTTTATAAAGTAAAATAACTAGCTTCTGGCAGACGGCTGTACGCATAGATTTGCGGTGGAAGCGTAACCCCTGACCTGACGCATGACTTAATGACGAACGTGGAAGCACAGAGGATAGAGCAAAACAAAACACATGGTCACAAGTCTAAAACAAGGAATTTTAAAGAGAAATGTCGGAGGATTTTAATATGAGAGAAGATGAGCTTGAGTTTGTTGCACAGCTCTATTTGTTTGAACCGCGAGAAGCGTCTAAGCTTACGCTACTCCTACATCCTGCGTTACTCATTTGGCGCAAGTCAACTTGCACAGTATGTGTACAAAAACCCCATGGCTTCACTTCCGAAGGCCTTTATTAGCCCCCTGGAGCCATATGGATTATATTTTTGATGAATGGAAGCATTTATTTTGGGCTTCAAAACACACCCCTGTTCACTACCATTATAATAATCGGAAGAACCAGAATATCCTGTTCAATCTAGATTTTTAGATTCCATAACTGCTGGCCCTGATCTATTCTTAATTTTGCTTGTGAAACTATGTTTTACATTCTGAAAATATGGTTCCAGTAAATTGAAAATTACTTTAATGATTAAATGTCCTAGTTTACCAATAACAAATTAATAACACAACAGGGTACTGGCAAAATTGGACAGCATTATGATTATATCAATAAAAGAAAACAAGAAATATTATGAAAATATATGAAAATGATTCACTGTTGTATTGCATATCAAAATATATATCAAAATCACAAACTTTGTCATTTCACTCACTATAGGACACCCACTAAAATGACAGAAGTACAGAAAAGCCCTTTGTGTCATCCCATAATGACTTAGGATGGTTTTAGAATGACCTGATTTTTATTTATTGAAGAATGCACTGATAAGCCAAAACATTATGACCAGTCACAGGTGAAGTGAATATCGTTGATCATCTACTAACAAGGCCACATATTAAGGTCTGGGTAGATTAGATGGTAAGCAAACAATCAGTTCTCATAATCAACATGTTGGATGCAGGAGAAATGGGCAGGAATAAAGATCCGTTTACCTGGGAAGTGATGGCACCAGGATCACTGTGGGACAATGACAAGCTGGTGGAGGGAATTTGATGCTCTTGGCAATGTTCTGCTGGGAAACCCTGGGTCAGGCCATTCATGTGTACATAAATTTGACATGTGCCAACTATTTAAACATTGTTGCAGACCAGTTACACCCCTTCATGACAATAGTGCTCCCTGGTGGAAGTGGCCTCTTTCAGCAGGATCATGCACCCTGCCACACATGGTTTGAGAAACATGATGAAGAGTGCAAGGTGTTACCCTGCGGCCTTCAAATTCCCCAGATCTTAATCCAATTGAGAATCTGTGGGATCTGCTGGACCAACAAGTTTGATCCATGGTGGCACCACTTCGCAACCTACAGGACTTGAAGGGTCTGCTGCTAACATCTTGGTGCCAGATACTGTACCTTCAGGGCTCTTGTAGAGTTTATGCCTTGGCGGGTCGGCACTGTTTTCACAGCAAGCGGAGGACCGACAGCATATTAGGTAGGTAGTCATAATGTTTTGGCTCATGATTGAGATGATTGAGCTTAATCAGATTTACCACTTTACCAGCTTATGATTTCTTACTAGCTAACCAACAGCATAGCAGAATATAATAAGAAAACTGCAAAAGAAATTATGAACATGCTTTTTTATTGATATTACGCAATTTGACGCAAATCAAACATGGTTAATGTCTAACAATAATGATTACATGAAATAATCAAAATGATTAAATGAAAACCCTTCACTTATTTTTTAAAATGATCATAAACTGACATTGAACATTAAATGAAGATTAATCATGATTTCATTTGATTGAATTTAATAAAATATTTAAAAAACTAAAACAGTGGCAGAAAATGACCTGATGTCAACAGTGTGCAGTCAGATATACTCTGGACGCACCACAAATCTAAAACTGTAGTCATCAGGACAGGGGTTAGGCAGACCCATTCTGCTGTTGGTTGGAATCACTGCCATGTCGTTTTTGAAGTCTTGGACATGAAAGACATTGTTTTGATTCTTACAGGTGAGAATTAACCTGTTGCTGAAGCGAATGGTGTTAGCATAACTGTTCTGATTACCATATCCATAAAGCCTTGCAACAGGAAAAGAATCACATGAAACACCATAGCCAGAGCATTCCTGAACAGTAAGAAAAACCTGTGCTTGCCACTGGACCTTCTGCTCTTTGTAAAGAGCACTAGGGTGTGCAGGAGTGGAGAAGGTTTGGATTCTGTTATTTTGGCCATAGTTGTAGTGATAGTATGGGTAATTGATGGTTGTGTCATTGATAAAAACACTAAACCCATCAGCAGTGTAGATTCTGGGCAGATAATCATTACTCATGTTATCCATTTTATTTCTGATCTTAGAGAAAGGAAGAGCATTGAACTGAAAACCGCTGAGCAGACCAGTTAGGTACAATTTCTCATGATTCTGGTGGAGAACACTTGAGGAAAACTGTATTTCATACAGCTTATCCACTGGGATCAAGAGGAAGCGGATGTGATTCAGGAGGCTGACCTGTTTTTCTGAACTAATTTCATCACCTTTGTCTTGGATCCATCTCTCCAGAGCTTCAAGAAGTAAAGCTTCATCCTTCACAACCAGGTCTGAGCGCTGCAGCAGAGCGTCCATCATGTAAATTGTGATGGTGCTCCACACTGGAGAGCTTATGAAGAACTCACAGTTCCAGGAAAGATACTGAAGGACATTTTCCTGCAGAACAAGGTCACCTGTGCGGACGCCATACTCGTACATTGATACCTGTGTCTGGAAGGTGTTGTCTTCAGGAATGAGTGAAGTGAAGACCCTGCCAACATCCTCCATAAGCTTCTTCACTCCAAAGATAAATGCCAGCTGATGGAGACATTGAGCTGATGTGATGGAAACATCAATCTGACGTGTGTACAAATACCTGAGAAAAACAGATATTATTAGTTTCAATGTAGTGTGTCATTAGTTCTGACTGGTGTCATTCTCAGGAAATTGTGTCATTTGGGCCAAAAAAGGAAAGAATTCAGGATTTTTATCATTTTGTTGAAAAGGTTACAGCAAAAACATACAAAATCATATTTTCCCACCTCTTTCTACATAGGGGAACATATCTCCACCTGTGATTAGATTACTGATCAAATATCGGGTTTTCAACAGCAAGGTCCAATGATAATTGTGACGAGCAGGGCGGGCGAGAGCTGTGAGGGAACGGCGCGAGGCCTCGAATCTCTCACGGAGGAGCTCCGGAAGTCCTCGTCAAGCAGGGCGTTCTATTGAGAACTATGTTACGGATTTTCTCTGTTTCATGGATCATGCACCCTGGGACGAGATTCAACTAAAAAGGTGTTTTCTTTTTGGATTGGACCATGATCTTGCTGAACTCATGCCCTTGGTAGAACACCCTTGTACACTATATCAGTATATTGACTTTATTTTGTTTCTATGTGGATCCAGCTTCATGGTGAGTGAGGCTGAGGCATATGCCAAACCTGAGCCTCTTCATGTCATGTCTGCCACGCCAGCGCCTGTTCACACCATGCCTGCCACGCCAGGTCCTGTTCACGCCACAACTGCCACGCCAAGGCCTGTTCACACCACGCCTGTCATGCTAGGACCTGTTCACGACATGCCTGCCATGCCAGGACGTGTTCACGCCAGGACCTGTTCACGCCAGGATCTGTTCACACCATGCCTGCCACGCCATGGCCTGTTCATGCCATGCCTGCCATGCCAGGTCCTGTTCACAACATGGCCTCCACATCAGAGACTCTTCACAAGATGGCCGCCACTCCAGAGTCTCGCTCCAAGATGGCCGCCACTCCAGAGTCTCCTGATAATGCAGCGCTGACCATTATGGTCACAGCCATTTTATGTGTATGGGCTGCACACACATCGGCTCCAGCCCCTGACCAGCGTCCAGAGGGGACTCCAGCCCCTGACCAACGTCCAGAGATGGCTGCCACGCCTGAGCCCTCAGCCGAGATGGCTGCCACGCCTGAGCCTCGCCACGCCCCGGCTGCCACGCCCGAGCCTCGCCACGCCCCGGCTGCCACGCCCGAGCCTCGGCACGCCCCGGCTGCCACGCCCGAGCCTCGCCACGGCACGGCTGCCACGCCTGTACCTCGCCACGCCAGGGCTGCCACGCCTGAGCTTCGCCACGCCACGGCTGCCACGCCTGAGCCTCGCCACGCCACGGTTGCCATGCCTGAGCCTCGTCACGCCACGGTTGCCACGCCTGAGCCTCGTCACGCTACGGCTGCCACGCCTGAGCCTCGCCACGCCATGGCTGCCACGCCTGAGCCTCGCCACGCCACGGCTGCCATGCCAGAGCCTCGCCACGCCATGGCTGCCACGCCAGACCCCCCTCATGTCATGTCTGCCCAACTTTCCCCTAAAGATTTTTTTGGGGGGGACTTTGGGTACCGAGCCCCGGCAGATGCCACCACTACTCCATGGTCTAGACCCACCATTGCTCCATGATCCAGGCCCACCACTGCTCCAAGGTCCATGTCGGCCCATGCTCCATGGACCAGGTCCGCCCATGCTCCACGACCCAGGCCCGCCATTGTCATGCCATGGACCAGATCCTGTCCCCCTGCACGGGCCTGGCCCTCCATCCCACCCCCAAGACCGCCTCCGCTCCACCACCCTCGGGGACTATGTCTTGTTTTGGTTTATGTTGGGCATTGGGAGCCACCCTTCAGGTTCATGTTTATGATTTCATGTCTTTTATTTTGTAGTTTGGTTCATGTTGCTTGTTTGTGTCATGCTTCCCTTGCTCCTCATGTTCTCCCTTAGTCTATGTGTCATGTTCTCATTGGTTGTTCATGGTCATGTGGTTTTCAGTTCTGTTCTGTCATTGGTTCCCTTGTTCCTTGTGTCACTTGCTCATTGGTTGTCTTAGTCATGTGTTCACTTAGCTCTTGTATTTAAAGTCATTGTCCTCCCCATGTTACTGGGTCGTGTATTGTTAATGTAACCCTGCTGTCGGTGAGTGTGATTGTTAAGTCTGTTCTTTGCCAAGTCAAGTCTGCTCATTGTCAAGTCTGCTCATGTTCAGTTCAAGTTGGTTGCTTTCTTTGGTGTGTTCACTTTGGATAATTCAATAAACTGCACTTGGGTTCATCAAGCTCGCCTTCAGTTTGGACTGGAACGTTACACCCTGTTATAGTGTGTTTATAATTTATTTATTTAATTTGTCACACAGTAGTGTCAATAAGCCTTGTAACAAAAAAACAAAAAAACAAAAAAAATCTACCTAAAATAAGAGAACAAATAATCCATTATTTTTTTCTTTTGAAATGATATTGTTTTGTTTGTGTGGGGGATGGGCTAAACCATTATTTTCCAGTTTATCACTGTAAAGCTGCTTTGAAACAATCTGTATTATATATAGTGCTATATATAAAAAAAGGTGATTTGACTTGATAGGGGCCAATTAGGTAACAGCTTACCCCATCAAATGAACCAATCTGAAGCAGGGGAGTAAAAATTTAATAGGGAGTAAGATTTCCATACAACACAGGCCGCAGCGTGTTGGACTGCGAAGTGGTTGTAGCTGGTGGCTACAACATTGTTGTGTAAAGCTTAAAATAGTCTATCTAAAGCAGGGGTGGGCAAATTCAGTCCTGGAGGGCGACTGCCCTGCAGAGTTCAGCTCCAACCCTGATAAAAACTCACCTGCCTGTAGTTTTCTAGTAATCCTGAAGGCACTGATTAGCTTGTTCAGGTGTGTTTGATTAGGGTTGGAGCTAAACTCTGCAGGGCAGTGGCCCTCCAGGATCAAGTCTGCCCACCCCTGATCTAAAGGCATGAATATACTACATGAAAAAGTCTATCCCAATAGACTACACAACTTTTAAAATCTGAACATTAGACATCATGCACTTAATGTTAATGTTTACAGAGAAAAACTGGGCATCATACACTAAATGACTGACACACTATGAGAATTTGAAGTCATTCCAAACACAACAAACTCACATGGAAACATGTGCCTCATTATAGGAGATGCATGACAAATGAAAACAATAGGTGTTCTAAAACTGGCTCAAAATATCAAACATGTTAGATCTCCTCTGACTGAATAGAATCATAGTCTGAAAGCTAAAAATCAGAGAATGGCTATCGTAAACTATGTGATTTCTGGCTTGCAGCAATTAACGTTAATTCGTCTAGACTGCAAATCAGGGCAAAAATCAGGGTGAAATTCCTAAATGTCTCTGGTTACTCATGTAACCTCAGTTCCCTGAGATGAGGGAATGAGACATTGCGTCAGTAGCTTATAATATGGGGGAAACCAATTTCTCTGATAATACTGAAGCCGTTATAGAATCACGTTAGTGTAACTACACTTGCCAATGATGTAGAGGTGGGCTCATTCACTATATGAGGCAGTGCCAATCGCCATTGCCTTAAAGTGAAGCTTGTGAGAGACAATAAGCAAAGTAACACAGCAACAACTGCAATGTCTCATTCCCTCATTTCAGTAATCGGTTTTGGTTCACTCGACATTGCACCAGTAGCTGATGTTATGGGGAACATAATGAATCCTGCAGTGTTACAGCGGAGGTCTAGCCCATGCCTAAGCAGAGTTTTGACCATACAAGTGCTTCACAGTAAGGGAAGACACATGAAGAAGCTCAGTAATATGTTTGCCAATATGAGTATGTTAGCACAACCACCAACATACACAATATGCCTTGTTAAGGTAAGAGGTGACGGCATCAACCAGACAGCAGTAACCATTACCGGACTTGGTTGAACATTGCAGTTGCAGGGTACACACCAAAAAAAGATAGTCAAGATGTTGGCAGCTTCATTGCATACGTCACAGCAGTGTAGTTAGCAAATGTAGTTGAACACTACACCAGAGTACAAAGAGGGCAGTGCTCCTGTGCACATGAACCCGATAAAGCAGTGGTGCACTGGCACTGTCTCACACAGTTTTGGTTATAAGCCTGTGTAAGGCTAACATTCATGCTAGTCAGTTGAACAAGGCGGGATCACCTGTTTTACTGTGACATGCAAAAGGGTCCTCCCGCAGGGCTGTGAGTCCTGTCGTCTTGCTCGGATGCTGCCCTGGAGATTGCATCATCATCCTCCTCTGGCACACCAAAGGAGACTAGACAGCAGGCTCCATTGCAAACATCACCGGGGAGGCTGGTTTGGGAGGCTGAGAGGCATGTGGACACTGAGTCGGCATGAGCTCACCACTTGACTCTCCATCTGCTGTGGGACATCGTAGCTTCTTCCTCCATGACTGAGAGATGGTGGCAGAGGAATCTCACAGCAGGACTTCAGAGAGAGAGATCATTGCCTTGGATTAAAGCCAACCAAGTGTGGAAAGTTTTGATGCTCATTTCATCACAGTGAGGGCTCCTGGATGGCTCTCTCTGCATGGACATGAAGAAGACACAGCTGTTGTGCCCACCTAGGAGCTCCATCAGGCCTGCGCAGGACTTGCATTGCTTGAATGCCATCTTGAGGATATCCTGTAGATGTGCAAGGAATTGTCCTCTGATGAGGCTCTCATCAACGGCAAGGTGAGGTTGTGTAGGCTTCTTCCAAGACAGAGTGCTGTCTCAAAGAGAAAGATTGTGACGCAATGACGATCTGCGCCCCTTAATATAGAGGATGAGCCCGCCTCTGTTTTGCACATTGAACATCATTGGCCAGTGTGCTTACACTGGTATGATTCTAAGCTTCAGTATTCTCAGAAAAGTGGTTTTCCCTATAGCATCAGCTACTGACAGCTGCATCAGCTTGCCATCAAGCAGCAAGAACTTGTGTAAATACCGTTTTTTTTTTTTTTTTTTGCAAGGTGGGGCTTATTTTACTAGATCCACAACATTAAATATTCCAGTTTATCCCATTCATTGTACTAACACAATAGGCCACCAAAGACACCATTCCAGAGAATCACACAGAATAAACGGAGAAAAAAGTGTGGTCTTAAGAAAGTTACCTGAGAAAAGCAGAAACATGAGGATGGCACGTCTGGCTGACATCCACTGTGAGGTTTCTGGACTCATTTGTTATGTTTAGTTCTGGATAAATCATGAGGATCATACTGTGCACACAAAAAGTTAATTCTGCCTCTTCACGGAGGTCTCGTACATTAATGCTGAAATCACAACCATCTCCACTGTCAAACAGAAGACCAAGATCATCAGACAAACCCAGACTGTTATCCACAGAGAACTGACGATTGCTGGTTATGTTTGTACCTGCAAAGAAAGTGTATTAAAACAGATTAAAATGTTCCTCAAGTTCCTTAAATTTGATAAAAAGCCATGGTTAAAGCATGTTAGAAAAAAAAAAAAGAAAAAAAATTCAGTGGATAACTAGTCGATTAGTTTCTGAGTTTTAGCCAAAAATGTAGGCTACATTTGCTTTTTATAGCAACTCCTTGTGGCCAGTTGACACAAAATCACAAGCAAAAATGGAGAGGACACGCTCATTCAGTTTTCAGATATTGGACAACTCTTTTTTTTTTAATGACAGTGCATGAATATTTGCCTATATCCTTGCTTTCATTAAAGAAATGTCATTATAACCATAAATCTGAACTAAAACAAGTGAAAAGAAATATGCAGTATCACAAGGCTAAATCCACAAGCAAGAGTTGTAATTTCTGTAAGATCCAGCAGATGTCTTACCAGTCTCACAGATTACTCCTGCATCCTCTTTATGTGTGCAGTCAGTAACACCCCAGCCTTTGAAGCTGCATTCAGACAATAAGCTCTCTGAGCCTCTACAGTTCATGTCATCCAGCCAGATTGGACCAGAACCTCAAAAGTATAATAGAACAAATTTAAGACTATTGTTGTTATCACAATGTGTAATGATCAAATTCTCTGACACACTTTGCACCATACCTTCACCATATTGTCCTCCAGGAGCAACTGATATCGCTCCAGGGAAACCCATCTGACGACATACCACTTGCGCTTCCTCCAGGTCCCATCCGTCATCACAAACTGTACCCCACTCTCCATCATGGTAGATCTCCACACGACCAGATGAAGGCAGATCTCCGACAAGCCTCACTCTGCCCTCCCGCTTAGGCTTTGACTGCTCATCTGCCGCAAGCGATAAACTTGTTTATATAGATGGTTTATGAAAAATTGCTCAGAAACAACAAACAGAACAATTTGTAAAATGAAGAAGATTTTATAAAACAGAAAGATCAGATTAGCAGCTACCCTATATTTATAGGAAATACATTCTTATAATTGTAAATACATGCATTTTTGTGTAAAAAATATATATATAGAACAGACAAATGCTTGCGATATAGTGCAGGTCATATTGTTATTCAAATTTAAAGCAGTGGTATGTTCAGATACTAACCAAACAGTGTCCAACGCTGTGCTGACACATGTAAAAACAGCAAAGTCCATACAAGATACATGATCAATTGCTTGCTGGAAACTCTTTAAAACAGCAAATTAGGATGAACACAATCCAAGAGTTCTTATGGAAAGACTAACAAATCCTCTTGTCTCTCATCTAAATATCTACACAATCAGGTCAAGCATTGTGAGATAGGTATCACTTACATGTTCTACCACTGTCCAATCAAATTTGAGGACTACCTTAAGTTTCACTTCATGAGAAAATAAAACCTGGTACACTTGAGTAACTGCAGTGTGCATGTTCAAACAAAACCCATGAGTAGCTTTAGGTATACAGCAATAACAGTTCACACAACGCACAGAACAGGTTCTCAAGTAATTTCTGAGCATGTGTAAATAAAACATCTATGTTCAAATAAAACTGACTGTTTGCTTTTGCATTGCATTCATTTCCACGAGAGCATTTGGATCCTGGGTGTTGCCATTTCAGTGACTTCTGTGATTAGACCTGGCTTTGAACCAGACTTGAGCATGACACAGCTGAAACATAGCATTAACTTTTGCTGAAGAAAAAAAGATTACATTTACTTTAAGTTTGCATTTATGGTCACATATATTATCAAATGAGGCTTTTGCTTGCAGATGACTAAACATTTTTGGATTGGAACAGAAATTCAAGAGTTATAATACTTTAAACAATTTGAAATTTAAATCAATCGGTGGGGAGTAGACAGCATGAAGATGAATGACAGAGGAAAAACCCTGGGTATATTAATAACCACAGAAAGAAGGACATTTCTTGTTGCCAGTTCAGCATGCTTGAGTGTCCGTTTACCACAACTGATGTGTGAGTTGATGAATGTTTAAATGAAAAAACATTTGAAAAAAATTGTGTAAATTAAATACATTTATACAGTACTTGTAGATTGGGGGATTCATTATCTCAAGATTAATGAAAGAAGTAGACATTATTATGTGCAAAAAAACAACAAAAAAACAAAAACAAAATAAAAACATGTATGTCATAGCGATGGGAAGATCAGATGATTTTACTGACTTTAAATCTTGCTCAGAAAAATGAACTAATCTTTAATCAAATCCTTTCCTTTATTTCATTCATTTGAAAAATGAAAGTAGTTAAAATGTTAAATGAATTTGTAATATTCCATAACATGGTCAAAGATGCAGTAAGCGAGTTCTGAGAAACATTGTTGAACTTGCACTGATATAGCAAGATATTTTCTTCTTTCTGTATAAATGCATTTATGTACTTCATATTATTCAATCTCTTAATCTTTGGCAGAAGAGAGAAATTAACCTCGCTGATTCTCTCACTAGACGTGAATTACAGTTTCTCAATGTTTCAAGACATGTGAGTGGCTGTTCGCTACTCATGTCACACTTTCACATGCACACGCTTCATGAACTCAGGATCAAGAAAATCTTAACTAATCTTAAAGGGATAGTTCACTCAAAAATGAAAATTATCCCATGATTTACTCACCCTCAAGCCATCCTACTATCTTCTTTCTGACAAACGCAATCAGAGATATATTTAAAAAAATATCCTGGCTCTTCCAAGATTTACTGAACGGGGTATGTGTTTTGAAGCCCCCCCAAAATGCATCCATCCATCATAAAAATAATCCATATGGCTCCAGGGGATTAATAAAGGCCTTCTAAAATGAAGCGATGGGTTTTTTGTAAGAAAAATATCCATATTTAAAACTTTATAAAGTAAAATAACTAGCTTCTGGCAGATGGCTGTACGCATAGATTTGCGGTGGAAGCGTAACCCCTGACCTGACGCATGAGTTAATGATGAACGTGGAAGCACAGAGGATAGAGCAAAACAAAACACATGGTCACAAGTCTAAAACGAGGAATTTTAAAGAGAAATGTTGGAGGATTTCGATATGAGAGAAGATGAGCTTGAGTTTGTTGCACAGCTCTATTTGTTTGAACCGCGAGAAGCGTCTAAGCTTACGCTACTCCTACATCCTGCGTTTCATTTGGCGCAAGTCAACTTGCACAGCATGCGTACAAAAACCCCATTGCTTCACTTCCGAAGGCCTTTATTAGCCCCCTGGAGCCATATGGATTATATTTTTGATGAATGGAAGCATTTATTTTGGGCTTCAAAACACACCCCCATTCATTACCATTATAATGATTGGAAGAACCAGGATGCTCTGGGCAATGTTCTGCTGGGAAACCCTGGGTCAGGCCATTCATGTGTACATAAATTTGACATGTGCAAACTATCTAAACATTGTTTCAGACCAGTTACACCCCTTCATGACAATAGTGCTCCTCAAGTGGCCTCTTTCAGCAGGATCATGCACCCTGCCACACATGGTTTGTTGCCCTGCGGCCTTCAAATTCCCCAGATCTTAATCCAATTGAGCATCTGTGGGATCTGCTGGACCAACAAGTTTGATCCATGGTGGCTCCACTTCGCAACCTACAGGACTTGAAGGGTCTGCTGTAGAGGTCTGCGCGGGACTGTTTTTTTTTCGGCCCGCTCCCGCAATGGTTCTATTCCGCACGCACCTGCTCCCGCCAAAAATTCACTCTGTGTTCACCCGCTATCCGCATGTAGTGATTTTCTTCCCGACCCGACGGGTCCCGCTAAAGATCGTTTCCAGAATCTCGCGTTTAAACTTCCCCTAAAGAAAGAGAGTGATTGGGGATAACATATATAAAATGTTGCATATACAAGATTTGTATTTGTTATTTGTCTATGATGCTGTCAACACCCTAAAAAATGTCAGAGAAAAAATGTCACAAAGAATATCAGGCCAAATATCACAAAGAAAAATAGGCTAAATTAAATAGCCTACAACATGTCCCTCAAAACTATAGGCTATGCCAAAATTACATAAACGAAAACTGTTGGCTTACTAGCTATACTGCAAAATGAAATCTTTTTTAACATCCACACAAGAACAGAATGACGCTGACTGACGACCGTTTCAGAACGTCTCTACTCCAAAATCCGATCGCAAAGGTTGAATGTTCTCTGAAGGTGCACTCGCACAGACCTCTAATGCAAAGAACATATCTTGTCAGGTTTCTCAGGACAGGGAACTGGGGACTGTGTGAACGCCACCACTGCAGAAAGTTTTGTTCACTTCAAGTTCAAGCACAGATGCGCTGATGTCAAAGCATCTCGGGAGCGACCGGGTTATTGTCAGACCGCCCGCTCCCGCCTAAAGTACACTAAAGTTACCGACCGCAATCCGCCTTTCATTCAAAATTTAATCCCGCACAGCAAGAAATCTTATCGGGTCCCACGGTTTCCGCAGACCTCTAGTCTGCTGCTAACATCTTGGTGCCAGATACTGTACCTTCAGGGCTCTTGTAGAGTTTATGCCTTGGCGGGTCAGGACTGTTTTCACAGCAAGCGGAGGACCGACAGCATATTAGGTAGGTAGTCATAATGTTTTGGCTCATGATTGAGATGATTGAGCTTAATCAGATTTACCACTTTACCAGCTTATGATTTCTTACTAGCTAACCAACAGTATAGCAGAATATAATAAGAAAACTGCAAAAGAAATTATGAACATGCTTTTTTATTTATATTACGGATCTTTAAACAATCAAACATGATTAATGTCTAACAATAATGATTACATGAATTAATCAAAATGATTAAATGAAAACCCTTCACTTATTTTTAAAATGATCATAAACTGACATTGAACATTAAATGAAGATTAATCATGATTTTATTTGATTGAATTTAATAAAATACTTAAAAAACTAAAATAGTGGCAGAAAATGACCTGATGTCAACAGTGTGCAGTCAGATATACTCTGGACGCACCACAAATCTAAAACTGTAGTCATCAGGACAGGGGTTAGGCAGACCCATACTGCTGTTTTTTGGAATCACTGCCATGTCGTTTTTGAAGTCTTGGACATGAAAGACTTTGTTTTGATTCTTACAGGTGAGAATTAACCTGTTGCTGAAGCGAATGGTGTTAGCGTAAATGTACTGATTGCCACTTGCGAGGAACCTTGCAACAGGAAAAGAATCACATGAAAGACCATAGTAAGAGCATTCCTGAACACTAAGAAAAACCTGTGCTTGCCACTGGACCTTCTGCTCTTTGTAAAGAGCACTAGGGTGTGCAGGAGTGGAGAAGGTTTGAATTCTGTTATTTTGGCCATAGTTGTACTGATAGTACTGGTAAATTGTGGTTGTGTCATTGATAAAAACACTAAACTCATCAGCAGTGTAGATTCTGGGCAGATAATCATTACTCATGTTATCCATTTTACTCCTGATCTTAGAGAAAGGAAGAGCATTGAACTGAAAACCTCTGAGCAGACCAGTTAGGTACAGTTTCTCATGATTCTGATGGAGAACATTTGAGGAAAACTGCATTTCATACAGTTTATCCACTGGGATCAAGAGGAAGCGGATGTGATTCAGGAGGCTGGCCTGTTGTTCTGAACTAATTTCATCACCTTTGTCTTGGATCCATCTCTCTAGAGCTTCAAGAAGTAAAGCTTCATCCTTCACAACCAGGTCTGAGCGCTGCAGCAGAGCGTCCATCATGTGAAAGGAGATGGTGCTCCACACAGGAGAGCTTATGAGGAACTCGCAGTTCCAGGAAAGATACTGAAGGACATTCTCCTGCAGAACAAGGTCACCTGTGCGGACGCCATACTCGTACATGGATACCTGTGTCCGGAAGGTGTTGTCTTCAGGAATGAGTGAAGTGAAGACCCTGCCAACATCCTCCATAAGCTTATTCACTTCAAAGATGAATGCCAGCTGATGGAGACATTGAGCTGATGTGATGGAAACATCAATCTGACGTGTGTACAAATACCTGAGAAAAAACAGACATTATTAGTTTCACTGTAGTGTGTCTTTAGTTCTGACAGGTCATTCTCAGAAAAGAGTGTCATTTGGGCCAAAAAAGAAAGAATTCAGGATTTTTATAATTTTGTTGAAAAAGGCTACTGCAAAATACGGAGCCCTGCACATGACATGCAAGAAAAAAATGTAAATCATGCGCACGATTTAGTAAATTGAGGGAACAAATTAGTAAATTGAGCGTGTGATTTAGCCTACTATTTTTTTCCTGCATGTCATGTGCAGTGCTCCGTAGCAAATACTTACAAAATCATATTTTCCCACCTCTTACTACATAGGGGAACATATCTCCACCTGTGATTAGATTACTGATCAAATATCGGGTTTTCATCAGCGAGGTCTGATGCTAATATTTACAGGGCCCAAGACGAAATTTTATGGATGCCTCCACATCCTCCAGAACTGAAAGAGCTATTTATTGTTGCTATGCCTAATGCTAAAGCACTATTATCTCAACCCTGTTATAGTACGTTTATAATTTATTTAATTAATTTGTCACAAAAAAAAAAAAATGAAATCGATAAACTATTAAATTTTTCTATTGAAATGATATTGTTTCGTTTGTGTGGGGGATGGGCTGAACCATTATTTTCCAGTTTATCACTGTAAAGCTGCTTTGAAACAATCTGTATTATATATAGTGCTATATAAAAAAGGTGATTTGACTTGATAGGGGCCAATTAGGTAGCAGCTTACCCCATCGAATGAACCAATCTGAAGCAGGGGAGTATAAATTTAATTGGGTGTAAGATTTCCGCAAAGCACTGACCGCAGCGTGTGGAACTGGGAAGTGGTTGTAGCTGGTGGCTACAATATTGCTGTGTAAAGCTTAAAATAGTCTATCTAAAGGCATGAATATACTACATGAAAAATGCTATCCCAATAGACTACACAACTTTTAAAATCTGAACATTAGACATCATGCACTGGGCATCATTCACTAAATGACTGACACACTATGAGAATTTGAAGTCATTCCAAACACAACAAACTCACATGGAAACATGTGCCTCAAATGAAAACAATAGGTGTGCTAAAATTGGCTCAAAACATTAAATATGTTGGATCTCCTCCGAATGGATGGAATCATTTGTGATTTCTGACTTGCAGCAATTAACATTGACTCGTCTAGACTGCAAATCAGGGCAAAAACCCTGTAACCTCGGTTCCCAGAGACAAGAGAAAGAGACATTTCATCTGTAGCTTATGATATGGGGAAAATCAATTTCTCTGAAAATACTAAAGCTGTTATAGAATCATGTTAGTGTAACTACACTGGTCAATGATGTTCAGGTATGCAAAATAGAGGTGGGCTCATTCACTATATAAGGCGGTGCCAATCATCATTGCCCTGAAGTAGAGTAAAGCTTGTGAGAGACCATGAGCTAAGTAACACAGCAACAACTGCAATGTCTCATTCCCTTATTTCAGTAATCAGAGATGTTCCCCTTTGCTTTCAGTTCACTCGACATTGCACCAGGAGCTGATGTTATGGGGAACATAAAGAGTCCCGCATTGTTACAGCGGAGGTCTAGCCCATGCCTAAGTGGATCCTTGACCATACAAGTTCTTCACAGTAAGGAAAGACACATAAAGAAGCTCAGTGATATGTTTGCCAATATGAGTATGTTTGCACAACCACCAACATACACATTATGCCTAGTTAATTAAGGTAAGAGATCACGGCATTGCCGGCATCATGATACCATACAGCAGTAACTATTACCGGACCTGGCTGAACATTGCAGTTACAGGGTACACACCAAGCCAAGATAGTCAAGATGGTGGCAGCTTCATTGCATACGTCACAGCAGTGTAGTTAGCAAGCGTAGTTGAACACTACACCAGAGAAAAAAAGAGGGCAGTGCTCCTGTGCACATGAACCCAATAAAGCAGCGGTGCACTGGCACTGTCTCAGTTTTGGTTATAAGCCTGTGTAAGGCTAACATTCATGCCAATCAGTTGAACAAGGCGGTAACAGCTATGAAGAGGATAGGGCAGCAGGCAGATGTTCATCTTCTTGCACAGACAGAACCTGCGATGCAAGTGATATTATGTTATTGTAACATCCTGCTGACAGTATAGACATGCTATTCACCCATGCCCATGAGTAAACCACACTTCTGGTGGAGTGGGCTCTAACCCCAATAGGACATTTCAAACCTCTGTTTGAAAACAGGCAGTGCAACCATAGAAACAAGAGAGTCTGAACTCCCAAGAGTGCATTTTAACCTTTTCTGGGTTTAAGAATAACTCTACAGTCACCTGGCCCAAATTCAATCCAGGACACATCAGTTGACAATGCTTGCACATCCCATACTCACTTTACAGAAGCAAGCGTGAGTAAGAGCACTGTTTTAAGAGAGAGCACCCTTAGATCATCTGACTTCAGTGACTCGAACAGGGGGCCCATCATAGCTTTTAGGACCAATGTGAGATACCAAGTTGGCAGCGTGGAAGGGCGAAAGGGGGTTCAGTCTCATCGCGCACTTCAGAAATTAATCACCAAGTTACTCTTGCTGACTGATCGATTATCAAATGACTGTGAAAAGCTGATATAACAGCCAAGTATACTTTGAGTGTAGGGGGCGCAGGGCCACCGTCAGCAGCCATAGTAGCACCCTGTAGCCCAAGTCTGGTTGCCCACTGAACCTAAGCAGGGTTGAGCCCAGTCAGTACCTGGATGGGAAACCTCCTGGGAAAAACTTAGTTGCTGCTGGAAAAGGTGTTAGTGAGGCCAGCAGGTGGTGCTCACTCTGTGGTCTCTGTTGGTCTTAATGCCCCAGTATAGTGATGAGGACACTATACTTTAAATATAGGCCCATCCTTCGGATGAGACGTTAAACTGAGGTGTTCAGTTTAACGTCTCAACCGTGATTCTCTGTTGTCATTAAAAATCCAATGAAACTTCTCATCAAAGAGTAGGCATTCTGGCCTATAGCTGGCACGTTAGCTGTTGTACTGTGACTGCCGTCACATCATCCAGCTGAATGCTGCATACTGGTGGCGGGTGAGGAGAGACCACTGATATGATTGTAAAGTGCTTTGGTTGTACAACCGTATATAATAAAAGCACTATATAGAATCATCCTTCCTTTACAAGCACTCTTGAAAAGCGTCTAGTGGAAGGAGCTCTTGCCTCAGTGATAGCGTCTAGCACACATCGGGGAAGCGCATCTGGTGCTGGCCAGAATGGCAGATTCCACAAATACGGGTTAGGACTAAGTCCCCTGCCTGAGGGGACTGTGTCATAGAATTGAGCAATTTGGCTGGATAGACCTGCAAAAGCACCATGGTATGGAGGGCAAATGCTGCTTGTCCTGCTGCAGCATAGGCTTTCTTGGTGATGTAATCAGTGGTACAGCAGGGTGCGCTGCTGCACAATGCTTCCACCCCAAAGCTGTAGGGGTTGGCACAGTCAGCGGAGGAGAGTTGTTCCTGCAGCACAGGCGCGAGCTTAATACAGGGCTTGCTAGGACTTAGAAATCTCCCAGTGGACCTCTGTGGAAAAGAGGGCGCATTTCTGAGGGGCAGCCTCATGAGTGTGGCCCTACTGAAGAAACCACTCATCCAAGTGTGAGAAAGCTTGGCAGATGAGGACCACTCTAAACCGAGTTCTTCTGCCTTGGTCAGTATATGGAGCAACTCCACATCCGTAGCTAGAGGGGGGTCACCTGTTTCACTGTGTCATGCAGACGGCATGAGCTCACCACTTGACTCTCCATCTGCTGTGGGACATCGTAGCTTCTCTCTCCATGGCTCAGAGATGGTGGCAGAAGAATCTCACTGCAGGATTTGGAGGTGAGATCATCACCTTGGATTAAGGCCAACCAAAGGTAGAAAGTCTTGATGCTCATTTCATCACAGTGCAAGCTCCTGGATGGCTCTCTCTGCATGGGCCTAAAGAAGACCCAGCTGTTGTGCCCAACTAGGAGCTCCATCAGGCCTGCACAGGACTTGCATTGCTTGAATGCCATCTCGAGGATATCCTGTAGATGTACAGGGGAATGAAGCTATGAATTGTCCTCTGATGAGGCTCTCATCAACGGCAAGTTGGCTACTTCCAAGACAGAGTGCTGTCTCAAAGAGAAAGATTCTGATGCAATGATAATCTGTGCCACTTTATATAGCAGATGAGCCCGCCTCTATCTTACACATTGAACATCATTGGCCAGTGTACTTACACTGTCATGATTCTAAGCTTCAGTATTCTCAGAAAAAGTGGTTTTACCTATAGCATCAGCTACTCACAGAACTTTCATTAATATAGTTTTTTTTTTCTTTTGTTTTGCAAGGTGGGGCTTATTTTACTAGATCCACAACATTAAATATTCCAGTTTATCCCATTCATTGTACTAACACAATAGGCCACCAAAGACACCATTCCAAAGAATCACACAGAATAAACTGAGAAAAAAGCATGGTCTTAAGAAAGTTACCTGAGAAAAGCAGAAACATGAGGATGGCACGTCTGGCTGACATCCACTGTGAGGTTTCTGGACTCATTTGTTATGTTTAGTTCTGGATAAGTCATGAGGATCATACTGTGCACACAAAAAGTAAATGTTGGCTCTTCACTGAGGTCTCGTACATTAATGCTGAAATCACAACCATCTCCACTGTCAAACAGAAGACCAAGATCATCAGACAAACCCAGACTGTTATCCACAGAGAACTGACGATTGCTGGTTATGTTTGTACCTGCAAAGAAAATATAATAATTAAACCGATTAAAATGTTCCTCAAGTTCCTCAATTTAATAAAAGCCATGGTTAAAGCATGTTAGAAAACAGAAAAAAACAAAACAGAAAGTGATCAAAATTTCTGTGAATAACTTTTTATAGCAGTACCTTGAGGACAATTGATACAAAATCACAAGCAAAGATGGAGAGGACACGCTCATTCAGTTTTCAGATATTGGACAACTCTTTTTTTTTAATGACAGTGCATGAATATTTGCCTATATCCTTGCTTTCATTAAAGAAATGTCATTATAACCATAAATCTGAACTAAAACAAGTGAAAAGAAATAGAGAGTATCACAAAGCTAAATCCACAAGCAAGAGTTGTAATTTCTGTAAGATCCAGCAGATGTCTTACCAGTCTCACAGATCACTCCTGCATCCTCTTTATGTGTGCAGTCAGTAACACCCCAGCCTTTGAAGCAGCATTCAGACAATGAGCTCTCAGAGCCTCTACAGTTCATGTCATCCAGCCAGATTGGACCAGAACCTCAAAAGTATAATAGAACAAATATAAGACGATCAAATATGTAACGATCAAATTCTCGAACTCACTTTGCACAATACCTTCACCATATTGTCCTCCAGGAGCAACTGATATCGCTCCAGGGAAACCCATCTGACGACACACCACTTGCGCTTCCTCCAGGTCCCATCCGTCATCACAAACTGTACCCCACTCTCCATCATGGTAGATCTCCACACGACCAGATGAAGGCAGATCTCCGACAAGCCTCACTCTGCCCTCCCGCTTAGGCTTTGACTGCTCATCTGCCACAAGCGATAAACTTGTTTATATAGATGGTTTATGAAAATTTGCTCAGAAAACCCACAACAAACAAAACAGAGCAATTTGTAAAATGACGAAGATTTTATAAAACAGCAAGATCAGATTCGCAGCTTTGCATACCCAAAATTTATAGAAGATTACATTCCTTTACTACACATTCTTTTATTTGTAAATACATGCATTTTTGTGTAATATATATATATATATATATATATATAGAACAGACAAATGCTTGCGATATAGTGCAGGTCATATTGTTATTCAAATTTAAAGCAGTGGTATGTTCAGATACTAACCAAACGCTGTGCTGACACATGTAAAAACAGCAAAGTCCATACAAGATACATGATCAATTGCTTGCTGTAAAAAAAAACTCTTTAAAACAGCAAATTAGGATGAACACGATTCAAGAGTTCTTACGGAAAGACTAACAAATCCTCGTCTCTCATCTAAATATCAACAAAATCAGGTCAAGCATTGTGAGATATATCACTTACATGTTCTACCACTGTCCAATCAAATTTGAGGACTACCTTAAGTTTCACTTCATGAGAAAATAAAACCTGGTATACTTGAATAACTGCAGTGTGCATTTCCAAACAAAACCTATAAGTAGCTTTAGGTTTGCTGCAAAAACAATTCACACAATGCGAAAAAACAGGTTCTCAAGTAATTTCTAAGAATGTGTAAATAAAAAGTCTATGTTCAAATAAACCTGACTGTTTGCTTTTGCATTGTATTCATTTCCACGAAAGCATTCAGATCCTGGGTGTTGGCATTCTAGTGACTTCTGTGATTAGACCTGGCTTTGAATCAGACTTGAGCATGACACAACTGAAACAAAGCATTAACTTTTGCTGCAGAAAAAAAAAAAGACTACATTTACTTCAAGTTTGCATTTATGGTCACATATATTATCAAATGGGGATTTTTCTTGCAGATAACTAAACAATTTTGGATCAGAACAGAAATTCAAGAGTTACAATACTTTAAACAAATTAAAATTTAAAGTAATCAGTGGGGAGGAGATAGAGAGTGAAGATGAATTACAGAGGAAAAATCCCTGGGTTTATAAATGACCACAGAAAGGCAAGACATTAGTGCTCATCTGAAGCCCAGTGCCCAGATTTCTGAGAGGGACAAAAACAAACTGATTAGGAAGGTGAGCTCATTTATGGGGTGCTCTTTGCCCTGTGTTGATGAAACTGGGCAAGAAAGGATGGTTTAGGGAAACTGTCTTCCATCATGAAGTATAAATATCACTCCCTTTATGGTACAATGTGTGCTATGTGCCATTCATTTAGCAACAGACTTATCTACTCACATTCCTCAAAAGAGCGATACAGAAGGTCTTTTCTTCCAACTGCCATGAGATTGTTTAATCAAATGATTAAATTTTAAAAAAAATGAAACCAACCAACCAACCAACCAACCAACAATAAAAGGCATATCTTATGTGAGTTTGAAAGAGTATGTTTCACAGAAAATTGTAAATGATGAAAAGATTTTATGGATGGAAATGAATTCATGAGATATCAAGAAATCAGTGGAAAAATATGTTTATTATAAATGTGTGCTTTATTTATAACATCTGGCACTGTTACAATACAGAAGGGTCGGAGACAGAAGATGGCAGAGATGGTAGTTTTATTGAACAACAGCAGAGCAAACAGAAGTGCGGGTGAGTATAAAGTGTACTTTGCAGGTGAATGGTGAGATGAGGGATGATGATACTGTCCTATTGTGTTGACTAGGTGAGGATCCTGGAAGATGGTGGAGAATACACTTGGCTGAAGACTGGCCACATATTTTTGGGCAATAAAACTAAGCCTTATCTGATGGGCCATGGTAACTGAGGCCCTTGCACAGGCTGGTCCGTAGGGGAGGGTCCCACAGGCCTCAGAGTGAGTTTTAAAGCTTATTTGTTAAATATGACAAAAAATTGTGTCTGATTTGTCTCAGTCGTTACACATGATAACAATAAATCTGAACAAAAACAACAGAAAAGAAATAAATGAATATAACTGGGTAGCATCACAAAACTAAATCCATGAGCAAGAGTTGTAATTTCTGATCCAGCAGATGTCTTATCATTCTCACAGATTACTCCTGCATCTTCTTTATGTGTGCAGCCAGTAACACCCCAGCCTTTGAAGCTGCAATCAGACAATGAGCTCTCCGAGACTTTATGGCATTGGGCCAGACTGGACCAGAGCCTTAAAAGTGTAATAGAACAAGACTATTGTTGTTATCACAATGCATAACGATCAAATTCACGTCCTCAAATTGAAGGACTTTCAAACAGAGCTGTATGTCACAGATGAAAGTTTCTCATGTTACCATTTTGGAGCAGATGCTATGGAGGTTTAACACCTTTATTTTTGAGGAGGAGGTCCATAAGGGCATGCGGAAAAAAATCTGGCCAAAATATGTTTTAAATATATGCTAATAATATGTTGTATATATATATAAACTGGATAAGGTATTAGAATAATTTGAGGCCCAATTAAAAGAAAAAGATGAATGTACAATATGTTTTTAGAACGTGAATGCAGCGTGAAGAAGGGCTTTTGATTGCTTTCTTATAAACATCAAGTTAAAGACCAAAACTAAGAAGTGATCGAGCAAGTGAGTTTGATGTGGCTATAACTCTACAGAGCACAGGAGGAGACGCCATTTCATTCAGAGACAAGAAACTCAAGTAGCATTAGAGGTAACGACAACAAAACATTTCTTTCCAAACGTTCTGGTCCCAAACATGTTTAGACAGTGCCCTGCCTTCAGTAAAAGGCAATGATGGACAGGAAGTATTTTTTACTTTGTTACTGTAGTATGACATTTTTTAAGTATCTGCCTATTTTATCTGAGTATTTTTATTTTGGGAAAGTTTTGCTTTTACTTCACTACATTTTTTTACTACATTTAATAAAAACGCTTGAAAGCAGCGTCAATTCTTAAACGAGCTGAACCTGTTAAATTGGATCGCAAATCACACTGAATGATTAATTCGTGAATTAGATCGATCCAATTGCAGGCAAATTTCAAACGGCGCCCTTAAAGGGCCCTTCGAGAAGGAGACGTCATTTGTAGGGGTGTTCCAAATGAAAGTAAACAACTGAATCCCTTCACGAAGGGCCCCTGTTAGCGAGGGGTAAATGCGATGGTCACTTCAAGGAAGTCATTTTGTCATTTAGGGCTATGGTCATGTGACCCAGCGAATACTCGTGATTTGAAAGGTAAGAAATGCGTTAAGTAATGCAGTATCTAAAGATGAGACAGCAAGTTTTAAAGTTGAGAACAGAGAAATACACTCACATACACACATATATAACATATTTAAAAACAAAAATTAAATAAAAATAATATATATATATATATATATATATATATATATATATAGGTGCTGGTCATATAATTAGAATATCATCAAAAAGTTGATTTATTTCACTAATTCCATTCAAAAAGTGAAACTTGTATATTATTCATTCATTACACACAGACTGATATATTTCAAATGTTTATTTCTTTTAATTTTGATGATTATAACTGACAACTAAGGAAAATCCCAAATTCAGTTTCTCAGAAAATTAGAATATTGTGAAAAGGTTCAATATTGAAGACACCTGGTGCCACACTCTAATCAGCTAATTAACTCAAAACACCTGCAAAGGCCTTTAAATGGTCTCTCAGTCTAGTTCTGTAGGCTACACAATCATGGGGAAGACTGCAAAAGACGACCATTGACACCTTGCACAAGGAGGGCAAGACACAAAAGGTCATTGCAAAAGAGGCTGGCTGTTCACAGAGCTCTGTGTCCAAGCACATTAATAGAGAGGCGAAGGGAAGGAAAAGATGTGGTAGAAAAAAGTGTACAAGCAATAGGGATAACCGCACCCTGGAGAGGATTGTGAAACAAAACCCATTCAAAACTGTGGGGGAGATTCACAAAGAGTGGACTGCAGCTGGAGTCAGTGCTTCAAGAACCACTACGCACAGACGTATGCAAGACATGGGTTTCAGCTGTCGCATTCCTTGTGTCAAGCCACTCTTGAACAACAGACAGCGTCAGAAGCGTCTCGCCTGGGCTAAAGACAAAAGGACTGGACTGCTGCTGAGTGGTCCAAAGTTATGTTCTCTGATGAAAGTAAATTTTGCATTTCCTTTGGAAATCAGGGTCCCAGAGTCTGGAGGAAGAGAGGAGAGGCACACAATCCACGTTGCTTGAGGTCCAGTGTAAAGTTTCCACAGTCAGTGATGGTTTGGGGTGCCTTGTCATCTGCTGGTGTTGGTCCACTGTGTTTTCTGAGGTCCAAGGTCAACGCAGCCGTATACCAGGAAGTTTTAGAGCACTTCATGCTTCCTGCTGCTGACCAACTTTATGGAGATGCAGATTTCATTTTCCAACAGGACTTGGCACCTGCACACAGTGCCAAAGCTACCAGTACCTGGTTTAAGGACCACGGTATCCCTGTTCTTAATTGGCCAGCAAACTCGCCTGACCTTAACCCCGTAGAAAATCTATGGGGTATTGTGAAGAGGAAGATGCGATATGCCAGACCCAACAATGCAGAAGAGCTGAAGGCCACTATCAGAGCAACCTGGGCTCTTATAACACCTGAGCAGTGCCACAGACTGATCGACTCCATGCCACGCCGCATTGCTGCAGTAATTCAGGCAAAAGGAGCCCCAACTAAGTATTGAGTGCTGTACATGCTCATACTTTTCATGTTCATACTTTTCAGTTGGCCAAGATTTCTAAAAATCCTTTCTTTGTATTGGTCTTAAGTAATATTCTAATTTTCTGAGATACTGAATTTGGGATTTTCCTTAATTGTCAGTTATAATCATCAAAATTAAAAGAAATAAACATTTGAAATATATCAGTCTGTGTGTAATGAAAGAACATAATATACAAGTTTCACTTTTTGAATGGAATTACTGAAATAAATCAACTTTTTGATGATATTCTAATTATATGACCAGCACCTGTATATATATATATATATATATGATGTATCTTTTTTTGAAACAGTTACGTTAACAGCAATAATAAGAAATTTGGAACATCCCAGGTGAAGATAATGAAGAAATTACGATGTCTTTCATTGCTCCCTTCACCAAGTGCATTCCAAACGGCTACATAATGGCGCAAGTGCCCTGCTCCCTCCAAAGTCCCCACTTCAAAGTCTCTGCCCTTCGAAGTGAGTAGGGCCAAAGCCACTAGATGACAAGCCTGCAAACATTAGCCAAAAAAGTGTAATGGCTAATGCTAACGCTGCAGCTGCGGTAAAGATAGCCAGTATGCAGGAAAGATGCTTTTTTTCCAGCGTCGCGTCATTTTACGTCACGAGAGGGAGTCGTTCGTGGAGCTCTGTGTTGACTCAGTGCAGAGTAGGATGGTATTCAGTAACTGCTGTCGTGAATCAGTGTGTTTTCGGTAGTTTTTGTATCCCATTTATCATCGTCATGGATTATTATTTTGTTTGTGGGGGTTGCACAAACTCCAGCCCGTCAGGACATCGAGTCCAGAGGTTTACTAACAAGAAAAGGACGGTGCTATCTTCCGTGCCTGGGTGTGTTTTGTGCAGGTGAAGAGACGGGACTTCACTTCTGCATAGCTTCGATAAACGCGTTCATTATAGACCGGATATCATCTCGGCGATATAATGGAGTTCAACATTGTAAGACTACTGTAAATGATGATATTAAATGAATAAACTTACACACGCGATGATCTTCACCGTTCTAACTTGAATCAATTTCAACACTGATGAATACAAATTATGCTCACAAATGCATACAGTCTCACACTCACACAAAATAGTTTTGAATTATGTGCTGGTAATGTAAACTCCAATTTCATTCATGCCATATGTACGTTCAAGTTCACACAACTATAATCATGACGTCACATACATCCTCACACTCAGTGAATGGGCACGGAATAAACATAACACAGAATTAATGAATAAAGGATAACATGAAACACATACAGTAACACTACTTATGTTCGTCCGCCGGGAGACATGAACACGGATCCGTCAGAGATGCAGCTCGATGAAAACGTGAACGTTTTTTTTATGTTTTTATACATGTGCTAACTACCAAATCAGTCGTGATGAGAAACCGCTATATCACGTAACGTTAGTGTGGACGGATATTAACGAGTGTGAGATATGCCTGATCAAAGAAATGTTATTAGTAATCAATAACGTTACTCCTAGATGACCAATAATGATAATAATCTGTACAATATTGTGATCTGAGCACATGTGTTGCATATCGTTAGCTAACGTGTATCTATACACTGACCAGCTAACACTGGTCTCCTGCCCTGTTCTCCACTGGTTCTCCTCACACAACAACTCAATTTGTCTCTTTTGACCGTTATTCTGTCTAATCCTGGCCTGTCCCTGCTCTCTTGGCCGCCTAGCAGGCTAATTATATGGCTGTGGTCTGTTATACGAGTATGAATAAACATTTACAATTTCCTCAGCGTCCGAACTGTCATTGCGATCCATTGTTTTCCTATTGTTTATATTGACCGCACTCTCTCCCATTACGTCACTTCCGATTTGGCATTTTTCAGATGCGGAAGTAAAATTTTCTCACAAAAAACAACTCCAGAAGCCTAAGTATCGTTCCTACAAATCTAGTTCCTACATTATTTTTCTATACATTGAATCAATGAAGCTCTAACCTGCAATATGCCCTTTAACTACCATAGTACGATGCATCATTGAAAAAATCAACTAGTCACGACTGTTTTCCAAAACCATACTGTCGCAAATTTGACGTTCAACCACGTAGGTTAATGATGTCATGCAGGTGATGGAGCAATATTTTCTTTTAATTAATCTGTTTGAGACTGAATTAATGCTAATTTTTAAATTACGGACATGGCATCTGAGGACTAATTTTCATTTTAGTTTATTTACAGATTCAATCATAGGCTTGTTCTTTTGTACTAAAGCATGTATGCACATGCGCACTCTCTTGACAAACTAAAATATGTAAATGACATTTGTATTTGAAATAAAAGATATAGATTGTACTGGATCTCAGCTTGCTTATTTTGTTCAAGATAAGGATTTATTAAGTCCACATGTCATACAAACAAGAAACTATGCAGCTTGAGAGTTGTTGTTCCAACCACACAACTTTGCGATGCTGTTTGCGAATGTTCATTGGAACTGTGGTTTCGGAAAACACTGACTTGTTGAACTATGCTGAACGACGGAAATTGTGACCATAGTTGGCTAATGATGCTTTCGGGAAACTTGGAAATTTGGATTAGTTTTACAATTTCTTTATGAACTTTTTGAAGCGTCAAAGTGGTCGTTGCGTAGACTGTCAGTGGAGGGACAGAAATATCTCTGATTTCATCTTGAATTTTGTTCCGAAGATGAATGAAAGTCTTACAGATTTGTAACGACACCCTCATGTCGTAAATGATGACAGAATATTCATTTTTTGGTTGAACTAAACCTTTACCTAATATAATTAACTCTTTTTAACACTCTGTAACGTGGACACATGAACACGAAGCGTAGTGTTCATTAAACATGAGGGATTTTGTTGTGTAGAATCCAATCCTAAGTCATTTTTTAACATAAGTTAGTAATCGTTAATATTAGAAGATTGTTCAAATAATGTTTTCTGCCAACATTATGTGAACATTCATTAAATATGAATGAGAATATGTGGTGATTTCTTTAACATTGTTTTGAAAGTATTTAAATCTAACACTTGCATAACCTTTACATAAATTTAAGAGAAAAGTTAAGAACAATAACTAGGGGACAGACTACAAAACTTCCCTGTGTTCCAAGGATGTTCTTTTAAAACAGCAATCACAACCGTATTCATTTAAAGTTAGTTGTCATTCTTAATGTTAATAAGAACGTTTTCTCCCAATGTTATGAGGACATTTAAAAAAAAAAAATAACATTTTTGTGCTAACTTTTTGAGAACATTATTGAAGACCAGATAACTTTGGTCTTTAAATCAAAAATAACTGCAAAACTTGGGAAACAACTGATGAGACAGAACAAGGAACAGAACAAAACGGAGTACTTACTTCAGAACTAAACGAGGAACTTAATGAGTTAATTAACGAAGAGGTGAACTGAATGAAACTGACACAGACTAGAAACAAGGTCAAGACAGGAACAAACACAATGAAACTTACATGTAAAAACTGGAACAATGTTTGTTCATAACTTTGAGAGAACCTTGCCAGAACATTAGCCAAAGTTAAGAGAACATTCCCTTTTAGCTGATTCATGAAATTTCTTTCGGAAATCATCTTGCCTTTCATTTAAATCTACCAAATCAGGTCAAGCATTGTGAGATATGTATATCACTTACATGTTCTGCCACTGTCCAATCAAATTTGAAGACTACCTTAAGTTTCATTTAATGAGAAAACAAAATCAAATAACTGCAGGGTGTAGACAAAACCTGTTTGAGTAGTCTTAAGTTTGTCACAAACACATTTCACACAATGCAAGGAGCAGGTTCTCATGTCAGTTCTCATCACTGGTATGGTATATGAACATAAAAAGTCTAGGTTCAAATAAACCTGACTGTTTACTATTCATATCCATGTGACATTTTGAATGATGGGTGTTGGCATTCCAGTGACTTCTGTGATTAGACCTGACTTTGAACCGGACTTGAGCATGACACAGCTGAAACATAGCATTAACTTTTGCTGAAGAAAAAAAAGACTACAGTATTTCATACTGTTGTCCATATAATACAGTTTGCCCATGTGCCTATCATGTTCTGTTTGTTTGAAGACTCTTATTTTGACTTTGTTTTCTTTGTTTAGTTCCTGTTTCTCAGAGTTTCCTTAGTTATTGATTGTCTCTACTGATTATGTTCTGATTATATATTTCCCTGTGTTTGAAGCTTGTGTTGTCGTTTATTGTCTATGCATTTTATTTTGTTCTTCCCCACAGGATTATCTTCTGGTTTTGTTTGTTCATTAAAAGTTCTGAAAAAGATCCACACTTATACTTCTCCCTCTTTTATTGCCACTGGAATGTTACAGAGCCACAAACTGTTTATTTATTCATTTACTGGGTTGTGTTTTAAAAAATTTAATGGAAATCAAAGAAAAACACGTGGTGTTTTAATGTATCCGTCCCCACTCCAATAGAATCTTTCTAAAATGCAAGGAAAATTTTTTTTGGCTATAAACCCTTTATGTAAACTCTTGTTCATAAACAACAAATAAACATAATAATGTGTTTCACAAAAGTAATATTTTCTAGACTCATTGTAGCTTGGACCCTTTTTTTTATAGTGCATTCTTCTTGAAAGGGTGACATGGACAAACACACAGATGAGAAATAAAAATGTAAATAGAAAAAATCTATTAAGATAAATATTAAGAATTTAGAAACAGTTTACATGTTACGTAGAAATCATGCTTTTACTTACTCACAGATGACAACTAACTTGCTGCTTACTGAACATATGTTCCAGGATTAGTCTCCATATGCACACTTCAGAGTCTCGCCGGAAGGAGTAGGTCATCCGGGTAACTTTTTGCCTACGCTTTTATGAGTTCTGTGCAGTCAGACATACTTCTGTTATCACATACTGTTTTTTGTCTGCTATATTGGCAAGCTAGAAGCTGTCCACACTGGACGCAACAAAGCATCCGTTGCAAATCCATTAGTCCTTCAGAAGTTGACAGAAGTAGTGCGAGCACTTGAAGTATGTCAGAAATAGAACGGGGCAACAGTTTACTGTCAGGAATTTGTTGTGTCATGTCATGCCGCTTCCAGCAGTGTAGACAGCATCACTGATTATAATGGGTTCTATTTGCTTTTGTTGTTTCACGTTGTGTCGTGTGTGTTAAGTGTGTCTTATCTAAATTAAATCTTAAAACACTTGCGGTCTAATACAGGAAATCTGTCATGTAAGTACAAGTGGTCAAGTACAAAAACCGCAAGTGTGGGTATTTGGACAGGCACATACTTTGCTGAACTTACTCCCAGCTGCGTTTTTGGAACCGTCATCCCCCAAGTAAGCAAGGTTTGGGTTAATTAAGTCAAGTCAAGTCAAGTCACCTTTATTTATATAGCGCTTTTTACAATGTACATTGTGTCAAAGCAGCTTTACATTGATAACTGGTACATTGTTTGGCTGCACAGCAGCTCTTAAAGAATAGTGTCAATGCAGGCAGATCAAAGCACTGTTGAATATCAAATGTCAAGTCAAGTGTCCCCAACTAAGCAAGCCAGAGGCGACAGCGGCAAGGAACCCAAACTCCATGAGGTGACATCAGGTGGCAGACAAGTGGCAAATTGGTGTTAAAATGGAGAAAAAAACCTTGGGAGAAACCAGGCTTAGTCGGGGTGCCAGTTCTCCTCTGGCCAACAGTGCTTTGTTACAATTCAGGTTGCTATCATAAGTCCAATAGGATCGCAACATTAAAAGTATTTATTTCAGTTCCATCCAATTGAGGATCGTATTCATCACGCCGGTATGGACGGTTGTTGAGGAACTGTGTCGTGGCTGTCGTGTCGATGAGGCCTTCACAGGGGATGATCTAGTTGACTCAATCTCTGCTGATACTTCAGGGCTGCGTTGTGGTCGTGTCAAGGTGCAGGTCCTTGGTCTCACCTGGATACGGCCCGGATCCGGTTGACTACGGTGAACCTCGGGATAAACAGAAAGACTAATATTAGCGTAGATGCCATTCTTCTTCTGATGTAACGAGTACATCAGGTGTTATAGGAAGTGTTCCCGGTTCCGGCTGACCTAATTTATGCAGCCTAATAATCCTTTAACGGATTTGGAAATATAAATTGGTAATGTGTTATGTATATGCCAGGTTAAAGAGATGCGTTTTTAGTCTAGATTTAAACTGACAGAGTGTGTCTGCTTCCCGAACAATGCTAGGAAGATTGTTCCAGAGTTTAGGTGCCAAATAGGAGAAGGATCTACCACCTGCGGTTGATTTTGATATTCTAGGTATTATCAGCTGGCCTGAATTCTGAGATCGCAATAGACGTGAAGGTCTATAATGAATTAGGAGCTCGCTCAGGTACTGGGGAGCTAAACCATTTAGTGCTTTGTAAGTAATTAGCAAGATTTTAAAATCTATACGATGTTTAACAGGAAGCCAATGCAGTGTTGACAGAACTGGGCTAATATGGTCATACTTCCTGGTTCTAGTAAGAACTCTAGCTGCTGCATTTTGTACGAGCTGTAGTTTATTTATCAGGCGAGCAGAACAACCACCCAGTAGAGCATTACAGTAATCTAGCCTTGAGGTCATGAACGCATGAACTAACTGTTCTGCATTTTTCATTGAGAGCATATGTCGTAGTTTAGATATATTTTTAAGATGGAAGAATGCGGTTTTACAGATGCTAGTAACATGGCCTTCAAATGAAAGATTGGTATCAAAGAGCACACCCAGGTTCCTAACTGACGACGAAGACTTAACAGAGCAGCCATCAAGTGTTAGACAATATTCTAGGTTATTACGTGAAGAAGTTTTTGGTCCAAAAATTAGAATCTCTGTTTTTCTGAATTTAGTAGTAGGAAATTACTGGTCATCCAATTTTTTATATCAGCTATGCATTCCGTTAATTTTGTGAATTGGTAAGTTTCGTCAGGGCGCGAAGAAATATAGAGCTGAGTATCATCAGCGTAACAATGAAAACTAACGCCATGCTTCCTAATGATATCTCCCAAGGGTAGCATGTACAGAGTGAACAGTAACGGTCCTAGTACTGAGCCTTGTGGTACTCCATATTGAACTTGTGATCGATATGACATGTCTTCGTTTACTACTACAAACTGATAACGGTCAGATAAGTATGATTTGAACCATGACAATGCAATTCCACTAATGCCAACATAATTTTCGAGTCTATTTAAAAGAATATTGTGATCAATAGTGTCAAATGCTGCACTAAGATCCAGTGACACTAATAGAGAGATACAACCACGATCTGATGATAAGAGCAAATCATTAGTAACTCTAATGAGAGCAGTCTCAGTACTATGGTACGGTCTAAATCCTGACTGGAAATCCTCACAGATACCATTTCTTTCTAAAAAGGAACATAGCTGTGATGATACTGCCTTTTCTAGTATTTTTGACAGAAAAGTGAGATTTGAGATCGGCCTGTAATTGACTAATTCTCTAGGATCAAGTTGTGGTTTTTTAATAAGAGGTTTAATAATAGCCAGCTTAAAAGTTTTTGGTACGTATCCTAATGATAAAGATGAATTGACGATATTGAGAAGAGGGTCTATGACCTCTGGAAGCATTTCTTTCAATAGCTTAGTCGGTATAGGGTCTAACATACATGTTGTTGATTTTGATGATTTAACAAGTTTAGACAATTCTTCCTCTCCTAAAGCAGTAAATGAATTGAATTTTTCCTCAGGGACACTACAATGCACTATCTGACACGATACTGTAGTAGACGGTTGCATGGTTATTATTTTTTCTCTAATATTATCAATCTTGCAAGTAAAGAAGTTCATAAAGTCATTACTGCTGTGCTCTTTGGAAACATCAGAAGTTGAAGCTTTATTTCTTGTTAATTTAGCCACTGTATCAAATAAATACCTAGGGTTGTGTTTATTTTCTTCTAAGAGTTTTGAAAAATAGGCAGATCTAGCAGATTTTAAGGCCTTTCTGTACTCAATCATTCTCTCTCTCCACGAAATACGAAATACTTCTAGTTTTGATTTCTTCCAGCTGCGCTCCATTTTTCTGGCTGCTAACTTTATTAACCTTATTAACCGAGAGTTCAGGGTCTATGTCACAGTAAGTTAACCTTGCTTTCTGGAATACACCCTAGGTGAACTCAGTTTATATTGTAAATAATAAAACATTTCATGAAGTCTCATGTTTGACTTGCAGTGTTTCCCAACCACATTCCTGGAGGCTTACCAACACTGCATATTTTGCATGTCTCCTTTGTCTGACACAACCATTTTAGATCTTTGAGTCACTAATGAGCTGGTAACCTTAATCAGGTGTGTTTGATTGAGGAGACATACAAAATGTGCAGTGTTGGTGGGCCTCCAGGAATGTGGTTGGAAACCACTGTTCTAAAGTATATGTGTAGTCAGTGTGGTACTGCACCCTTCACTTTTTTATGGTCTACTTTTTCTTCTCAATCCTAACAGAGTGGGCCTTACTAAACCAGTGGACACCTGGCCAACAAATTTCTTTTTGACCACAATATAATGAATCAATACGTGTCTTATCTAAGGCTTGATAAACTGATTTTAATTGATTAATTCAATTATGGTGAAGACCTGACATATTTCAGAAACATTTCAACAATAAATGGAATCAAACACCAGAGATATTGAAAGAAACATATTTGTATTTTTAAGTGCACTTGCAAAATTATGTATTTTTATTGCTAAAACAATTAAATGAAAATTTTAAAGTCAAGTGAAACATTTCAGTCAAACCAAGAAAATTCAAGATTATAAATGAATAACATGTATTTTTAAAAAGAGGCTTGATTGAAGCTAATAGATTTGATTGGACTGAAATGCCTGTAGTAAACTACCTGTAGCCAAATGTAACTCAGTGCAGTCAGATATACTCTGGACACACTACAAATCTAAAACTGTAGTCATTAGGGCAGGGGTTAGGCAGACCCATACTGGTGTTATTTGGAATCACTGCCTTGTCGTTTTTGAAGTACTGGACATGAAAGACATTGTTTTGACTCTTACAGGTGAGAATTAACCTGTTGCTGAAGCGAATGGTGTTAGCGTAAATGTACTGATTGCCACTTGCGAGGAACCTTGCAACAGGAACAGAATTACATGAAACACCATAGTTAGAGCATTCCTAAACACTAAGAAAAACCTGTGCTCGCCACCGGACCTTCTGCTCTTTGTAAAGAGCACTAGGGTGTGCAGGAGTGGAGAAGGTTTGGAATCTGTTATTTTTTCCATGGTAATTGATGCTTGTTTTATTGATAACTACATGTAGACTCCACTCATCAGCAGTGTAGATTCTGGGTAGATAATCATTCATGTTTTCCATTTTACTCCTGATCTTAGAGAAATTTAGAGCATTGAACTGAAAACCTCTGAGCAGACCATTTAGGTAAAGTTTCTCATGATTCTGATGGAGAACACTTGAGGAAAACTGCATTTCATACAGTTTATCCACTGGGATCAAGAGGAAGCGGATGTGATTCAGGAGGCTGGCCTGTTGTTCTGAACTAATTTCATCACCTTTGTCTTGGATCCATCTCTCCAGAGCTTCAAGAAGTAAAGCTTCATCCTCCACAACCAGGTCTGAGCGCTGCAGCAGAGCGTCCATCATGTGAAAGGAGATGGTGCTCCACACCGGAGAGCTTATGAGGAACTCACAGTTCCAGGAAAGATACTGAAGGACATTTTCCTGCAGAACAAGGTCACCTGTGCGGACGCCATACTCGTACAAGGATACCTGTGTCCGGAAGGTGTTGTCTTCAGGAATGAGTAAAGTGAAGACCCTGCCAACATCCTCCATAAGCTTCTTCACTCCAAAGATAAATGCCAGCTGATGGAGACATTGAGCTGATGTGATGGAAACATCAATCTGACGTGTGTACAAATACCTGAGAAAAATAGTTCAGATACTGAGTGTCTAACACTGATATATACCCTGCTGAAAAATCCACCATAAACCAGCATAAATTCCATGGTTTGTGGTTTATGCTGGGTAGTGCTGGTCTATATTCATGCTGTTCTCAAGTAAAACTGAGCTGGTGAAGCTGGTTCACCAGCATAGTCTTGCAGAGTGTGAGATGTCTGTATGCAAGCAGTGTTTTGGCGACCAGCATTGTCTTGGCTTGCATATTTCTATATGTAACACATTAATTATTTAAAGGAAAACCAATATAAGATTAAAACATATGATTTAATGTAATATATAATTATAACTTTGTAGTTTCTTTTGCTCCCTCTGTTGAAAGTAAAACTTAAATTTTGCAACACTTTGTAATATGTATAGTGTAATAAAGCACAAATCATTTGCAAACTATTAGTTTATAGTTAATTAATACTTTATAAACTGTAATTAATACATTAATGGACTATATACATAGTGAGTTCTTCATTCATTGTTACTGTAATTAACAAATTATTATCAAAATAAAATAAAATGTTAAAAAGTTAACACGCACGCACACACACACACACACACACACACACAGACACACAGGGTTTCCGTGTTTTATAGGGACTTTCATGACACTTAATGTCATTTTCCCATTTTCCATGACCTAATCTAAAGTGACAGCTATTTACAGTTAATACATTGTTTAACTCTTTACATATGAGCCAATTAAACATTAACACTTTGTTAATTACAATGCCAATGAATGAAGAACTCTCTATTTGTATAGTCTATTAATGAACTACAGTTTATAAACTATTAATTAACTAATAGTATGCAGATGATTTGTAAATACTTTATTACACTATACTTACTATAAAGTGTTTTTTTTAATCGTTATAGTTATTATTATATTATTAATTGTCATCTGATTGTGGTGAAATATTTCAAATGATCAAAGGATTTGTCTGCTGTACACAAATCAATTAAAAAGAGCATGTTGCAAAACAAAAACAACTGAAAAAATGCCAAATAAAGTGCCCAACTAAAGGGAACAGACTTCAAACAGGCTTCAATAAATTTTATACATGTACCACATGAAAATGTTTCTGCTCATCTCTTCTCTTTTTTCTGTTCTTGTTTTTGCTCTTATCTTCAGTGATTTTGCTTGTTAACAGCAGGTGTTCATCACTAATGGTCAATTGTCACTTTACTTTACAAAGGGGTGGTTGATTATGATTTCACTTTTCTTAACTTTAGCAAGTGTGTAATGTTGCTGTTTGAGCATAAACAACATCTGCAAAGTTGAATGCAAAGGGAGATATTTTAATTTTATTCTCTGTTTAAGGACTACAACAAACGGCTGATAGGGACTACAACAAACTTCTTCCCGGGTTAGTGACATCACTAATCCTAAAATTTACATAAACTCTGCCCCGGGAACAGGCAACAAAGGGGGCGGGGCCATTTTGGGCTACTTTAGAGAAGAGGAAGAGTTGTTGTAGTAGAGTCTTGTTGCCATGCCATAATTTTATGCTGACTGCTTCACAAATGAGGGTCAATTCAATGCTGGATTTGCACAAAAGATTAACATGACGGCACATGCTAGTCGATGAGTTGAATCAACTCCACAGCAACTACATAAATTTATCCACTAACCATTCAGAAACGTCCAGATGCATTCTAAAAGTTGTAACTTCTTCCTGAGTCTCTCCATCAGTGTCCGACTCCAGTTTGAACAATGTAAGGCTGAACACCGTTACTGACAATTGTCATTTTGGCTGCCTGATATTCTTCAGCTTTGTTATTGTTGAGCAACTGAAGTGTGAGCTGTTAAAGCTCTGCCCTCTTCTGGAAAGTGGCCGGGAGCAGCCGCTCATTTGCATTTAAAGGGACACACACAAAAAGTGTGTGTTTTTGCTCACACCCAAATAGGGGCAAATTCGATCATTCTATAATAAATGATCTGTGGGGTAGTTTGAGCTGAAACTTCACAGACATATTGTGGAGACACCAGAGACTTATATTACATCTTGTAAAAGGGGCATTATAGGTCCCCTTTAACTTTACTTAATCATCACTACAATCATAAAGTGAATCTAATGTGAAAATATTACTGATTTTGTCATTTTGAAGCTGCAAAATTAATTTGGCTCAAAAATTTGAAGAGGCACATGCCCCCTCGGTTTTGAAAGGGCATGACACCTCTGCTGCCATGTTTCAGCTATGAAAACACGCATCATCTGGTTGGTGAAGCTTGCTCGCTCTCATTGGCTATTGCGGGTATCCCGTTGGAGACAGGCTGTTCAAGAGTCGTAAATATCAAACATTTGGGATCGGGGAGGCACCGGCTCGATTGGGAGCAGTAAAATAATCATAATGACACTACACATTTGAGGATTTATTTTTTGATAAAAATTTGGTTGCGACAAGCCTCAAATTGGGCCAGAAACCCAGCAGCCAGCATCCCCTGTTGGGGACCAGCAATGCTGGATTTTTCATCAAGGTAGTCAGTAGTATTCTGATTTGCACAATTCAAAAGCAGCATTCTATAAGATTCAGCAAGTGAAGTGAAATGGTCTTCAGAAAGTTACCTGAGAAAAGCAGAGACATGAAGATGGCACGTCTGGCTGACATCCACTGTGAGGTTTCTGGACTCATTTGTTATGTTTAGTTCTGGATAAATCATGAGAATCAAACGGTGCACACAAAACGTCAACTCCGCCTTTTCACTGAGGTCTCGTACATTAATGCTGAAATCACAACCATCTCCACTATCAAACAGAAGACCAAGATCATCAGACAAACCCAAACTGTTATCCACAGAGAACTGACGATTGCTGGTTATGTTTGTACCTGCAAAGAAAATGTAATAAAACAGATTAAAAATATACAACTAATAGAGTAAAATATTTTCACACTTAAAACAATGATTTGGTAATCCTCTTGTACCACTGTCCTCTTTTGTGCTAAGAAATAAGTCTCCTGACAGTTCTTTCCCAAGTGCTTCCATTGTTGTCAGCATTAAGTCTGAAAATGATTCAGTGGGCTATAACACTTTTAATTGTCAAGAAATAACTTCTCTTTAAATGTTTTGGTTCAACATACTTACCTGTTGATCAAACATTGCTTTAAACTTACACCAGAAAATTTTGATTTTGTTTTATTAAGTAACTTTTAGGAGGGTGTACTCATTTTTGCTACACAACTTTTCATCACCTTGATAAGAAAATCTTATTTTCCTGAATAATTTTGACATTCTTCTGTGTAATTGCTGACTTTCAGAAGTTTCAGAGGGGGTGTACTCATTTATACCGACGCTATGTAAAACAAGAACTCATACAGGGGCATTTTCTGTGAATTATATTCTGTATCAGAAATGCAATATTTGCAATATTTGTTGACTAATTTTGGTTGAGTGGTCTGTTATACTTTAATAAATTGCAGGGCAGGATATGAAGTAACGAATTACAAATACTCACATTACTGTAATTGAGTAGTTTTTAGAAACTGTACTTTTATGAGTAGTTTAAAAAATGTGTACTTTTACTTGAGTAGCTACATTTTAAGATGACATTTACTCCGCTATTTTCCTCCGTTTGTGGTCGTTACATACATGTTTTAATTTTATCCATCAACGTGATTGGATACGGCGAGTAATCGGTCTCGTGATCGTGCATACTTTAACCGCCATATGCGGACAATCATGGCTGCTGTGGAAGCGCGTTCTTCAAGCACCAGTTCAACTGAGATAAGCATCTTCTTCTGATATGTTAAGGTAAATTTCGGATTTCTGCTTACGAAATGTAAATATATAGGCTAGCCTATCTACAGGGCCTGAAATTGCAGGTATGCTATTGCGTACAATATTAATAACTCCAGCAAGTGCCGCGATCATAATGCGGGGAAATCCCACTCCTAGACGCGACGCGCGGTCTGTGCACTTCCGCGTCTCTGCGTCGCGCGCGTCCTGCAGCAGTCACTTTGAGAAGTCAGACTTTTTAAATCTTGAGGAGTTTAGTATGAGCACGCAATGCGCGCTGTTATGTCGAGTATGGCATGCCAGCAGGGACACTCTAAAACGTTTAATGTAGAAAAACACCTTGCTGTATAGAAAATGGAGGACAAATTCAGTATGCACCTTATGATGATGACCCATGGCGTTAACATTTATGTCAGCGCGAGACAGCTCGTTAATAAACAATGTTTTTTGTTTGATAAATTTCATATAATCTGCCTTCATTTAGCAAGGGCAGTAGCATAAAAATATTTTTCAGTTCAGCATTTTTTGTTCAAGTTGTGGATGCTGCTGAAACACCTTCGCCGAGACAGCAAGACACGTGTGTGTGTGTGTTTCTTTTGAAAAAGTTACCCCTGAAATTTCCCTATTTGATGATGCCCCCTTTTCTAGAACAATGCACATTATGTTGTAACATGGAATGAAATGGAATTAGTGTAATTAGTGTTAGCTCACTATCTTAACCTTTTTCAGTGCATTAGGTGAGGTAAACTGTTTTATATTATTCTAATTTCTTTATCACAAAACACTAAAACTGGCACTGTTTTGGAAAAAAAATGCCTTTTTAATCTATTTTTACATCTCTCTATTTAACCCATCTCATGGTGTGTGATGCTGAACTCTCATATGAATTTTTGTATTCTTTTGCATTCGCCACACTTTCTTTTGCATGGTTTTTGTATTTGCACTGTTCCGAACATTGATATTTTATGTGCAACAATAGCATGCTCACACTCCATGTCCTTACACCTGATTTTACATTATTATTTTTTTTTTATTTCAAACATTATGATTTCAATGGGGATGAGTGTACTGAGAACTCTTTCATCTTTTCATCTCTGTACTAGTCTTTCCGTGTTGTTTTCATGCATTTTAAAAATATGGGTAGATATTCTTCATTCTTTCTGACAAACAACAAAAGAAAATGTGAATTACAGTATGTACAATGTTTTCTAAATGTTTAAATTGCAGTGTACAGCGTTTATTATAAGGGGTAGAATCCACAGCTCAGTACTCACTACTCATGAGTACTTTTAAATAAGCTACTTTTTTTACTCTTACTCAAGTAGTTTTTTGGACAAGTACTTTTTACTCTACTCACACTACATTTTTTGGAATGTAATGGTACTTTTACTTGAGTATATTTTTTCAGTACTCTTTCCACCACTGATCATTAGGTGATGCTTATAAGAAAAAGTCTTGTGTTGCAAGATGATGTCACACCATTCAAAGATAAATCTCAGCAGCTGCTTCACTATTGTGAAAGATCAATCTACAAACAGTTATGATTTTGAAATAAGATATTGGTAAATCTTCATGCTTAAATAACGTTAAAACGAAATCATATTCATGCTAAGAATAGTTTGACTAACTTAAAATCATCAATTAGCTTATTTTATATTCTAGTTTGTCATTGTTTTAACAAATGTTTTCATTTGTTGTACTTTTGACTTGGCTAGATCAGAAACTTAAATATCAATATACAAGGTCTAAGAGCCAAAGCAAGCAGAACACTAATCACCATTATGGTGACTTCAAAACAATTACTGTACTAAACAATAGAATTTCTTACAGTGGCATGGTTAAAGACAATGTGAATTCACTGTAAAACAAGAGCAGTAAATTACTGTGATATCAGCATCATTTTGCTGTTGATTAACAGTAATTCATAAGAAAATGACCCAACATGCATTAATTTCACTGTAAATTATTGACTACAGTAATATATTGTAAAATAATACTCTTTAATCCTGTAAATTCCTAGCAATTTTTACAGTGTAACTAAAAACGTATAAATGACTTATAAATGAACATTATTATAAAGTGTTATCAATTATGGAAATACAAATGTGCAGTTGCAAATATATCTGGAATTTCTTACCATTCTCACAGACCACTCCTGCATCCTCTTTATGTGTGCAGTCAGTAACACCCCAGCCTTTGAATCTGCATTCAGACAATGAGCTCTCAGAGCCTTTACAGTTCATGTCATCCAGCCAGATTGGACCAGAACCTAAAAAAATAAGACCATTATTGTTATCACAGTGTGGAACAATCAAATTCACTCCCAAACGTTGCACTGAGGATCTTATACCTTCACCATATTGTCCTCCAGGTGTAACTATTTTCGCTCCAGGAAAACCCATCTGATGACACACCACTTGTGCTTCGGCCAGGTCCCATCCGTCATCACAAACTGTACCCCACTGTCCATCATGATAAATCTCCACACGACCAGATGAAGGATGATCCCCCACCAATCTTATGCTGCCCTCCTGTGTTGGCTGCTTTGGTCGGTCATCTTCATCCAGTGACAAAAGATGAAAGGTGCTGTATGTAATTTTTTTTGACTGTGCTAAAGCATAAAAGTACGATAATTTGCTTGCAGATATTTAGGAAACATGCTAAGTTCACATACTTGTTTCTCAGAAAAACAATGCTACAGCCATGCGAGTTGCAGGTCGGAATGTCTGTTTTTGTTTTGGTCTGTGTGATCCCACCCACTCCCAATTTACTCAATAATATTTTGACACCCCTGGTTGCCAGTTGGTGGAAACACACAGGGTATTGTAGCAATGGAAGCCAGCATACAATTGTCAAGGATTAGGTCAGAGATTGCAGAATCTACCTGACCTAAAAAGCCTCGACATCCATCTAAAAAGCTCTATGACCAGGAGCATTTTAAAACGCAGATGTATTAGCTTATCAACTTACAATGTAAAGCTCGTCGTCTTCCATTGTGGATGGAGGGATGGCAGTTTTGAGAAAAAAATTTAACTAATTTAGTTGAACTTGACAAAAACTGTTTATTTAGACTTACATGATACCCTACAATGTATGTCATCTTTCATTTTAATGTGTAACATTATCTGAACGACGCGATTGTCACTGCTGCAGGTGTTGCCAGTCATGGGATTAATGAAATGCTGCTCAAGTTACTGTCAGAAGAATAAATGGACTGATTTCATTTTACTTGGTTTATTTTTGCACTATATTTATTATGAATAACCGTTTTTTTTTTCCTCTACAGTATAATGCTATCTCGTCATTGCACTCAAACACGGAGGATATGACTCGTTTAAGATGATCAAACCAGTTAATTTTGAATAATCATCTGTGGGCTGAAAATATTCCTTTAAACAACCTTAATTTGATCTAATTAGTGATTATTGCATCGTAAAGTAAGTAGATGAAAAATGCAGTTTCCCCCAAACCTTTAACCCCCCCCCCGACGTTGTAAAAAAAATGATACCATTGTGCAGCGTTTACCTCAGTAAGTTGACCGAGTGGATCTCTGAGCTCGTGCGAGTGAGTGGAGGCGGGGCTAATTATCATATTTATGTATCCACGTATACTAAATGAAGCAAGGGCGTAGAGTTACATTCAAGCTATTTTAAGGCTTTTTTTTTTTTTTACAGGAAAAAAACATTTACATATGTAGTTTTGGTGATCAAAGATGAGTTTTAATGGATAAAATTATTGACTACAGAGGGACTTTAAGCTTTGTCTAATTCTAATGCTATTTAAAGTGATATGTTGTTTGTATTTTATTATTGCAGTTCTGCAATGAAATACAGTGATCAGAAGTATTTCGCGTACACATACAGTATGGCTTGTGTGCTCTCCTTTAAATCACAAAATATGCGTCGGAATATCATGACAGAATTTTTTCTTTGTTTCACAATACTCAGTAAATGATTGTAAACTGAGATTGGTGTCTTTAGAAGAATTATCTGTTCTGAATTTTACATAAATATATCACATCAATCCCATGGGCACAGCCATTGATACAGGCTGCAGCGGAAGTTTTTTTTTTTTTTTCTGCTTTTTCAAATGTGGAAGTGTGATAAAGGCCTATAGCACTCATTCCTGTTGCATGTCCTCAATCTGCCAACCCGCATGAGCGTTGAGTCTGAGGAGGAGGGGAGAGGGGAAACAACACTCTCCAGTATTTGGAATTTGGACTGCAGTATTTGGACTCCCATTTCAACTGATAACTGTCAATATTACATACTGCATCTGTAAGATATTTGACTGAAAAACTGATCAGAAAATGTTTTTAAAATCGCCATATGTACTTTAACCTCAGCTAAATGCAACAGAAAGACGTTTGGTTGTAAAATTCCAATAGACCACTGAATGTTTAAGACTCAGCTGTAAAATGTTGTAGATTACATTTAACATAAAAATGTTGTAATGTTTACAAATATATTTATTGTTCCATTGTATTAATTTTTTTTTTTTAAAAAACTCCTATAAATACAAATACTACAAATTTTTACAAACATTGTATCTTAAATAAAAAATAGAAAAGGTTTGTTTACTAACCAAACAGCGTCCAACGTTGTGCTGAAACATGAAGAAACAGTAGAGGCCATAGAAGATACATAATTCTTCTCTTACTGGAAATTTTGCAAACAGCAGAGACATGAATACAATTCTCAACTGAATGAGTTATAAAACATCTTGCCTTTCTTTAAATAATGACCAAATTGGGTAAAATATTCTGAAACTAGAATCAAATGTTGTGTAATCACATTTAAGGGCTACCAACATTTTTATTCCACGAAAATGCTAAATTTGAGTTTCATTACTGAAGCATTTCAATTTAAAGAAAAACTGTCTGTCAGCACATATGGGCTAAGGTTAGTGTAAGAAAAATAAATTCTTTAGTTGATCTTTTCACACAAACTTTGCCCTGTTGTTCCGTCTGTGCTGCTTCAGATCCTTTTCATGCAGTCCAACATGGGAAGAATGAGATAAACACAAAGTTGAATGCTTGTGGTATGCTAAGTTATTGGTCAGATACACAGTTTATATACTCTTCTTGTTATGCATATTCATTTGATATAGAACAAAGGCTTTCAGAAGTGATTGGATAAACAAATGAACATTATCATAAGGCCTCCTACTTCCGTTTACCATATATGTAGATGTTTTTACCTCTTTTCAAGGCCAAATGTGTCAACAGTTAGATAAAAAAAAAATATGGGAGAATGAACACAGTTGGTGCTCTAGCAAGGCAAACAATATACTAAGAGCATAGTGGAGAGCAAGCGCATCAACTCCTATAGGCGATTGCATCAGGGATATGTTGTTCTCTGCAGAAGCGAACAGGTCCACTTCTGCTATCCTGAAAATTCTCCATATCATTGGGAGTGTAACCTCCACTCTCTGTAGACTAAACCTCTCTTGATAACATGTCTGGTGGCAGGTGGCAGGGAACCAATGAACAGGAGATGATGGTCGGCCCATAAAAGACTCCTTGCCACCTTCTGTAAGGGCCGTGAATTGATGACACCTTGGCAATTTATGTATGCTACACAGCAAAATCCCCAGTGTTAAAGGGTTAGTTCACCCAAAAATGAAAATAATGTCATTTATTACTCACCCTCATGTCATTCTCCACCTTTGTTCATCTTCGGAACACAAATTAAGATATTTTTGATTAAATCCGATGGCTCAGCAAGGCCTGCATAGACAGCAATAGTACTTCCTCTCTCAAGATCCATAAAGGTAAAAACATATTTAAATCAGTTCATGTGAGTACAGTGGTTCAACCTTAATGTTATAAAGCGACAAGAATATTTTTTGTGAGCCAAAAAACTAAATAATGACTTTTTAACAATATCTAGTGATGACCGATTTCAAAACACTGCTTCATGAAGCTTCGGAGCTTTCGAATCAAATCAGTGGTTCGGAGCGCCAAAGTCACGTGATTTCAGCAGTTTGGCGGTTTGATAGACGATCCGAATCACTGATTCGACTCAAAAGATTCATAATGCTCCAAAGCAGTGGTTTGGAGTGTTTTGAAGTGTTTTGAAATCAGACATTATTTTCATTTTTGGGTGAAGTAACCCTTTAAATGAACACAACCCCAGTGTTCATATGTGCCCACACTATACAGTGTTAAAATAACACTGAAGAAGTGTTGAAGTTAATTACATAATTAAGTGATTAATTTAGTGATGATTGAGTATTAGTGACGAATTCCACACTCCCTCGCTCTGCAAAGGATTGCAGGGATTACCTTGACTGGAGGGAATGCATATAGACTCAAATATGGCCATGGATGAGCAAAGGCATTTATCCCCAGAGGCGCTGGATGAAACGAGGAGAACCACATGGGCACTGAGTCAAGTCTTGTGACTCAAAGAGGTCCACCTCCACCTCACCAAAAAGGCTCCTAATCTGAGCCATCATTTGGTGGTGCAGCATCCACTCCCCCGACCTGAGTTTCTGTCTCGACAGGATAGAAATCCACAGTGAGGTTCAAGGCTCCTGAAACGTGAACTGCTCTCAGCGAAAGGAACTTGTCTTGAGCCCATAGAAGGAGCCGATGCTCATGCCTGTTCAGGGTGCCTGACCGTGAACCTCCCAAGATTGATGGGGGAGAGCGGCTGAATCCTTCCCAAAGCAAGCAAGCCTCACGCGGAGAGTTTTAAGCTTAAAAATCTCGCAAAACTTGCATCCAGAAGCGCCATAAATAGTTTTGTGTGCATGCAACAGGTTGAGGCATTTCTGTATTAAGCAACACATTATTAAGAGTGAGTGACGTAGTGCTGCTGAGGAGGCACCAGCGCCATCAGCCAATTAATTGGCGTGATTCTATACGGGTTCAGATCATCAGCGCCGCCCCAAGGGTGTTCCCATTTTGTCAACCAGTGTTGAGTGAACCTATGAAAGAGAACACAACAATTACAACTGACTTCCAGCCATTACACATTATCACACTTAATAACTAGCTTTCTGTCAAACATCTACAAAAGTTCTTGTTGAGAATTAATAGAGGTTTAGATGATGTCACCATTATGAAGATCAGTGTTTGAATTAGTTGGGTTATTGACCTTTGTTTTTTTTTTGTTTTTTTTTAATTTATTTTATTTTAAACATTATTTTTTTCTTTAGTTGCTGCAACTTTGTGTTTATAAAGCATATTTGTTATGGCAAATTATTATGCCCATGTCATGATGGTTACATTTTGATAATGAAGTTATCATCATGTAATGACCTGATTCACAGATTTCATTCAGAGTCTAAAGCTCTGGTTATATGATTGATGGGTAATTTTAATATTGATGATTGTAGACCTGTAATTCTACAGCTTGAGTTCCAGCAGAGATAAACTGAACTATTTCATAAATACATTGTGCACAGAAACTACTGGTAACACTTTATATGGGAAACAATTCTTACTTTTAACTGGTTGCTTTTTAGCTTGCATATTGGCTGTTTATTAGTACTTGTAAAGCACATATTAATGCCTTATTCTGCATGACCATATTCTACATCCCTAAATCCTACCCCATACCTAAACTAAAACGCTACAACAACTACCTTACTATCTAATAATAAGCAGTAAATTAAGAGTTTGAGGCAAAAGTCGTAGTTAGTAGTGAATATGTGTTCCCCATACCAAAATGTTACCAAACTACTGCATTATTTAGACACACACAAACATCAAGAATCAGCATATGAATCTCAACAATAGTAACAATCAATAAAATAGTCAGAACATCACAAAACAAGCTACTAAAGTGTCAATAAAACAACATTGATTCATTGATTCTCACATGTCAAGTTTGTTAGGCATATCAGCTAAACAAACTGAAAGAAATCTTTGAACATTTTTTCAGTTTTTGAACAAACAAAGAAATCTTTGAACTTTTTTTTCTGAGGAGAGGAGATAATAAAAGGCATATCTTACTATGAGTTTGAAAGAGTATGTTTCACTGAAAATTTTAAATGTTGAAAGGTTTATATAGATGGAAATGGATTCAGGGGGTATCAAGAAATTGGTGGAAAATAATGTTTATTATAAATGTATGTGTTTCTTGGTGACATCCAGCACATGATGTAGGAGACACATTCATATACCGGACAATTAAGGGTTTTTTCTTAATAGTGCTTGAATATTAGCCTGTTTCATTGCTTTCATAGAAGAAATGTCATAATAACAATAAATCTGAACAAAAACAAGAGAAAATAAATAGATGAATGTGATTAGGCAGTATCAAAAAGCTAAATCCACAAGCAAGACTTGTAATTTCGGTAAGATCCAGCAGATGTCTTACCAGTCTCACAGATCACTCCTGCATCCTCTTTATGTGTGCAGTCAATAACACCCCATCCTTTGAAGCAGCATTCAGACAATGAGCTCTCCAAGCCATTACAGTTCATGTCATCCAGCCAGATTGGACCAGAACCTCAAAAGTATAATAGAAAAAATAAAAGACTATTGTTGTTATCACAATGTGTAACGATCAAATTCTCTTCCTCAAATTGGAGGACTTTCAAACAGAGCTATATGTTTTGGATGAAAGAAAGATTGCCATGTTGCTTACCATTGCTGTGGAGGTTTATAACACCTTTATTTTTAAGGAGGCATCCATATGGGGAAAACAATTCTGGCCAAGATATTTTTTAATAAATGCTAAATATATGATGTAAACAGTAAAGTAAGTTCCATTAAATTTAATAATAATAATAATAATAATAATAATAATGTTTTATTTATATAGCCCCTTTCAAGAACCCAAGGACGCTTTACATGAAGTTGATAGATAACATGAATACATATACAAGTATATAGTCAGTATACAACACATGATCGACCAGATGAAACAGACAAAGAAAGTTAATCTACATGAAAACTTACAAAAACAAGCACAGAGCTGGAAAATTGAGACAAACAATCAATTAACAAAACATAATGTGAATAAGTGAGTTTTTTAAAGGTCTGAAGTGAAGAGACATCACAAAGGTCTTGAGGTAGTTTGTTCTAGAGCTTGGAAGCTGAGATGCTAAAAGCCCTACCACCCACACTAGATAGACGGAACTTGGGTACTGCAAGCAAATTTTCAGAGGGACATAGGGGATAATCAATTCGGAGAGATAAGAAGGTGCTAAACCATGACGAGCCTTGAAAACTAGAGAAAGAATCTTAAACTGGATGCGGTAACTAACAGGGAGCCAATGTAGTTGCTGTAAGACAGGAGTGATGTGAGCTGACTTTTTGGTAAAAGTGAGGGCCCGAGCAGCTGAATTCTGAATGAACTGCAAGCGATTTACGACTTTTTTGGGTAAACCATAAAACAAGGAGTTGCAATAATCAAGACGTGAAGTTATAAAAGCATGAACAACAGTTTCCGCATCTTTGAAATTTAGTGAGGGTCTTAAACGGACAATGTTGCGGAGATGGAAGAAACAGTACTTGACAAGCTGATTGATATGGGGTTCAAAACATAGCCTAGAATCAAACAACACACAGAGGTTGCGTATAGTGGAAGAGGACTGAACCAGAACACCGTCAATGTTAATAGAAAAGTCATGTTGGGAGAAAGCAAGGAATTTAGGGCCTACAAGCAGAATTTCAGTTCCCTTTCAGTCGGTCACATTCGTACGTCAGTAGTGACCGACGAATTGGGATATCGCTAGAGAGCCCTATCAGCTTCGAGTGAACTACAACAGGCCAATGGAGTTGGCATGCGATATTTGCATAATGCGCACCGCCCCCGCCAGGTGGTATAAATAGGGGAGCAGATGCCATCGCACTCTGTCTTTCGCTTCGGAGCCAACCGTTTGTGTTCCAGCTTTCAGACTGAGAGTGAATTCTACAAGCCTGTGTGTGAAGTACAGTGTCTTGTGTTGGTGTAAAGGCACTTCAGCAAGGTCGCAAGCTTCCCGAGGAGCCTGAGCTTAAGCTCTCAACTGCTGTTGTTACAGCAAAGAATTTCCCAAACAAACCCAGCTGTGTCTGTTGCGATTTGGGCCGGTTCCTCCATTGTGTTCGGGGAGTGGTGTACCCGAACACATCGTGACACTCCCTGTGTGCTTCAGCTGAGCTGAGCTGAGCTGAGCTGAATCTTCCCCTTCTAAAAGAGCTTCACAGACGAACCCTGCGTCTTTTTCAAGATGTCATTTCGTCTGTGCGTTACTGGATACGGTTGTTTATTGGTCCCCGCTGACGGCCACAATCGCTGCATCACGTGCCTGGGCGTTCAGCACGCTGAAGCTGCTTTTGTGGATAGTTCATGTTCTCACTGTGGGAACATGACTATTGCAGTGTTGAGATCGAGACTCTCCTTCCTTGGTTCTCAGGGAGCGGGGGTCCCCTCCCCTATGCCCCGTTCCGCCGTTTTCTCTGGCTTTGGCCGGGGTGACGGTGCGTCGGCGTGTAGGCAGGGTGATCTGAGGATCATGGTCAGGGCTTCCCCGCCGAACGCCGCTCCGCGGGCCCCTGCCCCCTCTACTTCACTGCAACGCGATCGAGCGTGCTGGTCCTTCTACGGAGCGACCATCCGTTTCCTTCGGCGCACCCGCGGATGACCGCATGTCGATCGCGACATCGGAAGGTGAGCAAGAGTCCTCAGGAGATGAAGACTCGGCTGCTTTACCTCCCTCTGGGACAGTAGCGTTGCCCGAGGCCGATCCTGAGTTGACGGCTATGCTTTCCAGGGCTGGTCAGGCTCATCTGGAATCCTCCAGCGTGTCCCGGTCCTTCTCGGCTCGACGATTGGTACCTCGGGGCGGCCCGCGAGACCCGGCCCCTCGTCCGCCTTCACCACCCTGGATGGCGGAGAGGCTAGGGGATACACGTGGATTCCCCCGGTCGAGCGATCTGTTGCGATGCAGTTGTGTCCAACAGCCGCCGGCTGGCGCGGTGAGCCGCGTCTCCCATCCCGGGCCTGTAAATTCTTGTCAGGACTGACGGAGAAAGCTTACAGAGCCTGTGGACAGGCTGCCTCCGTCCTGCATGCCATGGCCCTTTTGCAAATCTATCAGGCAAAAGCGCTGATGGAAATGCCCCAGGGAGGTCTTGACCAGCAGCTGCTTGGGGAGCTGCGTGCCGCCACTGACCTCGCCCTCCGGGCGACTAAAGTAATGGCACATTCTGTTGGTCAAGCGATGGCCACGCTTGTGGTCCAGCAGCGCCACTTATGGCTGACCCTGGCTGATATAAGGGATACCGACAAGTATCGGTTCCTGGACTCCCCCGTATCACAGGTCGGCCTTTTCGGCAACGCGGTAGAGAGCTTCGCCCAGCAGTTCCCTGCTGCTCAGAAGCAGGCTGAGGCCATCAAACATGTCCTGCCCCGGCGGTCCGCTGCTGCCTCCACCCCGCTGCCGCCCGCTCAGCCTCAGCCCACTCATCGCCGAGGGCGCCCGCCTGCGTCGTCCTCCGCCCCTGCTAAGTCAGCGAAGCAGCAGCCTATACCCGCCAAACAGCAGGGAGCCGGTCGCGGATGCGGCGCCCAGCCCGCTCAGGCCAAGCCAGGTGGCAAGAGATCGAGGAAGACGCAATCCTGAGACGGGTGACCTGGAGGGGAAGGTTTCTGCTCTTCGGGAGAGGACTCCATACGTCTGTGGTGCCTTTGGTCCCGCTGGCTCGGTGTCTGGAAGCCTGGATAGCGCTCCCCAGCCCGTCCTGCTGGCTCATTCGGCACATCAGACTCGGCTACGCGATTCAGTTCGCCTGGCGTCCCCCGGTCTTCAGGGGTGTCCACTACACTCAGGTGTCACTCAGGTGTCAATCCTGGATCTGCGTGTCCTGAACCGGTCCCTTCACAGGCTGCCGTTCAAGATGCTTACGCAGAAACGCATTTTCGAATGTATCCGTCCCCAGGATTGGTTCGCAGCGATCGACCTGAAGGACGCGTACTTTCATGTCTCGATTCTGCCTCGTCACAGACCCTTTCTACGGTTTGCGTTCAAGGGTCGGGCATATCAGTACAAAGTCCTACCCTTCGGGCTGGCCCTGTCGCCCGCGTCTTTACGAAGGTTGCGGAGGCGGCCATTGTTCCACTCAAGGAACAGGGCGTTCGCATTCTCAACTACCTCGACGACTGGCTCATCCTGGCCAGCTCGCGGGAGCAGTTGTGCGAACACAGGGACATGGTGTTAGCTCACCTCAGCCGGTTGGGTCTTCGGGTCAACTGGGACAAGAGCAAACTCTCCCCCGGGCAGAGGATCTCTTATCTCAGTATGGAACTGGATTCGGTCGCCCGGACAGCGCGCCTCACCGAGGAGCGCGTCCAGTCACCAAGTGGTCGGACGCTTCGTTCCTGCAGGCTGGAGTTCCCCTCGAACAAGTGTCCAGGCATGCTGTGGTCCACACAGATGCCTCTGCCACGGGGTGGGGGGCCACATACAACGGGCATGCAGCGTCGGGTCTGTGGATGGGGCCTCAACTGCATTGGCATATCAATTGCCTCGAGTTGCTAGCAGTACGTCTTGCACTGGGCCGCTTCCAGGAGCTGTTGACAGACAAGCACGTACTGGTCCGCTCGGACAGCACTGCGGCCGTTGCGTACATCAACCATCAGGGTGGTCTACGCTCCCGCCGTATGTCGCAACTCGCCCGCCATCTCTTGTTATGGAGTCAGAAGCATCTGAGGTCGCTTCGTGCCATTCATGTCCCAGGCGTGCTCAACCGTGCAGCCGACGAGCTCTCACGGCAGCCTCCGCTACCGGGCGAATGGAGACTCCATCCCCAGGTGGTCCAGCTGATCTGGCAGTGCTTTGACGAGGCACAGATAGATCTGTTTGCCTCCCCGGAGACTGCCCACTGCCAGTGGTTCTATTCCCTGACCGGCGGCACGCTCGGCACGCATGCCCTGGCACTCAGCTGGCCCCGGGGCCTTGTCCTCACTCTTGTCTGTTTCTTATCAGAGCCAGGAATACAGGGGGAGTACTCTGGGTTTGGGCCAAATACCAGACCCGGAGCCCGTTCCTCGGACAGCACGCCAAATGTGCATACTACTTTATCTGATTTATTTGTAAGTGTGAACTTGTGAAGTACGCTATCTCCGCCGGCTGAGAAAAGGGAGTGTCTGCAAGAAATGACCATCAGCCTGGACCTAGAGGCCAGCAATATTGGACTGAGAATCAGTGGAGAAAAGACCAAATTCATGAAAGTGGGAGGTGCAGAGACCAGTGTTCCACTGATGGTCAAGGACAGCTGATAGAGGAAGTTCAGCAGTTTATCTACTTTGGGAGCATAGTGACCAATAAAGGACGGACAGAGGCAAACGTCAACCGCCGAATAGGGAAAGCGTCTGTGCTTTTCCAGAGGACACATCCCATCTGGACTATGTTGGCCATTGATAAGGCTGTTGAACAGCACCGTCATCCCGATTGCGATTTACACCAACATAACATGGGAACTCGCAGCGAAAGTGGCCCAGAAAATAAATGTGTTAAAACAACGATGCATCTGGAGGATACTCAGGGTGTCCTATAGAAACTACACCATGAACAAAGAGATCCTGAGGTGGAGTGGGACTCGATGGCTATCAGAAACATGGACATGTCCTATGCATACCCGGACATTGCCATTCAAAGACAGCTATGAAGTGGACACCACCAGAAAGATGCAAGAGACAGGGAAGACCAAAGAAGATCTGGAGACAGACGCTCCAAGAAGACCTGAAATGTTGGTGTCTAAAAAATTTAACCTTTCATTGAAATATAAGAATTGAAAAAGTCTCTTTATGAAATAAATGTTTTTCTCCAATACACGTTGGCTACAATTTATGGCAACCTTTTATTAAGTACTTTTTTGCAGCCCCCATTTGCCAAGATAACAGCTCTGAGTCTTTTCCTATAATGCCTGATGAGTTTAGAGAACAAGAGATCAGAGACCATTTTTTTAAGGCTTTCTGACCCCAAGACTCTACTAATCTCTGCAATTCTCCAGCTGTGATCCTTGGAGAGTCTTTGGCCACTCAGACTTTCCTCCTCACTGCGCATTAGGACGATTTAGATACACGTCCTCTTCCAGGCAGATTCGTAACATCTTTAGTTGATTGGAACGTCTTAATTATTGCCCTGATGGTGGAAATTGGAATTTTCATGTTTCAATTTTCTTTAGTTATATTCTTACAGCCGCTTTCTATTTTGTGAAGCGCAACAATCTTTTGCTGCACATCATTACCTATTTTGATGGATGATTAAGGGAATTTGGCCTTTGTGTTTCTTCATAGTTATACTCCTGTGAAACAAGAAGTCGTGGCTGGATAATTTCATGTTCCTAGTCAGCCTGATGTGCTGAGAACTGTAAATATGAAGAGGAAATATACTTAATGAGATATTTTCATATTTCATTTATCACCTCGTTTGTCTGTATTTAAGTCATGTATTTTCAGTTCACCTTTGTCCGGTATCGTTAGTGTATGGTTGTGCTTCGTTGTTTACCAGTGTGTGGATTTACTTGCCTGTGGATTTATTAAAGACTGTTTGACTCGTCATCTTCTTCGTGCATGTATTTACAACCAGATGTGACAACTTTGAAGTTCAATATCTCAAAACTACTTGGAATGCAGAGAGAACCTTATAATTAAGGGGACGATTTTACTCATAGGAATTTCTAGGGGCGCCAAAAATGAATGTTACAAAACATCTTGCCTTTCCTTAAAATAATGACCAGATCAGGCCAACTATTGTGAAATTTGGATACAACACTGTGTAATCACATTTGAGGGCTACCATAAGTTTCATTTCATGAAAATGCTAAATTTGGTCAACTAACTCTCATTAGACTTTCTGTTTAATATCTGCTAACACTTTATTTTGATGCTCCCAAAACATACATTATACTAAGTAATTATAAGTAACTTTGCAAGTACATATGGTAACACTTCAGTATATGGAACACATATTCACTATTAACTATGTATTTTCTCTCAATAAACTGCTAATTTACTGCTTATTAATAGTAAGTTAGTTGTTAAGTTTAGGTATTGTTTAAGAATGTATGACAAGGTCATGTAGAATAAGACATTATTATGTGCTTAATGAGCACTAATAAACAGCCAATATTCTAGTAATATGCATGCTAATAAGCAACTAGTTAAAAGACCCCAAAATAAAGTGTTACCGTACATGTTAACTTATTCTACTAACTGTAACCCTAACCCTACCAGTCTACAAATACTCTACGAATACTCTAATGAGAGTTAGTTAACATGTAGATGCAATGTTACTTATAGTCAGCAGAATCTCTAAAGAGCATCAAAATAAAGTGCAACTTAAAAATGTATTCTTTTGTTAAACTTTACCCACTGCGCTGCTTCAGATCCTTTTCATGCAGTCCAACATGGGGAGAATGAGACAAACACAAAGTGGTATGCTTCACACCTCCTTCTTCAAAGTTTATTGGTCAGATACACAGTTTTATATACTCTTCTTGTTAATAACATAATAATAATGTTTTATTTATTTGCCTTTCCATAGCTCAAGGACGTTTTACAATGTAGATACAATAAAGAAAACGTAACGGCAATAGAATTGACAATAGTACAAATAATGTAGTAGATTTCAAACAGTAGACTAAAGCAAATATAATACAAAGGCAGAAAAAGGGTCATTACATAAACAGGGTAGCACACAGCAACATAGATTCAAGTACAAAAACAAAATACAGAACAATACTTGATAACATTCAGAAAACAAATGTTTTGAGTTGCGATTTAAGTTCAGAAATGTTATTAATGCAGCAGAGTGACTGGGGAAGAGAGTTCCAGAGTTTAGGTGCAAAAACGACACAAGGTTTCAGGAGTGACAACCACATTTAAATGTAGAACTGCGATGATTGATACTGTAGTAAATATAGCAATGTCTAATGTCTTGCGTGTTTGGTCTCCACTATTCTGACCAAAGAAATATACAACAACAAAAGTGTCGTTATGTTCAGCAATTTTAAAGGTGCAGCGTGAAAATTTCAGCGGCATCTAGGGGTAAGGTTTGCGAATTGCAACCAACAGCTCAGTCCGCTGCTCACCCTTCCCTTTTAAAGCACATAGAGTAAGTATGGTGGCCAATACAGGACAAAGATGTCATAGTCTGAGACAGCAGAGTGTAGCCAGTCAAGCAATGAGGTTTCTTCTTACTTCTAACAAAGAACACTTCTAATGAACCAGATGACTACTTCTTCTTGTTTGTGCATATTCGATGTAGTGATGATGCAAGCTGCCTCTAAAAACACCAACAAAGAAGAAGAACAATAACATAGTGACAAAACGCGCTCTGTAGAGCAGTTTGTCCATTTAGGGCTACTGTAGAAACATGTCGGCGCAAAATGGCGACATCACATAGGCATATAAGGGGACCCACGGTATATGTAGATAGAAATGGCTCATTCTAATGTAATAAAATCATAACGGTTCATTATGTAAGGTCTTTATACACCACTGAAACCATGGTTAAGTATATTACTATGCATTTCTGTCAATAGATCCACCTAAATATTACACACTGCACCTTTAACTAAACCACAGTCAAAAGAGGAGTCATGCTTTGCTTATGCTAGGAAAGGCTGCTTCATAGTGCACGCTCTTGCAGTGTTGCCATGTCCACTTTATATATAATTAACTCTTTTGGGCTTGTTGTTTAAGCTTGGCTCATAAAGCAATAGAGTTTACGGAGTTATTAAAGTGAGCAGGTGCGGGTTATGATATTTTGGTCTTATTTTTAGCATAAAGTATTTGGATTTATTTCGGTTTATTACCCCTTATTTACACTGCACGCGTCTGTGGCACATTTCGTCTCCGGCGAGGTTTTGTTCCGTCCTCTACGCGGTGTCAACTCACACCAGGAGCATTTCAGAAGCGAAGCGGCTGGATTCGCAAGACCACAAGATTTACCTGCCCAATGTTTTTTCCTTGATTTTTTGTGTTTTTAATGGCTAAATGGTAATATTTTGTCCGGTTTAATTGTGTTTATTGCTATTCCCTACTTTGTTTTGCTGTAGCCTATACAGATGAAGTTAATACACTTAAAGTCCAGTTATGGACGACAAGGATAAAAGATTTTCAAGTTTTTCAACTTTAAATCTCTTGTTGTCAATTTCTGGCCTCCTAGTGATGTGAAATATGAGCAGGAGTCTACACAGGGTGATTATTTTGACTTTATTTTGTTTTTGAACTGCACGGCTTGGATGCGGCGTCTGTTAAAAATAGACTTGGTGCCTATCTTTAGCGAAGGGGCATGGCCAATGCTTGTGTAAACAGCGGCCGCGATCGACTCTGGTGGCCGTGTCAGAGACGTAACATGCCACAGACGTGTGCAGTGTAAATAATCCGTCTTTAAGGGGTTGTTCTTATTCACTGTTTTTTCTTGCAAGATCTGGCAACACGAATGAGTTAAGACTCGTACCGCTTTCATTGTGATTTCTTGCACCACACATAGGCTACAGAAGAAAGAAAAATTTCTAACGCACGCCAGCAGCTATATCACCCTGTAGCCCAAGACTGGTTGCCCACTGAAGCTAAGCAGGGCTGAGCCTGGTTAGTACCTGGAAGGGAGACCTTCTGGGAAAACTAGGTTGCTGCTGGAAGAGGTGTTAGTGAGGCCAGCAGGGGGTGCTCACCCTGTGGTCTGTGTGGGTCCTAACGCCCCAGTATAGTGATGGGGAACACTATACTGTCAAAAAGCACTGTCCTTCGGATGAGACGTTAAACCGAGGTCCTGACTCTCTGTGGTCGTTAAAAATCCCAGGATGTCCTTCGAAAAGAGTAGGGGTGTAACCCCGACATCCTGGCCAAAATTTGCCCATTGGCCTCTGTCCATCATGGCCTCCTAATCATCCCTATATACTGATTGGCTTCATCACTCTCTCTCCTCTCCACCAATAAGCTGGTGTGTGGTGGGCGTTCTGGCGCAATATGGCGGCCGTCGCATCATCCAGGTGGATGCTGCACATTGGTGGTGGTTGAGGAGATTCCCCCTTCCATATGTAAAGCGCTTTGAGTGCCCAGCACGTTAGGCCAGTTTTCTGTAAAGATGCTCAAGCCATCTACCAGTGGCCTTTAAGATAGAAAGCTCAGGTATGTACCAAGAAGAAGTGTGGGAGGAAGGGACAGATCTGGTCTTAACAGGAGCATGCTCCTGGAGGATTTCAGAAATGATGGAGTGGTATTTAAACAGGATCAGTGAAGGAGAGGAAATATCAAAGACCTCAGAAATAGAAGAAGAGGCAATGGAGGCACAAAGTGATGCAACATCAGTAGTTTTAAGATCACGGTAAGAAATGACTGTCTTAGGGCATTTCTTTTGAACAAGAAACTAAGACTAAATTCAGTAAGTTTATGATTAGAGATACCAGTGTCAGAAGAAGAAATGGAAGAGATATCAAGCAGGTAACAGTAGAATTGAGCAATGATCTAATTTGCCAAACTGGGAGCATGGGAGTGCTTTGTATGCATTGTGGAAAGGAGTGTAAGGCCGTGTGTTTACCAAAGCATTTTTAGCCAGCTGAAAATGCCAGCGCTATTCTGAAAATGCCTTGGTGCTGGCACTTGAGAGAACTTTGGTGGTGCAGTGTTTTTTTCAGTAGAAATGCTATATGTGCTATGATACAGAATATCTGTGGAACTGTTACTCTGATTTCTTTGATTTCAGAGACTCTGACTCTGATCTGATTTCACAAATAGTTTGTTTCTGAATATAAAAATGTTGACAATGGTATATTCCAAATTAGGGGAGCAGAAAGTTTTGATTTTGAAAGTTTAGAGTCGCACCACAACTCATTCATCTATCTATTCATCTATCTCAGTTTAATATTGTGTGGACGTTAACATTATGATGTTTAGCAGACGTTGGGTTTTGGTTACCATACCTCATGACAAGTGTTTGATGTCAATATGCTGTGGCATGAGACATAAGAAGCTGTCTGTGTTTGATGTCAATATTGCATGAACGTCCCTTTAAAATGCACAAAACAATTGGCCTAGCAACAAGACGAACACTGCAACAACCCAGTAAGCCACCAATGTCATAAGACGTTGCTGTTTGGTCTGATGTTGGGTGACCAAAATTCAATGTCAGGACAATGTCTAATGTCAGCGTAAATTTGATGTAGAATATGACGACAGCTGATATTGATATTTTGTTGGTTTTTAGTCAGGGTTTTAAGTAACCAAAACCCAATATCTGCTTAACGTCATAAGATTAACGTCACTACAGCATCCATGTTCACACAACGTTGTTTGTATTCTGATGATTTTATGTTTTAAGGACATTACACCAATCCACCATTAAGCCCAAAGAAGATGTACCTGTTGTGGATAATGACAATGAGCAGTTTTAAAGTTGCATTGCAAGACTAACATAAAAATAAGGTAGATGGGTTTTTAAATAGGTTTTTGGTTAAATGCCTGAAATTAATCTTTATGAACATATTTAATGAAATTTTTTCATTATCATTTATTCAGTTTATTATAAAGTTTGTGAATTAATTCCTAGAAGTTTTAGTGAATCCACTTCTTTAAACAAGCAAGCATGCTCTTTAAAAGTGTTACAGTGATTGTTTATTTTGATAATCCATTGCTCGTCTCATTTACCAATAAAATGTCCTTTTTAAGTTTTTAAAGTTTGTTAACATTCTTTGTTGATAAAATTAATCCTTTGGGTCTGGCTAACAGTGGATCTTGACATTTGTCCGAGCATGGTATTGAAAGATCTCTGATATTTTATTACAAGAAAAATGCAACATCTGCCCAATGTTGGAGTTTAGTGTAAAGATAACATTGTGCTTTGATGTCAACCCGATTTAAATTTTTAACCAAAATTTGACATCTGCCCAATGTTGATGTCAAACAAACAAATGTTGTGCTTTGACGTCACCCCGGTTTTCATTTTCAGACAAAATTTGATGTCTACCCAATGCTGGAGCTTTACGTCAAACAAATGGGCTTTGACGTCAACCTGATTTTTGTTTCCAACCAAAATTTGACGTCTACCCAATGTTGGAGCTTGATGTCAAACAAACGTGCTTTGACGTAAACCTGATTTTTGTTTTCAACCAAACTTTGATGTCTGCCCAACATTGGAGCTTGCCGTCAAACAAACATTGTGGTTTGGGGTCAACCTAATTTTCGTTTTCAACCAAAATTTGACATCTGTCCAATGTTGGAGCTTGACGTCAAACAAATGTTGTGTTTTGAGGTCAACCTGACTTTCATTTTCAAACAAAATTTGATGTCTAGCCAACGTTGGGAGTCCAACATCTTGACGATACATTGACATCCAGTACCTGCTGGAACTGCCCAGTTAAAGAGGAATCAAACTGACAAAGATAACGTAAGTTATATATTTTTATTTTTGAAGTGCAGTTTCAAAATTAAGAATTTTAAAGAAGTTTAAATCAACAAACATTTTAGAGAAATCACTCAAGAATGAATAACATGAATTTTAAAAAGAGACTTGGTTGATTTAATAGATTCAATTGAGCTGAAATGCCTGTAAACTACCTATTGCCAAATGTAACTCTGTGCAGTCAGATATACTCTGGACGCACCACAAATCTAAAACTGTAGTCATCAGGACAGGGGTTAGGCAGACCCATACTGCTGTTATTTGGAATCACTGCCTTGTCGTTTTTGAAGTCTTGGACATGGAAGACATTGTTTTGATTCTTACAGCTGAGAATTAATCTGTTGCTGAAGCGAATGGTGTTAGCGTAAATGTACTGATTGCCACTTGCGAGGAACCTTGCAACAGGAAAAGAATTACATGAAACACCATAGTTAGAGCATTCCTGAACACTAAGAAAAACCTGTGCTTGCCACTGGACCTTCTGCTCTTTGTAAAGAGCACTAGGGTGTGCAGGAGTGGAGAAGGTTTGAATTCTGTTATTTTGGCCATAGTTGTAATGATAGTAAGGGTAATTGATGGTTGTGTCATTGATAAATACACTAAACTCATCAGCAGTGTAGATTCTGGGCAGATAATCATAACTCATGTTATCCAATTTACTCCTGATCTTAGAGAAAGGAAGAGCATTGAACTGAAAACCTCTGAGCAGACCAGTTAGGTACAGTTTCTCATGATTCTGATAGAGAACACTTGAGGAAAACTGCATTTCATACAGTTTATCCACTGGGATCAAGAGGAAGCGGATGTGATTCAGGAGGCTGGCCTGTTGTTCTGAACTAATTTCATCACCTTTGTCTTGGATCCATCTCTCCAGAGCTTCAAGAAGTAAAGCTTCATCCTCCACAACCAGGTCTGAGCGCTGCAGCAGAGCGTCCATCATGTGAAAGGAGATGGTGCTCCACACTGGAGAGCTTATGAGGAACTCGCAGTTCCAGGAAAGATACTGAAGGACATTCTCCTGCAGAACAAGGTCACCTGTGCGGACGCCATACTCGTACATGGATACCTGTGTCTGGAAGGTGTTGTCTTCAGGTAAGAGTAAAGTGAAGACTCTGCCAACATCCTCCATAAGCTTCTTCACTCCAAAGATAAATGCCAGCTGATGGAGACATTGAGCTGATGTGATGGAAACATCAATTTGACGTGTGTACAAATACCTGAGAAAAACAGATGAGATAGTCTAAGTGTCTATTACCACTAATATATTCAGTAGGATTACGATATGCACTATTCAAAGCAACATTCTCTATGAATTGAGACAATTGGATTGAGCTACGAAGTGGGCTTAAGAAAGGTACCTGAGAAAAGTAGGGACATGAGGATGGCACGTCTGTCTGACATCTACTGTGAGGTTTCTGGACTCATTTGTTATATTTAGTTCTGGATAAATCATGAGGATCAAACGATGCACACAAAACGTCAACTCTGCCTCTTCACTGAGGTCTCGTACATTAATGCTGAAATCACAACCATCTCCACTGTCAAACAGAAGACCAAGATCATCAGACAAACCCAGACTGTTATCCACAGAGAACTGACGATTGCTGGTTATGTTTGTACCTGCAAAGAAAGTGTAATAAAACAGATTGAAACAATAGAAATAAAAGAAATATTGCAAATATTTCTGGTTGTTGAATTTCTTACCATTCTCACAGACCACTCCTGTATCCTCTTTATGTGAGCAGTCAGTAACACCCCAGCCTTTGAAGTTACAATCAGACAATGAGCTCTCCGAGCCTTTACAGTTCATGTCATCCAGCCAGATTGGACCAGAACCTAAAAAATTAACACAATTATTATCATCACAGTGGGCAGCAATCAAATTCACTCCCAAACGTTGCACTGAGGACCTTATACCTTCACCATATTGTCCTCCAGGCGTAACTGATATCGCTCCAGGGAAACCCATCTGACGACACACCACTTGTGCTTCGGCCAGGTCCCATCCGTCATCACAAACTGTACCCCACTGTCCATCATGATAGATCTCCACACGACCAGATGAAGGCAGATCTCCGACAAGTCTTACTCTGCCCTCCTGTGTTGGCTGCTTTGATCTGTAATCTTCATCCAGCAGCAAAAGATTAAAAGGTTAAGAGATATTACTGAAAAAAAAAAAAATTCTCAGAAAATGTGTTGTTTAACCTTAGCTAAGTGCATTTGTTGTTGTAATAGGGAGACATATTTGGTTGTAAAATTCCAAAAGATTGTTTAAGACTAATGCTGTAGATTACATTTAACATAAAAATACAGTGCAATGTTCACAAATATATATATTTTTTTAAGTTTGTAACAATGTATTAATTTTTATAAAACTCATGAAAATCCCCTAAATACAAATACTACAAACAATGTATTTTAAAAAGAAGTATTTTTGTTTTTTTTACTAACCAAACAGGGTCCGACGTGCTGAAACATGAAGAAACAGTAGAGGCCATAGAAGATACATGATTCTTCTCTTGCTGGAAATATATTGCGAACAGCAGAGACATGAACACAATTCTCAACTGAACGAGTTAAAAACATCTTGCCTTTCCTTTAAATAACGACCAAATCAGGTCAACTATTGTGAAACTTGGATCAGACGCTGTGTAATCACATTTGAGGGCTACCATAAGTTTCATTTCCTGAAAAGGCTACATTTTCAAGTTTCGTTACATGTGAATTTAAACAAAAACTACGTGTCAGCATGTTCTGGTCATGCAGTGCGAGTGAGACCAGTCCAACAAAATTTACACAATATAGAAAGTAAGTCATAAGTTCATTTAATTTGTTCCCCGGTTAGCCGTCTGTTCTCCCTGTCACAACTATGAAGACAGTTCCCCAGCCATCAGCGCCTCTGATCATGGACAAGAAGGACATCCCTAGCTCTTTGCTGCCAAGCTAATTCTGTTAGAAAGCCTGTTCGCTCTAGCAAAGGTGGTTGAGCACTGCTTGACTGTGATTTGAAACTTGATCAGCAAGTAAACTCAGTTGTCAGATCATCAGTTTACCATCTCTCTTAGACTACCGTAACTCTCTGTATTATAGAAACTCCTCTACCGTGGCTCATATCCAGACAGTCTAAAATGCAGCAATGAGCAGTGATGTAACATTGATTATATTATTGCAGTGGCACCTGTCAAGGGGTGGGATATTGAATTTCATATGTTGGAAGCATGAAAAAATGGGTAAGCAAAAAAATCTGAGTGACTTTGACAAGGGCCAAATAGTGATGGCTAGACAATTAGGTCAGAGCATCTCCAAAATGACAAGTCTTGTGGAGTGTTCCTGGTACATTCTAAAATATAACTGGGTAATATTATTTGTCATTTTCAAGAAAGTAACCTATAGGCTACTTTCACAAAAATGACAAATATTACACAGAATGTAATATGCATGTTTTTAAGGTATATTACAGTTTCATTTGAAAACGGTATTTTACTTTGTAAATTTGTTTAGCTTTTTTACCGTTTTTTTAGTATATGTAGTGGTTAGTATCTACAGTACCAACAGAGGTGCAAGAAAGGACAACTGGTGAACTGGCCTCAGGGTCATGAGCGCCCAAGGCTCATTGATGCTGGCCTGATCACATAAAGACCAATTCACACTGTACTGGTTTTGTCGGGAGCTTGTTTTCACCGAATGAACATGTTGAATTGGAATTAGAATGATAAGTGACGTGCTGTAATCAGGTGACTATCACCGTTGTTCTGCGTCTGTCAGTTAGATATGAATTAGCCTTTACAGAGCTTCTGTTAAAATTAGGGATGGACTTTTTACAAAAATATTGTACTCGAATATTTGGGCTCATAAAAAACTAACATTTTAATACTCATTTATTTAAATGAAGTTCAACGAGAAAGACATTTTTTTAATCATTGCGTTTTTGTCACCTTTTCTGAAGAATGATTAGGCAATATGAACAACAAGCTTATATTACATCTTGAGATTTTCTTTTAGTTGAAAACATTAAACAATGTGTGTATACAAAAATATACTGAACATAAGTATTTAAGCTCAAGCAGAACGAACGGAGAAAAAAAAAATACTAGTAAAGCAGACTGCGCCAGTTATCGTGTCCACATGCTTATGTGAAAGTGGCTAGAAGCATGCCAGCGGAGGCACCGTTATGATTCAGAGCAATGTGGGAAACCTTGAGTCCTGGCATTAATGTGAATGTTGATACATACCAACTACTCAAAGTGTTCCCAGATGGCAGTGGCCTCTTTCAGCAGGATAATGCACCACGGCACACTGCAAATATTGTTCAGGAATGGTTTGAGGAGCATGACAGAGTTCAAGGTGGCCTACAAATTAGGTTACTTACAAATAGTAGTCAGTTACTGATTTGAGATTACATGACAAAAATTGTAGTTAGTAACGTAATCCATTACACATTTAATGTAATTAAAAAAAGTAATATAATCTGACTACTTTATGATTACTTTTGATCTTACTTGTTTATCACACTGATTTGATTAGGATAAACTTGTACCACATTGATATAAAAATAAAAAGAGGAAGAAAATATTTTTCCATTCAACAGCATGAAGTGCATTAAATATTACATTACTTTAGGGTTTCCCAGACTGGTGATGGAACTGCAGTTTGTGAGTGTAATGAAAAGCTACTAAGTAATTAAATCACTAAATAAAAACAACAACAACAACAACAACAGCAATAATAAATAATAACAATAATAATAATAATAAACACTTGCTACTGTAACGATGGGTCGGCAGAGCGGGGATCCATTTGCAAGCTTTATTAAGAACAGTATTTACACAGGTAGACAGGGGCAAAGGCAGGAACATAAACAAGGACAGGCAATGGTCGAGGCAGGCGGCAGACAAACAGAATCAGGGAACAGGCAAAGATCAGGGCAGGCAGCAAGGGTCACAGAGAATAAACAATCCAACGGTAACGGTAAACAGTCCACAAGAAAACGCTCAGAGTTGATCACCGGGGCAAATCAAGACTTCGCCAAGGGTGTGTGTGTGTGTGTGTGTCTTAAATAGTCCAGGTAATGATCTGCAGGTGTGTGTGGCAATTGGTGCATGTGATTGGAAGGGAGGATTATGGGAAGTGGAGTCCAGGAACTGACAGGAACAGACAGTGATCGTGACAGCTACAGAGGATATATATATATATATATATATATATATATTATATATATATATATATATATTTATTTATTATTATTTTTTTTTATTGATTAGATATGCAATGCTGCAATGTTGAGAAAAAACACTTGTTAAATGAATGAATTTCTGTAGATCCATTAATCAAATGATGTGGGTCTCAGTTTTCAGTGATAGTCACATGACTAGTAGCTGGTCTATGTGTGCAATCCCACAAACCTGGAAGACCTTGGAGCCTCACCTCATAACTTGCAGGACTTAAAAGATTGGCTGCTAATGTTTTGGTGCCAGATACCATTGGACACATTCAGAGATCTTGTGTCCATGCCTCGATGCATAAGAGATGTTTTGGCCATACATGAAATTAGGCATGTGGTTTTAATGTTGGCTGATCAGTGTAAGTGACTTTTAGTGTCTGTACGCCTCTCAGCTCTTCCTCCTCTCTCAAGACCTTTGGTTCTAATTTCCTGCTTCGGATTGATCTCTCGATACTGACCTGCCTCATGGCCCTGACCTTGCATCTTGATTTTCCCCTCTGTTCTTGGATGGTCTTTCCTTGTCGGGGAAATCCGGCACTCTAAAAGATACTTAAGTGACTTTGTAAATATCACAGTAATAAATAACTATGCTACTTTAATTATATTTCTTAATACCACTTAAGTTAGTGGTTCCCAATTCTGGTCCTGGAGCACCCCAGTGCTGCACAAAGACTCCAAAGCTGTATTTGAAATCGCCCCCTATACCCTCATTCACTATACCCTACATTAGCCCACTAATATAGTTCACTTGAAGGAGTAAATAAAAACGAGTTCAGAGTGTGCTGGAAAGGCTGTTGCTTTTGCAAGGTTTGTGCTTGCCGTTTTATAATTATATAAAACTTAGCAAACTGGCAGCTCCAGTATAATGAAAAGATTTATAATGAACTATGTCATGGAAACTATAACCTTAAAGGGTTAGTTCACCCAAAAATTAAATTCTGTCATTAATTACTCACCCTCATGTCGTTCTACACCCCTAAGACCTTCGTTCTGTCAGCACATAGACAAGGGACTCAGGTATGTGGTACAAATAACAGCAGGTTTGGAGAACAGCAGCAGTGGAGAACTAGGACGTATCACAGGAACAACAGGTAAGTATTCAGCAGGTAAGTGGGTCAGGCAAAACAATATGGTAAGGTAGACATTGACGTAGACCAGACAAGGGAGTGCAGGAGAAGTAAGTTTTTATAGGAAGTGCTAACGATGATGTGCAGGTGCAGGGAATCCGTGAAACAAGGAGATGATGAGCTGACTGGGTGCAGGTGTGGATCAGGAGGAATGCTGGGAAATGGAGTTCAGGGACGGTGAGATGGATAGTGACCGTGACATTACTTCCCCCTCCCAATAGGCACGTCCTCGCGCCGTAGATGGAACAACCGGGGAGGGAGGGTGGGCGTCCTGGAGACTGGGCAGGAGAGTGACGGTGACATTGCAGATAGTTATGTAGCCTCCAGGACGGAGCTGGGAACTCAGGGACCATGGCAGTTCAGGCATCTCGGGGGCCATGGTGGCTCGGGCAGCTCAGGGGGCCATGGCGGTTCAGGAGGTTCAGGGCGCCATGGCGGTTCAGGAGGTTCAGGGCGCCATGGCGGTGCGGTCTCCGTGGCCTCGGCCACTATGGCCACGGGTATATGGCGCCCCCCCAAAAAATTCTTGGGAGGAGCTATGGGTCTCTGGGCTGGAGCGGGGTCTGGAGCAGGCTCGCAGGATGGAGCGGAGTCTGTAGTTGACTCGGGGACTGGAGCGGAGTCTGGAGCGGAGCCCGGAGCTGACTCGGGGACAGGAGCAGAGTATGGAGCAGACTCGGGGACTGGAGCCATCACTGGACGCTGGTCAGTGGCTGGAGCCATCACTGGACGATGGTCAGGGGCTTGAGTCATTGTGTGGGTGGCCCAAACACACACAAATGTAAGTGCCAAGACAGGCACTATGATGTCCTCTAAGAAAGGAGCAAATACAAAAACTGGAGCGGGCTCATGGGCTAGAGCGAGTTCAGGGGTGAGATCCATCTCGGGACTTGGGACGATGGAGGGAGTCGCCTCTGGACTCGGGACGAAGGACGGAGTCGCCTCTGGACTCGGGACGAAGGACGGAGTCGCCTCTGGACTCGGGACGAAGGACGGAGTCGCCTCTGGACTCGGGACGAAGGACGGAGTCGCCTCTGGACTCGGGACGAAGGACGGAGTCGCCTCTGGACTCGGGACGAAGGACGGAGTCGCCTCTGGACTGGGGACGAAGGACGGAGTCGCCTCTGGACTGGGGACGAAGGACGGAGTCGCCTCTGGACTCGGGACGAAGGACGGAGTCGCCTCTGGACTCGGGACGGAGTCGCCTCTGGACGGAGTCGCCTCTGGACTCGGGACGAAGGACGGAGTCGCCTCTGGACTCGGGATGGAGTCGCCTCTGGACGGAGTCGCCTCTGGACGGAGTCGCCTCTGGACTCGGGACGAAGGACGGAGTCGCCTCTGGACTCGGGACGAAGGACGGAGTCGCCTCTGGACTCGGGACGAAGGACGGAGTCGCCTCTGGACTCGGGACGAGGGAGAGAGTCGCCTCTGAATGATCCAGAGGGAGCTGAGGAGCTTGGAGACGGTGGAGAACAGCAGCAGTGGAGAACTAGGACGTATCACAGGAACAACAGGTAAGTATTCAGCAGGTAAGTGGGTCAGGCAAAACAACATGGTAAGGTAGACATTGACGTAGACCAGACAAGGGAGTGCAGGAGAAGTAAGTATTTATAGGAAGTGCTAACGATGATGTGCAGGTGCAGGGAATCCGTGAAACGAGGAGATGATGAGCTGACTGGGTGCAGGTGTGGATCAGGAGGGATGCTGGGAAATGGAGTTCAGGGACGGTGAGACAGATAGTGACCGTGACACGTTCATCTTTAGAACACAAATTAATATATTTTGGTAACACTTTACAATAAGGTTCATTAGTTAAACATTAGTTAATGTATTAACTAACATGAACTAACAATACATTTGTTACTGTATTTACTAATCGTTGTTAACGTCAGTTAATGAAAATACCATTGTTCATTGTTTGTTCATGTTAGTTCAAAGTGCATTAACTAATGTTAACAAGATTTTAATAATGTATTAGTAAATGTTGAATCTTTTGTTTTGAATCAGTGGTTCGGATCATGTAAACAAAGCCTTGTTTACGGAAATCACTTGACTTTGGCAATATGAACCACTGATTCGAAACAAAAAAACAAAAAAACAAAGTTGTTTACTATTCATTTGTACAGTATTCTATTTGGCACATTGCTTTCTGAAAACTAAAATATGCTCTCTCAGAAACTGCTACTCTTCTCTGGTCCCTTCTCACAGGCAGATCATTCAAGGTTGTGTGAAGCAGTGGAGTGAATGAATGAATGGATGAGGCATTTATATAGGGCTTTCGTATGTACTACTGTACACCCCCCAAAAAAGCTTTACCATCATATCAGGGGTCTCTCCTCAACCACCACCAGTGTGCAGCATTCACTTGGATGATGTGACGGCAGCCACAGTACAACGAGATGAGAGAGAGAGAGTGATACAGCCAATTCAATGGATGGGGATTATTAGAAGGATATGATAAGGGCCAATGGAGGAAATTTGGCCAGGACACCAGGATTATACCCTTACTCTTTACGAGAAGTGCCATGGGATTTTTAATGACCACAGAGATTAGGGACCTCAGTTTGACATGAAGGATGGTGCTTGTTATAGTATAGTGTCCCTGTCATTACACTGGAGCGTTAGGACCCACACAGACTACAGGGTGAGCAGCACCCCCTGCTGGCCTCACTAACACCTCTTCCAACAGCAACCTAGTTTTCCCAGGAGGTCTCCATCCAGGCAGGCTCAACCCTGCTTAGCTTCAGTGGGCAACCAGTATTGGGCTGCAGGGTGATATGGCTGCTGGCATCTGAATCACATAAGCTAACCACAGGCATACCTCTGTCAGTGAAACGAGTGAAAAAAAAAAAATGCTTAAGAAAAAAAAAATGCTCTGAGTGCTTTTTATCGGCCTGGTGAACTGGAGCCTATCGTGAAACGGCCATGTTTCCACAGACCTGAGGAATGAACGGTGACATAATCCTGCTAGGTGTTGTTTACCTGACTATAACCAGTCTAAAATCGTACAGTGCACAGTGTTTGTGCAGGCTGCGCAGCACTTTTGTTCTGCTGTTCACAGTATCCTTTTTGGAGATGGGTCTTTCTAGCACGCACACTTTTCTATATTTAGATATAAAGAGCAATGTAGTTGCAATGTTATTCAGTGCTCAATGAGACTGTCATAGACAGCGACAGCATTTCTACGGCCCTGGCTCTGTTTGAGACTAGCAAGTTTTTAGGGCCAGAGTTAAATCTTTCCAGCCCGGAACCCTCTTTTCTTCAGTGGAAATGCGGAACGGTTTGAGGCCGGGAATCCGCACCGAAACCATGTAGGTGCAAAAGGGGTATATGAAAACTTCAAATATGCAATTTTGCCATTTCGGTAAAACAATTATGAATGAATAAATGTCTGAACTTTGTCTAGAACCACACTGTGTTTGTGCAGCATTTCATGTGCGTTCAAATCAAATGTGATTATTTTTCATTTTATTATTTTTTTTTTTTAACAAAATCCCTACAGTAAAACCATATAAACAGACTGATTCAAACAATTTGATAAAAGAAATTCAGATGCACTAATAGCTTTCTTAAAAACCTTCAATCTGTTGTTTTCAGGACAAAAACAGCAACAACAAATAAATAGCTCTGGTGCATCAATGAAAAATAACATTCATCATTTTGTGAGGTTTTTTTTTTTTTTTTTAGATTTCTTTTTAAAAGTAGCTGATCTTTTAGTAGCTGAGTAGACATTGATCAAGAAAGTAAAAAACAAAAACGCATGATTAAAAAAAAAAAAAAAGACATTCACAAGACCACATGGCAACTGTGTGTAGTAATGAGTGTAGAGTAAACTATTTTATGCATATGCTATAGTCTATCACTTCACTTCATTCTGTTACATTCATTACACGGTAAGTACAGTACTGGCCACTAAAGGTCTCTGTTAAAAAAAGAAAGTGAAAAAACAAAGAAATAGAAAACTCTTGATGAAAGCTCTGATAAGTCTCTTAAAACAATTAAAGAGTCAACATGTCCTAATTCCTTTCAGTCTCTACAACCACAACAACGTTTTAGGCAATGTCTGCCAATAGCCAGTTGGCATTATTTGAACATCATTCAACTATTTCAACCTAAAGACACCTCAATGTCCACATCTAGATGTACATCATCTAGACAAAGGTATTTACCAGTCCTTGGCACGTATTTACCTCCAGACAATCCCTTTGACACTAAATGAATTCAAGTCCTTCATACTTAACATCCCCAATCTTAGTTTCTGGAAGCAAGATTCGGCCGTCTAGGGTGAATGCTACAATGTAAGTGGCAATTTTCCCAGCATCCTCCTCAGACTTCAGGGCAACAATAATCTGGTCGTCTGTGTTGGGGACAAACTTGAAAGACGAAAAGCCATGTGTAGGATTCAGGGGCCCAACATTTCTCACTTTAATGTCCTGGAAGTTTGGGGAGCAGCTGAGCATTAGATTGGTGCCCCGCCGCTCATCTGCCGTCTCATCGTACCGCTCGCTGCTAGCACGTCGCGGCAGAAAGAACCAGCGTTGCAATGTGTCACTCCAAGCTGCAGACTCATGTATGAGGTAGCCTGAGATGACCATATAGAGAGGAAATGAACAGGGATTGGTAATTAATCATTTACTTTAAGAGACTGAGTACTAGTGAATGAGATGCGTCATAAAAGTCATACTTTACCCTACAGTTAGAAGAAAAAAATTAAGAAAATGAAGCCTATTTTCCTGAACAATAAGGGGGGCACAACATATGCGATTCAATTTTCCTTTATCTTTTGAGATACTAAAGCCTGATGTACAATAAAAACTTTCTAACTCTGTGCAGCATGATTTTTGTCCGTGTGGTCAATTTATCACTATAAAGCTTCTTTGAAGCAATATGTGTTGTATAAAGGGCTATATAAAGATCGAAAACAAAGGTTCACTAGGTGTGCATGCACTGAACGTCTACATCCGACTTTATTGTCAGTGGAGTGTAAGGAATTATAGATGGCCCCGAACAAGATTCCTCTCAAAGGTAGAAATTAGAACAAGCTTATTCCCCAAAATGGCTTAAGAAAAGATTATTCTAGGTTCACCAAGCAAAAAAATATTTACTGCTCACGACAAATACACACTGCATGTGAGTGAATGGGTGCCGCTTACCGGGCGGACTAATGCCTGCAGCGCTGCGGAGAGAGTTGTACTTGGGAACCCAGTTGTGGTGCTGTACATCTCCATGGAATCCCACCACTTTCACCCACTCAGGATTGTCATTCAGCACTTCTCCATTGGTGGTGGTCCACTCCTTTCCCAAACCCCCCACATATAGATGCTCATCCTTCACTGCAAGCCACTCTGCCTTAAAACCTATGCAAGAGAACGCCAAAGAAGGAACCACAACTGAAATCTGATATCATGTAAACTGAAATTTGATTGTAAATTTTGAATTTGATTCATTATTTTACATATATTTCAATAGTTTCTGACTATTACATTAAAGCCAGTTCATATTTAAATGCCCCTATTATGCTTTTTATGGATATTACCTTTCATGCAGTGTGTAATATATGTTTGTGAATGTCAAAGTTCTGCAAAGTTTCAAAGATCAAAGTGACACCATAAAGTAAGTAAGGTCTTTACTGGCTGCCTGCAAACAACGTCTATTTTGACCCATCCTCAAACACTGTAGTTGTAGCTGAGGCCCGGAAAAGTTTGTTTTATGTTGTCGACATGTCAAGAAGATGCTGTTTTCTGCACTGCAAAAGTAAATCCACTTTGATGCACTTCCAAATGATAAGGACTCAGGCTCAAATTGATATGGTAAAACCAATGCCATCATTACTGCTCGCATCACTGTGCTGAGGAAGAGCTGAAATTCAGATATGGTAATGGCCATTTGGTTGCTGACCAATCAGAGCAGCCCAGACCAATCACAACAGACTGGAACATCTGACAAATCAGAGCAGAGTGGGCTCACGGAAAGGAGGGGTGTAGAGAGACTGAATCCTTGATCGAACCGTTTAGACCAGGGGTGTCCAAACTCAGTCCTGGAGGGCCACTGTCCTGCAGAGTTTAGCTCAAACTTGCCTCAACACACCTGCCTGGAAGTTTCTAGCCTATAGTAAGGCCTTGATTAGTTGGTTCAGGTGTGTTTAATTAGGGTTGGAGCTAAACTCTGCAGGACAGTGGCCTTCCAGGAGCAGGACTGGACACCCCTGGTTTAGACACTGTGAGAAAAGAGGTGATGCTGCAATGTATATTATGAGAAAAGTGTTTTTGTTGTTGTTGTTGTTGTTGTTGTTGTTGTTGTTTTAACCTCGACTGCATGTAAACCTATTGTAGGAGACCTCCAAAACAAAATTAGGAACTTTTAATTATTAAAATATATCCTTAAAACTAGAAGACTGGTCAAACAAAGACAGCAATGCACAATGTTTTTTTGGAGGCAGTTCTCAAGGCTCTCAAGTCTGTGAAAACTGTGGATGGAGCTGAGAGAGTTACCAATAACAGCACAATTTTGGTGGAAAAGGGGCACTATAGAAACACTAACCTTTTGAAACAGAGCCATCCCCATCTGGCAGTATAACCCAGGGCACTGCCTTAAGTCCTTCTATGTTATACACTACTCCTGTACGATCATCCACACTGTACAGTTTGCCATTAAACACCACTAATTCAGAGAGCTCCATGCCCCGACCCTTCTCTGCCAGGTGGCTTTCCAAGACCACCCTTTCCTGATCCCATTCGACCGCCACTGTATCTCCACTCTCCGACACCAGGAGGTGACCCTTTAGCATGTAGCTGAACCAAGTCAGCTTCTTGTCACTGAGAGAGTTTGTGTCCAGGTCAGCGATGACCCCTATACGGTAGCGCGTGCCCTGGGCCGTGCGCTCTGGTGGACTGAGGGGGTATGTGTCATTGTAGCGGTCCTCTGCTCTCATCTCATGATGGTTTAACCTCAAGCCATATCTGCCACTAGGTTGGGGGTGGAAGGGCAAAAGCTGCATGTAGATGAGGAGGACGAGGGTTAGTGCTGATGCTACCACCACAATGGCTTTCCATTTGATGCGGAAGCGGGAGTCTATGGTGTTGGTCATGGAAGCCAGCATCGGGAGCCCTCCAACAGAGATGCGCAGAGAGTTCATAGGCTCATTATGGTTAAGACGTGCATAGCCTGGAGAAACAGGCATTAGGGAGGGACGGCAACCACACCTAAACAGGGAACAGAGAGTATAGTTAGTTCAACATGACACTTTTACAGACATCCCACCTCTCCCAGAAGTTCCAGGAGTCTCCTGCATATTGATAGTGGCTCCCCGATGCCCATAAATTACATACAATCCTGGAAATTGAGCGAGCGATAAGCCCTGTTTCCACCTCGTATTAGGAGGCATTTTAGGTGATCCTATCATGAAATGCTTTGCTGTCTACTACCTTCCGTATACAATATCCACCTTCCATATTCAACTTGGAAAGAAAGGGTAATGCCTCTCGCAGTTTAAAACGCTTACACTATGTCCTACGGCTTCTGTACTCAACTTACGAATTCTCAATTTTCATTTTAAAGTGAAGTAATCCTTTAAACTTGCTGTGCTTTCAGATGGAGCAGCATTTACTACTGATCACAGAGCTGTGCTTCACTGACAAGGTGTGCATAAAAAAATAATCACAGCCTTTGTGATTTCATAATCGCAATAAGCCACATCAGTTTAAGCACGATTTCAGGTTAATTGTGATTAATCGTGGAGCCCTAGTGCATCTTCTCTGCTTCTGCTCTTTTTCCTGTTGTGACGGTTAGCAAACAGTATTGCATTACTGCGCACACCCCCTTCTGGATTGTAGTGTGGATAGCCTGTGACTGACTGTATTCGTTGTCTGACTGTAGCACAAAAAGAATTTTGCAAAAATGTTTTTCAAACAGTACACTCAAATGGAACACTCCAACAATCTACTATTGATCAGACAAACCAGTAGCCATGCCCAAACTTACACCATTGGGCCAAACTCTCAGGATGGGGTGCGTTTCCAAAAAGAACTGTTAACTCTTCTGATTTACTTTGAATGGGTGATATCATGCGTTGCCGAACGCAATTGTGGGTTCTGTGGCGTCACGTCACTGGTGCTGTTTGTGGCAGAAGTTGAAAAATGTTCAAAGTTTCAAGTGCCAACGCAGGCGTCAGCCAATCAGATCGCCTTATGCAAATACTCTAGCGCAGACGCTAGCAAGTTCTGTTCATGTAACACCGGAAAATAGAGGAATCAAAATGAAGGAAAAGCTTATCATTGCGGTGGATTATCACCCGATTCTTTACGATCAGTCTTTCTATTTGTACAGGGTCTCATACCGGAGGGAGCAAGCCTGGAAGGAGGGTGCAGAGGTGGTTGGGGAATCTGGTGTGTATTGTGTCCATGTACTTGTGTTTATCATTGAATGACAGCTAGCATAGCATAGCATGTAAGTAAGCTGCAAGTAATGTGATTGGCTGTTGTCACTATGACAGTCGCGTCAGCACCAAGCTTCAGACACGCTCTCCGTCAAGCGTCAACGCCCCCTGTGAATCAGCCATTAGCCAACCATGGTTGCTAGTTCTGTCGTTATCAGCATAATTCAACGAGTCGTGTTTCCCGAAACCACAGTTCCAACTAAAGTCGCGTCTCCACCGCAGGAACTTTACCCAGGAACTAGGAACTTTGGGGTGGTACTCGGTCTGTTTCGACCACAGGAACCAGGGTCTAAATGAAGTTCTGGGTAAAAAATTCCCCCTCTGAAAGTACCTGCTCACTAGGTGGTACTTTTTCAACGTTCCGGAACTTTCGGGGGTGGGACTTACGCACCGACCATTTTGATTGGTTGAGTTCACGCAGCATTTTGATTTGTTGACTCCACGCAGCATTTTATCTCAACCATCATTTTTTTTTTTTAAAGTCTGTTGCGGTGTGTGCAGTAAGAGTTGTTTGCTATTCGAATCAACAAAAGAGTTTAAAAATGTCAACCGACGGACTGACGATGAGGTTCAGGCTTTATTAAGCTTATATGCGGAGGACGAAATCCAGCGGGAACTAGAAAGTCATGCGGAAAGTTCCTGGGAAAAAAGTTCCTGGGACAAATTGTTCCGGGTAACTTCGGTGGAAATGCAGCTTAACATTCACAAACAGTGTGGTTGGAACAAGAGCTCTTCTAATGTGCGTACGTGCTCTGGTATGTAAGAAGGAGCCTATGATTGAACCTGGAAATAAAGTAAAATAACTGAGGGAAAAAAAAGAAGAAAGAATTTGTCCTCAGATGCCATGTCTGTAATTTATAGCAAAAAAAAAAAAAAAAAAATCTGCCATTAATTCAATCTCAAACGGATTCATTAAAAGAAGTTATTACTCATCATTAACCAACATGGTTGAACGACAAATTTGCGACAATACGGTTTTGGGAAACAGTCGTGACTAGCTAGTTGATTTCCTTAATGATGCATCAATTGTACTATAGTAGTTAAGCAGCGAGTTATGATTTGATAAAATCACAGTATTGACTATTCAGGGATATCAACTTACAAATTACTAGCTTTCAATCCTTATTAACATGGAAAGTGCCCCCCATTTATGCCCCCCTAAAAAAAAGACACAACAATTTTAGTTTTTTAATCCCTTTTTCCCCCATTGGTGACAAACCCATTTAGCAACCTTGTTTCTTCTCTATTGCTTCCTTTAACTGTTGGTCCTTAGCCACTTTATTCTACAGAAATTTACAGATGGCTATTTCAATCTCTACTGCATGACTCCTCTTCTTAAGTTCGTAAACAACAAATATTATCAAGTAGATTCTCATCTGATTCATTGATTACATCAATAAAAAACTAAATTAAAATACATGAAAGTGTTAAAACAGCCCTATTTTTTATAGCCTACATTTTTTTAACCCAAAGCACCAGACACTTACCAGCTTGCCAAACTATGACAGGATACACTGAAGCCACGGCAACACTTTGTCTAGGAATTGACAATGTTGACGTGGAGGTAAGGAGTGGCTTGCTGAATGAACAGTAGGCAAATAGGGTGAAAACAGGTACAGCTGGATATCACAACTATAAAACCAGTTAGCCAATTTAAACGGTTTGATACAATTCTCACTTTAAAATAACTTTAAGCAGCAGCCCTTGCCTTATTTTCAAGTTTGTAATGTACATCACCCCGATTATACAGACCACAAAGGACTATACCTGAAGAATTTAGTTTGTTAACAATTTGTTTATCTGAAATGTTAATATTTAACACAACTGAAAGTCTAAAAACAGCTTATCTTAATGCACATGGACAAAGGAAATGCTGTAAATTTCCTACTGCAGGTTTTTTTTTTTATATATCATTTTGTCTGCATAATTGTCAAACAAATGGTATAACATCACATGTCCCATCATATGCTAAAACTAAATGATTTCATACTCATTTAGTAAAAAAAATCCTTCTATTTGCAACTTTGTGGCTCACAGTATAGTTAAAATTACAAATATTAGTAACTCAGGAATATCATAAATTCTTGTTCAATACTTGGCAAGGTCAAAACACACTAAGCAGTTTAGGGCATTTGTAAACCTTTGACAATGACTGAATCTTGCATTATCTGCTCACAAAGATAAGGGTTCAGCAAAATTGCAAAATATGTATTTGTATTGCATTTAGTTTCCCTTTGTTTGATGACTAAACCACTACTATGACTCTCATGTTGGTCTTTGTCCACAAATAGCAATCCATTTATTTAAAGAGCAAGTGTGTAAACCCAGCCAATGAACACTGCATCAGATGACGTGTGTTCAATTTGTCACATTTAATGTTTTAATTTTAATAAATCTAAATACTTTTAAATACATTGCTTTACATGTATTATTAAGTGTTTCTTTGTGGTATGGCTGGGTGCCAAAACTGAAAAGAAGACGTGTATGTAACGGAGAGTCCAGACATTCAGCAAAATGTAATTTTTTAATGTATTATTTCATTCTTTGTTGTTTCTTTCCAACTAAAACAGTTCATTCCCTGGATTATTCAGCAGTGACGTCGTATACACCACAAATAAATACAGTTTTATCAGTTACAGAATGAAAGCTAGACTAGGATTTGTACCATTATGAGTTATTTATTAATGGATTTATTAATACAAATTAACTACCAGGTAATTAAGTAGTTAAGAAATTCATAAGAGCTGTTGAACTAACTAGCAAAATCTTTAATCACGTGATGTAAACATACACTGCTGGACCAATCAGAAAGCGCTTCTTCCTGGATCTTCAATCTGACATTTGTTACCCAAAGATATACAACACATTATACAATTATATTTACCTACCTGTTCGGTCAAATGTTTGCTCTAAATGCGCTGAGAGTAGTTATACAGTATATTACACAGTCCATCTATTGCCCAACATTTACTACTATCTCACATATTCATCTATAAAAACATAGCCTACGAAAGAATGGCTATTAAACGACATTTTTAGTGAGGGTATTTCTTTGTTTTAATTAATTTACATTTTATTTCACAAAGTCGTGTTTGCTTGGCCCATATTACAGTGATATGTATAGATTTAAAATGAGCTTCTGCATAAACACAGTACAGTACTGTCTACCTCTAAAGCTGAAAGTATTTTTTAAAGCGGACTCTACTTACTGTCGGGTGGAAGACAAGGATTAAATAAATACGCGCTCTCTTGATGATCAATTCAAACCGTGACTTCTGAACTCTCGTTTCTCACGGATCCATTCAGCAGCGCTGCGCGTCCCATCCGCTTCCGCAATCGGGGGCGCGCTTGAACCACTGAGCAGCGAACCAGTTCTTTCCGCTCATACTTGCGTACATTTTACGCATACATGTTTAAAAAAATATGATACTTTTTTTATTTACAGCATTTTTTAAACAACACGTTTCACACGTTCAAATTATGCAGCCAGTAAAATAAAAACAAGTACTAATCAAAAGGTGCCAGGAATGTAATAAAAAGTATTAAATACTGGTGGATCCAAAATGGTCAATACTCATATTCATGCATTTTATTCATATTTCAGGTTAATCATTTATGGCTTATGATTTATCAATATTACTTTTGATTTCATATATTCATGTACTCCTACTCCATATATTAATCCTCATCATATTTTCAAGTATTTACTCTTTCATGTACTCATTTATGGTTATTCTTTAAGAGTACATATGTGTGCTATATTCAATTGTTCTTCAAAGTGTTCCAATGTGACAGGTCATGAGGACACGTTTGTGGCTAGATATTGGATGCCTGCCAAGTGCTGCAGAAGCGATGTTTTCAGAATTAGTTGCTCGCTTGAACTTGATGTACCTTTGTATCAAAATATGTCCGTTTCTATTTCTGCAGACATGTGATAACGCAAGATCTGCAAAATTCCATTAAGGGTGTCAAAACAACACCTTTTGTATCTATTTTTATCTATCTTTGACATTTGACCAGCCACTCTGACCTAGCCGTTACACCAACTATGATATAAAGGATAAATCTGTTTGACCTTTTCTTATTAGACCAAAACATGAGTTTGAGTGGGATGTAAGTTTTCCTGTGCTTATGGTATAAAACGGACTGGGTCTTTGATAGTCTAGCTTTTTCTTTGCTCTTTTTCCTTCTCGCATCCCTTTTGCGTCTTCTGCTTCTTCTCTTACCTCTTACGTCTTCATTCTGCAAATGTCTTAATTTTGTTCTTTCATTCTCTATATTCTGATCTTCATCTTCATCTATTAGATACAATACTCTAGATTTTATTATTAACTATTAATTACTTAATTAGTTAGTCTCTATAATTTTTAATTAATACATTTGTTATTCCTTATTCAAATTTGATCTCTGACATAATCATTTCTGGATTGCCTGGATCTCATTTTCTCAAGTTTTTGCATCAAATACTCAGTCAATCATGTACTCTAATTATACATGTTTGATTTTACAAGACACTACAGTATTATTTACATGAATTTATTGTTATGAAGTTAGTGGAGAAATATGCCTTTTGATCCCACAATAATGTAACTCACGGCGTTAAGGGCTAACTTGAACATGCTAACCTTGGATATAATAGAGTAATTTGAAATTGAGACCTTTCTGATATATGAATATTAGCATTTAAATAATTAATTCTATATTTAGACTTTGATGCAAAGCTTTAGGCTTAACACAAAAATTGTTAATGCACAAGTTACAATTTTTTAACAGTAATTTTACAGACTTGCAGTACATTGTACACAATATTCTGCAGAATCTGTCAGTACAGCTATTAAGTCAGCACTACAGGCCTATAGTTGATTCAAAATAATAAAAAGACCATATAATGGAAATTATTCTTCCAGCTTTATCAGCACCAGTTTAAAAGTTACCTATTTAATGATAAAAACTCAAAAGTAGGCTAGCCCAGCTGTATTATAAGTCAGTGATGGGGAAAGTTACTTTTAAAAGTAACTAATTGCATTACTTAGTTACTTTTTGTGAAAAGTAACGCGTTACATTACTTTTGCATTACTTTTTCTCACGTGGCCTGGGCTTGCTTGTTTGTTTTTTAGTAACAATAAAAAAGTTCTATTTTTGGCAAATGTTAATGCCCTTTCACGCCAAAAGTGAAATGAATAAGCATAAAGCTGAAAAGTGAAATGAATAAGCATAAAGCTGCTGCCATTCTGGATTAAAGAATAGGATACAGGAGAAGGAAGTTCAACACTCTTATTTCTAAATCTAATATAAAGTAATTTTTGCTTATTAGTATGGTTGAATTAGGTCATTGAAGGTCAGCAGCACAGACATTGGTTAATAAAGTAAGATTAAATACATGAAGTATATTTGCTTAATTTAATATAGTTAATTATTACAGGTTTGCGTAAAATTCTGAGATTGTATTTCACTGTTTTTATTGATTATGAGGAATACTGAATGTTTTTGTGCAAGTGTAAATGCATGTTCACATTTAGAACTACAATAACTATCATGTTCACACAGCACACACATCTCTGCACTTTATTTCTCAACAATGGGACAGGAGAGCTGTCAATCAATAAATGTGAAAAAGTAACTTGCGTTACTTATTTAAGAAAAAGTAACAGATATTTTGTTGTAAACTGGAAAAGTAATGTGTTACTATACTAGTTACTTGAAAAAGTAATCTGATTACATAACTCAAGTTACTTGTAATGTGTTACCCCAAACACTGCCTATAGGCCACAATACACACACACAAAAAAATAAAAAATTTACAAACCTAAATTAGGAAATGTGGCTATAGAATGGCTAAAGAATCTAGGTTGCACACCAGGCTGTGCATTCAACATCGGTTAGACTATTCAGTGCATTGAATCTTAAACTTTGAATCGTGTTTTTGTTTGTCATTTATCAGTGCCACTGATTCATAGGAATAGTACAAAAATAAATATTTCTGTCATCACGTCTTCATGCTATTTATAACCTTTATGACTTTCTTTCTTGTACCCCACTGACTTTTATTGTAGAGACAAAAAAAAAAAACAAAAAAAAAAAAACAGAGAAATTTTTCAAAATATCTTGTTTTGGGTTTTACGGAATAAAGAAAGTCATACACAGTTTGTAATGAGGGTGAGTAAATGATTACAGAGGCCCCTAATCATTAGATTTCAAATGGGAGACAACAAATGTATGTCCCAATGCACATAGCCTACTTATGCCACACTCATTCTATTGTGATTTCACACTGAACATTCCAAACAGAAGAAAGCCCACTTTAAATACAAGGATGATGCACTTAATTAACCGAAAAAACAAAGTGTGGAATGTTGGGACACTTCATTCATGCACTCAACCGTCACAGCTTTAATTATGTAGCGGAGGGGGAGGGGCTATCAGACTCAGATGAACGACAAAACAACCTTACACAATTCATACACTACACAGTTGAGTACATAGTAGGGGTGTAACAATATATCGTGTCACAATATTAATCGCAATACAAAAATGCAACAATATCGTATTGTGCACAGTGACAATATGTGTTGTGTATAGCTCACCCAAAATGAAAAGTTTACAGAGTTGTAGTGTCAGTACTACATTAAACTATTATATATAATGTTGAATATAATGTATAATAATGTAATGGGGGAATATTTGCAGGTCCTGATAATGCCAAATGTCTTATGTTACCAGTAAATGTGGCCTACATTATTTTTAATATATCCAGTCAGTGACACAGTGCAAACATATTCATCTAAAATAAATGTTTCAGCTTCAGAATCATGAATATTTTTATCCTGGGCATTGGGTTACCAGCACCAAGTCCAAGCTTATTCATTTCCACCCCCATTGTAATGCCAAATTTAGCATTTTAATCAACAGTACATTTTTTGTTATCCTTTTACCATATGTCTTGGAGTATCAATAATATCGTATTGTGAGTTCAGTATCGTGTACGTATCAAATCGTGACATGAGGGTATCGTTACACCCCTAGTACATAGTGCATAAGTACATAGTGAATAACGCATTGTGTATAAGTGCATAGTGTTTAGTGCGTCATTTGAGACACAACTCAAGTCTTTGATATTTGTTAACATGTGAAGAATCAACTGTTTATTACGCAGCATTTCCTTACAAAAAAACAAAAAAACAAAAAAAAGAGAATGTTGCAATAACTGCTGTTGCAATATCAGTTGCCAAGTAAATCAACAGAAAGACAAAACAATTATGTGCGATAACAGAACTGTGGAAATAAAAGAAATTTCTCTACCTTAAGCAAAACACAACTATATCCAAAAAAGTTCAATTTAGTGGCCAACTTAAATTATTTGTTATTCTAGTTTTTCCTTTGTTAATTTTAGGAAAATGAAGAAAATGAAGAAAAGTGGTCTAAAACAGTCACTGAATTTCAATTCCTAGATATTATTTTCAAAATAAGGCACAATTTCAATAGAAGAGGTAGAAATCTTGCAGTGAATTTGGCCTGTCATTAAGAACACATTTTAAAGGTAAACTGCTAGAATCAACAATATTACACTTTATGATTGTTTAACACTTCAAAACTCAGGTGCTTAAAGTTTACAAAAATAAGGCTTATCCACACAAAGCCTATTGTCTGTCACAAATAAAATTAAAGCACATGTTTACAGTAGTTTCCTGCCTCACAACATCAATCTAACTATTCATCAGTTATCTATTCCAGCCTCAGTAAGACTAACAGCCTCAACATCCTCAGTTAATAAAGCCATTTGGCAGTAGATTAAGTGCATACTTTTCAACAAATGTGATATATGGCAATGCTGTGTTTTTAAGGAATTACTTCATTGTGGTAATGTATTTGGCACATAGAGTCTGTTCACTTTCTGTTGTTTAGATTTCTTCTCTAAAGATGATATGGTATGGAAACAAACCAACCTTTAAAGAAACCAATGCAATTTAGTTCTGTAGTTATGGTAAAGATTCTCTCACATTATGTGATTGTGTATTTAGGACATGGACTAGAGAAACTTCTGTTTCATCAATGTAAAAATGGCAGCTGGTGTTTGTCAGAATCGAATTTGTGGGAGAAAAACTCTAATGTTTGCACTTAGAGTTACGTTTAGTATTTGCATCCAAACAAAATAAAAAATAAATAACTTTTTCAAACATGAAAATACACACTTGCAGAAGCACACCAAGTGTCAATCCCAGGTCACAATTTAAACTCTTATGGAAAAGGAAAAATGAAGTGGAGCGTATGAATCGGTCCACACAGGTGAGCCTTTCAGACGTGTTTAAAATGCCTTCAGTACGCTGGAGGCTGATACCCGCCCTCTCCTGAAGAACTGGGGGTGAATGGGGACTGCTGGTAACCCTCTGGAGCGCCAGCATAGGCGGAGGGGTACGGGGAAGTGTGGTCGCTGACTGGATCGTTGTAGCCTAGGCCAACATCGACCATCCCTTGGCGGTATCGTCGATATGCGAACACAGTAAGCATTGCCTTGAGAAAGAAGGATAAGAAGGATGAAGTTTATTAAATGTACAAGGAGGCCATCAGGCAATAAATCCCCATAAATCATAAGCAGTGTCTCAGAATAAGCCGTTTGCAGTTTCTATGCAATGTAACGTCACATTGCACAGGCTCTGCCCACGACTGCTGAGTGAGCTGTACACAGTCCGCTATGTTTATTTCCCCACCAGAGCATTTAACAGCATTTAAAGCTACTAAAGTTATTCAATCAAGAGCAGTGAGTGATTTTCTGTTTTAATGTTGTTGTTTGATTCATATTAACAGCATATATAGCAGTAGGTACAGTATATTAAGCTGCCGTCACTTTAATACACAGACCTAATATACACATGCAATTTCTTTACTTGCTGTTTACGTTCACAGACATAACCAACTGTGTTTATCTGAACTTTGTGTGTTTTTGACATAACCTTGTGTGTATTTGACAGTTTAAGCGCAATAAGACGTGAAAGAGAACTTAGTTTAATACTCACAGGATGCGCCGTCTGACAGCCAGCTTATCAAAACCATATATCAGAAGTTTAGACTGATATAGCTTTAAAACACATGCAGATAATAAACTTTCATGATGATGAAGAACTGCAGTGTCACATAGGGCTGCACGATTTATCGCAAGATAGGAAAAATAACATTGAACCTGAACGCGATTCTGATTATTGCTTAATCGTGATTCTGCGATTCTTTATGAAATCGCAAAGGCTGCGATTCTTTTTTTATGCGCAGCTTCTCAATGAAGTATGGCTCCAAAAAAAAAAATGGGCATTTGCAACATGGTATAATAAATAATCTGTGGGGTATTTTGAGCTGAAACTTCACAGACACATTCTGGGGACACCAGAGACTTATATTACATCTTGTACAAAGGGGCACAATAAGTGCCCTTTAATAAAGTTCTAGGCTTAATAAATGTGCTCACCCAGGTGGCAATGGAGAAGAATGAAAAGGCCACCACAGCTCGAGCAGCATCAGCTGGGACGGCTGTGACTGTAGATTTAGACCACTTCTGGGCTAGGAGGCAGAAACACACAAACCACAAGAACGTCCACACACCTGATGAGAAACCGGAGAGAGAAGCTTAAAGGGTTAGTGTACCCAAAAATTAAAATTCTGTCATTAATTACTCACCCTCATGTTGTTCCACACCCGTAAGACCTTCGTTCATCTTTGGAACACAAGTTAAGATATTTTTGATCAAATCCAATGGCTCAGTGAGGCCTCCATTGACAGCAAGATAACTAACACTTTCAGTTGCCCAGAAAGTTACTAAAGACATATTTAAAACAGTTCATGTGACTACAGTGGTTCAACCTTAATATTATAAAGCGACAAGAATACTTTTTGTGCGCCAAAAAACAAAAACAAAATAACGACTTTATTCAACAATATCTAGTGATGGGCGATTTCAAAGCACTGAGTTTATGACCTTCAAAGTTTTGATTGGTTTGGACTTTCAATGGAGGGACAGAAACCGCCCAGGTTTCATTAAAAATATCTTAATTTGTGTTTTGAAGACAAAGTCTTGAAAGGTTTGGAACGACATGACACCTAACAAACAAACAAACCCCTAAAATAAACCGGTTCGTCATATAAAGTGATCATATCTCTTCACAAGACTTGGATTAAACCACTTGATTCATATGGATTAGTTTTATAACACCTTTATGATCTTTGTGGATCTTCAAAATTTTGGTTGGTTTTAGTTAGGAAACCTCTCAGGTTTCTTTAAAAAAATATCTTAACTTGTATTTAGACGACACACAAAATTCTTATGTGTTTGGTACCACAGGAGGGTAAGTAAATGATGGATGAATTTAAATTTTTGGGTAACTATCCCTTTAAGAAAAAGCGTACATGAGGAACAGAAAATATGGCCCTGTTTCAAACCATAGTGAGCATTAAGTCATCATATGTGTGCTCCAGAAATGAAGACAGCATATTCAAACCAAGTATCCAAGTATACCAAGTATTCTTCACTGAGAAGGCAGTCCCAGAATGCGCTGCGATGAGCTCAGTGAAAAAAAAAAAATCCAAGATGTCAAATTACATAATTATAAATATAGCAGTATTTCACTTAATACTGAAAACTATTGATAAAAATAAGGACACTTTTTGTCTATTTTGACTTTTTTACCCAATATTTCTGAGAGCTTTGTATTTTCACTGGAGTATCATGTTGTTAGCTTAGCAACCTGCTAACATCATAGAAACTCAATTGTGAGTCATGTATGTGTGTGCTTCTTGTTAGGCATGATTGATTTGAGTAATGAGGAGTTTGTAGAGCGTTCCAAATCAGTCAATTGAGAAGTTTGTTGACATTTGATGCTGCCTGTCACACTGCCAGCAACTTTGCCGCAGCATGTCGCCAGTTGCAGTACTGGTTAGTTGCTAGTTGGTCTTCCTAATTGTGGTTGCACTAGTACCGCTTATAAACGTCACAACTGATTTTGTTCCTCATCATTCGGTGTTGACATTAAAATAGTAATGCTGTTATTAATCTGGAGGACAAAAGTGTGCCGCTACACCATCTATCTGTACCTGACACAGGGCTATATGGGTATACATGGGATTACTTGAGCTCTGTTGTCTTCATCAAGTTGCACGCACCTGCATAAAGTTAAACCTAACACAACTTCGATGTGTAGTCCACATCTAGTTGGCAACAGTCGTGAACGCCGGCTTTTGCAATAAAAATAAATGAATTTATTGCTGCAAGTTGCTGGCAGGGTGAACTAGGCTTTCAAGCTCACTTGGTTTTAGATCGAAGCAATTATGTGGCACTTAAGACAGATCTTAAAAAAAACCTGTAATACTTCGTACCAGAGAAAACAAGATCAGCCAAGACAATGTATTTCCTCTCTTTGGCATTGCTGATCTGGTGGAAAAAGGCATCCAGCACAATAAAGACAACACAGGCCAGGAAGGCTAAAATCCCAATACCAACTCCATAGTTGCAAGCACTTTCAGTCTGATCGAACATGCATTTAGTGTCCTGCACATTCGGCTCATTGATGTAGCCTTCAGAAAGGATGGTAGCAAACACCACAATGGAGAAGAGCTGTGATGGAAAGAAAAAGAGGCAGAATTAGAGGCACTGAAAGAACCTCTTCAATAACACATCAAATCATGCACACCAGAGAAACTGATATTGAGAGCACTGCGTATATTAAAACAGAAGTTCACTGAGAACAACACTGCCATGTTGAACGGGAGGTGTGACGCTCTCACAAGATGTTTACTTTGGTTATTTAAAAAAAAAAGCAGTAACCAAACAAACAGTAAAAAACACTATGTAACCATACAGTACAAACAGAAGCAGGCCAGTAATGGCAGCATTTGGGAATCTACATCTGTGTTTTAAATCTATCTGCCTAAAGATTTAACATTAAAAAATGTAAATATTTTGCATAAAAAGTGTTCTTGTACTATCTTTCTCAAAGTTGCCATGAAACAGAAGCTGTGATAGTCTTTTCTTCCCTATTGTGACATATACGAGTGAAATGGCTTCTCGAATAAGAACAAATGTAAGGGGCTTTTGTCCATCAGGAATTGATTGGATTGTTGTGGTTTGCTATTGGTGTAATGTCATGTGAGTGACACTTTGCCCTGCCCTAGCGCCAGTAAACAAATCTTCAGAGAAGGGAGGGGAAGTTATTTTGATCAAAGCTTGAGGACATGTAAATGAAAATGAAAATGAAAAAAAAAAAAAAAAAACGTGTACAGATAAATTATTCACTGTATAATAAACACTAAAAAAATATCCTAGGCATAAAAAGTAAGAATTGTCAATCCTGATTTCATGGCAACTTTAAAAACATTAAATTTAAAATGATAAGACATTCATGCACTTTAAAGTGTGGCTAAAATGTCTTGATAATATTCGGGGCCACTATAAGGTGTAATGTACAGTAGTTGTGATCAGTGTTCGGTAAGTTACTTAAAAGTAAATTTAAAAAACAAGGATAGACATGAAACGTCTCTTTTAACTTTCAAATAAATAAAATCGCATTATTCTTAAACTGACTGAAGTGTGTAAAGAGAGAAGGTTAAAAACATACATTTTAACATTGAAATTTGATGTTAAATCCACAATTGTTTATACAGAATTGTCGTGAAGTCTATACAGTATTTAATGCGAATCCATCACAAGTAACTAAGAGAAATTCCTTACTCTTAAATACACAAAGAAAGAAAGAAAGAAACTAGCTTCATGAAAGTAATTCTTAAAAAGACGGATGCGCTAACTTTGACATGACCGATTTTACCCGTGTTGACAAGTCACATGATGCAAACCACAACAAACTCCTTAACTACTGCCATATGGTCTGTGTTTTGCAACTTATGACAGCAACATTTTTTTTTGCGATAAACTTTGCTCAACTACATCACAGTTTTCAGGGCAGAAGAAATATCATAAACTTTTATCTAGTAGGAGCACTAGCTCGATTAGCTAACGATGACTTTGGTCTCACCCAACTGAACAGCCGGACGATAGTCTGAGGTTGTTTTATAAAGCTCCCGAGATCAAAGGCTCCACCGGCCAGCGATGCACCGTAAGCACTCGACTCCATGACCGCTTTTGTGCGACTCTAGCCTGTCTTTATTGATGACAGATTCGACAAATTGTCCAGCTTGATAATATGCTATTTACTTTCACACTTGTTTCCTGTAAGTAGTGCACCGCCCTTCAAGGAAGTACACGTCACGTCAATACGAACTTTCCCACATGCAGTCAGTTATTATAGTATTAAAACCGCCCCCATTTTAGAGACGTGCTGCATGTCAAACAAGCTATCTATCTATCTATCTATCTATCTATCTATCTGTCTATCTATCTGTCTATCTATCTGTCTATCTGTCTATCTATCTATCTATCTGTCTATTCTATCTATCTATCTATCTATCTATCTATCTATCTATCTTAAATAATCCTGTGGGGTTCAGTAGTCAGCAGCTATTTGACATATGGCATGAACAGAACATGCTTAAATATTTATGAGTGTAAGAGTTTTCCAGTGTTCTGTTGTTGGTTAGGGTGTAGGCCTGATGTTTCATCACTCTGCAAACAAGGATGCCCTTCAGTTTACACAGCTCGTGATCTAACTGAAGAAGTATTGTTTGAAGTTTGACCACGTGGCCTCAATCTGTTGTGACCTATGGTTGTGACACATTCACACAGACACATCATACTTTACTATGTTAACTTTAAACACAAAAAGAGTTTTTATTTGTTTGTTTGTTGTCTTTTAATTGTTCTTAGCTTTCAAAACACTGTATTGAATTAATAAGTACTAATGAATATAGCCCTCTAGGTGGAGCTATTAATCTTTACTTTTACAAGGAAGAGTTCACACAAAAATGAATAATTTATCATTTACTTACCCTCATATCTTCCAAACCCATTTCTATTTCTTTTTCATTTTCTCCAGTGGAACAGAAAAGAAGACATTTTGAAGAACACCCTGTCAAAATTGGCACTTCCCCTTGGGGGAATCCCTGGCACCATTTTGTAGTGAGTTCCACTTTGTCAAGTGGGCGAGGGAAGTTTATATGGACAGACCTTCATCATCCCCTCGATTTTGACTGAGGGAGTGAGTCTACTCTGATGTACACTTCAAGCAGCCCACAATACAACTTGATTGTTGCATCACAGCAGATTGTACTTAAGTGTAGTGTATGATATATTCATTATTTTGAGAATTAATCACATAATAGTGTATAATCTATTATGTTGAGATTTAATTGTATAATACTTGTAGCTACCTTACTGTGTTCACAGTCAAAGTTTTGATTTTTTTTTGTGTAATTTTATTCTCATATACCTATATGATGTTTATATTTTTTCTCCAACCACGTATATGCATATAGAATGATGCATAAAAAAAAATCATAAGTAAAAAAGAGTTTTAAATAATAAATCAGCTCCGTAGTGAATTCCAAGTGATCAAGGGCTTAGTGCGTTCCATTTAAAGGCACAATATGTAATTTTTCGCTGCTAGAGTTCGCTTATTCAAAACAAAGGCATAGCTTAATGACACCTTGGTTTCGCGGAATCATGGGAGGTGAGGTCTTCACGTCTACAGCTGGTGGCAAAGAATCGGGGTGGGAAATCATATTCATGGATGAGCTAATGTATTAAAATTACTGTAGTGAAGCAGGGTGTGGCTGAAAACCATCAGAGAGAAACGAGGCCACTGGAGCGATTGCTAATGAGAGACGAGTGCAACGCACGGCTTGAGAGCAGTGGAGCTTTTATTATGCCGCAGATGACTGCTTCTGCTTCTTCCGGTCAAGCGTATGTGTGGTAAAGCAACGCTGTTTTGTCATATTAGATACATTTGTGTGTTGAAAGTTGTTATAGTGCTACTCTGCATCCACTTGGCAGCTACTATGAGACACTTGTTAGGCAAGGTAAAACATGGTACTCATGCACATCCGAGTCCACAAGACGGAGGGAAGTTAGTGAGTGAAGGGCATAAATATTTGGAGTGGAACGTAGCCCTAGTCATTCATTCATTGTCATAGATAGTTTCTAGTTTGTTCACACCTGTTCTCTGTTCTGTTGATTACCTTCCTCTGTGTATTTAAGCCTTCAGTCCTCCTCAGTTCTTATGTGTTAATGTTACGTTGATGGTTTGTACAGTCTTGTGGCTGGTTGTATAAACTGCTTAGGCTGTCTAATTTGAATCCTAAAAGTAAGACTATTTAGCCCTAATCAAATGCTAGTTGGTCATACTAGTCACAGCCTTAACTTAGCGGCTATGTTTATGCAACTGGCCGCTGCTCGCAATGTTATTATTAATGTCACGCATATTTATTTTGGATATGTCTACAAAGCAACCCCTGACAGAAAGATACATGTTTTAAGCCCAAAGTATACTTTGGCCATTCGCGTTCATGCACTGTCCGCATGACTTAATTTTCGTCATCCAGAGGGCTGCGGACATGTCCCGTTGATGACACAATGTCTGGTAGAGTATAGGAAAAAATTGTACTGCGCATGTGTCAAACTCGGTCATTCTCGTACATATGCAGTTGATGCCCTGTCCAAATACCCACACTTGTGGTCTTGGCCACTTGAGAGCATGTGCACGCGACAGAAAGTAAGTGCGCAAGACTGTCCCATGTCTTAAAAATGCAGTGCACTTAATGCACACTAAACCCACACTATCTCGAATACTGCTTCAGAGCGGTATTATGTTCGACATTATGCTCGGGAACTCACATGCCCCGAATGTGAGATGTCAAGGAAAACATTCGACTGTAAGTTAAATTAATTATATATTACATATAATTTAGTAGTAGTATATAAAATGTTGCACATTTTATTGATGCAAAGAGTAGGCTATGTGTATTTTGTACATCATTTGCAACTGCTTTTTATCACAATTTTAAAATTGTGTCTTCTGTTAGTTACATAGCGACCACTGAACAGACATTTAGAAGTGTATTTTAAAATGCAAAGTATTGAAAATAATAATTAAAAAAAGATGTAAACGCTTGCATTTTTTGCAAGACTATAGCCTAAGTGTGTCCCATCAGGTAATAAAAAGATTCTACACACACTTGCAGTCTTCACGCCCATTTGAACACTTGAGCCAAATATAGGAAATATGTCATGTAAGTAGGCAAGCGGTCGAGTGCAAAGCCTGCAAGTGTGGGTATTTGGACAGGGCATGAGAATACTTTGAAAGATGCGCAGACACAACTGCGCGCGAGACGCGTCTGGGCGCGGAAAGTGAAGTATACCCGGGCCTTTAAATCAGCCTTGTTGCAGATGTTACAGTAATACAGGCTACAGTTGCCACATTAGAAAATACACTTTCTTAACTCACGCAATTAAGTTCACGTAATGAAGATAAGATACAACCCTAAGGTTTGTGCTAGATCAGAGTTTGCTTTTGATACAGTAAATGTTCTCACTGTACCATATGACTGAATCTATACTCTAGTTGATCTTTACATATGAAGGGTGAGTTACAGTAAGTTGGCAGTCTCTACAACGGTTTACAGTATCACACACTATATTGTAATGTAATGTGCCTGTCTTCTTCTGATGCTTATTATCTGTTTCAGAAATTGCAAACCAGTTTAATCTATATCTACAGAATCTATATAGATTCATTGATTGACCATTAAGATAAGTTGAATTAAATGAGAGACAAATGTATTAAAACTGAATGAGAAAATATGCAAATAGCATTATGAATGGCAGTTATGTGAATGATAACTTTATATAGATGAAACATTTATTTTCTGTAGTGAAAAGGATACTTAGTGAATTTTTTTGTATTGTTCTAACATACTTTTAAAAAGCGTATTTCTGATGATCTGTTGTGAGATAAGTAATAATTGCTTGTGAGAATAGTGCCAAAAAAAAAAAAAAAGCCCACTCTTGTTTCTTCCTCCTTGCATGGTGTTTGTGGTTTGTCATTTGTATGCAGTCTGTCAACTGAAGCGTTTCTGCTCTCCTTTTATGAGCATTGTTAAACTATGAGCTGCTCATTTTTTTTTTATACATATGCAAACTTTGTAGAGCGTGTTTTCTTTAGACAGTATTTGAAACTCCATACAGCAGCAGCTGTTAAGGTGAGTATCATAATTGTTGGTACTTTACTCAGGACAGCTGTCAAACATCTGCCTTTTCTGTTTAAGAGGAGTATTGTTGAATGAGCAGCTGAAGTAGTTTGATAGACTAAAACTAAAATTAGCTCTAGAGCAAAAAGAGGACATGTATTACGGAAATAGTATACTTTAAAAGAATATACTTCAGTTTGAACATGTAATGTTTTCAGACAACTAATTGCATGTTAATTTCAATTAAATGAAAATGTATTGTAGTTTAAATGTATACTAAATGTAATTATTTGAACTTAAGAGTGCTTTTTGGCCCACTTAAGTAGTATACATCTTTATATGTGATATAATGCTTGTGTTATCTTTGAAATATGGTTAAAGTTTACTGCTGAGTGTTCTGACAAGTATTTATGGGAAACTAAAATATATATATATATATATATATATATATATATATATATATATATATATATATATATATGTCATTTGTAATGAGGAAGCTGCAATTTAGTACATAGTATGTAATCAAGTGCTTTACATGTGCTTTAGTGTGTTAGTCAATGCATCAAAATAAGTGCACTTCTTTAAAGCATGACAAAAGATTCTTAAAAAAATAATGATTTAAAATGTATTTTAAAGTAAAACTTTTAATCGACATTATTACAGTGTTAAGAAACAGTCAAGTGTACTTGTACACTTAAGTGGCCTTTTATTTTTTAAAGTCTCCCTGTAGTCAATAATTTTATCCCTTAAAACTCATCTTTGATAACCAAAATTACATATTTAAACGTTTTTTTTCTGTGAAAAAAATTCTTAATGCCTTAAAATAGCTTGAATGTAACTCTACGCACTTGCCTCATTTAATATACACGGATCTATGAATTTGATAATTAGCCCCGCCTCCGCTCACTCGCACGAGCTCAGAGGAAATCTACACCGTCAACTTACTGAGGTAAACGCTGCACAATGGTATCGCTTTTGACAACGGCGGACACATAACGGTAATTAATATGATAAACAGCTAATAATGTGTTGCTAATGTTACACAAACCATGTTCACATTCACGAGTCAGACAGCTGCTTTCTAACAATAGGTAGGCTATCCTTAGGAGACTCCCTTTGCGGTCAGTTAATGATATGCTAAAGCCTGCTGGCACGTTGACATGATTGGTTACAAGGTAGTTTGTGACGTCAGAAACACCATCGATTTTAAACTGCGTTTTTGAGACTGTCTTACTGCAGTTTTAAAGAGAAAATACTCAGCAATGGTGTTGACTTATGACTTTGCTCATGGTTTGTCTTTAAGCATGTTAAAAACATGAGATATACATATAAACAACATTAAAAACTTGATTTTCACCACAGGGGGGCTTTAATATTATATTATCTGCAAGTACAGTTTTTAAAAACACTTTTAAGTTTTAAGTACACTGTAAGTGCGCATTCAATACAATGAAGTGCACTTCTTTTTTTAAGGGTAGTCTAACATAAGGAACGGACAATTATTTAAAATATACAAAGGAGCTTTTATTATGTTACATCTTGTGTATTTGATGTTGATTTTGACATTTTAATTACACACTTTTTGTTTTTATGGTTCATGTGGTTTATTTAAGTAAGAAATGCTTTGGGAAATAAATCCCTGGCAAATATTGCACTATAATAAGGAAGTTCAATCTTGATTATGACCCATCACAACCGTTTATCTTCTGATGCACACAGAGACAGTCTGGATGGCTGCATCCCTGATCATGGATACGATTCCCGATGGAGATGAAGATGATGACCTGTTTGAGCTGGAAGCTGTTGGGAGATCATACAGAGCAGTGAGATGTGGGTACATGGCATACAGATAGCCTGGTGTAAATCTCATGAATAAAAGACTGGAGGAAAGTAATAACTTACTTGTTTGTCTTATAGTTGATCTGACACATGGGGATGATGAAGACCTAGAGGCACAGCATTACCATGAGCCCAGACACAGAAATTTACTGCAGAGGAATAGCTGGTCCTCTTCAACGCAGAGGGTTCTGTCCTCCATGCCTAGTCGCTCTATCAGTGAGAGAATGTTTCGATACTGTTTCCCATGGATTTGTACACCTTACAATTAGAGGGTTTTTTTTAACACAGCACAAGGGTTAAATGCTATTTGTTGCAACTAAGTCTGTTTTTTTGACCCACTTATGTTCACCCAAAAATGAAAATTATCCCATAATTTACTCACCCTCAATCCATCCTAGGTGTATATGACTATCTTCTTTCAGTCAAACACAATCTGAGTTATATTAAAAAAATATCCTGGCTCTTCCAAGCTTTATCCAGGTGACAAACGTTCTAAGTTGTGCAATTATTTTCAGGGAAACGCACGGCTAAAGTAGTTTCAGGCAGGTCTTGACCTCATTACAGTTTCATATCACTTCACCAAATTATTTCAGTTATTTCAAAAGAGCTTACAGCCTACAACAGCAAAAGACCCAAAACCCAAGACAACATTGACCAAGCAAATAAATATAGTAAACAATAGGATAAAAACAACAAATTATTTCGATGTTTTTTTTGCCACAAATTTGCGTTTTATTATGAATGCACATACTCTCTTTCTCCCGCTCTCTCTCCCTCTCAAATGCACACACATACAGTACATACACACTCTCACAGAAATGTGTTGTCAGTGCTGCTCTGATTTTATCAGTAAAAGAGTTAAGCAACTGACATGACATGACAAGTAATAACATTGCTGTTCTTGAAGCAGATAAACTTACTCTGCCTCTCGTCATGGCCGCATTACCACCTCAGATGTACATTATTTTGATAATAATTCAACGGCCCATCATCAATAATTCCTTACATACTTTACATGTGCTGTACAGTAGTTAGTCAACACATCAAAATATGTATACTTCTTTAAAGCATGATAAAAGAGTATTAAAGCATAATGATTTAAAATGTAGCCTACTTTAAAGTAAAACTTTTAATTTTGCACTATTACAAAGTGCACTTTTAAAAAGTGTTTTCAAAAGTCTTAAAGTAGCTACACCTAAGTAGCCTTTTATTTAATTTATATTATATTATCTGCAAGCACAATTTCACACTTGTATGAAGTCAGTTCTCCCTAAGTTCACTCAAGTGTCCTAATAGAGTAACACAGAGAATCACATTAACTCTTCCTTTTGTGCTTGTGCTGTCTTTCTTTAAAATAAATGCCACTTTTTATTTTCTTATCAAATGCAATGCCATTTATACATGAATCTACTTGTAGTTACTTGTAATAGAGCTACTGTACGTTAAGGTACAAAACAGCATAATCTTCTCCACTTTATAGCAATGTGTTTATTAACTCTGTTTCCACTGTCAAGTGTACAGTCACATTTATGATCATTTTTTTTTCTTCCCATGCCTTTTCTCAGGATGGAATCAGACAGCTGTAGTCTCCCAGTACCAGAGCCGATCCACCAAAGCGCGAAGACGACGACCCCCTAACACTGTCTCCACCACTCCCTGCGCTGCAAACCAGGATGTCTTTAGAGAGGCCAAGAACTGCGCTGTTGACGGTTCGCAGCAGTAAAACACTCAAAATGCCAATCATTTCAATCAAACAGGGCCCATATCATGAGGGATCAAATTTAAAATCATTTGATGTAGTGCGAAACACTGTAACTTTCATAACTTCCTCCCCTGTGAAAACGTTTACTGAAACTAAACTGCAAAGATGTGTCATTCTAAACTTCTCTAATTTAATTTCACACTTATTTACATAAAAGACTTAAAGGCATATCAACAAGAAAGAGAGAGGAAAATGGTGCAATTGTTTAGGTGAAAACCTTATTCACATTAAAAAAGGACCTCAGGAAAATGACATTGACTTTTTTTCTGTGTCCTGGTCCTAGTGACCCAAAAGGAGGAGCTGCTAAATAAACTACAAGATTTGTCTGCTGATGAATGTGTACATCTGTTGCGTGAAATGCCTCTTAGTTTCTCTGAGAAGCATGAGATCAGGTACAGAATTCATTATAGTACTGACTTTTATACCATTAGTGCATCTTGAGTAATTCATTTGTTCTTCATGTTAAAATGGTTCATTTCTTTGTACATGTCTTTGTGTAATCTAATCTAAATGTGTCCTTTTAGAACTTTGTTCTTCTGTTTGAAGGCTGACAAGCCTATTTCTGCAAACAGAGCCCTCCGCTGCCATCAGTTTAAAGCTTGTTTCCTGAAGGTGATTGTCTTTTTGCACAGTAACGTTCAGATTAACATTAACACATATTTATTTATTTTTTTTACACCTGGCAATTTTCATAAATAGTGCATAAATTGACTTCTATATATATATATATATATATATATATATCAATCAGTAAAAGTAAAGTAAAAGTAAAAATATTTGTAAATTAAGTAAAAGAAGTTGTTTAACATCATTTATTTCACAAGAGTTTACAGCGACACTGTTAACAAAATTTGGGACACACGTATCACGTATAGGCTTTGCAAGGAGATGGATGACGCAGAGTTAACAAATAATGGTACTTTAAAGGGTTAGTTCACCCAAAAATGAAATTTCTGTCATTAATTACTTACCTTCATGTCGTTCCACACCCATAAGACCTTCGTTCATCTTCGAAACACAAATTAAGATATTTTGATGAAATCCGAGATGTTTTTTATCCTTCATTGACAGCAATGAAATGACCAAATTCAATGTCCAGAAAAGTAGTAAAAACATCGTTAAAATAGTCAAGGTGACTACAGTGGTTCAACCTTAATGTTATAAAGTGACGAGAATACTTTTTGTGTGCAAAAACAAAAAAATAATGACAGCACTGGACTGTTTTGTACAGTTAAAAATAACTGGAAGCAAATGACTTCGGAAGCCAGACATATTCAATATACAAATGGTGGATAAAAAATAAGGTGGATAGAATGCCTGTCATGATTTCCTCTGTGTTTCGTGTGTTCTAGGACTTTTAATTTAAAGTATTTTCTATTTCCGTTGTTCCCTGAGTTCACTTCCCGTATTTAGTTCCTGTTTTACTCTGTTTCTATAGTTACCCTTGTTTGTTACTATAGCAATTTATTACCCATACCTGTGCCTTGTCAAGCCTATTGTTATTCAGTAACACGTTTGAGCTTTGTTATTCTTTTTTGATGCATAGGTTTTGTGTGGTGGCTGGTTAGGACTCCAACTCTGGCAGAAAGTGCTTAAAAACATCAGTGCTCGTTTTGGCACCGGGGTCCTGTCCTATTTCATCTTCCTCAGAAGAATGTTGCACTACAACATCCTCTTCTTTCTTATCAACGGCATTTTCCTGCTCCTACCACAAATCTCAAATCCACCTCCACCTTCAAAAGATAATTACACTTACCTATGGATGCTTACTGGCACAGTAAGGATGTATATTTTAAAAAGCAAGTGCTTGCTGGTTTTTTGAATCCTCTATGGTATAGCTGATTAACTGGGAAGGGGGAAGGGAAATCTTTTCTTTCCCTGTGCATTTAAGTAAATTCCCTGCTTTATATTACTTACTCTTTACTCAATGCTGTTGTTTTTTGTTCCTCAACAGGGAATTCTCACAGACTCTGTGATGTTTTATGGCCACTATACCAACTCCACAAGTGGGAATTGCCACGCTAAAACGTGTCCTCACAATTACAATATACCCCTAGCATATATTTTTTCGATTGGAACAGGCATGTTTGTCACATGTGTAATGCTTGTTTACAGGTTTGTCAATTTTCCGTACACATTGTTTCAATTCATTTTCACATCTTTAGCTTACCCCATGATTGAATCAGATTTTCTTTTTCCTTTCAGCATATCTAAATCATTCGGAAAGAGTTTCTGCACATTCAAGACTACTGGTAACCTAGCTTTGAAGGTTTTCTGCTCTTGGGATTTTAAAGTCTGCAGGAAAAGGTCTGTTAAACTGCAGTCAGCGAACATCTGCACTCAGCTGAAGGTTTGTGGAAATATGACTTAACTACTTTATGCTCCACAGCACTAATAATTGCAGTACAGTATGTAATACACTAATATGTTGGTATATTTGAAGACATGTATGAACAGTAAAGTCAGATAAAATGTTCTATTCTGCACTGTCAGAAATGCAAAAATCGTACCTTTAGGGGTTCAACAGTTTGTCACTGGGGCAGTACTCTTAAAGGGACAACTTTGTACCTTATCTACTCCTAAAAGTTGCATATTAGTTCCTTAGAGTTGTAATATGTTCCCTTAAAGAGTTAGTTCCCACAAAAATGAAAAATCTGTCATCATTTACTAACCCTCATGTCGTTCCACACCCGTAAGACTTTCGTTCTCTTTCGGAACACAAATGAAGATCTTTTTAATGGAATCTGAAATATTTCTGTCCCTCCATTGACAGTTATGCAACTACCACTTTGACAATTCAAAAAGTTCATAAAGAGATTAATCCATATGAGTTGAACTTCCGCAAGAACCAATGAGGTTCGTTCTCGTGTGTTACGCAACACGTTTGAGCTTCCGCAAGAACCAAGGAGGTTCATTCTCGTGTGTTACGCAACACGTTTGAGCTTACGCAAGAACCAATGAGGTTCATTCTCATGTTACGCAGCACGTTTGAGCTTCCACAAGAACCAATGAGGTTCATTCTCATGTTACGCAGCACGTTTGAGCTTCTGCAAGAACCAATGAGGTTCTTTCTCATGTTACGCAGCACGTTTGAGCTTACGCAAGAACCAATGAGGTTCATTCTCATGTTACGCAGCACGTTTGAGCTTCCACAAGAACCAATGAGGTTCATTCTTATGTTACGCAGCACGTTTGAGCTTCCGCAAGAACCAATGAGGTTCATTCTCGTGTTACGCAGCACGTTTGAGCTTCCACAAGAACCAATGAGGTTCATTCTCGTGTGTTACGCAGCATGTTTGAGTTTTCCGCAAGAGCCAGTGAGGTTCATTCTCATGTTTTACGCAGCACATTTGAGCTTCCACAAACACCAATGAGGTTCATTCTCGTGTGTTACACAGCACGTTTTCATTTTTGTATGTTACGCAGCACGTTTAAACTTCCACAAGAACCAATGGGGTTCGTTCTCGTGTGTTACGCAGCACTTTTTCATTCTGGTATGTTACGCAGCACGTTTGAGTTCTGCAAGAACCAATGAGGTTTGTTCTCGTGTGTTACACAACACGTTTTCATTCTATTCTCGTGTGTTACGCAGCACGTTTGAGCTTCTGCAAGAACCAATGAGGTTCGTTCTCGTGTGTTACGCAACACGTTTTCATTCTCGTGTGTTACGCAGCACGTTTGAGCTTCTGCAAGAACCAATGAGGTTCATTCTTGTGTGTTACACAGCACGTTTTCATTCTCATGTTCTCATGAACCTCATTGGTTCTTACGCAGCACATTTGAGCTTACACAAAAACCAATGAGGTTTGTTCTCGTGTGTTACGCAGCACGTTTTCATTCTCGTGTGTTATGCAGCACGTTTGACCTTTCCGCACGAACCAATGAGATTTGTTCTCGTGTGTTATGCAGCACGTTTCAGCTTCTGCAAGAACCAGTGAGGTTAGTTCTCGTGTGTTACGCAGCACGTTTTCATTCTCGTGTGTTATGCAGCACGTTTGAGCTTCCGCAAGAACCAATGAGGTTCATTCTCATGTTACGCAGCACTTTGAGCTTCCGCTAGAACTAATGAGGTTCATTCTTGTGTTACACAGCATGTTTAAGCTTCTGCAAGAACCAGTGAAGTTCATTCTTGTGTGTTACGCAGCACGTTTTCATTCTCGTGTGTTACGCAGCACGTTTGAGCTTCCACAAGAACCAGTGAGGTTCATTCTCGTTTGTTACGCAGCACATTTTCATTCTCGTGTGTTACGCAGTACGTTTGAGCTTCCATAAGAATCAGTGAGGTTCGTTCTAGTGTGTTACGGAGCACGTTTGAGCTTCCGCTAGAACCAATGAGGTTCATTCTCGTGTGAGGGTGAGTACATGGTGACGAATTATCATTTTTGGGTGAACTAACCCTTTAAAGTTCTAAAGGGTGAATAAGGTACAAAGTTGTACCTTTAGGCTGATGCTTGATCACCCACTGAAAGATATTCACCATTAATTTTAACCAATTAAAAAAATTGGGAACCTCTCCGATTGGTGTATCTCTCATCGGGTCCTGGTGGGTCATAATTATTACGATTCCTGACTGTTTTAGGTTTAAGGACTCTTATTTTGAAGTGTATTTTTTTTCCTATTGTTCGTGTTGATTCACTTCCTGTGTTTTGTTCCTGTACTTTGCTGCCTTTTTGTTTGTTTTTTTTGTTTTTTTGTGGTAATCCTTGTTAGTCTTCATAGTGATCGATAACCCTCACCTGTTGTTAGCCTCTTGTTATTCTGTGTTCTTATACCCTAGTTTTCCCTTGTTCAGTGTCTGTTGTTATCCATTGTGGATGTATCACTTGCATTGTTGTCAGTTCTGTCTTTTGCCTGCCTTTCCCTGTTTCTAGATTTACTCTATTTACTTTTTGTCTTCATCTCCTTGTGCTTGGATTTACTCTGGTTATGTTTGTTAATAAAAGATTGTCCCTTTTTATATTAGGTGGCCTTAACTACTATGTAATTACTTTTAAATTAATAATTTGTTACAACGCACTTATTGTGTATATATCTGTAATTACATTTATAAGTACACTGTTGACCCATCCCTTAAACTTTAACCCACCCTTAAACCTACCCATACCACCAAACCTGTCCCTAACCTTACCCATATCCCACCTCAATAGTAGCAAAAGTGTTTTGCAATACAATATGAACACAATAAGTACACTGTACTTATTTTTTGATGTAAGCACATAGTGGTTAAGGCCACCTAATATAAAGTGGGACCAAAAGATTTATGGTGCAATTGGATCCTGCTCCCCTTCTTTGTGAAACAACATGCATTACAGTAATTCACAAGGCATATTTAACGTTTCAACACAACAACCTGACACACAAGCTTGTGCTTTATTTTTTGCACAATGATAAATTGCAATTTAAGTAATTTACTTCCAAATTAGGTTATGGAGGGTGGGCACCCACTGACATAAACATAAATCTGTGCCTATGCCTTTAAGAGTACAGCGACAAGCTTTTGTACACCTAAAGTTATGATTTTTGCTTTTTATTTCTGAGAGTGTTGTTGAGGTCAATCGTGCAAATGTTAAAGGCTTTAATAGCATATGAAACTAACATGAGGTTAATGAGATCTCCAAAAAGGGGATGAGAATGTTAAATAAGGGTAGAGAAATTCAAAAAAGGGTGAGTTCCATCTCCAAAAGGGGGCGGGACAGTTAGGGTTAAGTTGAAAGTATACATTCCTTTTCTGCATTCCGCTCAGACTGTTCACATGACATGCTTTTCATCATCAGCACAGTCCGCTGACATACGCCTGCAGCTCGATTTTTTTTTTTTTTTTTTTCTGTGCAGATAACAGCGTAAGATTTGTAAGTGCAATAGCAAGTGATTTGATCACTCAAAAGCACCACGTCAAAGACTTTAGCTATACAAAGATGGTGCACTCATATTACTATGAATGAGAGAAAGTGCAATATGTAGTATGGCGGAATAAATTCTGCCTTCTAAATAAAAGAGCCAAACAGTGATTGGTAAATTCATCACATCACTGCATCTGCGGTTAGATGCTCCAGTTGCTATAGAAACAGTCAGTGTTCTAAGACACACGCTTATGACTGCACACGCACATTGGCTGGTCTAGCTTAAATATAAGCTTTACGTCATGATTTGAGCATTTAGAAGCAAAATTTATGAGACGTTTTTTTAGATTTCACTGATGATTTCAAAAATTTAATTTAATCATAAGCTTGGTGAACAGCTTTGGAGAATTTGGTGTTTCCTCATTCAAAGAGATAGGAGCTGCACTTGCATGATTGAAATAGCTGGCCGAGAGGCATTTCAAAGATGGCCGCTGAGTGAAATGACTTGCCTTAAAGGGACTTTGATGGTGCTCACTTTCAATGAAGTGTACTCTGAATGCTTTCTGTGATCAACTGTACAATATACAGAGGAACATGTGGAAAATTAAGTGTACCCAAGCTTTTAGGATTAGGCTTAATGTCTCCCTATGTCTTCAGTTTGTAGATTCTTCCCCTTTTAAAGCTCCCTCTCCTTTGATATCTCCAGCCGGGCACCCACTGGCTGGTCAACCACCCAGAAACCACGTCAAATGTTATAAAAACCAGCAACAACCTTATATGGGTTTTAGTGATATGTGCCACACTTTAAAATACTGTTCCTTCATTATAGAATAACTGCGCAGGAACAAATGGTAACACAACATTAACATCCTAGTAACAACTAATTACTATCAAGAAACTGATTAATGAATTAGTAAGTAATAGCACTATTAGCTCATTGCTATTAGCTAATCAATAGCTAGAGAACTGGTAAAAAATTATACACAGTTTCAACTAATCAATAACTAAAACAAATTAACATTTTGAATACTATTTGAACATTTAATCTGTAGCAAATTAGCTCAAAATAAACAAGATAATTAATCATAACTAGTTATAATTAATTATAAATATTTGGATCAACTTAATGTAATAAAATTAATATTACAATCAATTAACCTGTTTGGCCAATGAACACTCAGTGTTAACTGTTTATTAATTCTAGGAAATGCTAATTTCCAGGTTATGGGAAATAACAATCTTATGTACAGTACTACTCAGAGCCTGTAGTCAGGATCTGCATGAATAGGGACTCCAGTATATGAGCGTGAAACTCAGACAACTTTATGTGTGACATGAACAAGACTTTATTAACTAGACTAAACACTTAACTACTCTAACATCCACACACATACATGCATAGTTTACCAAGAGAAAGAGAGAGCCGAAGCAGAATACAAGAAAACAAGAAGTTACAGCACTGTTTGAAATTCAGCAGATCAACAGCCTTGAGCAAACCATCAGTTTAGTTTTAATAGGCCCTTCTTTAAAAGGGGTAAGAATACTCAATGTATCAAATAATGAGAATAAGTTTGATACTTGCATGACTCGCAAATTTGAATTAAAACTGTCCTGATGCAATTTGTGGAGGCTCCAGTTGATCTTTGCTGATATTGTCTTGATGAAAGAGAACCAGTTGGATTCAGAGGATCTTTGGTGAATGGAAGGTCTAGACCGAAGCCTGGCACAAGCTTGGGGTTCCTTAGAAGCTTCTAGCTTCTTAGCATCATCTTCACATCAGCATTTCTCAGTACAGGAAAAGAGAGTCTGTGATCTTGTGATCAGTGATTTTAAAGTGAAGATGTCACACCATCTTGAGGTGTCTGAGCCAATAAGGAGTTGTTCCCTCGGAGGGAACTTTTTTACGAGTCTTTGTTCTCTAGCAAGATATTAGCATAAGACATTGGATTGCATGTATGAGAGAAGAACCTTCTAGATTCTTATAATACTAATGTGTCACAGAGTGAGAAACATGTAACATTAATTAACAAATAGGAAACGGAAGTTTTAAGAAATGGCTTTTTAAATGCAGTTTTTGGGACCTTGCTCCTGTGGCCAGTCTTTTGGCATTCATTTGAAATAATAATAATAATAATAATAATAATAATGGGTTACCATGATATTCACTTTAGAATTATGAAACTGTATATAGTTTCTTATAGTAGTTCTCTGGGAGGTATGAAAAAATAGTAGTTATTGATTAGCTAATTCTGAACTATGCATTGAACAGAGTGCTATTACATATTTATTTGTTAATCAGAGTTTCTTGTTAGTAATTAGTAGCTACTGGAATGTTAATATTGTGTTACTCATTTGTTCATGTGTAGTTATTCATTAATAACGGAACAATGTTATCGCCATTTGTTTGTTGTGAAATACTTCCTCCAAGCCCACTGCACAAGCCACTTGCTTGTTGACTTTCTGAAAAGTGTGAACATTGTAGCACTTTCAACACCGTTTAAAAAAAAAAATCTGACTTGGCAACATCAGCAAAACAACTGCTGTAAAGTCTGAAGCAGGACAACCTGTTTGTCCAACCAGTGGCAAACGGAAAATTCAGTTTGGAGACACTGGTGGTGCATACTTTACACACCTTAGCTTTAACAGTCCATAGTAATTTGTTGTTTGTTATTATATGAGTCACTCTGCTGAATTTTTGTGTTGTAGGAGATGCTGTCAGAGCTCAGCTGCAGAAAACAGAAGAGGAACTTGAGTTCAACGTTGGGCTGGTTGGGTGTACACTTACTAGTATGGTCCATTTGCCTAATTTCCATTGCTGCCTCCATGATAGCTGTTTACTACATTCAGCCTATAATTGAGCCCAGTGGACATATGGTAAGGGTCTGGTCATAGTGTCAAACAGACAACAGGAAGGCAAAAGAACACTTAACGCTTAAGAAATCACACAAATAATAGTGGAAAATACCAGTCACATCCTGTTAAGTTCACACACATTATTTTTGCTGTCTCATTACTCAAACAGCTTTATGGGTCCTTCAACGGTATTCTCTGGTTGACTCATGGTTTTCATCAGATATCCTCTGGACTGCATGTCTTGAAGATAATTTTTATTTGTTAGTTTAGTTGTTTAGTTTAGCCCTTGCAGATTTGAAATTCTGTGCTCATTATCAAGAAACATACAGGTGCTGGTCATATAATTAGAATATCATCAAAAAGTTGATTTATTTCACTAATTCCATTCAAAAAGTGAAACTTGTATATTATATTCATTCATTACACACAGATTGATATATTTCAAATGTTTATTTTAATTTTGATGATTATAACTGACAACTAAGGAAAATCCCAAATTCAGTATCTCAGAAAATTAGAATATTACTTAAGACCAATACAAAGAAAGGATTTTTAGAAATCTTGGCCAACTGAAAAGTATGAACATGAAAAGTATGAGCATGTACAGCACTCAATACTTAGTTGGGCTCCTTTTGCCTGAATTACTGCAGCAATGCGGCATGGCATGGAGTCGATCAGTCTGTGGCACTGCTCAGGTGTTATAAGAGCCCAGGTTGCTCTGATAGTGGCCTTCAGCTCTTCTGCATTGTTGGGTCTGGCATATCGCATTTTCCTCTTCACAATACCCCACAGATTTTCTATGGGGTTAAGGTCAGGCGAGTTTGCTGGCCAATTAAGAACAGGGATACCATGGTCCTTAAACCAGGTACTGGTAGCTTTGGCACTGTGTGCAGGTGCCAAGTCCTGTTGGAAAATGAAATCTGCATCTATATAAAGTTGGTCGGCAGCAGGAAGCATGAAGTGCTCTAAAACTTCCTGGTATACGGCTGCGTTGACCTTGGACCTCAGAAAACACAGTGGACCAACACCAGCAGATGACATGGCACCCCAAACCATCACTGACTGTGGAAACTTTACACTGGACCTCAAGCAACGTGGATTGTGTGCCTCTGCTCTTTTCCTCCAGACTCTGGGACCCTGATTTCCAAAGGAAATGCAAAATTTACTTTCATCAGAGAACATAACTTTGGACCACTCAGCAGCAGTCCAGTCCTTTTTGTCTTTAGCCCAGGCGAGACGCTTCTGACGCTGTCTGTTGTTCAAGAGTGGCTTGACACAAGGAATGCGACAGCTGAAACCCATGTCTTGCATATGTCTGTGCGTAGTGGTTCTTGAAGCACTGACTCCAGCTGCACTCCACTCTTTGTGAATCTCCCCAACATTTTTGAATGGGTTTTGTTTCACAATCCTCTCCAGGGTGCGGTTATCCCTATTGCTTGCACACTTTTTTCTACCACATCTTTTCCTTCCCTTTGCCTCTCTATTAATGTGCTTGGACACAGAGCTCTGTGAACAGCCAGCCTCTTTTGCAATGACCTTTTGTGTCTTGCCCTCCTTGTGCAAGGTGTCAATGGTCGTCTTTTGGACAACTGTCAAGTCAGCAGTCTTCCCCATGATTGTGTAGCCTACAGAACTAGACTGAGAGACCATTTAAAGGCCTTTGCAGGTGTTTTGAGTTAATTAGCTGATTAGAGTGTGGCACCAGGTGTCTTCAATATTGAACCTTTTCACAATATTCTAATTTTCTGAGATACTGAATTTGGGATTTTCCTTAGTTGTCAGTTATAATCATCAAAATTAAAAGAAATAAACATTTGAAATATATCAGTCTGTGTGTAATGAATGAATATGATATACAAGTTTCACTTTTTGAATGGAATTAGTGAAATAAATCAACTTTTTGATGATATTCTAATTATATGACCAGCACCTGTACATCTGTAGTTAACAGGATACTGCACTTAATTAATGTGAACTGATTAACTGAAGTTTTCTGTTTAGTGTGTAATGCAAAGTAAATCACAAAATGAGTCTCTTTAAACTGTAAATGAAAATGTGCAGATTTGTCCCTATTTACCACGTTACATTTTTATGGGTTATAATTGAAAATTTCATTGAAATGCTCACACAGAATTTTTCTGAAACCTGTTATTCTGTGACATTTAGAACTAAAATTAAAAATAACATTTTCAGTCTGAAATGGCATTTGCTTAGAATGGGCCTGATATATGATCTGGCATACTGTTTGTGAATACTTTATTTGATATATTGTATGTGCATGTCTTTATCAAATCTGTTCAGAATGACCCTCTCCAGTTGCTGACCCTGCCTTTGGTCGTGTCTTGTATCAGTCATCTTCTTCCTGGTTTCTTCGACATGTTATCCAAGGGAGAATATTATGACTCCCCAAGCGTTCACATTTACGTGTCCATTGCAAGGTCAGGGAAGCCATCATTTACAATATATATATTTTTTTGCTTACCATTCTTTCACTTACTATTTATTCACTTCCTGTCTAATTCTGCCATGAGCTAAGATCTGTTTCCATTCAGCGCAGCAGGAAGCAACTTTAGCATGCTTCATTTGCCTTTAAATCACTTTATATTTGCTGCTCACTCTAGTGTGACTTTTAATGCACTGTCTTGGCATAACTCTTATCTTAAGAAGTCAAAACTTGTTTGTTTGTTTAATTAGCAAGAAAGTCATCCAACCAAGCCATTAAGTCGCATCATTTACTATATAAGATTGAATCTTATACAGAATTTTAGCAGAGCAGAGCAGAGCAGAGCAGTTGTTTTTTAGCTTGTTGTTTCTTACATTTCAAATGGTAAAAACCCAAACTTAATGATATTCATGGTATGTGTAAGAAATACTTATTTCCTTAAAAAATGTTGTTAAAATGTCATATTTGATTACATGTACAATAATCTTTCATTTGAAACTAGATTTCCAAAAAAAAAAAAAATCTCCTTTTCATTATTTTGGACATGCTTATTTGTCATTTAAATATATGTTATTAACTAAACTGTTTAGTTCATGACAGTTCAAAACAGGTTGTTATTAATAGAATCAAATATCTGAGTGTTCTTTCGGTTTCTTCTTTCACAGGAACCTGTTGTTGAAGGGTTGCATTTTTAGTGTATTGTGTTACTATTGGCTCAAGAAAATCGGTGACAGTCTGGCAGGCCAAAATAAACAGGTGACCAAAGTCATGAAACTTGAAGACATCTTTTTAAATCCAGTAACACTATGCTATTATTATTTCGACAAAATTATTCAACACAATATTAATCAAGCAGCCAATCCTCACAATTAATTTGTTGATTTGTTTGTAGGGTTTATGAGAATGATCATTTAGAACTTTTAATAAAAAACAGTAATCTTCTAAAATAAATTTCTTCTATCTATTGGCTTATTAGTTGAATAAGAAATAAAGCAGGATTTTTTTTTTTTATTATTTGTGTTTACTTGCAGTGCTGGGAGACACTTGTTGGACAGGAGCTTTATCGTTTGGTTTTAATGGATCTAATAGTTGCGTTGCTGTACATCATCTTTGCAGAGTTTCTGTGGGGGTAAGTTCTCGTGATCCCATATAATGCCAGTGATGTCAAGCTGGGTTTGTTGACTCTTTCTGCCCCTTCAGGCTGTGTATTAGTAACATCACATTTCGAAGAAGGAAACTAGAGTTTGACATTGCACGAGATGTTCTGGAGCTCATCTATGGTCAAACACTTGTGTGGTACTGTCACCTTCTCATAAAGAAACATTACATTTTGGTCTGATATAGCTTCTCACTAACAGTCTTTTCTGTGTTCTCTTTATAGGTTTGGTGTGCTGTTTTCACCACTGTTGCCTGCAGTGCAAATTGGGAAACTGTTTATCTTGTTCTACTTCAAAAAGGTCAAGATCTTCTTTGTAATTTTTAGGCTTCATTGGGTTGACAGTTCATGGAAGATACAAGATTGTGTTTAATGACTTTACTTAAAATGATGAGATGTAGTTCTCCCAAAATTGAATTCTGTCATCATTTACTTACCCTCATGTTGTTCTTCAGTGAAACACAAAAGGAAATAATAGGCTGATTTGCTGTGCTTCGGAGAGTGGATTTGAATTTATGCTAGCTCAAAAAAATTCAAAAAAAAAAAAAACAACAACAAAAAAAAAAACAAACAATAAATGTTGCTTATTTGACTGATACATAGATACAGTACAATAGCTTTCTGTGAGACACAACCCCAAAATTAAGCTATTCACTGATATTCAGTCCCATTTTTCAATCTTGTCATGTCGTGATCAGTCACAGAACATGCAAGAAATGATGCCATCAATTGTCTCATTATGTACACTATATTGCCAAAAGTTTTGGGACGCCTGCCTTTATGTGCACATGAACTTTAAGGACATCCCATTCTTAATCCGTAGGGTTTAATATGGAGTTGGCCGACCCTTTGCAGCTTTTACAGCTTCAACTCTTCTGGGAAGGCTTTCCATAAGGTTTAGGAGTGTGTTTATGGGAATTTTTTACCATTCTTCTAGAAGCACATTTGTGAGGTCAGGCAGTGATGTTGGTGAGAAGGCCTGGCTCGCAGTCTCCGCTCTAATTCATCCCAAAGGTGTTCTATCGGGTTGAGGTCAGGACTCTGTGCAGGCCAGTCAAGTTCCTCCACACCAAACTCGCTCATCCATGTCTTTATGGACCTTGCTTTGTGCACTGGTGCGCAATCATGTTGGAAAAAGAAGGGGCCATCCCCAAACTGTTCTCACAAAGTTGGGAGCATGAAATTATCCAAAAAGTCTTGGTATGTTGAAGCATTAAGAGTTCCTTTCTCTGGAACTAAGGGGCCAAGTCCAAGCCCTGAAAAACAGCCCCACACCATAATCCCCCCTCCACCAAACTTTACACTTCGGATTGCCAGACAGAGAAGCGTGATTCATCACTCCAGAGAACACGTCTCCACTGCTCTAGAGTCCAGTGGTGGTGTGCTTTACACCACTGCATCCGACACTTAGCATTGCACTTGGTGATGTAAGGCTTGGATGCAGCTGCTCGGCCATGGAAACCCATTCCATGAAGCTCTCTACGCACTGTTCTTGAGCTAATCTGAAGGCCACACAAAGTTTGGAGGTCTGTAACTATTGACTCTGCAGAAAGTTGGCGACTTTTGCACACTGTGCGCCTCAGCATGCGCTGACCCCGCTTTGTGATTTTAAATGGCCTACCACTTCGTGGCTGAGTTACTGTTGTTCCCAATTGCTTCCACTTTGTTATGATACCACTAACAGTTGACCGTGGAATATTTAGTAATGAGGAAATTTCACAAATGGACTTATTGCATAGGTGGCAACCTATCACGGTACCACACTTGAATTCATGTTTGTAGAAGCAGTCTGCATGCCTAGGTGCTTAATTTTATACATCTGTGGCCATGGAAGTGATTGGAACACCTGAATTCAATGATTTGGAGGGGTGTCCCAATACTTTTGGCAATATAGTGTATGTAACCTGGTTCCTTGAGAAGGAAATGAGATGTTCCGTCATGACACTGATGCTATGGGAATGCTTATGATTGAGATGGTATCTGGCCAAAGATGGGTTCAGGTCACATAGCCTAAGCATGTCATCAAGACCATATATAGGTGCCTGAAATAAATGTTATCAGATTCAAATCATCTGAAGACGCTCAGGCATGCATGAAGTATGGCAATGCAACTGTCACGGATCTGTAAAAGAGGACTCAATAACAGAATGAACAGAACAGGTTTATTGACAGGACAAATGACTTCAGACAAGATATTGAGGGAGAGGTTGTGGTAAGAGTCCAAGCAGCAGGGAGGCTGGAGGCACAAAGACAGATTCAGGCTTACGACTGTTATAAGATGACAGAATCTGATTTACTAGACTCAGAAGTGAATGGAACTGACTTGATTGCCTAGGAGAAGACAGCGGTTGTCTTGACTGGCTCTGGGGTAACAAGGGCAGTCTTAGCTGACTCTGGGGTAGATGTGATGGACTGGACTGCCCTCTTCTTTCTGGACCTTAGTTTCTTGATAGAAGTCAGAAGAGGATTGTGAATGCAACGGGCGAGGAAGGGCGGGGCGATCACTGCAGGCAGATTCTGGTCAACTTGGCATTCCCCACTGACTACGATGGCCAAGGTACCTGGAGAAATCCCAGAAATCCAGAATCCTGAGAGCATCATCTCCCATGCAGGCAGGGGGTCATCTAAGCAGGCGTTAAAGATGTCCTTGAGAGCATCGTCATTATAATCTAGCTCAACAAAAAAAAAAAAAACTGGGCAAAGAGCAGTCAGACTTTGATGCCGGGCCTGTGTCTCCCGAATGTTAGCAGGTGGCAGGACTCTGATACTCATTCTGCTGAGTCCAGTTGTGGCCAGTTCATTCTGTCACGGATCTGTAAAAGAGGACTCAATCACAGAATGTATGTCAACAGATTTATTGACAGGACAAATGACTTCAGACAAGATATTGAGGTGGTGATAACAGTCCAAACAATAGGGAGGTTGGAGGTGCAAAGACAGGCAGACAGAGAGAGAGAGAGTGTGGACTGGGCAGGATCTCACAACTCAAGAGGATAGACACACTGGGCACAATCAGGCACAGAACCGGTCTTGCTGCTTGGTAGATACAGTGAGCGGCCAGGGAACCTCAGCCTGCAGGACTAGACAGCGGAAACCAATGCTAAGCAAAGACTAGAACTACTACTAAAGTAGTGAGCTAAATAAAGAGAAAACAGAAAACTAAAGCTAGGAATAAACAAGAGAACTAGTAAAATAATAAACAAAGACTAATTACTAAAGGAAGATAAAAGGAAAACCAACTACTAAAGTAAATTAAGAAATAAAGTAAAAACTCAAAACTCAAAACAATAGCAAGTAACTCTAAGACAAAAGGCTGGACAGGACAAGACTAGAATGAACAAGATAGATAAACAAGTAACTTCTTCAATAAATACCTACAGACATATAGCTACAACAAGAAAAGTAATAGATAACACAGAGGAACACAGTTGCACAAAGTCTAATGCACAGTAGCACTGTTTAACGAACTGGCAAAACATGAGGGAAAGAGGGAGGTGAGAACATGAGGAACAGGTGACAACACTCAGACTAACGAGGACTCAACAAGAGGGCATGTTAATTGGGAACGAGGCGGGATGAGAGGAGCGCATGGCCAACACAATCACTGACAGAGCCATGTGCTCAAGCACAACACAAAGATACATTGAGCGATGGCAAGACAGACAGGACAAACAGAGAACCCTGACAGCAACACAGCATCTCAATCTCTTCTTAGGGAACCGGGTTACATACTTAACCTGAAATGTTCCCTTTCAAGGGGACTCAATGCTGCGTCATGACATTGATGCTATAGGAATGTTAATACCCACGATGCCATACTAAAAAAAGCCTGACCAACAAGGTTGTGAAGCATGCATACGTACAGGAAGGACTTGAAAACCCAAAAGGACTTGAGAACCTGGGATTGAATCCATGTCCAATCTGTAAAACCTAATAAATGTGTGCGGAGAGAGGACCAGCTTGCTGCAGCACAAACATCCTGCAAAGATGTTTCTCTTGCTAGTGCCTTTGAAGAAGCCACACTCCGAGTGGAGTTGCCTCTAATGCCCAGAGGCGAAGCCAAGCCATGCGGCTTAAAATCCATAGAAATGGCATCCCTGATCAAGTGTGATAAACGGTGCTTGTTGGCTTCAGAACCTCTGTAGATGAAAAGTTGATTAGATTTACACCACTGGCTTGAGCGGTCAACGTAAATCCTAAGAACCAGAACTGGACGCAACAAGTGAGCCTCTCTATGAGTTGATAACCTTCAGGGGCCAAACCCACAACTTCCAAATCTCAGACCGGGGGTGGAAAATTGAGCCCCACGCCTGGGAGAGAAGGTCCTACCTGGTCAGAATCTCCCACAAAGAGCTTTCCAGGAGAAATACTAGGTCTGAAAACCAGACTCAGGCCAGCCAAAACAGAGCCAATAGCAACAGATGAACTCTGTTCTGGCGAACCCTCGCTGGAGCTCCTGGGAGCAGAGTAATTGGGGGCAATGCGTATAGATGCATCCTTGACCACATCTGTACTATGGCATCCAGCCCTAACAGAGCTGGTGGTATGAGGGCGAACCAGAGGAGACAGTAGGTCAACTTTGCTGAGGTGAACAGTTCCACTTCTGCTCTGTCGTACCTCTGCCAAATCAACACTACCTCTGAGTGGAGTCTCCATTTCTCAGGCCAGGATGACAGGATGTCTGCTCCTAAATTCAAATACCCTGGAATATAGATTGTCCTCAGTGAGAGGAGTTTGTTTTTGGCTACTCTAAGGTACTAATATACTAATATTTAGGGGTTGATTTTTTTTTTTTTTTTTGAGAGTGTACCTTTCTTGATCCTTTCACCATCCAACTGAAAAAGAGCAGCTCTGATGTTTCATGGAAGAAAACAATAGAGGGTCTAGGGAAAAAAAAAAAAAAATACAGGGTTGAAATGGCATGATGTCAGAAGTGTCATATTTTGGTTGAACTGCAATGTAGAAAAGAACTTTAACTGTGTAATAATATATAAGAGGTGTTTTATTGATATTATTAGGACAGTGGTTCCCAAACTGGGGTACGCATACCCCTGGGGGGTACGTGAGTTTTAGTAAATCGAGAGAACGAAATAGTAAATCGTGCACACGTTTTAGTAAATTGAGGGAAAGAATTAGTAAATTAGTAAATTAGCCTAATATTTTTTCCGTAACTGAATAAATGAATGACTCGATGACACATTCATTAAGACAGTGACTTACCGCCACCTACTGCCGGTTTTCGTTTTATATTTAAAAGTATCACTTCATTTTCACCATCATTGCATATTTCTCTATTTAACATTTTTTAATTGTTATTTAAAACTATTTATTTTATAAAGGTACCTATTTATGAAGGTAAAAATGCACTGGGAAATCAATTTAAGGGGGCAAATATTGTGGAAAAGGAGAGCGCGTACACAGAATGATGTTAAATGCCTCAGGGGTACTCCACTCTAAAAAGTTTAGGAACCACTGTATTAGGATTGACTGTCAATCAAGGGTATATGTGTTAACCCCTTTCCAGACAAGTTTGACGAAGAACTTCCAAGCACCCAGGAAACACTGGAGGGCCACTCAGATGAGCCTTCTTTTCATCAGCCTCCTGTTTTTCCCCTCCTTCATTGGGGCCCTTACATGTGTCGTATATACAATGTGGAGGTTTGTCTTTTCAGAATATTACATTCACACTCTTCAGGACATTTCTAAATCTGGAAAGGACAGAATCTGGAAAAATCAAATTAAGCATCAATACACACCTCAGATCTTTCTCTGTACACCCCAAGGAGGTCTATCAAAATATAAGTCGATATGTCCACAAGTTGGTAGTCCATTTGATGATTTTAAAAGGAAAGTTCTCTCAACAGTAAAAATTCTGTCATCATTTACTTGCTCTCATATTGTTATAAAATATTTGTATTTTTTTTCTGTGGAACACAAAAGATATTTGAAGAATATTTCAGTGGGTTTTGTCAGCAGGTTTTGTCCACATGGCCCTCCATAGCCACTGCCACATATGCACACACTCACTTGCATAATTCATGCTCTATGTCCTGAACACAAAGCATTATTTCAATAATAAAGAGACAATACAGTGCCAGTGTGTTTTGTTCACTTCCTCTGTTTTCTTAGGATCAAGCCCTCATCACATTGTGGGCCCTTCAGGAACAGCAACATGCTCTACTTAGGCAAGCAATGGATCAAAAATCTGGGGAAGTCGAACCCCAGTATGCACTGGCTCAGCTGGGCTTATGATAACTTGGTGGACAACCCTTTTTTCCTCTTCCTTATTGTAGGCTTGTTCCTGTGAGTATTCCTTGTGCATGGATGTCCTGGATGCAGTAGGGATCAGATTTGGGTAAATTTTTAAACTGTCATCTCCATCTCTTTCCAGAACCATCATATACATACACATGCAAGTTTTGGATGGCCAAAAGATGATAATTGGAAAGTTACAAGAACAGATAGACCATGTGAGTATTATGACCCTTGTGGAAAAGTACACTTTAGCATGCTTAAGAGTATTTTATGGAAATAATATACTTCAAACGAATATACTTAAAAAGTTAGTTCACCCAAAAATGAAAATGATCCCATAATTTACTCACCCTCAAGCCATCCTAGGTGTATATGACTTTCTTCTTTCAGCCAAACAAAATCAGAGTTATATTAAAAAATATCCTGGCTCTTCCAAGCTTTATGATGGGAGTGAATGGTACCCTAGACTTTGAAGCCCAAAAAAGTGCATCCATCCATCATAAAAGTAATTCACATGGGTCCAGGGGGTTATAAAGGCCTTTTGAAGCAAATGATGCATTTTTGTAAGAAAAATATCCACATTTATAAACTGTAATCACTAGCTTCCGGTATAACGGTCGTCCGTGAGTATAGTTCCATGAGTAAATTATGGGATCGTTTTCATTTTTGGGTGAACTAACCTTTTAAGTGCAAACTGAATGTAATGTTTTTGGGCACTTAACTGCATGTTAATTGCAATTAAGTTTATATTAAATGCAATTAGCTGAACTTTAGATTACTTTTTTGACCCACTAATAGGACATCTTTATATGCAATTTCATAATACTTCTATTGTCTTTGAAATATGGTTAAAGTGTACTGTTGAAGCATTTATGGTAAACTAAAATATACTTTAATGTCATTTATTGTATGTCATGTATTTACATATATTTGTAATTACACATTTGTAATGATGAAGTTGCAATATATTACATTTACAGTACAGTTAAAATTATTTTTAAAAGTACTTTACATGTGCTTTAGTACATAAGAATACTTCTTTAAAGCATGACAAAATATTATAAAAACATAATGATTTAAAACGTACTTTGACGTAAAGCTTTTAATTTGACAGTATTACAAAGTGCACTTTTTACAAGTGTACTTGAGCGTGTTAAGTATATTTAAGTGGCATGTTATTTCATTATCATTATCTACAAGTACGTTTTTTTAAAAATATATTTTTAAGTTCAGTAGAATTAAGTGTTCTCTTTTAATCACAAGGGGGTACGCTTTAAATCAGTTGACTTTTTATACTTCTGGAGGGGAACATTGTTTTACCCAGAAAATGAATTATTCAGTAATGAGGGTTGATTCAACAAGATAACACTTTAACTTTTATATTTCTGCAGAAAATGTGAGTGGTGCTTGCCTTGATTCTGGGGTGTTGTCAGGATGTTGCTATGTGGTTGCTGATTCTGGTCTTAAGATTCTTGGCTCCAACAAGACCAAGAAAGTGTTTAGTTTGATTCTAAATCTAGAAAAGCTGTAGCACACGCACCCCCTTTCCTCAACAAACCACATGAGGTGTTTTGAGGTTTCATTTATGTCTCTAATACAAATGTCGGATCGTTTTATACTTAAGGTTAGGGGTTAGGGCTCAAATCACTAAAGGTTTTCACAGCCTTATGATTTCTTCCTAACTTCTCATCTGGCTTCTTAGGAGGGTGAAGATAAGAAGTTCCTCATAGCTAAAATACAGGCCCTCAATGAGGAGAGTGCTCAGCAGTGAGGTGAGCTTTTAGTCTTTCCTTTAAATCAGAATTCTCATTTGTACTTTCCTTGTTCATTCAGAATGTTTGACAGATGAAGTTAAATTCCACAGCTTTCAACATCGTCTCGTGGTTGATTTCCTTCTTGTGAACAAGGGCTGAGTGTTTCCTTGACCATGTCACTTCTTGATTACTTGTATTATCCAGGAAGGCTGGATTCCACAGAAGATGACTTTGGAAGAATACATTGTGGTAACCCCCCACAAAAAACATAAAACCTGAAAAACCGGTGCATCTTATGTAGAAGATGGAAATCAGATTACCACTGTATTCTGGAGTCAAATGACACTGATATTTGGTAGTGCCACTGTCATGTAATCATATATAAATATTTTGAAATGCACAAGGTTCATTTTTGCTTATGGAAATGTTTGTTCTTCATGCCACTGCAAGGGCATCTATATTTTTGTGTGGCTGAAAATGTGGTCTAATGATAATTTTAAATATTTAGAGAACTGTTTCAAAGAGGAACAGGCTATGAATACGCAGTCAGTTATTTATTTGTTTCTTGCGACATGTTGATGAGACTTCAGTTTTTCTATCTGCTGTCTTTTGGAGGTTTAAGGTCTATCAATAATTGCAACATATCTGTAAATGACAATTATTTTTTAATTACTCTTCTTGTTTATAACAACTCTCTGAAATACTTGTGTCAAATGTGGCATTCCATGATGAAGTATTTTTGTTTGCATACAATTTTTCTATACACACACATATTTTTTTATTTTTTATTTTTTTGCAGCAATGCCATAGAAGAACTATTTTTGGTTCCCCAAAGTACCTTTCAGTGAACAGTTATTACAAGAACCATTGTTTTTTTTGTTTTTTTTATGTTTTATTATTATTATTATTATTTATTACTATGATCTTTATGGAACCATCAATGCCATTAAATAACCTTTATTTTTAAGACTGTAGTTGTGCTAGTTTCATTTGTTATGAATCAATTTTGTGATAAAAGCTGACTGAACATTACTCATTATTTTTGTTAGCAGTCTCCATGAAAATGAAATATACTAAGGTCATTACACTTGAGGGCATACTTAAGGACATTGTAATGTACAGTATGCGGTAATATTTAGTAAAGCTATGCAGTGGGGGAATTCTGAAGAATTGCTGGCCAGAGCTTAGAATGCTGTGAAGTACTGCATTCTGTGGGAGGAGTTTCTTAAACTTGTCTGACGTCCACCTTATAAAGGAGCTACTTTGGTACTTTGCTCCCAACATATCAACAGCCATTCAAGCATCTGAGGAGGGTATATGTGCAGTGTGAGTTTCTTTTCCTCTTATAATTTAGCCTTTTACCATTATTTTTACATCTGTATTTCTTCATTATTAAATTAATTGGTTAATTCTGGGTTTCTACTCATTCTGTACAGACATAGAGTTTAACAATGGAATCCACACAACGTTTATACATCCGCCTCTCAGAGGAAAATAAGGAATTTCTAAGCTCTGGAGAATGGGTAAGCTGACCACTGTTAAAATTAAATTGATTTTCAGAGCCATTTTTACCTTTATGAGGACATTTACCACATTAAAATGTAGTGTGACACTCAATTATATCAATATAATTCATTAATTTGAAATAAATTCTTATCTGAATGTCTGTTAATTATAAAATTAACTCAACAGTAGTAAACTAGGCATAAATAGTTCACAAAATATCATAACAGAAAAATCCTAAATGCATCAACAACTTCCAAAGCTTGAGAGTGCATTGCACTCAGATAATATCGCTGTATATCATTGATTTAGCTGTCCTAAAATTTCACACCTATCTGTAGCCTCTGTCGGCTGCAAAACAAATGTGATTGTGGTTCGTTTCTTTGTTCTATTTGTACAAGACAACTTCAAGGCTCTGTCTGCCTGTCAATCATTTTACAGATAGATTGATGTCATCTTGTCTACCTTTCTTCATAGGACCATGGGATTGTTGTTACAGATCTGAATCCATATGTGACCAATAGTGAGCTTCACAGCTTCTTTCAAACATTTGGGACAATTACAGAATGTGATGTAAGTACTTATAATTTGGCACTTTTAACAGGGCAGATAAGTTAAATAGCCAAATACAGCCCTCCAGACTCTAAATCAACTTCTAGTCAAGTCACATTTATTTATATAGATTATTTCAAAAGCAGCTTCACAGTCATAGAAGGAACATCATTTTGGCTGTATAGCAGCTTTAGAAGAAAATGGTGTCATTGTCCAGCTTAAAAGTAAATTCAGTATTTTGATGTTGTAGTGTGTCCCTGATTTCAGTTGCCATGTTTGTAGTCCCTTGTAGTTTTTTGTGCTGATTAGTCTTTATCGTTCCCAGCAGTGTGTCGTGTCCAGCTGTGTTATAATAATAGTTATTAGGCTTCTGTGTATATGTGCTTCTTCTGTTTATTGTTGGTTGTTGTTCTGTCATGTGTAGTTACTGTCAGTTTTGTCTCTGTTGTTACTGTTGTGTTACTTTGTTACTATCAAGTGTTGCCAGTTTTTGTGACTGTCGCTATATTAGCAACTTTTCTCTTTTTTTTTTCAAAAAAGTGACTGGTGACAAATCTAGCAACTTTTCATACTGCTGGTTAACATGTAGTCAGTAACTATATCATGTTGTCTGACAGAAAATATGTAAATGAGAACAGCTTTATTGGACATTCAGCTATATATTGTATTAAAATAAGTATGTGAGCATGGATTAGGAGAGAAAACAGATGCAAAGCACCGACAGATGTCGCATTATGTCATCTAGCGACATTTAGAGACTTTCTGAGCATGCTTTAGCTAATTTCCATTGAAAATAGTTGGCAACACCAGTTACCATCATTATGTAAACCAATCAGGCATAACATTATGACCACTAACAGGTGAAGTGAATAACACTGATTATCTCTTTTCATCATGGCACTTGTTAGTGGGTGGGATATATTAGGCAGCAAGTGAACATTTTGTCCTCAAAGTTGATGTGTTAGAAGCAGGAAAAATGGGCAAGTGTAAGAATTTGTGCGAGTTTGACAAGGGCCAAATTGTGCATCTTCAAAACTGCAGCTCTTGTCGGGTGTTCCTGGTCTGCAGTGGTCAGTATCTATTAAAAGCAGTTCAAGGAAGGAACAGTGGTGAACCGGCGACAGGGTCATGGGCGGCCAAGGCTCAATGATGCACGTGGGGAGCGAAGGCTGGCCCGTGTGGTCCGATTCAACAGACGAGCTACTGTAGCTCAGATTGCTCAAGAAGTTAATGCTGGTTCTGATAGAAAGGTGTCAGAATACACAGTGCATCACAGTTTGTTGCGTATGGGGCTGCATAGCCGCAGACCAGTCAGGGTGCCCATGTTGACCCCTGTCCACTGCCGAAAGCACCAACAGTGGGCACTTGAGCATCAGAACTGGACCACGGAGCAATGGAAGAAGGTGGCCTGGTCTGATGAATCACATTTTCTTTTACATCACGTGGATGGCCGGGTGCGTGTGCGTCGCTTACCTGGGGAACACATGGCACCAGGATGCACTATGGGAAGAAGGCAAGCCGGCAGAGGCAGTGTGATGCTTTGGGCAATGTTCTGCTGGGAACCCTTGGGTCCTGCCATCCATGAGGATGTTGCTTTGACACGTACCACCTACTTTAGCATTGTTGCATGTACACCCTTTCATGAAACGGTGTTCCCTGGTGGCTGTGGCCTCTTTCAGCAGGATAATGCGCCCTGCCACAAAGCAAAAATGGTTCAGGAATGGTTAGAAGAGCACAACAATGAGTTTGAGGTGTTGACTTGGCCTCCAACTTCCCCAGATATCAATCCAATCTGTGGGATGTGCTGAACAAACAAGTCCGATGCATGGAGGCCCCACCTCGCAACTTACAGGACTTAAAGGATCTGCTGCTAACATCTTGGTGCCAGATACCACAGCACACCTTCAGGGGTCTAGTGGAGTCCATGTCTCGACGGGTCAGGGCTGTTTTGGCGGCAAAAGGGGGACCAACACAATATTAGGAAGGTGGTCATAATGTTATGCCTGATTGGTGTATATCATTAAAGTCACCCTGCATTTAGAGCTGCCTCTCTCTGGTTTCTGAGTCTGCCTGTACGTTACGGTCTCATTTATAATTACAGACAATCAGTAGAATGGTTCTTGTTGCTTTAGCAAAACCAGACCAAATTATTTGTGACATTTTCTTCAGCAAATATTTAAAACTAGCTGAGTTTTCTAGTTGAGTTAAAAAAAAAAATGCTCAGTATGTTGGGTCAAACATTCAAACCAACCAGCTGGGTCAAAACATCCTAGTATAACGTGTATGTTCAGTTTTGGTTTTATTTGACTGTGTTCTGTTCCTGTTTTGCCTGTCTGAGTTCATAGTTAGTTTCCTTGGTTTTTAGTGTTTACACCTGATTTTGTTCACTTTGATTGCCCTCCCCTTGTGTTTAAGCCCTGAGTTTCCATAGTTCTGTGTCCAATATCATCTATGTTTTATGGTTGTGTTCTCCTATATTCTCCATTGAAATATTATTAAATTCAGTTACTTTCATCAAATCTCCTGCATTGTGTGCTTCATTACAGCCACACTGTGACACCTAGCACTGGGCTTGTCCATTTTTGACCCAGTGTTGGGTTACCAAAATAGCACAAAATTGGGTTATTTTATACCCAACATTTTTAGAGTGTGTAGCATACTTTGCCACCCTTCTCTTGATTTACTGTAATGTTCAAAAGCATTTGCTGCTCTTGTAATTTGTAGACTTTTCTCAATGAACAGATCACGATTGACAGGTCGTCAGGATGGCCAAAGGGTGTGGGCTTTGTGAGATATTCGTCTTCAAAAGAAGCTGAAGCAGCACAAGCAGATGGGCCACGCTATCTTGGAGGTTTTCAGATATGGATCAACAAAGTTGTTACACCAAAAGTGAGTCAAAATACTGTTTGTTGCAAGGAGGCCTATAATATAAGGAGGCCAACTGCTTAGATGCTGGTTTGGTGTTGTGGACAAGCATAGCCATATCCTTCACCAGCCAAAAAAGGTCTTTCTGATTAACCTGGTTGACAAAGGGAAACCTTAAGCTAGCTAAGAAGGCCTTGTAAGGACACCAGCATGCCAGCATCCCAATACAATAACATTCATTCAATAACATTCATTCATCTCAATGACAGTTGCCCGGCTGGTACATGCCTGTATGCTGCCATCATTGCTCATGGGCACATGTGCATGAGCACAGATTTTTGTTTGAGCCAATCACATGAGCTGTAAAAGTTATAAGTGAGGGGTTTGGGACTGTTTGTGTTTATTCTTTTGGTGCGATCAGTCAATCAGGCAGCAACCTAGCAGCAGAACTGTCAATTTAATTGTAATTATTTGTGAAATTACTAACCATGAACCCAGTTACAACTTTTTTTCTTTTTTTTTTTTTGTCTGTTTGTCCAGTTAAATGAAGCATGTCAGTTAAATACTCCTCAAGACCAATCCTTTCAGCCAAACGTGTGTGTGAACTAGAAGTGGAATATAAGGACACCACCATTCGCTGGAGTGATTTGCACTAAACCTCATCCTACCATTTTACTGAAAGAAATGTGTGGACTAAATGTTTCTGTATTTCAATGTAAATTGTACCATTTTGTACTTTCATTATTACATTAAAATCCTGTTCGATTTAATGTTGATAAAATGCCCTATAATGTGAAGGATCGCTTTTTATGTATGCCTGAGATGTTGAATAAATTTATCCAGTTCTTAGTGTCTTTTTGTTAAGATATATATATATTTTTTTTTAGACTTTAGGGTTATTTTCAGCTTTTACAACAGAGTGAGATTTAATTAGAGTTTGTATGTGATAATTAATGGGAACAATAATAACAATTTAGAGCTGTATTTATAATATATATAATACTGAGTGCTTCTGTAATGGAGTCCACTGATGGCAAGTTGATAGAACCCATGTGCAGTTTATTAACTTTCCAAACATAAGCAAAATACAAAAAAAAGGCTTGGCTTTTCAGTATTTTTAAACCAAAACTAGACATGACAGCTTCTGTGAAAAAGTTCTTTATTTGTATGGCCATTTCCTCTGAATCTGTGAACATTAAAATTACTTGAAATGGGAATGTTAATCTTACCTTGGACTTTCAATTAAAATCTTCCAGTGGGAGCATTTTGTTTAGGTTACTATTATTAAAAAAATAATGCCAAAAAATTATGCCATAATTTACTCACCCTCAAGTCATCCTAGGTGTATATGTCTTTCTTCTTTCAGACAAACACAATCTGAGATATATTTAAAAATATCCTGGCTCTTCTAGGCTTTATAATGGGAGTGAATTGTAACTAATATTTTGAAGCCCAAAAAAGCACATCCATCCATCATAAAAGTAATCCATACGATTAATAAAGGCCTTCTGAAGTGAAGCATTTTTTTTTTTTGTAAGAAAAATAGCTAGTGATTCTAGTTTATAAAGTTATATGGATATTTGTCTTACAAAAATGCATTGCTTTGCTTCAGAAGGCATTTATTAACCCACTGGAGCTGTGTGGATTACTTCTATGATGGATGGATGTGCTTTTTTGGGCTTAAAAATTTAAGGTACCATTCACTCCCATTATAAAGCTTGGAAGAGCCAGGATATATTTTAGTATAACTACGATTGTGTTCTTCTGAAAGAAGAAAGTCATATAGAAGTCATATCCCATGAGTAAATCATGGGATCATTTTCATTTTTGGGTGAACTATCCCTTTAATCATGTTTAACATTCTCACATCTTATATTCTTATTTTACAAGTAGGCCTATGAAATGGGTCCAAATCTAATGTTTTCTGGTCTGCGCTGACTCGCACATGTACTCTCGTGTCTCTGGTCCAGAGCATACTGTGTGTGCGCTGCAGCAGTTCGCGTGATAGTAACATGAAACCTGACTTCATTTGCCCCAATGGAAAGCATATTTATACTAAATCGTTCCCTATCCCCTATATAGTGCACTATGTGCCATTCATGATGTAGAAAATAGTGTGAACAAGTGGCCGATTTTTAGCCACAGCTTCAGCAACAATTTATAATAATAAAGCAGCGGGATTTTAGATTCTAGAGAGCATTTGATTGGACAGAAAATCTGATGAAAAGCTGAAGTGCAGAGTGATATCATCAAAATCATTGATCCATATTGGTGGAGGTGAGAGACTGTAAGTTTTGAATGTTTATACTGTATCTTTGTTTTGGAGCACACTAGCTTATAGAAAACCTAATAATAATAATAAAAATAATAATTTGTAACATTTATATTGCACATTTCTTGGCACTCAAAGTGCTTTACATATGGAAGGGGGGAATCTCCTCAACCACCACCAATGTGCAGCATCCACCTGGATGATGTGACGGCCGCCATATTGTGCCAGAACGCCCAACATACACCAGCTTATTGGTGGAGAGGAGATGAAGTCTCCTTTTACTCTTTTTTGAAGGACATCCTGGGATTTTTAATGACCACAGAGAGTCAGGACCTCCTGTCACTATACTGGGGCATTATGACCTACACAGACCACAGGGTGAGCACCCCCTGCTGGCCTCACTAACACCTCTTCCAGCAGCAATTTATTTATTCCCAGGAAGTTTACCATCCAGATCCAGGCACTGACCAGGCTCAACCCTGCTTAGCTTCATTGGGCAACCAGTCTTGGGCTACAGGGTGATATGTGGTAAACCTTGGCTAACATATAGCCAAAAAACTTCAATTTTGATTTCATGGGGACTTTTAAATATTTGCAAAACCCACAGACAGAAGTAAAGTGACCATACTGATTCATGGAAGAAAAAACAAAAACAAAACAAACAAACAAACAAACAACAACAAACAATAGTAAATAATAAATAAGTAAATAAATGCATAAACACATACATACATATATACATAAAAAATACGAAATTGTGGCTTGTTTCCGTTGTGTTGTGGTTTGTTAACTTATATTTGTTTTTTACATTTTCGTTTTGCACTTCTGGGCCACCGTAGAATAACATCTATATAGTGAAAATAACCGTCACGATTACAAATGCTGCAAAGTTGAATAGGCCTACATTTGATTTTAAATAAGCTAATATTTAAACCAAAAAGCTCTAAAATATATGTATACTTTTTTCAGAAAAGACAGGATGCGAAATTTTCTATCAAATATCAATTTCTCCATAAACGTTTGAAAGCCATAGACCGTGATTTCGTTCTTTTTTAGTGCGCTAGAGGGCAGCAGCCCCCTGTCCAATATGCCATTCAGCAAACGAAGAAGCCGATTCCACCAGTGAAGTTACTGAAGCCTTTATGACGACAGCGTGAAAGAATGGCGAACGCGGGAAATGAAATCGCGTTTAAAAAGGTATATTTCAACACGTTTAATTGTTTACGTCTTCGGGTTTTTAACATACAGCTCATAATACGATAGCAAGTCGAACGTATTTAGATAATTAGGGTTTTTCATGATGCCACGGCGTTGCATTGATTCCTATAATGGCTAACATCTCTCTGTTTTAGGAAACTGTTGCCAAACTTTTGACACGCTCTTTTAAGGAGGACAGAACAAAAGGTGAGAGGATTTGCAGCTTTGTATTCAGCCAGTCTTTTGATTGGGCTAATAATACCTGCCATAATGTCAAAACGCATCATAATTTTGTGCTTCATTTTCTGTGTGGCCAGGAGTACAGTTTCTACTTGCATATTAAGAAAATGAAACAAAACAAAACCTTTTGTATTCCCAGCTAAAATTCTGGTGGTAAATTTTGCTCTGAGGTAAAAAATAAAAAATAATACTTTTTTTTTTTTTTTTTTTTTTTCCATTCAGTACACCATTTATCTAATTGATTCTCTCACATCAGATACATAAATAACTTATCTGCAAGACAGAATTGTGAGTTTATTATAACTTGTCATTCTGACTTTTCCCCCTCAGGATTGTGAGGTATAAAGTCGCAATTACCTTTTTTTACTTTATTCTGTGATGGAATCAGGTTTTTATATAAATTGACTCTATGGTAGTGTTCAGAGTACAGTTTTTTTTTTTTTTTTTTAATTATTATCTTTCTGGTACTAGTCGTTTTTGGTATAATGGATTCATCCAATCTTCCCTTACATTTGAACAGCAAAAGCACTAAGGTCACTTGCTGCTGGTTCCCTTTCCATTTCACTTTTCCTGAACTGGTTTTTGGTGCATTTAAAGTGTTCTATATGGTCAACCACCTTTACAGTGTTGCCCCAGACAGGCAGCTTTGCATATGTGTAAGGAGTAGGATAAAGACAGAAACATTATAGTTACTCAGGAAAAAATGGTGTGCTGCTCAGATCAGGCGGTTGTACAGCGTTCAGTTATTAAGTTTTTCTTCTACAGTCAGCAGTGATGCTGTCATACTCGTGGCGGAGATGCTGAAAGTATTTGTTGAAGGTAAGGCAAACTTTACCTGCACAGGCATTGTGTACTTAATAGTACGGTACTGTGTAGTATAGTTTTTATTTCAGTATTTTTATGCCGATTATCTGTATGCTACAGAGGCGACACGCAGAGCTGTTAAACAGGCCAACAGTGAGGACTGTGACACCATTGATATTGAGCACTTTGAAAAGATTCTGCCACAACTGGTGAGTTTTGTCTGTTTTTACTTGTTTAAGATGTCTGTTGTTTTTTTCTTTTTTTGTTTGTATTATTTTTATTTTTGACTATAAACTACGGTCGTGCTATTTGGCTTTCTGCTAAGAATTAATGTGGACCACCAGCACATATAATTTAGCATTAACTCAGATTGACTTTCTAAATAATTTTTTAGCAGTTAATACATTATTTATAAATTAGTATTGAATTATTGAACAAACAAGGCACTCACGAACAACTATCACAAAACAAACCCTGCACATTTTTTTTATTTTTTTTTTTTGTCTTGTTTTCTTAACACAAGACACTCTTTCTTAACATGCTTAAAACAAGCAGAAATATCTGCCAATGTGGTCAGAAAAATTGAACAAGATTATTTTTCTTACTCCATTGGCAATTTTTTTTTTCTCTTTAAGCAAAAAAATCCTTCTTCTTTTTTTTCTTTTTTTTTTTCTTTTTCTTTTTAGAAAACAAGACTTAATATCTTAAGTAATTTTGCTTCTCTAGTAAATGTATCTTGATTTATATTTGTACTGGAAAACAAGACAAAAATACTGAGTAAGAACCAGTGTTAAAGGATTAGTCCACTTTTAAATAAACTTTTCCTGATAATTTACTCACCCCCATGTCATCCAAGATGTTCATGTCTTTCTTCAGTCGAAAAGAAATGAAGGTTTTTGACGTAAACATTCCAGGATTATTCTCCTTATAATGGACTTCAATGGTCTCTAAACGGTTGAAGGTCAACATTACAGTTTCAGTGCAGCTTCAAAGGGCTTTACACGATACCAGACGAGGAATAAGGGTCTTATCTAGCGAAACGATCGGTCATTTTCGAAAAAAAATTAAATGTATATGCTTTATATAAACAAATGTTCGCCTTCTAAGTGCTTCCGCCAAAACCGCATTTCTGTATTCTCCAAAAAGTTACGCTGTATGTCCTACGCCTTCCCTATTCAACTTACGGAACGAACGCAGCGCCAGTTACATTTTTTCCGTAAGTTGAATAGGGAAGGTGCAAAAAGACACGAAAGAGCAAAATTCAGTACTTTTCAGGGATTGACACACTTGTCATTGAGGTACTATTATAGTTTTCGTTTAATTTTTATTAGATTTGATTTTTAGTTTTTCTGCTTTCATTGTAATTTTAGTTAAAAGTTGTATTTTTTTTTTTTTTTTTTTTTTGTTTGTCTTTTAGTTTTTGCTTTTAAATGTCTTTATGTTTTTATTTCTGTTATTTTAATACCTCAGGTTAAGCTAAAGTTTAAACTAGATTAAATAAAATAAGTTTACATTTATTTTTTTATTTCAGTTAACGTTTATTTCAAGTAATGAAGATTTCTTTGGTTTTAGGTTTAGTTAACTATAATAACCCTTATATTTGTAAAATATATTGAATAATGTGTCAAATGCGTTCTTAGTCTTTCCTTCCTGTGACAGAAGATACAGTAGTTTACATTGAATTAAACAGAAATTAAATTAAATACAGTTTATTGTGTAAACAAAATAACAATAATGACCAGGAAAAAATAATTATAAACCATCCCGAAATACACCGTGACTCTTATTCTGAAATGTCTGCAGTCTGCACTGTAGCAGGCTGCTCATGAGGGTGATAAAATATGCTTTCTTACAACCGTCTAAAACATACTACCATATAAACATCGTGTAGTAAACATTGTCATAATTCATTAACATTAGCTTATAAGCAGTCGCTTGGCATAAATGTGCGCTGTTCATTAATTGCGAAGCAGTCTGAAGTGCTGCTGGACGAGCCTGTAGAGCGCGCAACAGCGCCGCTTTTCCCGCGGTTAGATCAGCACATTACACTTCAAATGTGCGCATCTTCCACACAAGACTGGATATCTTCCCAAATCGTCCCTCTCTTTCATTTTCGTTTCGTTTTTATTCGATGACGAAAATTAGAGTAGATTTTAGTCATAGTTTTAGTCATTCAAAACGCCTTTTTATTTAGTCATCGTCTCGTTTTCGTCCGTGAAAAAATGTTGACGAAAATTATGACAAATTATTCGTCAACGAAATTAACACTGGTAAGAACTTGTTTTGCAGTGCGTTAGACTGATCTTCTAAAAATTGGATTTTGAAAAAAGTTACAGTTCTATACTCAGTTTTTTGGCAGTTTCCTGTGCTTGTAATAAATCTTAAAATATACTTATCTGTCAGACTGTATCATTTTGTGTGTGTTTTGATGCATATCAAAACTATCAATTTCTCTCAATGTAAAATTTCCTTTGCAGCTTCTTGACTTTTAGTTTTCCCATGGAGCCAGCAGATGGCAACGTAACCTAGTTCTGCTGAACACGAACATCCTGGACTTCACTTTGCATATTTCCAAATGTAGCAATCTTATTTAGACTGTGTGCATGTATTAAATGTATGACTAATTTAATAAAAAAAAAATAAATAAATAAAAAAAACCTGTTGTAATTGTTAATGAGTTATTTTACTTGTGATCCTGTTCTCGTTAAGCATTCATATTGTTTAGTGGTTTAACCATGTGCAGCCAGCAGTGCTCTGTGAAGACTGGCCGGTTGGAGGGCCTGCTGGGTAACAGCGCTGTTGTTACTGCCTCCTGGTAAAGAGGTCTTGAGTCTCACCCCATGGCTCTGTAGGCCACCTGTGCTCTGCTCAGCGGCAGGTGCTTCCAGCATGCTCCACTCCGCTCCCCCATCAAAGCCTCTTGAAGCAGTTGGAATTGATTAAAGTAATAAGGGAGGCAGCAAAGACCCTTAGATGATGACAAGTGGCAGGAAAAAGAAGCACCCCCCTCCGGCCACTTTGAAGTCCCCCCCCCTTCCCCTCTCTGTCCTGCAAGTGGTGCGGTTGAAGGTGTCACGGAGGTGAGAGGGCACAGGGCGGAATGTGTGCGAGTGCGTGCGAGTGTGTGTGTGTGGAGAGAGTGTCAGCCTGTTAAAATTATTGCGACCACACGCATAGTTGTTCAGTTTTAGTGGAAGCATAACAAAACAAATTGGAACCAAAGAACATGACACAGGAAGAGAGGGGTGTAATTTTGAGGGTAAATAAACAAGACGTCGAGTCGCTCAAGGGGGCTCCCGGTCTTTCATCAAGGCAGAGAGAAAGCATTTTGCTGTGATAATTGTACTCTTGGAGTTAGTCTAACCTGCCGCCAGAGAGTTTCCAGTAGTGATGTTAAGGGGTTTGCTTGCATAGGTTTGTTGTTGGGTAAGCAGAGGACAAGGAAAGATCAACATGTTGGATTTTGTTAGATCCTGTAGTTAAGGGCAACAGCAAAAATATTGCTTGTATGTTGGATACAAGCCTGTTTGCTTAAAATGGGGTTTCAACATTCACGGAAAGCCTAAAAATACTGGGCTATTTTATAATTGTGATTTACAGGTCTGGAAAATTAATTTCTGTAGTGAAATATACTTTATTTTTTTTATTTTTTTTCTAGTTCAGCTTTAAAATTTTGTAATCTAGAAATTGCTTTTTGCCAACGTCTATAAAATTGAGAAAATCTAGATATTCATGAGTGCAAAAATCATGGATATCTTTAGTTAAAATGTGGGAATCGCGTTCATATGCTATTGTGCTTTTTAATGAAAATAACTTCTCTAAAATCATCCATCTTTGCAATTCACTTCAAACTTGGTAATTCATATTTAGTAGTAGGTAAATGATAAATACTTTGTGTTAACTGTAATTTGTTCCTTTTTTTTAAGCACCGTTTTTGTACACAATTAATTCTTACTAATTTTATCTGTCTTGCATTCATTCCAGGTTTATTCCAGTGAACGTAGAATTTTTTTTGAGAAGGTTTGTCCAGACATGCCAGAGAAAGAAACCGCTTTTAACTCGGATGAAAAATACTTGTGTTAGAAATCATTAAAGAGGTCCATCAGTACATGCTTATATGGCTTATTTACCATTTGTGGAAAGAAAGGAAAAGAAAAAAAAAAAAACTCAATTTAATAGCAAAAACATCTTTGTTTAATTACCTTGGGTGGTTCTGTCTTTCATGAACAGCTTTGCTTACTTATGAGTCATTCGGAGTCATTTCAAACAACTGATTATTCTAAAAGTCTTAGTGTTAATTATGCAGAATTAAAAACAAATTTGTGATACTGTTACAGGTTTTTGTTCAGTTCCACTCACACCACTCATCAGCAGTTATTTCATGCAGTCTTGATCATGATGATTGTTTGATGTTATGAAGAAACAATGATCATTTTCTACATCTTCATGATACGTGTCTATTGTGAGTATGAAATTGTACCCTGTCCATTTCAGTGGCATATATGATCATTGTAACTCCTTGTGCATCTTAGTGGAACAAATTACCTCTGAAGGCAGCAATATTAAACATTTGAAAGCAGTTAAGACAAGAATGGAGGGGTGGGTTGAAAAGAGTAATGAGTTAAAGCTTTTCTTGATCCTACATTAAAGACTGGGAGTGTCAACAGCCATTCCAGACTCTTTGGAGAAGCTCTGAGTGCTTTCCCTGCGAGACAGAGACTGATCCGTCTCCAATTCGGCAGTAGAGCTTGGATGGGTCTACACATAAGTCAGTGTTCAGGTCTGTGGTTTGTGAGTAGTGAATTAGATATAATGTTATGGATGCAAGAGTTACAGTGGCGTGGCATTCTGACTAGTCAGGAGATCAATCTTCTACAGTAGCTCCATGGGATTTCACCCCAAAATTTCCCTTGGATATATTCGTAAATCTCATTAAAAGACAACACAGCGTACATCTTGATTGCTTTGCCACTTCTGGCAAAAACATTAACTTCTGGAATAGTTTCTTTGAGGAATGTTCCAGGTTCAATAAAGATAAGCTGTATTGACAGCATTTGTGGTGTGATGTTGACTAAAAAATAAAACGTAATTTCAACTCCTCCCTCACATTTCTTAAAGCGAGAGCTTAATTTACAGTAATGCAGTTACAATAAAAGTAAAGGCTTTGTTAAAGTGCTATCTGTTGAGTAAGACATTATTTATGCTTGTATCATCTTTCAAGTCTTAATTTAGTTCATTTTTATTTACTTTTATTTGAATCTGCTTTGATGCCATGAAAATTGCCTTTGCTGCCACTGAAAAATAATGTTTCAGAGTTTTCAGAAGCCGCAGTTTTGTGTGAGAAATGGACTGAATTATAAGCCGTTTTTCACTGATACTCTTCCCCTCCAAAGAGCTGTTAACTGCTTTGACCAGGTCATTGAGCTAGTGAGTTGAACTCAAGAACTGGATAAGTCATTCAAACTGGTTTTGTAAACGAATCAAGAAATTCATTGAAAAGATCTGATGAGTCTTTAACAAATCAGACATTACTACTTCTCTCACTACTTCTTAAATTCAGAAAATCCGTTAATTCAGAATGCGCATATGCGTGGATTGTTTGTGATAAATATACTCGTTTTATTTAAATTAATTGAAAAGTGTACTTTCCAAGTAGAATAGAAGATGTTTGGTGTCGCAATGATAACGTAGTAGTAGCTGTCCCGTGCTCCGGCGTGGTTAGCGCGCAAACTAAATGCGTACCGCGCCTGAGCCCAACTGAACCGTGCTCTGGCCCACCTCTTCCAAGCGGGCCATGGACGGTTAAGCAAACTGTGCCCGGCCACGGTACGGGGCGATCACACAAGTCAAACGAACCAGACTTTGGGGGTCAAACGTGCTCGGGCACGGTTCAGATCGCCTAGTGTGAGTACACCCTTACAAAAGAGGAACAGAAGCAATACCTCAAAGAGCCAACACTATTCAAATAATGAGTTTTCATTTTTGAACTGTTGCTTTAACTTGAGCATAGAACAGTCCTCTCAACACTAATGGTAGTGTTGTAGTCTTTGAGACAGAACTCAGTCATGAGTCTGTCTAGAGTCTAACATCATATTTTCATGTACTCCTGTGCTTTAGGTCTCTGGAGTACTACAAAACTGCTGATATGTTTTGTGGTCCGCAACAATTTGTGCATGTGATTCGCTCTGTGCTGTTGTGTCTCTGGGCCCATGCGCACTATGTGTGCTGTGGAGGTTCATGTGATACCCCAAAAGAGGGCATTTTCAGATGTGTAGATTGTTTGCTTTGTTCCGAAACAGGGACTTAATTTGTTACAGCATTGCATTTTATTCTTGGTTCTGTTTGCTTTCACAAGGGAACATTTTGAAGCGTAACAAAATGTTTATGCAAGTCACATGTGAGTAAAACTGTCCACTTATTGGTCAGAGGTTCCTCTGTGTCATCAAGATGGATTGACAAGTTCGCTCTGCGGGCTTATTGTGGCTTTATTTGTAGCTGACATTTCCGCTTTAACTGATAAACGCACTCTTTGGTTTTCATAACTGTTGTGCTCACTCACAGAATCAGACACTGCTGTTTATTATATAACACGTTCCTTGTAATGAATTATGATACTGCTTGGTTTGTTGGTCCCTTGGGTCGGATTGCTTTCTCTCCTCAACCAAACTGCCCCAGAGTTGGTTTTCAGGCATTGGTGTTCAAGCGGTATTGAAGCGATTGTTTTGGTGCAGTTCTGAGCATGATTGCCATGTTCATATATGCCTAAACAAACCAAACTAAGGGAGAAATTGCACCAGGTTCCGAAACAAATGCTTTACATGAGCCAGGTGTGAAAACACCATTACAGTGTCTGAATCGTTCAGACCCTCTTCAGGTCTCTGTCTTGACTCAACTTACTTGGGTCTCAGCCTGAACTCGGACTTGAATAAGCTGGTTTTGATTACAACACTGACTGGTGTTGATGAACAATATAGCCTATATGTTATTTGAGAACTTCTAATACGACTGTGTTATTCATGCCCCTTATTTTGAAAGGAAATATGCTGAAGAAACAAGAAAACAATACATAAGGCATTTTGAAATGCAGAACTCTGTATATGTGTTGTACATAATGTCTAAATATGGTGTAAGTATGGACTAACTATTTGTAAAGAGCTGTACTGTGTGCTTTGTTGCTGGGTGATGTCATACTGAAACATTTGGGTCTGCATCAGACCGGTTGCTATGAGACTGATGTCATAGAGGTCTTTATTTCTTTTCTATTCCAAGCTCTACATTATTAGGCAGCTTGTCTAAATCATAAAATAACAATCCAGCAATTGCTATCTTTATTTGCAGCTCATGTGTTCAGTTTAACATAATTTCAGTTGTGTTCACACTTGGCAGGTTTGGTTAGATTAAAACCAATCCGGTGCAATTGCTTTGTTAGTGCGGTTCATTTGAATAAGTGTGAACACTGCCATCCGAACCCCAGACCGTGACCTCCGAAAAGATGAGTTTCGGTCCGCTTTCAAACAAACACTGGTGAAGTTATGAAATATGAATGCAATACGGACCAGAGACATGTAAACGAACCAAAAACAGGACCTGATGTCACAAGATGCGACACTAAAAAGGACCGAATGCTGTTTTTCTCATCATAGTCGTGATGTTACTCGTCACAGTTTAGTACAGGCATCAGACTTGTGACTCCTCACAGCAGATCTTCGTTTGTTTGTGTGACGGAGGGATTCCTGCCACTGTTTTGACTCCTTTTTATATTTTATAAGCTCTTCACGAATTGTCAGCTCCATCATATGCCATGGTGGAGTCTTGGTTGTTCAGTAAGTTCCAACGCAAAATATACGTCAAATTTTTTTGTATCGTATCTTAAGGTTCGGTGTTAAAAATGACAGTGTGAATCCTAAGCAAGCCAGGACTAAATGTATCATTTTCTTTTTTTGGTCCAGACCAAAAGAACCAAGAGAACTGAACTACAATTGTGAACACACCCTTAAAAGAGAATGTGAAACAAGACAGACAGTTTAGGTGCTTTATAAAACTCCGTGTGTGTATGTAAAACAAGACACGTTTTGCTGTCAAATTTCCAGTGGTTGTAGAATTAGCCAGTCGAATTGAAGATCATATTCAGAGTGTAGAACACGGTAAGGCCAAAGATGAGAAAATCAATAGATGAGTTTGTAAAAAACCCTACATAAACTGTTCTATAGTAAAGCATGGAGAGAAGCTCACTGTTTGCCTTTGTGACCTGAACTGGGCCAACAAGCAGCTTGTATGATCTGGCCTCTGAGGGGCCTTCCTCCAAAGACTGGCTCGGCTTCAATGGGGAGCCTCAGGCTCTGTGTTTGTGCTAATAAGAACATACCTGGCAGCTTCAGACAGTAGGGCACTTTGCTGGGATCACTCCTAAGTGCTTTTGGCGCTTGGCTGTTTGTCTGGGGCTGAGGTCGGACCTCTGCTGTGCTCTACCTATTGGCTGGTGCTCTTGAAGCCATGGGGGGCGGAAAAGACTCTTCCGGAACAAGCGAGGTGGATGATGGGGTCACCGACCTTGGCTTGCAGCTGAGGAGGGGAAAAAGTGCTCAAGAGATGAACAATTAGGCTGTAGACTGGGCTATTTCTGGAGGCACTCTGCCCTTTCCTTTGCTAGTAACCACTGTGCAATTCCCACTAGATGCCCAAGGCGCATGCAGTAACAAGGTAATCCTCTTACATAACACCAGCCTGTAAGTGCCTGTCTTTCAATTAGTTTTGGGGAGGCCTCTAAAAATAAAGAGCTGCACTGACTTGTGACGTCAGAAGGTTAGGAGTGACTGGGGCGATGGGTAACCCAAATTAGAAGTGATTTGACTGGAGGTTAGCAGAGCACTCTATTTTTAGGCCCTTTAAAGGTTGAAAACACCACTGCAGAGGCCCTGTATGTACTTATCCAAAGCTTAGTAGACCTAGTGCATCATAATGTCATGTGCTCCAGATCATGAAAGGGTAACGGCCTGGTGATATTTGAAAAGGAGCAACTAATGACTGAAATCTCTTTAGGAGCCTGCAGGGAGCTTGTGGTGAACACAGTATGGCGTCACACCGTAGTTAGACCTCATCTGTTAGAGCAAAGGTTACCGCAGCATTGTTTGAGAAAGTGTTTGATTGTAACTGTTTCCTGCATTCATATTATCAGAATGTAGTTTTATAGGTGAATTCTGGAGGAAATGTTCACCCACACATGAACTTTGTCACCATTTATTTACACCCTCAAGTCATCTCAAACCAAATGACTCACTATGACCAAAATTTAAGCCTAACTATGGATGGGAATCAACAATTTGAGTTGTTGATTCTGGTACTGATCCCAAGTCCTTCAATAAATTGGCCAGATTTATTCAGTAAACACTCCAAATGATTCAGAAATGTTGTTATTATTATTATTCACTAGTAAAAAAAAAAAAAAAAAAAACCCAAATACATAAGAGTCAACTGGATTTAGTCTGTATCTTCCCTTCTGCTAAAGCTCTGAAATGGACTGCAAAATGAAAGGGCCAAATGTCATTGGTTCTTGTCACTAAACTTCACAATTTGATTTAAGAATTGCAGCGAAGGAGAAGATTTTCAGTGAATACATTTTTATTTTGATCTGTTCAGTACACAAAGAGTTGGAATATTGCATTTTTATATACATTTATTGTGCTTTATACATTTGGAATCACATGAACTGTCCTTTGTCTGCCTAAAGGAGGGCAGTGCAAGCTTTTTAGACTGCCATGATCATATACATGAGACACCAACTGAGGATGGGCTTAGCTGTTTTTACTGGACCACTCACAGGTGGATTATATGAGGCAGAGATTTTCCTTGCGACAAATTTATCTGCCTGCTGAGCTGAAAAAGCACTCCTGCCAAATGGCTTTGTATATATTAAATGATGACCATAAAAAAACATAAAATATTTTAGAAGTCTCAACTGTGAAATACTGGGCATGTGAATACTTTACATTAATATTAGTGACTAATGTTTTGCCTTATTGTGGTTAGTACGTACACCTGTTGTGTAATTAAATTGTATTGGATATAAAGATTTTTATTATTGTAGAAAGACATAAAACCTCAAAAGAATCAAAATGTTGAGTTAAGAAGGAAAAATTGAGGTGCTTAAAAGCAGGGCCTCTTTTTTTTTTTTTGTTCATGGCAAGAGACCAAGGAGACGCTATTCAAACCTCTTTTACGTCTCTGTGGCAGGAAATCTAATAAAACAAAGAGTGAGCGGCAGAGGTGATTTACCAACCTGTCTTGACATCAGAGCTGAAATAAAGCAGAGCTGCTGGAAATAGGTTGGTTTGAGGGTAGAGCTGTTACTCACATGGCACATCTGACAGGTTCACAGAGTGGTTTAACACAACCATCCATGAAGATATTTACCATGCGATGGCAGAAATGTGCCAACTGCAAATATGAATTTGTAGATCAGTTGGCAGGACTGCTTTACAGAGCGGAAATGAACTTATTAAGGGGGCACAATTAGTATACTGTACACTGTAAAAAAATGTTTTGTTAAATTTATCTTCAAAAAAAGGCAGCTGTTGTTGCTTGAAATTAACCATTAAAATAAATAAATAAATAAATAAATAAATACTTTGACAATGTTTCAGGTATTACTGGATGGCATATTGGTGCCTGTATATTTCACAACCTGTAACTAATTAGTGATGTCCGGTTTGACAGCAAATTGTTCTTTTTAGTCAACTCAGACTCTAAAGGCAGGAACACACCAAGCCGACGGTCGGCTGTCAGGCAGTTTTTGTTCGTCGGCCGACTAAGTTTTCTCAGTGTGTTCCGCACCGTCGTCTGAAGTTGGTCCTCGTCTGCTTTTTTTCGGCCGATTCGACATGTTGAATTGGCGTCGTGCCATCTCATCATTCTGATTGGCTGTTCAGCTACTGCCACCTGCTGGTACAGAAAGGCATTTCATCTTACGCAGGCGCAGAACGGACGTGCTACTTGGCCGTCGGCTGTCGAGCGTTGGTTTAGTGTGTCAGGGCAACATTGGACCCAGATGCTGCCGACGTGAGCCAACCCCACAGTCTGCTTTCGTCGCCACTAGTTTGTCGGCGTTCGCTTGGTGTGTTCCTGCCTTAAATGAGCCAGTATCCATCCTATGATGCCAGTTTTTGCCAACTCATTCAGAGCTCCAGTTAGTTTAACAGTACACTGAACTGAGAACAGTCTTTCGGACATGTCCGACATGCTGAGGGTGTCATAAATGGGGGCAAAATGTATGTTTCTGATGTCTTTTTCTGAAAAGCATAAAGTATAACAAATAAAATGTACTGGAAATATAACAATGATCCGATGGAAGCAGTTCTGGAGTCAACAGCAGTATTCATAGCAGTTCACTCTCGAGTCAAGAGTCAGTTAATGGTCACAACAGTTCTTGAGTAACACTGACATGTCCGCAGACAACCGATGAGCTTGTCTATAAAACATGGCCAGTATGTGTTTGTATGTGGACAGGGACATACACCCGAAGACAAAACACCATCAGGATAACACACATGACACTAAAGTAATGCAATAAACTTAATTTACTAAATAACATAAACATAACACCTTAATGTACATTACTTTGTACATATTATTAACAAAAAATATCAAAGAAATAAAACTATTTAAATAAAGTAGATTCATATGTGATAACACTCAGGGACTTCTGGGAATGTCCTTATACTGTTTTTTTTTCCACTATAAAGTATACGGCAATTCATAGTTTTCTTTCAGAAGCCATAAAATTGACAGTATTTTAAAGTAAAATTCATTGTTAAACCATTTACAATTTTCCACTGTATATGGTAAGGTAACTTACATTTAACCAATTAACAGGTTTTTATTGTAGCATTTTTTTTTTTTTTTTCCTGTAAAAATTACAATCAATATACAGTGTAGATTATTGGTATGCTATCAGAGGTGTGTGTGTGTGTGTGTGTTTTAATGGATTTGACTATGATTCATCCAATCAAAATTTATAGTCACAAATATGTGCTTTATAATAGAAGTTTTACTGTTTTAGTCTTTATTTTCAACTGTATTAGAGCATGTGAACATAGGCTAATCTGTTTTTTCAATGATGCCAGACTGCATCAATAAAGATTCAAATAGTAGGATATCTTAATGAGATGAAGTACATTTAGATTTTTCATTAACGACTTTGCAACAGTAGTCATTCCACATGGTTATTTAATATAATATATATATATATATATATATATATATATATATATAGGGGTGTGTGTGTGTGTGTCTGTGATTATATGGATAAATAACCAGATGAGGCAAGTCTGTGAGAAAGGAAATGGTTAAATGCGCCAATAACCTCTGTATACAGGCCCCGTCCTCCCTCATACTCAGCGTCCTCCTTGATCTGAGTGTTCTACTCCTTCCCAGACATGAAAAGTAAACCCACTCCAAAAACAGCACCAGTGCAGATCCAATCTCAATGAGCTGTAATTTAAAAAACGGTCCGCTGGAAAAACAGCAATAAATTTGCAAAGCCTTCAAAGGAGCCGCCTGTGCGTTCACCTTTTTGTACATAAAACAAAAAGACTTTAGCTATTGGCTATGAAAAACATCTCACAACATGCTGGGACAGAGAGCAGGACAGAGAGAGACTATGAATTGGCATAATGGGGTAGGGGGGTGGGGGTGTTGTCTGGGGAGCTGTCAAGCGCACAGCCAGATGTTAGTCAGGCATGCATCCATGAATGCCGCTGAGAAATTGAGAGGTACCCAACAGCTATCTCTGCCTGTCAGTTTTGGGGAAACTAACTGAAACTGTAACGTTCCAAACTACTCGTAATTTTAAAAAGTAGTTCAGCTTAAAGCCCAAAGTATACTTCAGTTTTGACGTGAACTTTTAAAATGTGTTTGTACTCTTTTTAGAGTTGCAGCTATTTCTAACCCCCTCTCACAAACTCTTGTCAACATGGGCATCTATTGTCTCTAGTATGATGATGCTCTGTCTCTACAGTTTCTTTTGTGACAGTGAAACAATGGTCCAGGCCAGTATTGCCACCTTGTGGACCAGCTAATTAAGGCACATATGCGAGCTGAGCGTACAGTACGCATGGTTAGAAAAGTCGAGCTGTATGCGCAATACTATGCTGATGACAAAATAAATGTCAAGCACACTGTATGCATTCCCTAGCATTCATGTAAAAACCGAACTTTGGGCTTAAGTCAGGCTACCATTTCTAAAACTACATTTAAGGGAGCAATGTTAAACTCGTTCACTTACATGAACAGTCTGATTCACTAAAATGAATAGTATGGCAAAACATTACAAACCAGAGTGAATTACTTTAATTAGTTACTCCACAACACTCCAGACTGTCCTTTACCAGAAACTAAAAGACCATAATGAGATGGAACAGTGGCTGTGATCTGGGCACCAAATCAAAGGCCCTGTTTACACCTGGTATTAAGATGCGTTTTGGTTGATCGGATCACAAGTGGACAAGGGAGACACATTCTCGTTTACACCTGATATTTTAATCCATCTATTTTGTCCACTTTTGACCACTTATGTCCTGATTTCTTCGAGGGGAGGGTTTATGGTTTGGGTAAATGTATGGGCCTTTTCAGATCTTTCGATCTAATGAATGAAATATGCTTGCGCAATTTACATATGAACGTGACTGGAGACGACGGAAAAACATATGGAGAGCATCAGCTTTTTGTTTTGACACCCGCAAGACCATGCCGAACGCAGCGAGTGCGTGTTAGAAATCAGGAATGGTGAGAGAGCATTGTGCTTGGTACATTTTTCATCTTCAAACCAAACTAGGGTCTTCAGCTGACAAAGTTGAAATTTCATCTGGCTAGCGCACTTCCTATAATGTTTACGCGTTAGTTCAGTAGGCTGAGAGCATGCAGACTTTTGTGGCTGTTCAAACACATTCGACCACATGAGCTTCTACGCTACAAATACAATCCGGTTGAATGTGTTTTCAACTACATATGGAAGTGGTCAAAAGAGCTCAAAATGTTTTAGAGCCCATATTTAGTGTTGTCCACCTGTGATCTGATCAACCAAAACGCATCTCAATACCAGGTGTAAACAGGGCCAAAGTGTTTGAACATTAGCATGCACAGAAGATGAGGATATACTGTATAAACAAGTCTGCAGTTTCCTCCACTTCAAAAGTAGTTGCCCTACTCAACCATGTCGTGGTGGTTTTGAGGGTTCCCTTGGAAATGACTGTAATGTATCTTGTGAACCGTCCTGCTCTCCTGGAAATGAATGTTTCTTCACCTTTTGTTTGGCAAGAAACTTCTGAGAGGATATCAATGGGAGTACAATTTCCTGTATGTATGACCGACTGCTCGGAAAGAAAGGGCCAAATTTTCCCCCTACATTAGTGCCCCTGTCGTCCAGTGAGCTATGACCCTGGCTCAGGAACTCAGAGCACTGAGCTGTGGAGACTGAGCCATTCCATCTAACCATGGTGCTTTCATGCCAGTCCAGATTTTGCTGTTGAGTGTACAATACAATACCAACAATTACCTAGGCTGGCTCTAAAAGAATGAAGAAAATGAGAGTTCAAAATGAGAACAATAATGCTAAAAAATACTAAATAATACAAAAATGCAGCTACAGAAATGTTTTCTGTTTAGGTTTTTGAAGTTGCTTTTAAAAGACTGAGGCAGTGCAAGATTCTATGATTCACGGTAAAGAAACACTGACAGAAGGGAATGTGTACTTAAAACAAGCATATTGCAGATCTAAAGTATAAAATCTCGATTATAGGTGAACAGCAGTATTCTAAGGTACCTGTGCTTTGTGGAAAAATGTGGTAGACCTCAAATGGAATAAAATGTGGATTCTAGACACGATACACATCACTACACCACCGATACAATCTAAACCGTATTCATGCTCTAATGTCCTTAAAAGGTTAAGAAAATGTTCTTAATTTCTAAAGTAAAATTTTTTTTTTATATATTTTTGGGGGGCATAACGTCAAATTCAAGGATGATTGATATCACACTGAAGAAAAACACTCTTAAGGAAGACCTTATTAGGTAGTTCAGCATAATCTTTGATTATTATTTCTTATAAAAAAAGCAAACAGCAGGGAAGCGGATTTGTAAACGCCCATTGGGCTGCATATGTTGCAATCCATGGTAATGTTCAGCAAAGCATATTTTTGTTTTTACAGTCTTTAGCTTTATGAATAAACATATGGAGTAGTATTGCTACAAGACACACACACAAAACATGTACATCAATTCTGAGGCTAAGAACTTGAGTTCATGCTGACTTGGTACCTTTATATCATCTTCCTTGATCTCTTCTGATTGTAGAAATATTGCTATAATATTAAAAGGAAGTCAAGACCCCTTAAAACAATGTTAAAACAAAGCCATCTAAGGAGTCCTGCCCTTCTATGCATCCGTGATATTTAACAGAGAAACAAGACCTGTTCACCTACAGCTGAATAAACTACTTAAGTCGATCATATACTGAGAAAGACATGATCATAGACGGGAAAACCTAAAATGCGGTAACAGAAGAAGAGATAGATAAACATAGTGTTTGAAGTCTCATGGATCATAAAAACATATAACAAAGATTAATTTCTGTACGCACCGATCCCCTCACTTTTTGTTATAATCTTTCGACAGCTGTTACCAAATACAAAGGTGTGTCTTGGTTCTATAGTAACATCTTTTTCACCACTCTCATATTTAAGGAAGAATTCACCCCAAAATGCACCAAGAAACATACAGTATGTCTTCTGAGGTCATTCAGTTGCTTTGTTTATGGAATGAACTGAAATTTATGTTATTCTTCACTGAATAATCTTCCCCATAGTTCTGGAATTTCATGTTCAAATCATCTATGGTTCATCAGAAATTGTCCTACAGTGCATCACATCATTTTCTCAAGTGTCTTGTCAAACCATATTTAAGCCTAAAACACAACGCAATTCGAAATTTAGGTTTGAAAAGTCGATATGGAAAATGTCTTCATATTAACAGTACGTTGGGCCCTGTTTTTACAGACTTTTCTTAGCGTAACCTTCTGCATAACATCTCCTTTTGTGTTTTACGGAACAAGAAAATCCAACGTATTTACGACAATGACTAAATTGAGAATTTTGGATTAACTGTTCTTTATGAGTTGATGTAAGCAGAATTGTTTCCTTTTTGTCAATGTAAATACATGTTGCCAAACTGATTAGCGCAAAACAAATTCAATGCACGTGCGGTTACAAAAATCGTGCAGCATGCGTACAGTATGTGCATATTATCCTGGTGACGAAATTTGCGTCACTCGCACTGTAAGTGATTGTCTCTTTTTTTTTTTTTTTTTTTTTTTTTTTACATACGCGTAAAAACCGAAGTATACTTTGGGCTTTAGTGTGGACATGCAGACAAATATTCTGATTGGAATTTGGTCAGCTGTTAGCATCTTGTGACTGTTTACTCTTTGCACTTGTGTACTACCTCTTTCCAGCCCATGCCTAGTGGACAAGATAGTGCACTCTTCAGTATGTGGAGAAACAGAGAATGTATCCTAGCATACACTGAGAGGACTACAGAGTAGAGGAACATCATACTTTGATCTACTAATTACTGTGGAAAATTACTTGGCAAACCACAGGCCTTTTTTTTATCTAACAGCATTAGTAGACTTTTCCACTTTTAAAGGACCTTTATTGCACCATAAATCTGTAAAAGCACTGTAAGTGGTATAGGTTTGTGTACTGTTGAAGTGCCAAATGATTAGTCATTTTTATGTAAACGCAGTTGGATGCACACCTCAGAAGACAATGTGAGTTGGCTGTAGTTTGTAGTGTTTTTTTTTTTTTTTTGTTTTTTTGTTTTTTCATATGAAGGGAATTAGAAGGTTTTTTTTTCTAGCCTTACCTCTATGCAGTTTGCAAAGATGTTTTAATATGGATATTGTCAATATTATATCTGTTGTTGGGTACAAGCACAAATTCAAAAGAATGTTTAACTGTTATCTGTATCTTGCTTTGAAGTCCTCCCTAAGAGTTCATATCTGAACTTGCTGATGACTTTAATTACCGTTCAACTGAGTAACTACAACTATAAACTGACCTCTATGGAAATGGCTCCAAGGTTTAATGAAGTTGTCACTAAAGTAACTGTCATGCCAGCTCCACTAAAAGGCTCTCCCCAGGAAGGAGGGGTTCGAGGAGCACTAGGCATGAGCCCCATGATGGGTCCGTGAGGGGGTGCTGTGGCATAAGTGCCTCTATTTCTAGGGGGCACAGGGCACCAACATAAAGCCACCCAATAAAGGGGCATGCACCCTGCTACTGTGGGAGAGGTCATAAACATTGTACCAAAGAACAGCACTAAGACATGAAAGGAGGCCAGCGCCTCTCAAATCGCCAGCTGCGGCGCTTTCATATCACCTGCTTTTGTGTAGGAATGCATTTGTGTATATTACGCCTACATATATAAACACAACTCGCTCCCACTTGCATACAAAGGCAAGCAGCAAACAAAGAGCATAAAATAACAAAGGCATCATGCGAGCCCCTTGTCAGATTTAAGATGGGACACATAGTTTAGTCTCACATGGAGTCCTCCGCCCCCCAGTGCCTGTTGGTATTGCTTTGATTCTTTATTTCGCAGTGTGTCCTCTCTTGTCTCTTAACCAGCTCCCCCTGCCCTTAAGTCCAGCTGATGGGAGACTCTTTTGTCCAGTAGCACCCAGGCAACAACATCAAAGGATCCAGGGTACAGCTAAAGAGACCCCCCCTCAAAAAACAAAACGAATTAAAATCTAAAACAGAGTTCCCAAAGAGGTTGCTGGAAAGGAGACAAGCTAGGAGTGGGAAAAGAGTGATCTATAATTGGCTGGTTGAACAATTTCAACCTCATTGGACAAAAGTTTAAACAAGATTTGATAGCTAGAGAGGAAGGTAAACATTTTATATAATGCACAACTTGTATGAAGTATCACTCTGGAAATTTTGTTAAAAATCCTATTTTGTGTTCCACGGAATAAAGAATGTAGGGAATTGGAACAAAGGGTGTGTAAATGATGACAGAACTTTCATTTTAAGCGCACTGTTCCTTTAATGACAAGCCCCAAAATACCAAGTATAATAGAGATCTAAATCTTTGAGATTTGTATTTGCATTGATCTCTCAGGGAAGACTAGCATGCGTCCTTGTAAAAGACATCCTTGTCTGTTGTCCGCCCATAGGGCTGGCTTCCCGCTCTAACGCTGGCACCAGGTTGCCAACCAATGTTGTGCAAGCCCTCTATTCAGTCCGACGACAGAGACGCTCCTCCATCCGGGCCCAGCTTGTAATTAAAAGTCCAGACCTCAAAGAGCACAACATTTCAATCTTAATGGTAGGCTTCTTTCCAAGGCCCTAGTTTAATACTAACGCAGCACCCATAAACCAGTGATGTGGACAGAAAGGAAGAAAGATATTAAGACTACAAAGTGCTTGCGTCCCATCTCGGATTAGAGGTTCACTGTCCCTTTGTAGTACTAAGTGGTAGATGCACACAATCAAAAATAATAACTTCATTTGAGTCTCCCTTATTGTCTTGTCCCTCGCTCTATATTAAGACTGCACAACAATGTTCAAAAGCAGCGACAGGAAAATGTCTGGGAGAAAATTAATGCATTTCATGTTTAGAGAGCGTGTTGTGCGATTAAGGGAAGGCCACATCAAATGGTGCGGCTTCAGAAAACCACCACTTGAAAAACAAGGCGCTTCTTCTTTGTGGAACTGTGGAGAAAAGAGGAGGTGTTGTTTTTAAAGAGGACCAAGCCCATGTTAACAGTTTCCTGGAGCGATATGAGTCAGGAGACATATACAAAACAGAGACTTGTTGAATAAAGAGTAGGCATGCAAATGGTCATTTGCTCAAGGAGTTAACCGAGTGTAATGAAGCGATCAGCAACTTTAAACAACATAAACAGATCCCAAAACAAAACTTAAACCAACTGTACAGTGTTCAATGCAGTGGCTTAAAGATAAATAGGTACCTTGCTGTCGGACACTTGATGCTATAAAGCGTATTCTGGGACCACTGTATATCACTATATCTGCATGGCAAGGTGAGGACAGGTCCTGAATCTTCACGTCTCAGTATTGTAGCCACATGTGTAAGGTTGTTTACTTTGTTTTTGACCGGTGGAATTTCATGAATCAGACCTCAACAGCCTAAATTATTAGCATGTTGTGTTTCTCTACAACTGCACACACTTTACTATTGAATAAATGTGCTAATACACATGTACACACTTATAGTTGGCCTCCGACGGCTCTTTAGTTGAGGGGATGACAAGATTATTTTTAGAGGCCTAATCATGGAAATCTACTCATTAAACTTTAAACTTCAGGATCACGTCAGCCACATCAGAAGAGAACCCAGGTCAGGAATGGTCACACGGAGGCTTTGGATAATGATCAAGCTCAAAGAAAGAGGGGTGGGTGGGGAAAGAGACTGTGAAAGGGAAAGGGTAAGGGATAATGGAAAAGATACGACTTGAGAGAGGAGGAGTTGGAACTACTGAGGTTTGGAGAAACTGGCCTTCTGATTGCATCGTTGCACAAATAAACAACCACTTAACGGTCTCTTCAGAATAAAGCTGTGGTGTAGGGAGAGGAAGGCTTTCATTTTGGGAAATGCTAACTTCATCTATGGGGGTATGACTTGATGTGACCGAGAATGAGAAAGGACAAATACAGACCACTTTTATCTGAAAATTCTGCCAGGTCTTTTTTTCACAAATGTGTGCACCCTTCAAAAAACTCTAAGAAGATGACTTTTTTTTTTTTTTTTTTTTTTAAGGCCAAGCCCAAAGTTATCATCACTCTGGTTCCCTCAACAAAAAAATCAATAGGATTTTTCCATTTGTCTTTTAGAATACTACAGAAAATTAGCTCTGTGACTGACAAAAGTGAGGCTAGGAATGAAGTACACAATGGTCACATGACCATAACTTCACAAATAAGCTTCCGCTCTCTCAGTCTTTATTCTTTTTCAATCTTTATTTAACATATACAAAATGGAAAGTTCGAGTTAAATTACTTTGCAAGAGCATGAGTATATGCAACAAGGTTGCTTTACAGCATAATTTAAATTTGTATCATTGATTATTTTACTGTTTATTACTGTGGAGCCACTTTGAAACAATAGTCACACTTCTATTACACATTTGTGCAAAACTTTTGGAATATTTTCTAAATATCAATAAAAAAAAATGAAAAAAACAACAACAAACAAACAGCGAAATGATGCCGTTTCCATTATGTGACTAAAACGTCTTTTTTTTTTTTTTTTCGCGCGATAAGTCATTCTAAAAATCATGGCAACGGATGTTGTTAGGTTTACGTATATCCCAACCACAAAAAATATCGCCATTATTTTTAATCAAAGGACACATAGGCACGTTATCCAAGCATTTATGGCAACGAAAGCCCCTTATACTTGGGAGTGGCCATGTATGAGGTGTTTCTCCTATCTGCTTCGAGGTCTTGATAAATTCAAATTGTGGCATTTCTTTGTTGTTTAGAATCCAGTAGTCTCATAATACTTTTGTCTACTTGTCTTACTTTTTAGTTTAATGAAGAGCTCTCGTCTTCTGTCCAAACATACTGCGCTCTCTTTAAAGATCGACTTTTACATATGGCAAGTGACCTGTAAATGCGTTTCCATTGCAGTTTTGCGAAATATTCCTTTTTTTTAATTGCCGGAAAAACCACCTCATGCAAGCATAAAAAACTCCCATATATGGCAAAAAAGTTTTGCGAAAATGGCACATTTCCAATGGGCGTATTTTCAATTCGCAATTTCAAATTTATGAACTTTGACTTATGAATTAAGGGGGTGTGGTTAGCGGAGTAGATTGGTGGTAGGAACGAGAATGGTGCATTTTTTTTTTTTTTTCTTCCTGGCTTGCGGAAATAGATTGACATTCACGATCTTTGAGACAGGTATGAGTTAATTTGAACTATTATACTACTAATATGAACTACTAATATGAATAATAAAGGTGTTTTAATGTTTGTATTTCAGCTCTACGGAGCCCATTTGTTGCTCTTGTTGTATTTGAGTTTGGGTTTGTTTTTCATTTGTATATTTGTTTTTTTGGGTATGTTGTCTAGAAATAGGAAAGGCCTTTGGGGCGGACTAGTTTCTTTTAATTTTTTTGTTTGTATATTGTTCGTTCCCCTGCTGTTTATTACTGCATTATGAGGATGCTGCAAGCTTAGGTTTGAGCAGAGTTGAGCTATTTTTGCATGTTATTTGTTTTTGATTCATGAGGTTTGTTTTGTATAATGAATTCATTCTATGGGGTTCTTTTGTGCGTTTGATTTTTATTTGATTTGATCTTGCCTTTATGTGGTTTAAATGCTCATCTTCTGCTTGGGTAATTTGTGAGTAAAGCATCCTTGTGTGCGAGATATACTTTTATAAACAAAAAAAAAGTATTTTCTATATAGTATGAATGTGTGTAGTATGAATGTAATCCGGACATACTAAATCCACCATGTTGTCATTTTCATGTGACCTACCAGCGTCAGTTGCGTTGCTTTACCTCCATTCACAAATCTTCTCCCCTGGCCTCATGGGATAGTAAAGTGTCCATCAAATGCACACTTCAGAATCTCGCTGGAAGTAGGTCATCCGGGGACTTTTCACCTACTGTTTTTTTAATACTATACAGGTGCTGGTCATATAATTAGAATATCATCAAAAAGTTGATTTATTTCACTAATTCCATTCAAAAAGTGAAACTTGTATGTTATATTCATTCATTACACACAGACTGATATATTTCAAATGTTTATTTCTTTTAATTTTGATGATTATAACTGACAACTAAGGAAAATCCCAAATTCAGTATCTCAGAAAATTAGAATATTGTGAAAAGGTTCAATATTGAAGACACCTGGTGCCACACTCTAATCAGCTAATTAACTCAAAACACCTGCAAAGGCCTTTAAATGGTCTCTCAGTCTAGTTCTGTAGGCTACACAATCATGGGGAAGACTGCTGACTTTTGTCCAAAAGACGACCATTGACACCTTGCACAAGGATGGCAAGACACAAAAGGTCATTGCAAAAGAGGCTGGCTGTTCACAGAGCTCTGTGTCCAAGCACATTAATAGAGAGGCGAAGGGAAGGAAAAGATGTGGTAGAAAAAAGTGTACAAGCAATAGGGATAACTGCACCCTGGAGAGGATTGTGAAACAAAACCCATTCAAAAATGTGGGGGAGATTCACAAAGTGTGGACTGCAGCTGGAGTCAGTGCTTCAAGAACCACTACGCACAGACGTATGCAAGACATGGGTTTCAGCTGTTGCATTCCTTGTGTCAAGCCACTCTTGAACAACAGACAGCGTCAGAAGCGTCTCGCCTGGGCTAAAGACAAAAAGGACTGGACTGCTGCTGAGTGGTCCAAAGTTATGTTCTCTGATGAAAGTAAATTTTGCATTTCCTTTGGAAATCAGGGTCCCAGAGTCTGGAGGAAGAGAGGAGAGGCACACAATCCACGTTGCTTGAGGTCCAGTGTAAAGTTTCCACAGTCAGTGATGGTTTGGGGTGCCATGTCATCTGCTGGTGTTGGTCCACTGTGTTTTCTGAGGTCCAAGGTCAACGCAGCTGTATACCAGGAAGTTTTAGAGCACTTCATGCTTCCTGCTGCTGACCAACTTTATGGAGATGCAGATTTCATTTTCCAATAGGACTTGGCACCTGCACACAGTGCCAAAGCTACCAGTACCTGGTTTAAGGACCATGGTATCCCTGTTCTTAATTGGCCAGCAAACTCGCCTGACCTTAACCCCATAGAAAATCTATGGGGTATTGTGAAGAGGAAGATGCGATATGCCAGACACAACAATGCAGAAGAGCTGAAGCAGTGCCACAGACTGATCGACTCCATGCCACGCCGCATTACTGCAGTAATTCAGGCCCCAACTAAGTATTGAGTGCTGTACATGCTCATACTTTTCATGTTCATACTTTTCAGTTGGCCAAAATTTCTAAAAATCCTTTCTTTGTATTGGTCTTAAGTAATATTCTAATTTTCTGAGATACTGAATTTGGGATTGTCCTTAGTTGTCAGTTATAATCATCAAAATTAAAAGAAATAAACATTTGAAATATATCAGTCTGTGTGTAATAAATGAATATAATATACAAGTTTCAGTTTTTGAATGGAATTAGTGTAATAAAATAAACTTTTTGATGATATTCTAATTATATGACCAGCACCTGTATGTATTCGGACATACTACTCTTTAGGCGTATTGTTTTTCGCATGCTATATAGTAGGGAAGTATTCAATTTCGGATGCAGCATTGGTGCTTACGGATGCTTACATGAGAAATACAAAGCGCTACAAAGCTACATAATTGACATTAGGTCGCAATAGGAAGTTATTACAAACACTGAAAATGTGATTTTTGAGCAAACATGGTATTAATCATGAACTCCAAAATCAAAAAAACATGAAAGATCCGCACACGAGAATAAAGCCAATAAAGCTCAAACGAATTTATTATCCAGAGGCCACAAAAAGTGCAAATGCAATGTGTAAAACGTTTTCGGGATCAACCCTTCATCAGTGCCATGATTCCAAGCATGTCCATTAAATAAGCTTATTACCGTAATCATTATAGAAAGCCGGACCTCAAATACTAACACCATGAAGGTAAATAAATATACTCATAATCAATGTTATACAACACAATTTCATAAAACATATATATAGCATGATTTTCATATTTTCAAAATCCAAGATATCCTATAAGTATACATAATCATTCTTAATTCTCACAGAAATACTAAATTAAATATCACAATTGAAAATTGAAATATATGATCTTGAAACCAATAGCTCGACACATGAATAAATAAAAATACATATCAACATGATTGACAACTGAAATACATAATAAAGACATGATCTTGAAGCAAATGATTTAACAAATGTAAATTTACAGAAAACAATTGAGAATCAATTCTTCGTTCATACCTAGAGGATATAAGCATTTAAGATCAAAAATCCATTTGCACTCTCTCTGTAAAAGTTTCCGCTCTATTTTACCACCTCTGCGCGACGATGTAATGTGCTCAATTACCACAAAGTTTAAACCCAAAACTGAATGGGACGTATCATTAAAGTGATGAGCAACTGGAGATTTCTGGTCTTTTCTTCTGATTGCACTCATATGTTCAATGATACATGTACAAATTTTTCTGTTCGTCTTGCCTACATGTTTTTCACATGGACAAGTTAACAGATATAATACATTGGTAGAAGCACAAGTCACAAATTGTTAAATCTTATACATACTATTGGTTATACTACTCTGAAAAGAAAAACATCGTCTACGAATGTTCCTACATGCTGCACACCTAAGACAAGGAAAAAAAACAATGTCCTTATCTATGCGTACCTGAGGACTAGTCTTAATAAAAGTATCGGATTTGACCCGAAAAATGTCTAATATTTCTAGCTCTATAGTGTGAAAAGAGTGGCGGGTCCGCAAAAAAGACGTTCCCCCACTGGATCGCTCTTGAGTATGTACCAATGTTTCTTGATAATATTCTTAATCGCTTCATTGTGTGCAGAGAAAGTGGTAGTACAGACTTTGGTTTAATCAATGTATTAGACTCATCTCGTACTCTCTTCAAAGCGGCATCTAACCATTTTTTCGGATAACCTCTAAGAATTATTACCACTTGTTCTAAATCTGATTCCAAATTACAGATACTCTTTAATCGAAGAAACTGAGTATAAGGAAGTCCTTTTTGTAAAAAAAAAAAAGATGGGTGAGCGCTTGCAGCATGAAGAATACTATTTGTATCCGTTGGTTTAGAAATTTCAATTGGATCCTGGTATCAAGAAAAGCAATAGAATGGGTGTCTATTTCTACATTAAACCTGATAGAATTCACCATTTTATTTAAAAACTCAATAAATTCATCAAAAGTGTTTCTGGAACCCCTAAAAATACAAAAAAAAAAAAAAAAACTTCATCCACATATCTTTTCCAAATGACAATATTATCTCTAAAAGGGTTATTATTCCAAATATATCTCTCTTCTAGATATCCCATAAAAAGGCATGCATAATCTGGAGAGATTTAAGCTTATTAAGCTTATTAATTGGATACAGGTGTATGCTTGGAATCATGGCACTGATGAAGGGCTGATCCCGAAAACGTTTTGCACATTGCACTTTTGCACTTTTTGTGGCCTCTGGATAATAAATTCGTTTGAGCTTTTTTGGCTTTATTCTCATGTGCGGATCTTTCATGTTTTTTGATTTTGGATCTACGCATCACCAGAAGCTGTATGTATGAGTATTTGTTTGGACTGTGATCTGGCGCTACACTTTTCCTGTTTTCCCCATTAATCATGAACTGTCATGTGCAGTTTTTTTTTTAAACTCAGAAATAAACTAAAGGTGTTTGGTGACATTCAGAAAAAAAAAAAAAATGCATTCGGTTGATGATAAATAATATAGTAGCAGGGATATAAAGACCAGCAAATTGCACACTGGGTATTACTGATGTGTTTTACGTTGTAGAATGAAAGTTCCGCTCCAGGATCAACAAGGATGTTTACTGTGTTCTAGTGTGCAAAATCATGGTAAGCATCTGGGGACAGTGTCACGGTCAGGGATCCACTTTGATGAAAGTAATTATTCTAGTAGTCCAGCTGAATGGTGGAAGATAAGAGACAAAACCCATGGCTCTTTTGGCCACATCTTTGTCCTCTAGTTATCTTACTCACACATCAACACTGTCCAAAGCAAGAAGTAGGACCTCATTGGACAAACCAGATAAGTTAGTTCTATTTTTGGCCAAGTTGATCAAAGCTCTCTCTATTATCCAACTCTCCAATATCAAACGCTGATGAGGTCACAGGCATCGGAAATGAGCATGAATGATTCCCTTTGGGCAGCTTGACCTAAGAAGGCCAATTATCTTTTCTAGAGGAGGTTTCATCTCATGAGAGATTCCAATTCTCAGGATGCTGCTGTGCACCTGTTCATTGAACTGTAGTAAATTCTATGACAACCTCCTCTCTCTGTCTACTGTACATTTCTCAACTCCTTCGTATGGAATGACCAACATTCCTTTTCAATTCGAAGCATGTTTATGTAATTCTTTACTATATATCTACTGATTTCAGAGTTAACACATTTTAAACATGTTATGAAAAATCAGCCATCTGGAAAAGACACTTACTTAAACCTCTTTAAAAAAAAACAAAAAAACACCCTCAATCCTAAATGCAAACCCAGTGTGATTTAAAGTTGTACCTGTCTGGCTCACCATCAAATTCAAAGCCTACAGATGAATGACAATGAGTGTCTGATTTCATGCAACGGATACAATGAATGTTCACAGATGAATGAAACAGGCTCTAACGAAGACCACCCACATAGAGAGCAGCAACATGACACTGACAGCCTTCTATGGCATATACAGAGACACTCTAGGGAATGAGGGATTTTGTCCATGGCTTTGATGTCTACATGCTTTGTACTGTCCAATGCAAACCTTTACATCCATGCACTGGCATTTATGCTCATGTCCATATGCAGAGGATGCCATTATTTGTATTATTCATGTGGAAGCCTTGCGCGTGTCTGCAAAGAGGCGATTCTGGCGTCTAATGATCCTGATAATGACAAGAGAACAAAGAGAGGAATGTTGGGCTAAAAATAGCAGCAAAACTTTTTCCATCCCTGTTCCCCATCCCAGGTTCCAAGAGATAAACAGAGCTGGCAAAGTTTAGAGGCATGTTATGGCAGAAAATAAAGTCCCTTCCCACTTATTATTGCAAGTGGTCTATAGTCTCATTCAGACTGTCAGTCCAAATCCAATTTTTGGCATATCTTACTGGAATCTGATCATATTTAGCAAATGAGAATGGTAAAATAAAATTAAATGTGATTTTTACAAATTAGTTTTGAGGTAAAATTAGATGTGGTTTGAAATCCAGATTTGTCATGGATTATGTCACTTTCTCAAGTCACGTATAACGTAAACATCTCAGACGTTGTTATAGGAAACATGCTGAAAGTTGTTGCTGAAGCAAGGTGGTGTTGTTGCAAAGTGCCGGTCAAGCAGGAAATGACAATATAACGGAGACATGTTTTGAGACCGGTGGAGATGACAGCATGGAATAAAGCCATGCATACCAGACTCCTACATTGTTGTAAATAAGACAACATCTGTATTCCAAACCCCTCCATATTTCTGATGTTGTTGTTCTGGGCATATGCCTACCAACGCAATGTAATTTCCATAGAAACCAATGCAGATATTCCGGAAAACAAAAGTGTGCCACGGGACACGCAAATCAGATCTGAACAGCTGTGATACACAGTGTGAACAGTCAATAATTTAGATCAGATTCCAATCTGGTACACACATAATTGGATTTGGACTGACAGTGTAAACATAGCTTATGTGTACAAGAAGTGTGCATTGTCTATTGTTTTCTTTCCATATACCCATGGAACAAACCAATGGAAAGTACTCACACATTCTTAATTATTCTGTATAATTCTAATTTGAGTAGAAAGGATTACTTAGATAATGCTTTAGATAATTGATAATTTGGTAACACTTTAGTATAGGGAACACATATTCACTATTAACTACGACTTTTCCCTCAATAAACTCCTAATTTACTTCTTATTAATAGTCAGTAAGGTAGTTGTTAAAGGGTTAGTTCACCCAAAAATGAAAATAATGTCATTTATTACTCACCCTTATGCCGTTCCACACCCGTAAGACCTTCGTTAATCTTCAGAACACAAATTAAGATATTTTTGTTGAAATCCGATGGCTCAGTGAGGCCTCCATAGCCAGCAATGACATTTCCTCTCTCAAGATCCATTAATGTACTAAAAACATATTTAAATCAGTTCATGTGAGTACAGTGGCACAATATTAATATTATAAAGCGATGAGAATATTTTTGGTGTGCCAAAAAAAACAAAATAACGACTTATATAGTGATGGCCGATTTTAAAACACTGTGTCAGGAAGATTCGGATCGCGTGTCAAACTGCCAAACTGCTGAAATCACGCGACTTTGGCGCTCCGAACCGCTGATTCGACATGCTGATTCATTATGCTCCGAAGCTTCCTGACGCAGTGTTTTGAAATCGGCCATCACTAAATAAGTCGTTTTTGGTTTTTTTTTTTTTTTTTGGCGCACCAAAAATATTCTCGTCGCTTTATAATATTAATATTGAATCACTCTACTCAAATGAACTGATTTAAATATGTTTTTAGAACATTAATGGATCTTGAGAGAGGAAATGTCATTGCTAGCTATGGTGGCCTCATTGAGCCATCGGATTTAATCAAAAATATCTTAATTTGTGTTCTGAAGATTAACGAAGGTCTTACAGGTGTGGAACGCCATGAGGGTGAGTAATAAATGACATTATTTTCATTTTTGGGTGAACTAACCCCATTAAGTTCAGGTATTGGGTAGGATTAAGAATGTAGAATAAGGTCATGCAGAATAAGGCATTAATATGTGCTTTATATGTACTAATATATAGCCAATATTCTAGTAATATGCATGCTAATAAGCAACTAGTTAAGACCCTAAAATAAAGTGTTACCGATAATTTTTGTTGAGTACATTTTTGCAATGTAATTAAAGTGCCCAAAATTATCAGGGGGGCTATGCCAGCTTCCTAAACTATTGGGTGCTTTTCTGTACTGTCAGATTACTGATTTATGTTATTAATTATATATCATAAGGTCCTTTGAAGACATGTGAAGATCATTCCTCATTAGGAAGACAGGATGTCTAGAGCATTACAAAAAGACCAGAAAAAAGGACCCATTAGCCCAGAGAAAAACTAGTGTTCCTAGAAAATCAGTGGGTTTTGTCCTATTGTATCATTATTATTTTTCTGCTTCATTTTTCAAGCAAAACATCAGGTCCTGATGTCAGTGCATCATTGTCATTTCAAACGTACCCTTGGAAGTGGCACACAAGTTGTGATTGAACTCAGAAAGCTGCCCTGGAGCTTTACTTTGAGGGAGAAACCACGGAACCACAGCTAATGCCTTGCAGTCCCCTGGTCTGAACTACTGTCAACAGATTTTCACTCAGTGAAATACTTGAATATGACTGTCATACCAAATTCTCTCTCAGCAGAAGCTTTGGCACTACTAACAAATGAGATGAGATTAAAGCAACAAATGCAGAAACAAATGTGAGCTTAACTGTTTGCTTGACAACAAGCAAAGACACAGGTAGTGCTTTTCCACCATCACGGTTTGCAGGCTGGCCACACTTGTCGAACCATTCCGCACATTTCCGCCGTATGGGTTCCAGGTCAGAAAAATTGTTTCAACTCTGGCCCTAAAAATATTCTAGTCTCTGTATGTCTAAATATGTAAAACTGTGCATGATACCCACCTTGTGAGATTGTGAGTGAATCAGAGGTTTCAATATCTTTCTAGCAAGGACAGAAGAGAGTACCTGCAGTTTATACGAGAGCTGCTGGTACACTAGAATCACTCCCGGCACTGTGAAACTAAAACATAAATGATGCGCAATGTTGGTTTTTACACTCTTTATAGTCAGGTAAACAAAACACGTAGCACTGTTGCATCATCATTCGTTTATCAAGTCTAAGAACTGGCCAAGAACGAGCTCTGGCTCCAGAATGTGAACCATTATGGTGGAAAAGAGGTAAGGGAGAGTCATATGCTTTAACATATGGACAAACATTTCTTTTGCCTTGAAGCAAAAGAATATATTTGCCCAACATCAAGCTGTGCTAGAGTTTGTACTGCCATAACCTTAAAGAATGTGGAGTATAGGGTGAGTCAGATGGGTTCTCTTTGGAGAAGTAACTTGATGAAGAAAGACAACAAAGAGACATGGCATGAAGAATAGATAATGGGCAAAAGAATAGAGCATGTCGCTGATTGATTCAAGAGTCAGGAGACACGAGAGACAAAGGGCTAAAAGGCTCCCCTGCCTGCATCCTTTGCTTTATGTCGGATGGATTTTCAGGAGAACTTGGTCTGGAGATTCTCCTTTCATCCCTCACCACAAGCTGAAGAGACGTATAAAAAAGTTTTGTGCCAAAGTTGCAATAGTTGTTTTTAATTCAACCAAAACCAATGTGAAAGGCCTAATTACAGAAGAGTGAGCAACCCAGCCCTTTTTTCAAATGACTGTACAGTAAGTTTGATGTTTTGTGTCCTTCATCCTGTTTTGTTTCTTTTTCTTTTCTTCATCTTGTGTGTTATAAAGAATGCCATTGACTCACTTGTGGTTTACATTTAGTCAAAGAAGTGTGTCTCCTCCTGCACCCTCATGTTTCCACCCTTTTCCTGGCTTTGATCATCATGGAGACTAAACTGTCTGTCCCATGGACTTATGCAGCATGTGTCCGCTGAGTACCAATGTTGCATACACATTGCTCCGAGTACACAGGTTAAAGAGTAGGTGAAAATAACTTTTAACAAATCTGAAAATTATTGAATAAATATATGATATGATATGATATGATTTTCCATTTATTCTGAAATAAGTTTCGATCACTACTCACACCTCTCAGGAATCAAATCAGTCAGCAATGACACCATTCTTCCATTCAGCCATCTCCCCCCACTACCTCCAGCATCCATGGTTGCTGAGCAGGATAACATGACCCAAATCAAAACAAAATGGTCCACATTCCTAGCAAGTTCCCAATATTCCTGATGCATTTTTTTGGTTCTGTCACCCAGCTGCTAACATCATTAGAGACCATTCATCCATCCATCTTCCAAACCTCTTTGTCCTAGTAGGGTCACAGGATGTTAATAAGGTAGTTGTTGTAGCATGGTCATGCAGAATAAAGCATTAATATGTTCTTTATAAGTACTATTAAACAGCCAATATGCAAGCTAATAAGGAAGTAGTTAAAAGTGAGAATTGTTCCCCATATTAAAGTGTTACCAGGCTAAGGCTTCAGTGCTTGTCAATCATGCTTTCAAATTGGTCATTAGTACAGGGGTGTCCAATCCTGCTCCTGGAGGGCCACTGTGCTGCAGAGTTTAGTTCTAGCCCCAGTTAAGCACACCTGAACCAATCAGGGTCTCTAGATGCTTCCAGGAAGGTGTGTCGGGGCAGGAGGTTGACCCACCAGGTGCAGGTTTGGACACCCCTGTATCGTAAGACTTCTCGGTCTTGTAACCAAAGCATGCTAGTCTTATTCCTCATGACCCTCAACTCCATTTAATTTTCAGCTTCTGTTTCTACATCTATGTTATCACTTAGGATCTCTGCATAACTCTTGAACATATTCAATTGGATGTATACTCATCACCTGAAGCTCAAGCACCTCTTCCGCCCCCAAGAGACTTGCTCATAAAATCTCTATCACAGCAGATGGATGTATAGTTGATGTCTTGAGGTGTGTTACAACAAAGGTGTTACTCTAGATGACCTAAGGCTCTCCTTTATGAATCATATTACAAGAACTGTCGGGGCATACCATAAGGATGCCCAATGTAATTATTCAGATTCTCCTCCAGGCCCTGATCATCTTGAGGCTAAAATACTACATCTTCCTCCTGGATGAACTATCTGCATTGTCCATCCACAATCTTTTTACTTGACCTGTCATTCTACCTGCCAGAATACATAGTTTCGGTCTCATACAAAGTTGTCATTGTCTGAAAACCCTACATTTAATTTAGTCCATCATCATCCATTACAGCCCAGCTCAGTTCAGACTGTGTAAATGTCTACTTCTTTAAGACACACCTATGCTATACATCACACTGTGACTTACATACACAAATAAACTTATACTCGGATATTCTATAGCAAATCATTGTCTTGTAGACGCATCTAGATATGCCTTCCAACTTACTCCAAACTGCCCTTTACACTAGTTTTTTCCAAGCGATGTTTATGTGAGAATGTGGTGAAATGTTGAATGACTCCTATTACCACTAACAGCATTTGATTAGAAAAAGTACTGATCTAGTAAATCAAATCCAATTTTGGACTTCCAGGATGCATAGATAAGACTTGCAGGCATGCTGAGACTTTGGCAGACTGTGGAGCCTAGACCTCATTGTGGAGTATTCTAATAAACCCCAACCACTACAAGATTGAGCAAGGGACAAAGACATCAAAGTAGAATTACACAGGCTGTTTGATCTCTTTCCGTTTTCCCCCTCTCTTTAACATCATGCTGTACTGTTTACACTCTGTTCCTCATTATGCTCTTCATCCATCAGACTCATTCTGACTCCATCAGTGAAAAGAACATGACTTTTAAGATGATGTCGGAAAACTTCAGTTCCAGTTTCTAAGCGTGGAGAATTTTTGTGTTTATGCTAACAAGTGCAAGTCTCATGTGACTGATGGATTTAGATAATAATAATTTGCTTATTTAATGCTTGTTCTTTCACTAAAATGTAATGTTTGTGCTTTCGCAAATGTGAATGATGTAGACAAATAAAATGCTTTTACTTAGATGCCCACTCTTCAGAACCATAAAAGGGCAGCTATTAAAGCATTGGATAGCCACATATTACAAATAAAAATGCAGTTTTGGACAGTGTTCAAAGTTTTTTACTAAGATCATCACATTCAGGTAATAAATAGAGCTCGGGTTTTGGTGGGGCTGCATTTATCAAATGTGGGATTCTGGCAGCTTTGGGATCGTTCACACAAACAACTTCTGCAGATCCTGCCAGTCTGGGTGCTAGTGAGGGAAGTCGTTATGGTGATGTAGTTCAAGCATTTTCACAGACCAAAAAACAAAATTTGATCTCCATTTTTAATGTAGGAAGAAGCCAAAATAGCTTTACCTTAAGGCTCTGATATACTTCAAGTGAAAACAAAGAATGAACTGACAAAAATCAGGCCAAATGAAGTTTGTTTGGAATTTGTTTCAGGAATTTGAAGCAGCTTGCTGAAGTGAACTTTCCGAAAAATTGGAAATCTTAACGTTGAAATCTTCTCCTGTTTATTTCTTCTGTTCAGTCAGTCAAGGTCAGCCATGAGTAAAAACGAACACACCGGAGAGCTGCTTTACAGCAGAAAATGAAGTTGTAATTCTAATTGAAAGCGGCACTGACACTTTATTTTCAGTTCAATACTGTAAAGCCGATTGCTTTAAAGAGATGTATAAAGTGCTATAAATAAATGTGACATGGAGTGCCAAATTGCAGAGCTGGTACAATCACTATGATCAGATGCTTTCTTAACTGCTTTTTTCTTACTGCTTCCTTTGAAACAAAATATTTTTATATTCATTTAAACGCCTCTCTCAGCAGTGTGGATGGCATCAGGATGTTCCCTATATGTATGTAAAACTTCTTTTTACCCTAAGCAAAGAACGAAAAAAAAACTTCGTTGTGAGTATATTGGGGCCTTCCCTGGAGTAAGGGTCTTTTGTCCCATCTGGCAGTCATAAGTGTTTCAAAGTGTGTGAGCGTTTGTGTACAATGTGTTTGTATAAATGTTTGTCCAATTTCTTACCAAGGTATTGTATAGTGTGTGTGTGTGTATGTGAAAACTCAGTGAGACAGAGACACTTGTGCCCGTGGCGTCAGGGAGAGCTCGTGACTGTGCCTGTTTAACTCTGCTAACAGAACAACCATCCTCAAATGCAATCACGCAACCCACAGATGGCCCACAGAACACAGACAACCACACAGAAACTAACAAGAAACCATAATAATCCACAACCCCACAGCATAGACACATAAACCATGGAGAATACAAACTTCTCTCAAAACAGAACAATAGTGTTGTTTTCACAGCACCTCCCACCTGTTTCCAAGGAGTGGAAAAAGTCCTTAACATCCATGCTATGAAATGGATCTGAATCATCACCTGTGATGGAAGGAGTATTTAGTTTGCCACTGAACCTGAACTTGTCCAGCTATTTCATTACTAATTCTATTGCTATTCAATGGAATTCAGTGGTTGTTGAAATTTGAATTCAATGTTGAAAAATACTGAGACTAAATTTACTGTCGGACATTGAGACATTTAAATAAGTATTGGATTATGGCCTTGATATTGATGTGGACCACCAACTATCTTATTTTATCTTATTTTAAATGCCCCTCTAAACATCAAATGTGAATATTCTATGCAAATTTTGAGTTGAAAATGCATTCTTTCAGAACTGTTCACACTGGTGTATATTCGTTTACCTGCCAACAAACCAAAGTCAGAGATAGAGTAGATATAGAGTAAAAAAAATAAATAAATAAATAAAAAAAAATTATATATATGTATGTATGTATATATATATATATATATATATATATATATATATATATATATATATATATGGTTTGGCTTACACTCAGTAAAACAGAAAAAGTATGGTTAAATATATGGTTAAAACACTTTTTTTCCTTTATCCTGTGCATCACATGACAAACCATCTGAAAGTCTGATCATTTGTACTTGCGTGTACTTTGTCTGTCAACAAATTTTTCATTTTGGAAAAGGGCCTTAAGATTTGAATAATGCTGCTCAGCAAACTACATAAATAGCCATCATTACAACTAAAGCTAGAAGCCCACTATCCATTTTTTCCACTCATTTTTAGGCATTAGATTTATTTACTTAATCTTTGACAAGAAGGCAATTGGTACACACACATCCATGTCTGTCAAAGGGTGAACACCTCATTAAGTAAATTCCCCACTAAGTTTAATGACTCAACCAGTTATCTTTGTCACCTCTAGGGACCATGAATAGTGTTTTCTCATGGCCTTGGCAGTGACCAGCAGTTCACACTAAAAGACTTGAGGAAGTGATAAACCTTATTGTCCATAGAAGTAGATAGGTGTGACCTCTGTAACATTATTGCATTGTTGATGATTTGGTGACTAGGCTTAAGCTGCAATACCTTAAATATAGGTGTAAACAGGAATTTGTCTACTCAACCCCTTTTTTTTTATTGGTAGACATGGATGAATGTCGCAACATTGCATGTGTAGTATAAATGCATCCCAGGCAGTATAGAAAGACCATGTAACATGTTTGGTATGACATTACCATGCAGTGTAAGTGACAGCCCTTAAAAAAAAAAAAAAAAAAAAGTTTACACTTCCTTTAAACTAAAAATATGAAAATAATTGTACAAACCTGATTCCAAAAAAGTTGGGACACTGTACAAATTGTGAATAAAAAAAGGAATGGAATGATGTGGAAGTTTCGAATTTCAATATTTTATTCAGAATACAACATAGATTACATATCAAATGTTTAAACTGAGAAAATGTATCATTTTAAGGGAAAAATAAGTTGATTTTAAATTTCATGGCATCAACACATCAACACACCTTTCAGCATTGATGGTGCCTTTCCAGATGTGTAAGCTGCCCATGCCACACGCACTCATGCAACCCCATACCATCAGAGATGCAGGCTTCTGAACTGAGCGCTGATAACAACTTGGGTTGTCCTTGTCCTCTTTAGTCCGGATGACATGGCGTCCCAGTTTTCCAAAAAGAACTTCAAATTTTGATTCGTCTGACCACAGAACAGTTTTCCACTTTGCCACAGTCCATTTTAAATGAGCCTTGGCCCAGAGAAAACGCCTGCGCTTCTGGATCATGTTTAGATATGGCTTCTTTTTTGACCTATAGAGTTTTAGCCGGCAACGACAAATGGCACGGTGGATTGTGTTCACCGACAATGTTTCTGAGCCCATGTTGTGATTTCCATTACAGTAGCATTCCTGTATGTGATGCAGTGCCGTCTAAGGGCCCGAAGATCAGGGCCTTGACCCTTACGCACAGAGATTGTTCCAGATTCTCTGAATCTTTGGATGATATTATGCACTGCAGATGATGACAACTTCAAACTCTTTGCAATTTTTCTCTGAGAAACTCCTTTCTGATATTGCTCCACTATTATTCGCCGCAGCATTGGGGGAATTGGTGATCCTCTGCCCATCTTGACTTCTGAGAGACACTGCCACTCTGAGAGGCTCTTTTTATACCCAATCATGTTGCCAATTGACCTAATAAGTTGCAAATTGGTCCTCCAGCTGTTCCTTATATGTACATTTAACTTTTCCGGCCTCTTATTGCTACCTGTCCCAACTTTTTTGAAATGTGTAGCTCTCATGAAATCCAAAATGAGCCAATATTTGGCATGACATTTCAAAATGTCTCACTTTCAACATTTGATATGTTATCTATATTCTATTGTGAATAAAATATAAGTTTATGAGATTTGTAAATTATTGCATTCCTTTTTTATTCACAATTTGTACAGTGTCCCAACTTTTTTGGAATCGGGTTTGTAAACCATAAGCATGATTTTAAGGTCACAACCCTTAAACACATACCTCGGGTCTTTAGTGACCTGGGATGTCATTCAATACCCTCCCCCTCATTCATTTTTTTAAAAAGTCAAACATCAACCTTCTTAGTATTCCTCAGTCTATTCATTATAAACAATATAACAAGAAATTATAAAAGAATGCCTGTTTTATAGTTATTTTTTTGTAAAAACTGTATAGGGTCGCTAGTGACCCAAAGTATGTAATAGTTTAAGTGTTTTTTTTTTGTTGTTGTTGTTTGTTTTTGTTTTGTTTTTCTGTGCAACAATGATTTAATCTCGGATGACTCTATGGTGGTGCAATTCACCTTTGTTCCTCAAGGTGGCAATGTATGATACACAATGATGATGTGATGTTTTACTCATAATTACCGCAGGCAGAAAACAAAAGAATACACAAGTATCATCAGCATAACTTGAAACGACTCAGCGATTTACAGCAAAGTGAACCCTTCCGACTTTCAAAAGGTAACAAAATATGGTTTATTTTATTCTTTTGTAATTGTTATTAAAATATCAGGAGAGTTTCATACTGTGGCCATCTGTGTTAGATCCAGGTCGCTAAAGATCCGAATATGCAATAATGATTGGCGAAACATTCATGCATTTAAGGGTTAAAGAAAACTAACTTGCTTACAAATATTCTTGCACTATAAAAACTATAAAACTAGTAGTTTACTGAGAGTATACTTCAAAGTGTACTTTCATAAAAAAAAGTGGTCTAGAAGTATGTAGTTATTAAACTAACAGTATACCTATAAGTTCCCTATATGCGATATCCCAACAAAAACTTGCTGTGTACTCAGTTTACTGCTGTTACACTTAAAGAAAAGTTTGCTTCTATGAACTAAAAAGTAGTCCCATAAAGTATTGAAATAGTACACTTACAAGTATACTACTAGTATATTGATACTACTAGTACATTGAGTTTAGTATACTCATGTTGGAAAATATATCTGAACTTTACTTAAGTTTACTTTTATGCTTTTTTGAGTATTACCTTTCATGCAATGTGTCATGTAGCTGTCTGTAAACATGTAAATGATCTGCTGTCAATGTAAATGATCTGAAAAGTTGTGAAGCCAAAAGAGCACGATAAATAAAGTTATTGTCTCTCAAAATAAAGAATCGACTCAACAGCTTAAACTAATTGTTAGGAATTCGAATCCCACTTCCGTGACGGCCACACGTCACTGCATGGGTAACACATTTGCCTAATGCCTGCCTATGGTCTTCACTGTCTGCCCGCGAACAGCGTCTGTATTGGCCCGTCCTCAAACGCTGTTGCTGGTTCTTGTTGTATACAAGTCGAGAAGACGCTGTTTTCTGCTCTGCAAAAGCAAATTCTCTTTGTAAACACTTCCAAAGGATGAGGATGTGAAGAGTCAGTAGTTAAAATTACCACAGTGATACAACAGCAGAATAACATTTTCACGATTGCTTCTCAAATCTCCATGAGGTCTAAATGGGATTTACTACATGCTAATCTATTAAAGATGGGACAATACCCACTTTATTTGGACCAACTTGCTCTTCAGAATCACAGCCTGTAAGTACAATTAATTATTGATGTATATATTTTCTACTGGGTGTTCGAAATGTGTAGTTTTGTGTTTTATATTGTGTAGATATCTAACTTTATTACTGTCTTGCTGAAATACTTCTGAAAATCATCTGTGGCTCACTATTACCTAAAATTGCGTCCATTAATGCAGATTGTCTGTCGTTCTTAGTAATGATAAAGGATGGAGCAAGATTTGTTTTACAAACTTTAATGTTACATCAGTCATTCGCGTTAGCACTATTATCGATACAGTTAAATGATACAGTTCCCACATGTGCACTGCAATAAATTATACACATATAATAAAATATACACATCATTTTGTTGATGGACATACACTTGTTAATGCTGATGTAGAGGAATTACAGTTGCAACATCTCATGATAAACGTCAAACTGAGTAGTGTATCACTAAGAAACGTCCTGCTCAAGTCGTCCTTGTGATGGAGGTTCGGGTTGCATAACTAGTTCTTTCAATATTTCATCATCGGACTCGTGGTCGGATTGATATGGTAAAATCGATGTCTGTAGAGTGTGTACAATCGCTGAGCTCTGGGGACCTCCAGAGCGGAACTGAAGTTCTGTTATGGTAATGGGAGTTTCGCTTCCAACAGGCGCTGTGAGCGGCAGACCAATCACAACAGAATGTGCCACCTGGCCAATCAGAGCAGAGCAGGGTCGTGGAAAGGAGGGGTTAAGAGAGACTGAAGCATCGCAAGAGTCGTTTGAGAATCATTGAAAAATGTGGTGATGTGCAATGTATATTATGAGAAAATGAAAGCGTTTTTTGACCTTTGATGCATGAAAACATGTTATAGGAGACCTTCAAAACAAAATTAAGAACCTTTAAAATAGCATAATAGAGGCACTTTAATAAAATAAACTATAAAGTATACTTATTCCCTGCCCTCAACGAAAACCATTTACAAATAGTCAAAGAGGATGATCACTTCACTCACCCAAGATGGATGTTAATATCAGGTGAAACAGGATTTAGATGTAGGAACACGTCCACCTTCTTTGGGTTCCATAAATTCAGGGCTGATTTCTGTGAGGAACATATAAGCATGGCATCATCATTACTGCCCTTTGTAGCATTTTTCCCTGCACTATAAAAATGTATAATCCTAAATATGAGCAATAATAGTGATGTTTGCATTAGAAAGCAGCTGCATTTAACCATGCTTTATAAAGAGGGCACATGTCAGTTCTTAACTGAGGAGTAAAAGGCAATAACAGTAATCTCTCTCAAAGCTTTTATCACATTATACTGTTTGCCCAACATTGTAACAGTCATTACGTTTTCATTATTTCAAAGTCTTTTTTCATTTATATCTGCATTCCTATCAGTCTGCCTGCAGACCTTTAAAATATGAGAGGCTGCCTGTGGCATCAGAGACGCATATGATCTTCCCAAGTTGTTTCCTTTGCTTTGATGAAACCAACACTGCTTGAAAATCAATGGAGTGGCTCTGAGAGTGAGAGGTCAGAGTAAGTGCTCTTGTGTTGTTGCAGTCACAGTGGTGTGATGGGAGCATGTAATGTGGCCCCTCACTTCAAAGGCCCAAAGAAAATACATAAATACAGAGCCATTAGGCAGATTGTTTTCTTAACTTAACATTTCAAACACATTGTCCACGATCATGTGTTGAATCTCCCCTCCACATTGCCTATGTTAATATTGTTTTTTTTAAACTGTTGGGGCAGTCCATGGCACTCCATGCTGTTGGTGGATTTGTAACATCCTCGAGAAAGGGGCATAAGAAAAAAGGTTGAGCTGAAAAACACTACAGAAAGAACAACAGCCTCCCTTGGTAGTATGGCTTTAATTGTCCACCCAACAGTAAAGGCCTGAATATAGTTCATTTTCTGTGTTCAGCATTCCTTTCAAAGCTTACCCCATTGACTGCGAGAGTGAATGGACATGTTTGGCGCATGCACACTACCTAGTGGACCATTGTTTTTGAGCAGTTTTTGATCACTAGTACATGTTCTGTTGTCCACATAAAAAGTCTTAAGTGGACAGAAAAACCAGGCTGCCCCTGGACAGTGTGTGCAGACATCAGTGGACTGTGCTTAAAACAAAAATAATTAATATATCTGAAGGATTAAATACATGCCACCCAGTCTTTTATGTCAAGTGCATAACAATGAGGCCAATTATGGTGTGATTAACGTGAACAAGCTGAATGAAGCCAAGCACAATAACATTATCTAGGTCCGCTAGTACGACTCATGAAAAATCAGACTTTTTTAACATGACATTTTAAAACCAGTAGTCCAGTACCAGTAACTGAAATTTAACTTTTAAAGTGAATGTAAACATACTCATTGAGACTGTAACAAGGTTTGTAATAAGGAAGGAAGGAGGCGGGCACCGGCAAACAGTAATCGTAGCATTAATGACTAAATAAACAAACAACAAAATTAAAGTAAAGCCGCAGCCCCTCATGGACGACTGCCACATAAACTAAAACAAAACAACAGCATAAAATCCTGGCCTGGTCCTCTATCTTCTTGCACTGTCATCCCTCCTCTTTTTATCCTTCCGGAGCTCCTCTGGGGGACTCGAGACCGGTGCGGCATTCGAACCACTGGCCTTGCTCTGCTCCCATGGCTCTCGGCCCCGCCCTGCTTGCCACATACCCCCATCACCCTTCACAGGTGGCCGCAACACCTGGGGGTAAGGACAGATGAGGTGAGAGAAAAGGAGACGGAAGAATGATTTGGGTCCTGTTCCCAAAATGCAATGCCATCCGGTCCTACACCAGCTGGGAGATCTCCTCAGCGATGCCTGGTGGTGGCACTGGATACCTCTCAGTGGATGGCCCTCTGATTCCTCCTGGCAACGGCTCCTCCGGCTTGGGGCACCCGTCAGCAAGTCCCCCGTCCCCTGCTCCTCCCCATCATGGTGGATGGCAGCAGTCTCCGGCCTCAGGCAAATGTGGGTGACTCCTCCATCCCCTCTCGGATGGCAGCCTCCCCTCCACAACCAAGGTGGACGGCAGTGAGTTTGTCCGCCCCTGGCAAGTCACTCCAGCCCACCACCTTGAGCGTCCATGGCGGTAGACTTTGTCAGCGTGTCAGCGCAGGAACCAGCGAACAGTAAATGCAAACACAAGACTGTGCTCTAATCCCTTCCCCCAGGGGAGTCACGGTGGCCGCAACACCTGGGGGTAAGGATAGACGAGGCAAGAGAGAAGGAGACGGAAGGATGAAGAGAGACAGAGAGAGGAAAAAGGAAAAAAAATCTGGGTCCTGTTCCCAAAATGCACTGCCATCCAGTCCTCCACCAGCTGGGCGATCTCCTCCGTGATGCCTGGCGGTGGCACTGGATATCTCTCGGTGGACGGCCCTCTGACTCCTCCACCCCCCGGTGGATGGCGACGGCTCCTTTGGCTTTGGGTACCCAGCAGTGAGTCCCCCGTTCCCTGTTCTTCCCTTATGGTGGACAGTAGCAGGCTCTGACCCTAAGGCAAATGGCAGTGACTCCTCCGTCCCCTTTCAGATGGCAGCTGCCCCTCCACAACGCACCTGAGTTTGTCCGTCCCCCTGGCACAGTAATTGCAACTTTAATGACCAAATAAACAAACAACAAACCTAAAATAAAGCTGACTGACACATAAACTAAAACAAAACTACAACATAAAGTCCAGGCCTGGTCCTCTCTCATCTTGCACTGTCATCACTCCTCCTTTTATCCTTCCAGAGCTCCTCTGTAGGACTCAAGACCGGTGTGGTGCGCAGGTGACACTGGCCTCACTCTGTTCCCATGGCTCTCGCCCCCGCCATGCTAGCCACAGAGACAAAGTAGAATTTGATACTGTAGCTTGTTAAGGCCAATTCACACTGCACAGACAGATGCAGACCAACTGCTACAGTCACCAGATTACAGACTCAGCATGTTCAATCGGCAAAAATAAGCTCTGACAGACGGCAACAGACCCCGATGGGTAACGCACTGATCCAGCAAAACCTGACAAAGTGCCTGTTGCCGTCTGTCGGTGCAGTGTGAATTGGCATTAAAGCTACCAACTATTCAAAATAGTTTAAGCTATGCTACAAGCTACTATTAAAACATAACTAACTACAAGCTGCTTCATTGTCAGATTCTCATTGCTTCATATTAGAGAGAGTGGACATTTTAAGAGAAAAAACAATAGAGCCACTGTCATTTTACTGAAAAAAATGCAGTCAAGATAGCTTAAAGCACTTCTTTAGTAAGTTATTCCCCAACACTGCGTGGAGAATGGTGGTTGGGCCTCAAACATGCACACATTCGTGGGAGAGAACGCCACAAGTCTGGAGTACACCCAGCAAGTTGTAAATGTGGATTTTCTAGACAACATTATTAGTGTCACAGAGGAGTTTGTAAACTGTACAGCTGACACTGTGAACTCTAGATACAAGGGTGATCTTCCATGTAGACAGATTACCACTTCATTACCAACAAGAACTTCAAATGGCGAAAGGCTCGTCAGCATGCATTCCAGTCGGAAAACGAACCACATCAAACAGTAACCGAGGCTGTCTTTTCAACTTATTATAACTCCAAATGTTTACTGGAAGGAAATCGCCTCCTTTTCCACCAATACTACAGTATATTGGTAGTAAACATGTTTACAAGTCCAAGACAGAAACAAAATCATAACATTCTCTGAAGCTATTTTTAGACATGAGAGTTGTAAACGCTTTTTTAAAAGACACATGAATCAGAGAACAATTTTAAGAAGAAAGAAGAACTTCCTCATTTTTGAGTGGTTGATGCATTAGAAAAGCCTTACAAACCTGCTAGACAAATGCTGGTGACCACAGTTTGGAGGTTAACCAGAAAAACATGTAAACATATAATGAACCACCAGCACTGGGAGTCTATAACAGGCTTAATTTCTGAGGAAGTGTTGCTGCTCTTATTCTCTAAGGAGATTTTTGAAGGGCAGATCAATTTTGAAGTACTACAGTATTTTCAAGTGCATACAACACAAATGCCAAATATCAAACAAATATCAAATCTACAAATCCTGTTTTTATATATATATATATATATATATATATATATATATAAAACTAGTGATTTTATTTGTAACACCTTGCAATAAGGTTTGATTTCTTAACATTAGTTAAGTTAACAATGTAACTAACAATGTAAAATACTTCTACAGCATTTATTAATCTTGGTTAATATTAATCTCAACATTTACTAATACAATTTAGTATTTTTATCAACATTTTTATTAACTAACATTAATAAATGCTGCAAAATGTATTGCTCATTGTTAGTTAATGTTAGCTAATGCATTAACTAATGTTAACAAATGAGACCTTATTGTAAAGTGTTACTATTTTATTTTATATTTAGAATGAAAATGTTTTATAAGGTTGCTCCTGCTTTCAGCAGAAATGCAGAAAAGAGCAAGCGGCCACAGGCGGCCTCTGACGCCACACTTATTTGCTCTCGTTCAGACAGAGAGGGGTGGTTATTACACACTAAATAACAATAATTAAATGTGACCTATATTAATGGGTTTGTCTGGTGTGTTTTTTTTTTTTTTTTTAATTAAAAGCTGCTAATAGATTGATCACTAATCAGGCCTATTACATGTTCAAAATGACAGCAAAATGAAACTGCCATGGAACTTTGTGTAGTTTAATCCAATACAAGATGTGTGAAGCAGAATGAATGATGAACAAGGAGACTTTTAATGGACCTGACGAAACTCCAAACACACTACACATTCAACATCGACGTTGACTCTGAGGGCTTAAAGGTGCAGTAAGTGGTATTTGAACTATGCTGTTGGACATTGATATTTGAAATCAACCCAAACAAACCCACCCCTCTCTTCATTGCTCCGCCTCCAAAACTCACACTCCAATTCTAACCACCCTGCTCTGAGTCGGTCTCGAACCACTGCCTGATCGCTGCTGGAATGTGAGGTGAATGCACTACCAATGATGCTAAGCACCTCATTCTCTAACAGCCATCAGTGCGCAATGGTTTAACTGCAGAACTCTCACTATCTGGCCGCTATTACACACGCAATGTGAGTGGATGTCTGTTTATCACAGCTGACGCACAACAAAATGCTTCATGAAAAATAAAGAGCAGTTGATGAACGAACGACAAGGAAGCACAAAAAAATAACATACAGTACACAAGAGTAAATACAAAGTGTTAGTTTTTAAGTCGCAAACAGCACAGCAGCTCCAGACAATCAAAACCCAGTGTACTCACATGAGAAGCGGGATCAAAGCAGTTTTCAGGCCTTCCCTCTTAGCTCTCTCCAGCGCTGGAAAGCTTTCCTAATAAAAACCTTGTCCTAAAGCACTTGCCCAGTCATAAACCTTCATTCCAGTGATATTCTTTTGAGCTCTTTTGTATTGTGTCCCATTTCTCATTCTGCAGTTTTTTTTTTTCTTATTTTCAAATCTCCCTCTTGCTCGTTCTCTCTCCTCGATCGTCATACGCCCCCTGATGCTGATTGGTTAGACGTTTGTTGTTGGACTCGGCCGGACTAACTTCCAAACAGTGGATTTGAAACATCACTGAGTGCCCCTTTAAATACACAATGAATGATAATCAACAGAACAAGGAACAGGTGCAAAACCCAATCAGAAACCATGTTAAAGGGATAGTTCACCGAAAAATAAAAGTTTTGTCATCATTTACCCCCCCTCAAGTTGTTCCAAACCTGTATAACATTTTTTGTTCTGTTGTACACAAAGGAAGATATTTGGAAGAATGTTTGTAACCAAGTAGATCTCGCCCCCCATACAGAAACAGAACAAAAAAAAAAAGGTTTGACTATTTCAGGGCACACTAGTCAAACTACTTGAGGGGGAGTAAATGATGACAGAATTTTCATTTTTCAGTGAACTAACTATCCCTTTAACAAACAAGGAACATAAAACTAAAAAGAACATGACCATGACAGAAACATGATGTTAACTGGCTAACTCTTTTCTTAATAAATTGATTTTGTCCTTATAAATCTATTTCTTAAAAAAAAAAAAAAAAAAAAAAAAAAATTCAATAAAGATTTTGGTACAGAACATTGTGAAATTTAGTCTTACTAGTACCTGGTGTCAGGTGTCTGAGTGTTTTTAGTGTATTGTTTTGCCGTTTCTATGGCATTTTTGAAGCTTGCTTACCTCCCAATATACCAAGCGAAATTGCACGTCCGATTGCTCAGAAAGTAATGGCATACCTCAAAAAGCCACATAATATTAGGTATTATTCATGTCTGTGGATTGAAGGAGTAGCATGGCAAGGGTTTGGTGTTTGTTCAAAACTTTAACACTTAACCCTTTCACACATAAGCAGGGCTCGACAATAAGGACTGCCCGATGGCCCAGGGCCAGTGTGAACGACTCTCGGGACAAATGATGGAACTGTCACTTGCCTGATCGGGCCAGTGCTGTAGGGTGTGCGATATATATATATCGACTATGATAGCGTAATTGTTGATTTAACAATCTGACATTATGGAGTATGTCCCTCACTTCACAAAAACACCCACTAAGTGCACGCATACACTACGTGATGTAGTCTAGTAGGTTAGATCAGTGTGCATGCATATTTAGAGTGCACAATTTCACTGCGTGATTTATTCTACTAAAATGCCTTTAGAATGTTCCCAGAATTCAAGATAAGGGGCAAACATGCCCCTGTATGTCTTTTATATTTATATTATTTAATATAGTTAACCAAAATTACACGAAGAGCACCAATTTTATCCAAATATAAGCATAATTACAAATGGGATATCAATGTTATACAACGTACAGTTAAATAAACAAGCAGTTTACATTAAGTGACTTACATTTTAGACACCAAATCGCTCTATTTCGCCAATGAAAATAGTTCCAAACAAAGCCCACTGAGCAACACTTCCTGAATGAATCAGCCGTTTGAATGAATCGGTTGAATCTCAATGACTCGCTCATTAACAGGGATTTACTGCCACCTCCTTGCGGGTTAAATTTCACATTTAAAGTATGTTTTCATTTTATAAATAATTTAAAATAACAGTATTTAACATTTTATATTTTCAACACTTCAAATGTATTGTTTTGTTAGTACTTATGTGTATTTAAATGTCTGAAACCTAAAATAAACATTGTGCGGTTGAAAACACTGCATATTTGTGATATATGAAAAGCGCTGCGCGCATCCGTCTCTGGTTTAGCGCCAACCAAAGCGTGCAAGCACATTTGAATTTGGCAGTCGATCACGTGATGCACTGAGCATTCTAATCACACCGGTGTGGTCGTACGCTCCAGGGACCAGCCAAGACTGATCACACCGGTGTGATCGTACGCGTCAAAGGGTTAATATGACCAAGAGTAATAGAGATGCTCGGCTTAACAAGCACTACTAATGGTGGACAAACCTCAGAGAAAAGTCATCAAGTGAATCGACCATGACCAAAAGCGAGTTGTTTTGTTGGCTTAGTGAGATACCAGATTCAAGTATGAAATGCTAACAATCATAATAATTAAGGGAGAAACTGCTAATTTACTAATGTGCACTCATTAGGATAACAAACAAGTCAGCTTAAGTTAAGCCATAGTGTTTTGTCTCCTCAGATCCAATCAGAATGGGGTTACATGCCAACAATAATGCGATGACACCTCTCTAGAGAAGAAACAGACCCTCGCTCGCTTCAAAGAGTCCAGGAGTGCTTTCAAACATCAACTGGTAATAAAACACAACAAAGATTCATCACTTTTCCATGACATCAAAGGGATCTCCAGCATAAAGGATACCCGACTTCAAGATTTGGGAGTTGTTCTTCATTTTGTTCTTCAGAAATCCAGTTTGCTAAGCAGCTTTAGCTGTGGCCTTGTTTACACTAAAGAAGATATTGTTGTGAAATTATACACTGAGCTGCACAAGGATACAAAACATGCAAAGGAATTACAGAGATCTTCTTGAAGCTGCACAAACACGTTAGTAAGATTGAAGAATTCCAGAAAGACTCTGAAATTGATGAAGTCAGTCTGACTGAAGCATTATTTTAGGATGATGCACAGAGTTTGAATCATATCACACAATAGCAAAATGGAGGGTAACGAAAGGATGGGAGATTAGAGACATGAATTAGGTGAGAAAATCTTCCCCTGCCCTCTGCAGTGTATTGACGAACAGATCCCTGTGCTGTGAGAACTCCCCCTTGAGGTCGCTCTGGGTAAATACAGTATGCAAACAAACCTTTCTGACAAGACATCTTTTTGCATTTATGATTAAGAAGTGTGTTCTAGGTTCTCTATGTAACAAATTGTCTTGTCATATGCAGTAAAAATTAGAGCTTGCTGCATAAGTGAGACATTTCCTGAGTGTAACATGTTATTCCTTTTCAGGTAGGGTACAACTGTCAAATTATATCTTGATAGTTATATATAAGTGGCTCGACCTAGAGGGTCATATACATACCAAGAAATGATTTTAATGTTCAAATAGGTAAGGCATTTGTCTTTCAAATGTGTTATGTCTTTCAAGGTTCGCACATGTGTCCGCAAGATTACTCAAATCCATGGCAAACACCAAATTCTGAATTTACCTTGAGAAATTCAGCGCTATTATGTACATCTGGCTCTGCCTCTTTGGTTCCCACTCGCTGTCGAGAGAAACTGAAGGAATGACAAAAGCATTTTTCAAATTACAACCCTGGCCATTTACTATTTCAGGGCACACTAGTCAAACTCTTGTCAACAAGTCTACATTTTTTTCTACTTTCTCCCTGCATTAAAAAGCATGCTACAGTCGTCTGAAAGTACAGAGGAAAGGAATGACCATAATTGCAGTTTGGGACAGCAGGGGAGTGCCAGCCTGGGACCTTTAATCTGCACATCTTCATTTGTCTCTCCCTGGACAGTGTGGTATATTTGTTCTCATTTAACACGACATGACAACGGTAATTTTCATAATGACCAAAAATACCAGTGGCGTGCTGTCTGTTCTCTCACTGTGCACTCTCAATATCCACATACAGTAGCCCGGGATGTATTAATCATTGTAATGCCTTTATAACAAAGAGGAAATAAGAAAGAGGAAATTTCCAGCTGTCTGCTGATCTGCCTGTGTGACTGATACATGGTTCAAAAGCCTGTGAGGTCACAGATACCTCACAATAAAGGCATTTAAGGTAAAGAATGTTGCTGATTGCACTTGCTTCCTGGCTGAATATGACAGATAGTACCGCAGCGGTCTTGTCTGGACTGTGTAGACTGATTTATCTGTAATGTTTCTAATTGAGTGAAACAAAGTAGTAATCCTAGTTGATATGGTTTTTCTGTCTCCGTTGTCTCAGTCGCGATTTCTCACTCTCAGGCGAGCTGGAACTCCTGTTATTGTACTTGGATAGGCATGCGGCTCTAAAAACAATGTGCATCGCGACAGGATAGAAATAGACCAGTGTGCAATAATAATAATAATAGTAGTAGTACAGTCATCAAAATTATGAAGTAATAGAACTGGAAAGATGGGCTCTGGGCACTCTGGTGTATCCTGGGATGTTTTTAAACAATATTGATGGAGTTTTCTGTGATATAGCATAAATTCTTAGTTTAAGTACATAGGCAACCTTACATGTCATTGAATTACAAAATGCGTCAGAGCGCAATTCATAACTCAAAATTTGTTCCTTTTTGAAAAAGATGTGTGCTTTACTGTATTGAACCTCCACAAGTAGTGTAATTGAAATCTCGGTCCCATTTTATATTAGGTAGCCTTAAAGGGTTAGTTCACCCAAAAATGAAAATTCTGTCATTAATTACTCACCCTCATGTCATTCTACACCCGTAAGACCTTCGTTCATCTTCAGAACACAAATTAAGATATTTTTGATAAAATCTGATGGCTCAGTGAGGCCTGCACTGCCAGCAAGATCATTTCCTTTTTCAATGCCCAGAAAGGTACACAATAACAGTTCATGTGACTACAGTGGTTCTACCTTAATATTATAAAGCGACAAGAATACTTTTTGTGCACCAAAATAAAAAAAAAATTAAAATAACGACTTCTCAACAATATCTAGTGACAGTCGATTTCAAAACACTGCTTCAAAGCTTTACAGATCTTTTGTTTCAAATCAGTGGTTTCCGTACCACTGATTCGAAACAAAAGATTTATAAAGCTTCAAAGCAATGTTTTGAAATCGGCCGTCACTAGATATTGTTGAAAAATCATTATTTTTTATTTATTTTTTTAAAGGTCACATGTTATGCCTATTTTTACAAGAAAGTAATTTAAGTCTCAGGTGTCCCAGAATGTGTCTGTGAAGTTTCAGCTTAAAATACCTCACAGATCATTTATAAATCCATGTTGTAAATACCCATTTCTGACTACAGTCAAGAACAGGCCGTTTTCGTGCATGTGCCTTTAAATGCAAATGAACTGCTGTGCCCCGCCTCCTCTCTATGATCACAGTTCCTGCCTCAATCGGATTCTCTGCCAAATACAAACAAGACATCTGCTTGATTATTATCTATATTGCGAACACTCTCACGGACAGCATAGTTTTTCTTTCATCATTAAAGTTTATTATTTCCATGCATTTTAAAGCTATATCAGTTTAAACACCTAATGGATTACTCCTGCTTACTCCTTGCTTATTTGAGGGAAACGGAGGAGGAAAATGGCGCATAAGGCAAGAGAAGCTGCTATACCTTGTATTTTACGTTATTTTACCGTGCACTTGCATAAACACCGCATCCGTAGGGGCTGCCATTGTTGTTTCGCGGGCTATGTGACGTCAGAACCCGTAACTGGGAGTGCATCGATCTAGTACGAGTTCACGGGTGGGAAGTCACTGCTGTTTCAGTGCACTTTCACGGGTAGAAGGTTGGAATAACACGGGTTACGGGTTGCCTGGAACGCGGCATTAGATCTGTGGCGCATTCCCTTCAAAAATAAAAATAATCCACTGTGTTCAGCGGCTCAGATGTCAGTAAATGAAGACTATGTTCACTCTTACATCCAACAACAAAACATCTTAATTACTTACCAGACATTGTTCTGGCTCGAGCGCAGAGAAAATGGCGGACAGTGTACAGCTCGCTGAGGGCGGGACCTATGATAATGCAGGACTGTCAGTCAGCGGTCGTGGGTGGGGCATGAGTAATGTGACGTCACATTACTCATTACAGTCTAATGAGACTGCTTTGGTTTGATGGGAATTTTAAAAAAAGGAGTGGTTGGATTTTTATCATTGTAGGGTGGTTGTGTTCACACACTGCCAACACACATTTATATCCAAACACCTTGTAAAAGTGGATTTAGCATAATAGGTGACCTTTAAATTAAAGTATTTTTGGTAACACTTTAGTATAGGGAACACATATTCACTATTAACTACAACTTTTCCCTCAATAAACTCCTAATTTACTGCTTATTAATAGTTAGTAAGGTAGTTGTTAAGTTTAGGTATTGGGTAGGATTAAGAATGTAGAATAAAGTCATGCAGATTAAGGCATTAATATGTGCTTAATAAGTACTAATAAATAGCCAATATTCTAGTAATATGCATGTTAATATGCAACTAGTTAAAAGACCCTAAAATAAAGTGTTACCATATTTTTTTAGTTTATCATACATGCTTATCGGTACATTCAGCAGTACACTTGTACCAAAACTGCAAAGACAATAGAAGACTTACTTATGAAATTACATGTACTTAAGTCCTACTCAAGTGGTTCAATAAAGCACTCTAATATTCAGCTAATTATATTTAATATAAATTCAAATTATAATACATTTTGATTTAATTCCAATTTACATGCAGTTAAGTGTCCGAAAACATTACATTCAGTCTGTACTTAAGTATATTCTTTTAAAATTGGCTGCATTTATTTATTTTTTTGTAGGCACATAAATTAATTTCTGCAAAGGAACATAGGTACATAAAATTAATTTTAGGTCAGGTCAGTAATATTGATCAAAAAGATTTAAGATTGTAAATTCAGTCTTGTCCAAACTTTTAGTACATACTGAACTATTTTAAACATGCAAAGAACACTATGTTCAGAGAATATAAAATGACCATCAAGGGTGGAAAACAACTGCCTAACCGCTGGTGTTCAGTGATGTGTCCTGTATTGCATCCATGTGTGTGTGTGTATTTAAAAGTGGTTGTGCATTTTCCTGTATCTATTTAATCTCAGTTACACTTTACAGTTGCCTTTGCTCAAATGCACCATGAAAGTAATCTGTCGAGGGCAGAGGTCAGGGGTATTGTTGGCCATAGAACACAACTGACTTCAAAGGACAAAGATCCTATTGCTGGTTGTTGTTCTTTTAAGGTTACAGTCAAGAGAGAGGCTTGCACGGTAAATAAAGCAGCAGCAAGCAACGTTTGTGTTCATGCATGTATGTGCATAAAGAGCGCTCTGGTTCTGTCTGGCCCAAGGAGGTCAGTGCTCACAAAGTTGCACTCAAAAGAGACTACCTTTGAATAATCAGACCCACTGACATCAAAGCAGAACAAGCCTCGGTTTAGTCTGCTCAATCTCTGCAACACAGACACTAAGCAACAAAAAAAAAAAAGCGTGTTACCGTATTCCGGCCTGTTGTTGTTGTTCTGGATGGCGAAACCCAAAACCATGTCAAACATAATGGAAAATATTTGAGGTCCTCTTTTATTAACCAAGAACAGCTTTGATGTTTGACGTCTTTATTTATTTTAAAAGAAGAAAGAGAAAGGGGCGACATGGCGTGTCAACGATCTTCTTTTGGAGACCAGAGACGAAAAAGACAAATAATATAAAACAAAACCAGAACTCCCTTGCTCCATATAATCAATTAAACATCATTATCAGATAAATTTGGGTGTTTTAGCAAAGATCAAAGAGCAGTAGGAAATGATCAAAGTGACAGCGTTTGTTTGAGCCGAAAGCCCCTTACTGCTACTGCAGCTCCACCTCCTGTGTGATGCTGTCTGACTATGAGCTCCAATCAGCAAACAAAAGAAAAACAGTCAAAGGAGAGGCCGAGGCACGGACCCCTCAAAGGAAACACGGTCCTTTTATTCTTCCATTGTGTGTGTGTGTGTGTGTGATGCTGAAAGTTACATATATATCCCACTGAAGTGATGACTTTGTTAAATAATCATTCTGTTTGTTGCGCTAATCAGTTTCATCTGACTAAGCGATAATGACAAAGCTGAACTTAGAGGATGCTGATGAACCTCAACAGACGCATCTATACTCTTTGGGACTGGCCAAAGGAATTTCAAACATCTCCTTTATTGTATACCATGAAAAGTCCACATGGCTCCAATATGACTACAGAGCCTCAAAGCATAGAGTCAAAGTGTAACATTCCTAACTACAAGAAGAGAGCCGTAGCTGCTGTCCTTTAGGTCTTAACCCAGAATTTACATTTCCCTGCTCAGAGGTTATTCTTTCATAGCTCAGGAGACTTAATTCAATTTATATATTTACTGTATGTTTCATTAAAAGAACCCAATATACTCACGGCAAAGTGCTTTTTCATGCTTTGCTTAGAAGTAGAAAGAAGTTCGAAATACTTTGCAGCGATATACTGTTAGCGAACATCTCGATGCCGCTCCATGCTGCTGAGAGCGACGTTTAGATGAATATGTAAATATGTGCTGAATTCTTTCCTCTCAATAACAAAATGAACACACAACAAAAATGTCAGCAGTGAGAAAACAGCAGTTAAGAAAGTATCTGATCATAGCAATACATATGTTTGCACCAGCTCTGCAATTCAGCACTCCAGTCACGTCACATTTATTTATGTAGCACTTTATATAATAGATTTCTTTAAAGCAAGCTATTTTACAGTATTAAACAAGAAAATACAATGTCAGTGTTGAATTACAACTTCAGTTGTAAGCCCCGGAACCTACCTGTTACATCATTGATTAATGGTAGTTCAAAGGTGTTCAAGCTGTTACAAACTCCCAAAATTAACTTCATTTTGGTGTGATTTTTTGTTTAAAGTAAATCAGGGCCTTAAGGGCACACTTAATGTCTATTAATCCGGAAACATTTGAAAATGGCAAAATGCTCTCTGTCCACACTAGCATTTTCAAGCTTTTCTCGCCCACACTGAAATGTCGGAAAATGCTAAATTTACCTTACTGCGCATTCGTAAATCCTTATAAAAGCTCATCAAGATAACATAATAAAGTTATTACGCAGTTCTTCTGGCAGGATCAATTTATTAAGCAAAATATCTCATCATTCACTAATGCGTCCAGGCCGCACTTAGTCACCATTATTGATTGGTCTAAAACGCAACTGCTCTCATGTTTTGCTGCAGGACAGGAAATGCGAGTTAATTTTCTGTCATCTTTGCAAGACTGTGATATAAAGAGTGTGCAAAGTAACATATTTTAGCAACTGTGTGAAAGTGAATAGCAGATAACAGGCACAATACCAGTATAAAACATGAATATCTATTGTTTTCAAATACCTTCATTTTAACAGTCCACACTACAACGTGAAAACAGCATTATCAAATTTATCCACTTTGGAGAGTGTTTTCAAAAAGCTTAGATTTCGTTAATAAAAAACGCAGTCTCCATGTGGACGGAAGGCCAAAACGGAGAGAAAAAGATATTAGTGTGGACAAGGCTTTTACGTGAACAAAGAGTGAGGTCTGGATGAACATACCTGAAATGTGCTTTTGTGCTGGTATGGTGCTAAAAAACCTCAGTAGTCAAGCGAGCAATAGAGTTACAGTAAATTCAGATATCTCTTACATGAAACCGGGTATGTTATTATTTAATTGTTATAAACATATTGACTTTACATATGAAACAAATTAACAGCACGATTCTCTGCAAACTGTTGCTTCCAACATGAGAGCATTTGTGAGAGCTTGTGTTGCAATATGTACCATTCACATACACACACTCAGATAATTTCCACAAGGAAGTTACTGAAAAATGTTCACAGTTTGAGACATTGTTGAGATCTCATCTGAAAAACAAATCACTTTTTGAGGCTCACTTTAGTATTAGGTACTATGTGATAGTGGAACTTGCTGAAAACAGCTTGATTTTTTGCGATACATGTACAAAAACAAAGTCGCTCTTATTCCGTAAGCACACGCAATTGGAAAATAAATTCAGAGGCTTTGATGCATTTCAACTTTTTGCACTGATGTCCAATAGCACATTCCAACTATCAAAGGCACGAACCACAGACCTTTTCAAGCTTGTGTTTTTTGCCACTTGAAACTCTAAATGCTTGGCAACGGCATTAAAAAGGCCTTCTTCAGTTTGCTGGCAGCAAGGAAAAAGTTTGCATTGATGTTATGTTTGAGCAAGGGTGTGGGTGAGTGCAAGAGAGTCTGCATGAGATCTACAGGGTGGTCAGTCAAGTGTGCCAGACTTATAGGATGTTTTCTCTTTAACATCCTTCAGCATACTTGAGAATTACAGCTGACATACAGTCTTTCAGCTTTCACTGACTGGACCTTTACATAGAAGTGGATGTTGGGATGAGGCTGGGATCTAGGTCTTGGCTGCATGCAGGATGTTTTAATGCCTAATGCTTCTCCCAATCTGTGGCAATTTCCTGTGAAAGTCACAAAGATGTTAAGCTGGTTTCTGTGGAGTTATTTGCTATGACATTATGAGGATTTTGCAACAAAGGGTCATTAAAAATCTGACTGACTCCATATGTATATGCCATATATGTATGGCATATACATATGCTCCATATATATACTCCATATGTAAGCCATATATGTATGGCTTTTCTGATGTAGTAAACTTGTTTGTTAGCTCACCTGGTACAGTATAGCACTTGTGATGTGAAGCATGTCCTGTGAAGTCACAGTAAAAGAGCTTTAGGGCTACGTTCAGACTGTTGGTCCAAATCTGAATTTTGTGTATATAAAAACTAAAATCATGACTAAAAGTGTGAATGGCAAAAAACCTCATTAGATGCAATTTTTATAAATTCATTTGTAGCTACATTCATAATGTGGTGTGAAATCCTATTCAAATCGCATTTCTGGAAATCCGTTTCAGTTTGACTGCTCTGGGGTGCGTTTCCCGTTCAACGATGTAACTCTCTGCTTCACTACCATAGTATGATGCATCCAGGGTTGCCAGGTTTTCTCAAAAAAACCCGCCCAATTGCTACTCAAAACTAGCCCAATCGCATTTCGGCATCCCCGGTAAAATCGTGTTCTGAGGGGTAAAATCTGCGTTTCTGGCAGGGTTCCTCTCTTTTGCTCTCCAGAGGCTAAATATCATGTTATTTGGGGTTGTTTCAACCCTCTGACATGAAAAACCTTAAATGAATCCATTTGAGATCGAATTAATGCTAGATTTTTTGCTATAAATTGCGGACATGGCATCTGAAGACTAATTCTCGTTTTTCTCAGTTATTTTGATTTATTTCCAGATTCAATCATAGGCTCGTTCTTACCAGAGCACGTACGCACATGCACACTCTTAAAAACGGTGTTTAAAATCTCTTGACAAGCTAAAATATTTGTATATATTTGAAATAAAAGAAATACATTGTACTTAATGTCAGCTTGCTTATTTTGCTCAAGATAACGATTTATTAAGTCCACATGTCATAAAAACAAGAAACTATGCTTCTAACCACAGCTCGCGATGCAGACTGCAAATGTTCGTTTGAACTATGTTTTCGGGAAACACCAAATTGTTGAACTATGTTAGTAACGACAGAACTTGCCATGTTAGTTGGCTAATGATGCTTTTGGGAAACGCACCCCTGATCAGATTTCATGCAGATATTCCAGAACACAAAAGAGCGGCATGGGACACACAAATCGGATCTGAACAGTTACGATTCACAATGTGGACAGTCAAAAATTTTAGATCATATTCCAGTCAGATACACAAATAATTTGATTTGGACTGACAGTGTAAACGTAGCCAAAGACTCATAGAGGTAGTCTAAAATGGTATGGTTGCTTCAGCAAATGCATTTTTTTATCTCACATTTGGTTTAGGCTAGGGTTTAGTGTAGGTACGTTCATTTCTAACCCGATAGAGCAGAGGTGTGGAATCCTGTTCCTGGAAAGCTACCTTCCAGCAGAGTTTAGCTCCAGCCCTAATTAAACACATCTAATGAACCAGCTAATCAAGGTCTCCAGAAACTTCGCTAGAAACTTCCAAGCAGGTGTGTTGGAGTCAAACTCTGCAGGAAGGAGGCCTTCCAGGAGCAGGATTGGACATCCCTGTGATAGAGGTTTGAACTTTTAGTGCCACTCACCCAGTTCCAATGAACCTGGGTTGGGATTTTGTTTGCTTAAGCAACACAATTAAACCACTGATGCTTCTTGGAATTTATTCCCCAGGTAATCATCAATTTTTGTCTATATGTAATGTAAACTCTAGTATGCTGTACTCATTGTTGCGTTATGTGTCAGAGCTCAATTCATGACTCAACACAATTTTAAGAGAATCTTGCTAATGAATTTAAAGTCAGTTAAAATGTTGACATGTTTAATGCTAGCTTAGGGTTTAAAAACACAGACATTTGAAGGCATTTGGCATCCATCCCGTTTGAGTATTAAGGTTTGTTCCTATTGCAGTAAAGCAAAAAATGATATTAGGTAGGTACAACAGCACTCCATGCTTGCAATATGTTGGCCAGGCTTTTGCATCTGAGTTTACATACTAGCATTGATTATGTTTCCAGATTCACACGCAGCATTCTGGGACTGTTCTGAACCAGAGAAAAGGTAGAAGCCTAAATCATAGGGAACTGCACAAGCTTCCTATTCATGTCATTTTCAGTTCAAACAGAATACGAAACAGAGAAAAACAATATTACATCTTTCACTTTGTGCCTAAGCCCGATAAAACCGTTTTTTTTTTTTTTTTTGAGAGAGAGAGAGAGAAGCTTTGACCTGTTTCTCTTCTCATATAAAAACAAAAGCAGAGTGTGTGCTGACAGCTGCAGCTCCCACTCCCCGTGGAGAGCTGACGGAAAGCTTTGAAGAACTTGACCTTATGGAACAATAAAACGCCACCATCAAACACTCCTCTGAGACAGGCCACTGACCCCGAGAACCGAACGCCTGCTCGAGAGTTCAGTGTGTGTGTGTGTCGTCACTAAGCTTGCTTTCGAGCGCACCGCTCCATCAGTTGTATTGGTCAGTTTGCAGGTTGGGTGTACTTGCAAGACAATAGCTCCATCTACAATATCATGTAGCATATTTTTACAAAAACATGAAATATGAATGTATGAAAGGAACATGCTTTATCAACAGGTGAAAATGCAATGTTCAATTAATCATTTTTCTCCTGGGTCTAAACGAGTGCTGTTAAACATCTCAAACAGTTTTCTAGATGACTGATGCATTAAAGATAAATAGATACACATAGATATAGTAACACTTTATTTTACAGTGCCGTAGTTACACGTTACTACATGTACTTACTATATTAATAACAGTAAATTATGCATAATTACAAGTAACTAACCCTAAACCAAACCCCAACCTTAACTGTAACTCTACAATAAGTACATGTAGGTAATTAATAGTACTCAGTACTTATTTGAGTAATTACAATGTAATGACGGCACTGTAAAATAAAGTGTCACCATAGATACTCATTTACCATTGACAGCTACAATTTAAAGACCATGTTAAATCAAAACTGGGCTTTTATTTCGATGTTCGATGTCATTTTTATGTACTCCTAAAAGTAATCAATATTAATATTAGACTTTCTACTTTATCGGTACAAATTACAATATCTGTCTCCTATTTAAATATAAATATGCTGGAAATTGCTTTCTGTATCCATACAGGCAAGACAAGTCCACAGTTTCAGCCCAGTCTTTGTCAATGGCGTACAAATTACCATGATTTACTATTAAATGTATAGATCTAAAAGATATGCATGACTATGCGGAATAATTAATAAGATATGAAATATGAATAATGAACTGCGGTAATAGGTTTGTCTTTAAATACTGAGGGATCTTAAAGGGTTAGTTCACCCAAAAATGAAATTTGTCATTAATTACTCACCCTCATGTCATCCCAAACCTGTAAGATCTTTGTTTGTCTTAGGACACAAATTAAGATATTTTTGATGAAATCCGAGGGTTTCTGAAGCACACATAGGCAGCAATGTCATTGCACCTTTAGAGACATCATTAAAATATTCAGCGTGACTACTTCAATCTTAATGTTATAAAGTGACGAGAACACTTTTTGTGTGCAAAAACAAAAAAAATAATAACTTTATTTAACAATTTGAACTGTTGTCATAAGCAGTTGACATAGTGAACACAGTTCAGCACTTCTGTGTTCTACGCCAGACCTCTGTCAGACGGAGGCAGGCAGGTAAGTGAATAACAGGTAGTTTTATTTAGACAGAGGCATGGATCTGGCAGAGGAGAATACAGATGAGTAGAGATACTGAAGAACGTTTGAAGTGGAACTTAGCTGGAATGGTAACCAATGTCTCTATTGCAGGAGTGGAGAGTGGAGAGTGGAAGGAAGGCTGCCAGGCAATAGATGGTGGATGACAGTAGATGGAACAAAGACGACGGATGATACGGGTAGGTAACAGGTAAGTAGTCCATAAGGCAAGTAGATACATACGAACATCTATTGACGAGACCAGATGATGTGGTGGAGTGAACATGGGGCTTAAGTAGTGTAGTGCTGAAGAGTGCTAACAATAGTGATGGCCTTCAGGTGCAGGTTATTGGTGAGTGAGTGCAGGTGAGAAACCAGAGGGATGCTGGGAAATGGAGTCTGGGGAAGGTGATACAGACGGTGACTGTGACAACCGCCTTCCTTATTCAAGTTACCTTTTTTTTTTTTTTTTTCTGTAATTTTAATGCAGAAGGTGTAGGACGTAGTGTAAGCGTTTTAACTGTGAGAGTTTTACACTTTCTTTGTAGGTTGAAAACGATAGCCTATCTGGCGGAAGCTAGATATTTTACTTTATAACTTGTTAAATATGAATATTTTTCTTACACAAAAGCATCACTTCGCTTCAGAAGGCCTTTATTAACACCCCGGAGCCTGAGTGGAGTACGTTTATATTGGATGGATGCACTTTCTTGATCTTCATACTATAAAGCTCGGATGCGTCAGGATATTTATTAATATAACTCTGATTGTGTTCATCAGAAAGAAGAAAGCCTTATACACCTAGGATGGCTTGAGGGTGAGTAAAGCTTGGGGTAATTTTCATTTTAAAGTGAACTAATCCTTTAATGCTGTCTGTTCTGTCAGGAAAAAAAAAAAAATCTGCCCAGCTGATATTTGGAGAGTTATCGAAAACTATTTTAAATAGTATTGTTTATATTGCTTTTGTAATTAACATGCATGCATTGTTTATGAGCTTATTTTAATTACATGGAATATTTAACTAAGGAATATGTAACTAATGAAGGCATAAGCGTAAGATAAAGTGGTAAAAAATGAAATGCTGACCTGATATTCACTTACCCTTGTTTTACTTTAATCCATGTAAAATTTGGTCTCCTAGACTGTCATCTATCTTGACAATATCATGACAATATGCTCAGTTTCAGACAATAATAAAATCTGAAGATATTTCTCACTTCTCACAATTCTCACTCACTTTTCACTTGCAGTGTTACTGTGTTTTGCTCCTGTATGGTAAAATGCTATGAGAAAACGTAACGTCGTCTTTAAAAGTCAGGTTTTACCAGGTGGCTTCTCTCAGTAAACATTTTAGCGGTCCAGCAGGCGTGGCCCCACTCCACATGTTCATTTTTTGCTTTCCGCTCATAGAAATGCGTTGACAGTATAGATTTGAGGTCAGGGACGGGGCAAAGGTCAAGCTCCTGCTGCTGACATGAAAGCCGGTCTCAGCACACCTTGTTCTTTGTCTCTGTCGTTCGCTTCTGAGAACAGCTGTATCTTCACAATCTGGGGCTCATCGGGACAAAACAAAAGCCATGTGTTAATTACCTTTGAAGGTGTAATGATTTCAGGGCCAGGAAGATCCTTCATCTGGTTTCAGATGTAGGACCGAGAGAAGGCTGTACTTTCATGTCTGGTTACAGTTTGACTTCTTTTATACCTGCCTGATGTGCACATAGCCTGTGGGAAAATGGCTGAGAAACCTTTTGCACCAAAGCATGTTCTGATTATATTTCTAACAAACAGAAAGGTTCATTTTTTTTTGTCATATCAGTCAGCATATTATATAAACCTAATACATGTTGCAGGGCCATAAAAATTTAAAGCTATTGAATTTGTTTCAATCTTGCATTATTTTCTATTATAATATATTTTTTTTCTATTTGTTCTCTTACAAATTATATTATTGTCATCATAATAATTTAAGCGAATAAACAAATGCAGATTCAGAATTTAGTATGTCTCTCAGCAGTACGCAGCTAACATGACGTTTGTGTAAAACCTAATGATCATGTTCTCCAGTATCGTTTGAGAATGATTCAAAGAGAATCTTTGTGCTTGAAGCAAGAACATCTATTTGCCTACTTTTGAACCAGGTGACCTACAAATAATGCAGAATCTTAAATGTTTTTTCATCATAGTATCACATGACTTTTCTTTGCTTTCAAAATCCTTAAAATTTATTTACAGGTTTAAATCACAAAAATACAGATTTTCAATGTCAATTTACATGGTATTTATATGCAGTTTAAAATTCAATACTATTACAAAAGCTAAGCCTAACTAGACCTAGAGAACAAGTATGTATGTTTGTTCCAGGAGCAACAATGAGCTAAAAAGTGGTTGAACACATACAAAATAATAAAATATAATGCAATGGTGTAAATAATTTAAATACAATGCAATTCAGTGTTTAGCAAACCCTAAAAAAGACAAGGCAAGAAAAGCCACAGCAAGGGCCATATTTACTAACAGCATACGTCAGCGCAAATCCTCTTTTGGCATTGAAAAAAAACTACTGTAAGGATTTACTAAGGATTTCTGCAGTGAAAATTAGTGATGAAAAGGCTGTCACAGGTGGTGGCTGTAATAATTGCATGACAAATAGGAATAGGAACAGAAACAGGTGCGTAACTGATCAGAAACCATGGAAACAAACAAGCAAAGGGAACACAGGCAAACAAGAACAGAACAGAACCAAACTAAAAAACAATGAAACTAAACATATCCATTACAAAGGTGCGGACAGAGTTAATTTTGCACCTGAACTTATCAAATATGCATTTGTAGGAGTTTCCCTTTCAGACACAAAATTCATGGGAGGACAGTATTTATGTGATTTACTAAGGTTTGCGGTAGACAGTTTATTGTATTTGCGCCATTATTTAACGCCTAAAAAGCATGTCTTAAGCCATTTTGCGCTTGACATGCTGTGATAGTTGCTGTAGGCGGAGGAACCACTGAGAACAGAGAGTGTGTGACAGAAGGGAGAGAACTTTCTCCACTCGTGTTCATTTATTTGGAATGCCAGAGGAAGACATTACTGTATCTGACATGCTGACCAACAGTACGACTGAGTGTTTGATATTACTTTTATACAACATTTCAATAAACAAAGTTCATACTGAGTAATATTACTAGTTACTTTGTCTACTTTTGCTCCAACAACAACAACAACAAAAAAAAAAGTTAAAAACAAAGCCACAGCAGAACCAACTGTTGTGTGTCTCTAAGCAGCACACAGTATAGTCATGTTCTGTTTCTGAATGAATCAGCATTTTTTAATGAATCAGTTGAGTGAATGCTTCAATGAATCACTCATAAAGACAGTCATTTTGTAACATACTGCTCTGAGACTCAAAGGTTGAGGATCCAAATGCAGTTTATTGAAGGATAATCTAGTGATGTGACGTTCAACACCGGAGCTTCGAAGCTTGTATCAAAAAAACGAAACATCTCACAGTGAAGCACTGTATCGGAGCTTGATTCGTTTTGCCATAACCACATGATCGGTGATGTCCGAAGCTTCGTGACTGCTTCGGATTCTGATTCAAATAATGCGAAACTTTGCGCAGGTGTCAAGTGTCATTCGCTTTTTTGATAAGAATAAATTATAATACGAATAAATATTTACATGTGTAGTTTTGTGCATGTTCAGTTTGTATTTATTCCAAGTTCATAAGTACTTCAACTGACCATTCTATGATAATCTTCATTTATTTTGGTAATATATGCCTAAGATTGCCCATTTTTTCCCCAGAAATTTATTCAAAGACTCATTTATTCAAGTTGTGTAAGTAAAATGACACGTGAAAGACAATTTTTTATATAGACAAATTATTTCCATTGTTTTGTACACTTTTCATAGCAGAAACAGATTTATTACATGAAACAGTCCAAAAATGGCTGGATCTTCTGGTACGCAAAGGCAGCCTTTTCCACCTTTTGACCACAAGATGTCATTAGTGTGCGCTGTTTTGAAAAGCTTCGAGTAATGAGCCTTTTTACGATAGTTGAGGGGAAAGCCTCGGTGCTTTGCAAAGCTTCATTTCGCCATCACTTGGATAATTCACAATTGTAGTCAAAACCAGGCAAAGGTCATACACAGGCAAACAGTTCAAACAATAGTCAAGTCCAAGGGGCAGGTGAAATCACTAGTCCATAGATGATAGGCAAAGGATTAACCAGGTTTATATAGGCAGAAACTAACAAGCAACTGAGCAACAGCTAAATGTAATCATGGCCGATTAGTCTGAGCAGTGAGTTATGGGAAATGTAGTCCGGGGTGGAGTGCTCTCTGGTGGCTATCAAAGGCACTCCAGCTGGTGATCATGACACATCTGTTGCCACCTTCTGATGAACACTTATCCACAAGGTAAGTGCTTCATATTGTTACTTTAAAAAAAGGAGAGTCTCAGTTAGCTGACAATGCAAAAAAAAAAAAAATGCAGGTGTAGTATACTTTCACAATACTACATATCATTTTAGCCAGAAAGAATAGAAGCAGAAGCATTGGTTAATATTTCATGTTTTAATTATAAATATGACATAAAATTGCGTACACAGCCTTGTGGTACTGGGGCAACAATAATGAGAAAAATTATTATGTATGTATTTTTCCATTTTCACTTGATAGGATCTGCTCTTCAGGCGTGAATTGATGTAAGTGGATTGACTCGAGTATAAATAGAAGGAATTGGTATGACAGCGGGCAGTTTTGTGTCTATGTATGTTTGTGTGTGAGTGAAAGTGAAAAAGTGAAACTGACTTGACATGTAGCCAATTATTGTGTCTCATACTCGGAATTTGTGCTCTGCATTTCACCCATCCACGTGAACACACACACACACATACACCGTGAACACACACCCGGAGCAGTGGGAGGCTGTTTTTGCTGCGGCGCCCGGGGAATGATTGGGGGTTTGGTGCCTTGCTCAAGGGCACCTCAGTTGTGGGTAATGATATGAAGAGAGCACTGTTCATTCACTCCCTCCACCTAAGTGTACCTGAAACGCATATCTCCTCGTGTCTGGGTAAATTGCTCATCAAACATTCAATGGTGGAAAGTTCATTAGTGATTTAGTAAACCGTTCACACCATGTCTTCACTGAAAACAAACTGTGCGTGTTAAAAACCCTGCCAGTTGGGGTTAACAGGACCCTGATGCAAAGCATAGTAAAAGTTGCAAGAAATCTGAATACTCAAGAAAGAACATATTTGCAAAAAAAAAAAAAAAAATCAGTTTACGCACAGTAATGAAGTTACACCATTGTTCATTGCAGACTTTGTTACTTCTGCAAATCTGAAAACTGAAAACATTGTTGAGATCTCTGAAAATGTTACATTCTGAAAATAAAGGAGATACATTTGATATTTCTGACTTTTTTCACAGGAGAAAAATTTGTGAAGCAAGAGACTTAAGGCTGTGACACACCAAATCAACATCAAAGAACTAGTGGCGACAAAAGCTGATTGTGTTGCCAGCTCGTGTCGGGTGTGTCTGGACTAAAAAGTTGCGCATGAACACACTGCAAAGACTACAGCCAGTGGCCAACAAGAGTGTATGTTCTGTGTCTGCTTGAGAGGAAATAACTCTCCATACCAGCAGGTAGTCTATATTCATCATCAGTTGTGGGGGAAACGCATCACAATTAAGTTTCATAATCAGATTACTTTTATCAAGTAACTAGTAAAGTAACACATTTCTGTCAGGATCACTATCGTCAAAGATGACTGCTAGTTAGCATACAGTTTGTATTGGCGGTATGGTTCTGTTCTGGGCAAAAACTCCCTGCCCATCCATGCAGCCTAGCATGGATAAGAGCAGGGAGAGCAGCGATAAACCCCCTTTAGGGTAAACAGAACAGAACCAAGTATTGCAATATCATTAATTTCTTAATGACAATAATTGATGTAACAACATAATTGAAGAATATGAGTTTGATCAAAAGAAATATCAGAAGGGCAAGTCCTGACTGGACAAAGGAGGAGCTGGGGATGGAGGAGGGTAATTAGCTCCTGAGCAATGCGATAAAGCTGCTGATACTACTGAATGGACCATAGATATACAAATGAGGTGATAGGCGTCATATTCCTATAGGTCAATGTGAATCAGCTGAGTGTCAGCTGATGCGAGCTTTACTAACCTGACCTGCCAGAACTTATTTTTTTTTCAAATAAGTAACGCAAGTTACTTTGCTTTCTCATTGACACCTCTCCTGTGCTCATGTTGAGAGGAGCATGCATTTACTCATCCCACTTGCACAAAAATAGATTTAGTATTCACCAAGAGGAATAAAAACAGTGAAATGCAAACTAAGAATACTAATAAAACCTGGATTAAATAAACATATTAAATTACACAAATATACTTTATGCATTTAATCTCACTTTATTAATCAATGTCTTTGCTGCTAACCTTCGATGATCCAATTCAACAATACTAATAAGCAAAAATGACTTTAAAGGGTTAGTTCACCCCAAAATGAAAATTCTGTCAATAATTACTCACCTTTATGTCGTTCCAAATCCGTAAGGCCTTCGTTCATCTTCGGAACACAAATTAAGAATGCCGTCTGAACACTTGCTGAACATAAACAGTGTAGGAAAATGACACAGAAGAGCAGATATTGTTGAATAAATTTGTTATTTTTGTTTTGTTTTTGCGCACAAAAAGTATTCTCGTCACTTCATAAAATTAAGGTTGAACTACTGCAGTCACGTCAACTTTTTTAACAAAGTCTTTAGTACCTTTCTGGACCTTAAAAGTGGTGATTAAACTGCTGTCTATGGACAAGTCATATACCTCTCGGATTTCATCAAAAATATCTTAATTTGTGTTCTGAAGATGAACGAAGGTCTTACGGGTGTGGAATGAGGGTGAGTAATTAATGACATATTTTCATTTTTGGGTGAACTAACACTTTAAGATAAACATCATATTTGTGTTCCTTATTTTCCTGAAGTAGGAGTGTTGTACTTTCTTCTCCTTACCTCCTAGAATCCAGAATGGCAGCTGAAAGGTTTACTTTACTGCACATACATGAATTTGCATTTCCTTCAGCCTGAGGCTTATATTTCACCTTTGGTGTGAAAGGGCCTTTACATTTGCCAAAAATAGAACTTTTTTGTAGAGATGCACCGATACTAATGGCCGATGGCCGATAGTGATAATAATAGCTTTTATCGGCCAATACCAATTGTTGGCCGATACGTTGGTGCATCTCTACTTTTTTGTTGTTGTTGTTGTTATTAAAAAACAAACAAACAAACAAGCCCAGTCCATGTGAGAAAAGGTAACAGAAAAGGTAACTAATGCAATTAATTACTTTTTATGGAGTAGCGCAGTATTGTAATGCATTACTTTTAAAAGTAACTTTCCCCAGCACTGTTCATCATTCAAAAAGGGAAACCGGAACCAGCATACCTGATACACAACCTGTAATCAAAGCAGCACTTGCTTACTATAGCCATGTTTCTACTGCAGGAACTTTCCCCAGGATCTAGGGACGTTGGGGTGGTACTCCGTGTGTTTCAACCACAGGAACCAGGGTTTCAGGTAAAAAAGTCCTCCCTCAGAAAGTCCCTGTTCACGAGGTAGTACTTTTTTAAAGTTCAGGAACTTTCGGGGGTGGGACTTGGGTGCTGGACATGCTGATTGAGTTCATGCAGCATTTTGATTGGTTGATTCCATGCAGCATTTTATTTCAACCACCCTTTTTAAAAGTCTGTTGCAGTACATGCAGTAAGAGTTGTTGGCTATTCAAATCAACAATGGAGTTTAAAAAATACGACCAATGGACTGATGATGAAGTTCAGGCTTTATTAAGCTTATATGTGGAGGACGAAATTTAGCGGGAACTGAAAAGTCGCGTGCAGTCCTACGTCACCGGTCTTAATCTTCACGGTAGTTTAGACCGCAACAGAAACGCAGACAGCAACAGGTCTGGAGGAAAAAAGTTCCTGGGACAAATTTCTGGTAATTTCGGTGGAAAAGCAGCTTATTTTGAATATAAATCATGTTGATTGCTTTCTTCATTCCAGATGTATTGGAATGCTCAGGTAAGATGACATAAAATTTGAACTGCCTTCTATGTGTGACCTCGTCATCATTTGCTCCCTTTCATCGCTTTTGTTTTTTCTTCTCGTGCACTAGTTCGCTAAGCTGAAGATTCAATCAATGTGATCTGTCTTACCAACTGCTCAACAACAAAAAGCGTGGTCCAACTAGTGCCGAACACACCGCAAAAACTGAGCTGACAGATTCTTAACAACGGCCCAGTGTCGGCGACTTGGTGTGTAATGGCCTTTAGGCAGAAGTCTCCATTTGCTCTTCTTTTAATCTCATTGCTATCTATAAAAAAGAGATATTAAAGAGTTCTCATTACTGATTTTTCTTTCCTGCATGAGGATAGATAGAATAGGAGAAAAGACATAATACTAAGATTTCAAACTGATGATTTTATGAAATACCTCAGAGGCTTTTCGTGGAGCGATGCCATACCAACGCTGATGAACAAAGAGTAACATCTAAGTGATCAGATGTGCATGTTCTACCAAGACAAAAGCAGAGATGCTTATTCCAGGAACCTAAAAGTACATTCCCAGAGCTGGAAACATGGATGGAAAGTAATCAAGCTGTGGAATGATGTCATCTTGATGAAAGACACATCATCAGGGAGCTGGTTGGAACTGGCACAGTTTGGCGCAAACTGAGCTACATCATACTAGAGAACAACATCAAAGCAGGTGCCAGGCTCCTAGAAAGGCCTGATATGTGCCAGCAGCATTTATGACTATGACATCTCACTGGCAAACGACGATGGGCTGTAGAGTTATGAAGACATGCAATGGCTGTGTATTTTGTAGGATTGAGACAAATGCTCTGAAATTTCACACAGAGAAGGAAATATGACTTATACAGAGTGTCTATTTACACTAAGAGCAAACAGATCGTTTTGTTGGCAAATGCTACTTACAGTAATTCCACCTACCAAACCAGTAGTGCCACAGAAAGTAAGGACACTCAATTTCGCTTTTGATGCGACCAAATAAAGAGCCTAACCATTATTTAATAGCCCTGAAATTGAAATTGCATTGATTAGATAGGCTGGCACATCAACTGTGATGCATGATGCTCATTTTGTAAACGTTATACCAAGTATAAATATCATCTAAGTCAGTGGTTCCCAAACCTGTCCTGGAGGACCCTCAGCCCTGCACATTTTGTATCTCCCTCATCTATCACACCTGATTCAGCTCATGTGCGCATTAGAAAAGAAAGCAAGACCTGAAATGGGTGTGTCAGAAATAGGGAGACATACAAAATGTGCAAGGCTGGGGGTCCTCCAGGACAGGTTTGGGAACCACTGATCTAAGTAACACTGCTTTCTTCTTCTTCTTCTTCTTCTTCTTCTTCTTCCTTTTTTTTTTTTTTTTCTAGTTTCACTTAGTGTAAATAGCATCTATCGCAATTTGCACTTAATGTAAATAGCATCTAATACTATTTGCACTTAGTAGGAATTGCCTCTCCCATATGTATATTTATTTAACATTTTCTAAAAGAAAGTTATATGGTACTGAAATAGTTACTGTGTGCTTGCTAAGGTGCTCTTCATGTTTTAATATATTGCTCAGTGGTTGCTAGGGTGTTCAAGTTCAAGATCAAACATTATGAATATCCCTTACAATTTGGATGCAGTGTAATAGGCATACAAATAATGCCTATCAAGGATACTAATGCCAAATAACAATATATATATGAATGGAAATTTAAAAATGTGGATCTGTTGTGTATCTATTATAAATAATAATAAAAAAAAACCTTAAAAACTGCATAAATGTAGAGTAAAAACATTAATAAATTATTGTCTGGGTCTCTGAAGACCCCAACATCCTGCGTGTACATCCCAAACGAAAAGCTTACAAGGATTGTGTTTAACAATCTGATTGCACAAGGAACAAACACATATTTGTATCAGTTAAGGCCTGTTCATACCAAGAACAATAACTATAAAGATAGCGATAAAGATATAGTTATAAAAATCGTTCTACATATAAAAGAATAGCACTGTCCACACCACAGCTATAACGATAACAATATAGAGAAACAATATTGTTGGGATCACTTTCAGAGCGATTTTTTTCCAGCTGCTGAACGATAAAACACTGACAACCAATCAGAATCTATTCTCATTTAAGGGCTCATGCATTTAAAATGGTAGACGACATTGCAGAGAAGTTAATTGCCGAGGTCCAGAAAAAGCCACCACTGTTTGACAAGTCAAACCGTCAAACCCCCTTTTCAAGAATACTTGGCCATAAATTGGCCATACCCTCGGAATAAATGGTGGGAAGTATTAATGAAGAGATCATTATGCCAGGTTAGTAAACAATGTAACATAAAATTACCTCAGGTATCCAGCGCTAGTTTTGACATCAATGTTTTGCTTCCTTTAAAATTGCGGTGAAAAAGACTAGGCGTTGTTATCGTTCGTTGGTGTGGACGCAAATATACTTATCGATATAGTTATCGTTCTTGGTGTGAACTGGCCTGTATTCTTCATCTTTGGTAGTCTATAGCGAAAGCCAGAAGGCAGAATAGAGAAGTCCGGGTACAAGAAGTGGTCACTGTCTAATAGCACGGATTGAGCTTGATTTTTTTATATATATATTTCACATTAAGTAGGTGGACAAAACAAACAAGTCTGTATGATAAGTCTGGTCTCTAGATATGGCTTGTATTTTTTGCCTTTTTAATTGAGCAATTATGTGATGCTTGATTTAGCAAACACTAATTATATGTCTTTTTAAGGTGAAATCTTAAGGGCAGTCATTGCCTAATGGTTAGAGAGTCAGACTGGTAACCCGAAGGTTGCGGGCTCGAGTCTCAATACCAGCAGGAAATGACTGAGATTCCCTTGAGCAACCCCTAATTGCTCCTCGGACACCACAACAAAATGGCTGCCCACTGCTCCAAGTGTGTATGTGTTCACTACTCACGACTCCACATGTGTGTGCACTAACTGGATGGGTTAAATGCTGAGGACCAATTCTGAGCATGGGTTACCATACCTGGCCTTCACATGTCACTTTCACTTTTTCTCTTTCACTTTTTAAAATACATTATATCCAAGCACTAAATCAGTAGATGTTTTCAGTTGATAAACACGTTCTCTTTAGAATGTTACAATTCAGATTCAGTGACTAAAGATTCATGACCAAAGTCTTTCTTGAGACTGGTCAGTGTCAGATGAGGACAATGCCAATTAAATAATATGAAGCTAATATTTGCTTTCCATCATCTTCTTATTTCCACCTATACAAGAGGGCAAGAGTGTGGCGCTCTGGGGCTCAGCTGTGTCATTTTGAAGGGGCCCACAGCATTTCGTAGACATACACACATGTGCAGGCCAACCAAAACACTTTTCATTGGAAAATACAGTGGAGTCAGTGCAGGACTGGTTTCGCTAGCAGCACAGGAGCACATTTGATGTGGTTTACTTAGATATCTCAGAAAATAAGGGGCTTCTGCAAAAAATTACTAATACTAACAGACAAATGGTTAAAATAAAACAGGATTTGATCTGCTGCTTTAAAGATTCCTCTGCCTGTTTATCCACCCTAGACATAGATCAACCAAGTGTGATTCCATGTCTAAATACCCACATCCACACAAACAAATTATCCATACAAACAAATTAGTCATCTCCCATTTGAACTAGTATACAAGCTGTCAACTTTACTCCCATAATCTCTCTATGCCAGGGTACGGGAAAGGAAAGCTGCACAGTCTTGAAGTAGTTAGTCTTCCTTCATGAAATGGGGCATCATCTGCAACCAATAGAGACACTCTGGTTACGAAAGGAGAGCCTGTTTGACAGATGTCTCCTGCTTCTTCTCTACTGAAGTCCACTTCCTAGATGGCACCTCATGACTTATATTTATGGTCGAGTTTGTTTACTGATTCAATGGAGTGCAGGCAGAACACATGAATGTAGCACAGAATGTGCCAAAAAGACCTGAATAATGTTTGTTTGCTTTTATGTCATACTTACATTACAACATGATTTAAAATATGTTTGCAGGATTTTTCACTAGAATCCATTACTGATTCAGACTCTACAGGCCTTAATGGATTATCATACTCAAGCTCTTTGTAGATTAACACCATCAGAGTCAAATTCAAGTGTGACTCCAACTCCAGCAACGCCCTGAGATGCAATCATGCACGCTTAACCCTGAAATCATACCGAGACGTTATACTGGAACTCAACCCGCCCCTCGAAATTGGGTGTCACTTTAAAGAAATCTGTTAAAGAAACTTCTTAGTGAATTACAAAGGTTTTATAGATGGTGATCTCTGCTTTGTTCTAGGAATGAGGACTTCCACCTGTTTCTGATGATGGGAGCTGGAGCCTGTCCCTTTTAAGAGCTTGATCCTTCTTGATCTCTTTGATGTAACTTGACCTAACAGTTCCAGCGAGAAGAATTTGATGATTGTGGATGGGCTCTTTTAACTAGCTGCGTAGGAGATATGAGAATTGAGCAAAATGAGTAGAGCCAAAGTAAGGATGGATAAAACTGGGTTAGAAAAACTGAAGAGCGATGAAGTCAACATGAAACACCATTTGCAGCTCATGTTACTTCTGTAATCTGAAACAAGATATTCAACTGGAAAACAAAATAGTAGAACAAGGATTTTTTTTTCTCTTTTTTGGCATTGGAAATTGATTAGTTTGTGAAAAGTGGGCATTACATACCAGAATGGTGGCAGGTGGTTAGAGAAGCTTAAAGTAAGAGATTTGTGCAGGGAGTTTGACTGATTAGACAGTTAGCCCCTGCTGATAGATAGTGTAACTCTCAGATATTATACTTTTAAGAGTGCAACTGTAACAAGGTCTTTGTCCTTGTGCCCTTTTTTGTATATGGACTTTTAGTTTGTAGAGTTGTCTTGTTCCTTTTCCCTGTTCCCCTTTGTGATTCACTGATTGTTCTCAGCTGCGTCTAAGTCCAATTTTTTATGCCTTTCCCTTGCTAACTTCCCTCCGTCTCATTCATTCTGTTGTACTTCATTGCTTATGCTGCACGAGTGCTTACAAATTCGAGGGTCTGTCCAAGTAAAGTTACGTTGTCCACTTGACAAAGTTGAATGCACTTATGGCAGTGGGTATTCCCTCGAGGGGAAGTGTTTGCAAATGTATGTCTAAAAGTGGAGTTAAACGCAGCCCTTTTCTGTGTCTTGTTACCCTGATTAGTCCTTATGCATTTAAGCCATTGGCTATATCCGAAATTGCATACTTCCCTACTATATAGTAGGCAAAAAAACAACGACAACAACAAAAAAACAGTATGTTTACAAAAGAGGTATCTCCGAATTCCCAGTAGGGCACTAAAGGCGCCCCGGGGTATTAAATAAATGTCTGCAGTTGGATTCTGCTCTCCCTCGTCTCTCAGGCCCTGTTTACTCCTGGTATTAAGATGTGTTTTGGTTGATCGGATCACAAGTGGACGACGCTAAATACAGGTGTAAACGGTGTCCACTTTCGGCCACTTCCAGAGGTAGTCGAAAATGCATTTGACTGGATTGCTTTCGAAGTGCTCGTGTTGTTGAATGTGTTCGAACAGCCACTAAAGACCGCTGTTTTTTTAATGTTCTCTCACCATTCCTGATTTCTAACACACACTCACAGCATTTGGTTGGTCTTACGGCTGTCAGAGCAGAAGCAAAAACTGCTGCTCTACGTATGTTTTTCCATCATCTCTTTTCATGTTCATATGTAAATTGTGTGAGTTTATTTCATCCATCCAAGCCTATACATTTACCCTCCCCCTTGAAGAAATCAGGACAGAAATGGTTGAAAGAGGACAAAAGAGATGGATTAAAACTCAAAGTGTAAACGGGAATGTGTCTCCCTCATCCACTTGTGATCCGATTGACCAAAACGCATCTTAATACCAGGTGGAAACAGGGCCTGAGTTCATCTGATGTTACAACATCAGCTTATCACTGGGGCAGTACCCTTTGTACCTTACGTACCCTTCTTAGTGGTACGTTAAGGGTACATATTATTACTTGAAGTTAATAATACTAATATTAAACCTTTTAAGGAGTAGACAAGGTACAAAGTTATGTCTTTAAGAATACTGCCCCAGTGACAAACTGTTGAACCCTTAAAGGTATAATTTAAGAAAATATCTTTCTCCATTGATGCCACTGAGTAGGAATGTATATTGATGAAATATAATTTTTCACAAGCAACATAAAATCTCAGATATTTCATTATGTTGTGTTTTAAAAGTGACTGATTGTTGTGACTATGTATATTTTTCCCTATCTGTTGCCATTCATGACAGCTCAGGATAGTAATAATACTATACTATCAGGATAGTAATAATAATACTAATACACTAATAATAGTATTGGAAACGCTAACTTTGAAATTATAATTTGGAATATCAATGAATCAATGAATAGTGCACAATAAAGCCGTGTTTCCAACACAGGAACTTTCCCCAGGAACTAGGGACTTTGGGATGGTACTTGGTGTGTTTCAACCGCAGGGACCAGGGTCTAAATAAAGTTCCGGGTAAAAATTTCCCCCTCAGAAAGTCCCTGCTCACAAGGTAGTACTTTTTCAAAGTTCAGGAACTTTAGGGGTGGGACTTGGGCGCTGAACATGCTGATTGGTTGAGTTCACGCAGCATTTTGATTTGATTTGATTTGCAGTGCATGCAGTAAGAGTTGTTTGCTATTCAAATCAACAATGGAGTTTAAAAATATGACCGATGGACTGACAACGAGGTTCAGGCATATATTTAACTTATATGCAGAGGACGAAATCCAGCTGGAAGTGGAAAGTCGTGCGCAGTCCCACGTCACCGGACTCTTCTTCACTGTACTTTAGACTGCGATGGAAACACAGACAGCAACAGGTTTGGGGGAGAAAGTTCCTGGGGAAAAAGTTCCTTGGACAAATTGTTCTGGGTATTTTCGGTGGAAACGAGGCTTAAGACCAGGAACATACAAAACATAAACAGGGTTTATGTTGTGATGTTTGATTATAATTAACCTGAATGCTAAGCATGATGGTCATGTAAGCAGCTCTGCCAAGCAAGAGTGAAACCTGTGGATCTGTGGAGGGCACATGTAACTGATTGGAGATAGACAGACTTTGACTTTGACAGGGCAGAAGGATCAGAGAAAAGAGGTTAGAGAGGAACATGAAGCAACTGCTATTGCAGTTCCTGGGTAATTTTTAAGTGTCATAATTCTTAGATTGACTCACTTGGACACATATCTAGGTGTACTTAGAGCACCTCTGAGTAGTACAGTGGTGAGTTACTGCAAAAATCTGTTCATTCCTGTGATGAGTAACTCTCACAGCAGTAACGTTATCCCCAATGTTGTGTTACCATGTGTGACGGGCCCCCGGAGAAGGTGTAGCAGAAGTAAAGATCCATCTGTGAGTGATTTAATGACTACAGTTCCAAAGATGATGTGTATGGGTCAAAGTGACTAGACTCAATCAGGGACAGACCCTTTCCTTCTGAGTCCACCACGTGCTCTAATCTGTACAAACATCTGTTTGAAGTTCCTCAATGAATACCATCAGTCCTGCTGGTGTGACCTCATGTAGACAGATCCCGCCACCTCATTCTATTGCTATAGCTCAACATGAAGAGCTGTGTGACGTGTGCAGTACATCATCTTCACTTTTCTATACTTTCACCACAACTGAATTTTTAAGAGGATAGTTCACCCTAAAATGGAAAGTGTGTCATGATGTACTCACCCTCTGTCATTCCAAACCCACCTGACTTCTTCTGGAAAACAAATTCTGAAGACTGTGTTCTCGCGCTTTTCCATGCATTTGAACTTAGTCAGTTTAGACGGCATATTGAATTTTATGCAGATAAAAACTAGGCTTAGGTTCCCACTCTTTTAAACCAATGAATTTACATGACTCTTCAAGTTGTTTGTGGTTTATTTAATAAAAATTAAGGATAAGGATTTTTACAAAAAAAAAAAAAAAAAAATTAGCTGGTAAAATATTTCAGAGCTTGGCATAACTGTACAATGTATATTCATTAGAAAAACATATGGCATTTTAAGAGTTTATTAATTTACTTTTACCTTTACAGAAGTAACAGGTTTAGTCTTCCTTATATACTGTAGCCAGATTTTCCAAGACTGTGGGAACCCTGGTTCTTTAACAGAAACAAACAGTTGTTGAAGGGGTAAAATAAAATGAGAAATTTCTTGATTTTTAGCCTTAGCTTTTCATTTTTGTTTGTGTCCAATTTTAAATCAATTTAAATCATCTTGCACCCTCTTTGAGTTGGCTGAGGCCCCCTAGAAGATTTCAAATCTTCTGATGCCCCACAAAAACATTTCTGTATGAAACAGACAGACAAGTAAACCACTATTAACTGAAGTTAAACGTTATAACTGGAGCAGTCCAGTCCGATTTGTGAATGAGTCATTCAGACCAGATCAAATGATTCCTTGAAAACACCAGACTCCTAAGAACAATTCTTTCACAATCTGACATCGATTCATGAAAACACAAATAAGAACTAGTGCAGAAGTCAAGGCTTTCAGTGAATAACAACAGATTTTAGTCTTCTGGAAACTTAATGCGTAATCTTCTAGACCATCATCTTTCATGTTGCTTTTGCATGCTTTTTGAAACTTGTAAGATTCATTTCCCATTCATACAATTTATTGTGGAAATGAGCAACCAGCAAAGTTTCAGAAATTTCACATTTTAATTTATTATTATTTTTTTTTTTTTTAATGTAAAAGGGAAAAAAGTCATTCCGGTTTGCAACCACATGCAGGGTAAAATAATTGATGACAGATTCTTTAATGTGACCTAAACCTTTAATATCTAAAGAAATATTGGTTTGCATATTTATATGATTCTATTCCATTCTATGGTCCAGAAAATATGCTAAATATAAACAGAAAAGCAAGGCCAGTTATTCAGCTGTGCTTTGTTTATAGCCTACATTTTGCATACATATAGTATTTTCATCAAACATTTTAAGCACAGAATGCTATTAAAAAAAATACACCAGCAATTAAACAGTAGCTTCCTAATTGATTTACCTGGTTCTTGTTCTGTTAATGATCATCCTTCCCTGTGAATTCAGGGTACGTTTACATGACAACGATATACTAAAATGGCTTTTCTTTGCATTTTTCGTGTGCATACAACAACATTGTCAAAACAATCCCGTTCACACGGATCCACAAAAATGACTAAAACTGCTGTATTATTCATGCCAGGCCAGTAGGTGGCGATGTCACTTTGTAAAGAAACATTACGCGCCTATAGACTGAACACATAATACACATGCGCATGACCTCACTGTTTTCACAAATTCGTGTGTTTGTAGTTTACACGGAAACGATAAAAGTATCGTTTTCAAAAACTTTGAAACCTGTTTTCAAAAGTTTGCGTTTTCAGGCCCCCCTTTTAGTGGCTGTATGAAGTCGGTACTCAAGTTCACACAGGTGTAGAAAATCACATTAACTATCAACATGATCTATTAACATTTGACCATCACATGTCCAAATACTTTGTGCCTTTTTTGAACACTGTATTGTTTTATTTTATTTTTTATTTTTTTTTGCAAAATTATCATTGATATTTTATTATCAACTTTTTTTCATTTAAGCTTACGTGTCCAAATACTTTTTTGGAGCCAACATTGGATGGACCTACCTATGGGTTTGAGTGTTTAATGGTCCCATGTATCTACGTCTGAATAGAGGATGACTGGTCTATTCTTCAAGTGTTTAGCATCTGAACAAAAGAAGACTCGCGGTAAGTGACGGAATGAATCGACGCCAATGGGCGAGTTCCCCCGTTTCCACGGCACTGCATGCATAAAAGTGAGAGCACTGGTCTGAAACAACAGGCTTGTGTAAAGTTAAGTGTCGCGTTAACACCAGCCACTTGACACCCTTTTATCTCACCGCTCAATGGCCGATTAATGGCCGAAGCAGGAATCCAGCGAACCCCATTACATTAACGCGATGTGTGAAACACTTAAATGAAGACATCACTGTAAAAGGAGAAAGAAAGGTCTTTAAAACAAGCAAAGATGGATAGATAAAGCAGCTTTGAGCTGTGGTAACGAAACGTGTGAGTTTGTTATTTGTTTGATTGACACCGTGATAAAAAAGCAAATTATACTACCATACCAGCATCAAATAATGAAACATTTAATTTACCCACATTCCTGTAAGGTGCGGGTTTCCCTTCCGACTCCAAATATACAGCAGAGGGAAAGTCTGGAAGGGGCTTCATGAGGGTGGAGGAGTGATGACTGACTCCTTTGATCTTCAGAGGCCCCGTCAACAGACTCCAGTAGATAAAAAAGTCGCGGAATCTCTTATACTGACAAAAATACCCGCACAAGTTAGACAAGTACTGAGGTTTTCGTTCGCATTATGGAAGTGAAGAAAAAAATCACGAGTAGCCTAGGCTATGTTTGTTCTCACAAGACTGCTGACACGGACCTATAAATTCGTGACAAAATAGACCTAAACATATAACAAATTATAAAATATAAATTATAAATAACCTATACAAAATTGTAACACTAATTAAGCTCATAGTCTATTGTGTGCAAGTTCCACCGCTGCTTGTTCTCACGCTATTCTCGTTGTATATTTATATATTTTTTCCAATGCACGAGAGCCGAGAGTGTCAGAAAAGTCTTATTCTCACTCTATAAATTCGCGTGGATTACGAAACAGACATTTCAATGCCAATAAAAACTGCCACATCAAGAAAAATATCGCAGATCAAAAAGACCAAACTATGGGCATTTTTTTCAATAAATGAAAAGGACAGAAATCAGTGTGACTGGATCACGCCCAGTTGCACTGCCCTCCACAGCGATTGGTTCATGGGAAAGAGAGCAGGGTTAAAACCCAGAGCGGTTAAATACACAGGTATTGAACAGAAGAGCACACCACAGTCCGTGTAGGAATTTTCATAGTGGAGGAAGCAGCATATTGAATATTTAAAAAAAAAAAAAAAAAAAAAGCCTTAAGGACTTCGAAGTTTTGCACTGAGAAAGCTCACCTGTTCAACACACTTTGGCTTTGTGTAACTGTTTGCTTTTGAATTTTGTGTAACTGCTTAAGTGCAGATTTTCAGCAACATCTCAGGATTTCGAGGAGAGCGTGATGAAGTGCAGGCGGCCGCAGAGGAGCATACGGTTGATGAGTGTCATTCATTGGGCTGTGATGCTGGGATTGATTCAGTCCGGCGCGCTCGGCGCGCGGAGATTCCGCGGAGGTCGAAACCCGCAGCCGCGGCGCGCGCTGCCCTCCGCGCATTCCCGCGACCGCGCCGAAACCACCGAGAGCTTCTCACTGGATTTCACAGCCGTGGAAGAAAACATGGACAATTTCATGACTCAGGTGAAGAACCTCGCGCAGTCTCTCTACCCGTGCTCGGCCCAGAAGCTCGACTACGACATGAAGTTACATTTCCTGGAGAATACATCAGTCACCTGTAACGACGGGACCCCAGCAGGGTAAGACAACAAGCCGGTTATAATCACAAACGTTTGGTAACCCAGCGGGCTGCCTATATAGTGCCTACTTAGACAGTATTTGGGCATCACAGGCGCGTGCGGCATCATCTAAGGCGCGTTCCGACTCGAACTTTATTGTTGTTATAGTCTGTACAGTAAAACTGAGGCCTCAATGTCTTAACCTAATTTATACATTATAGTAGAAAGATTGTATAAGTTCCTTACATCGTCCGAAGAGAAATATTATCATGAGTCTACTTGGTATGCATTTTATGGTTATCATAGCTTTTTACTCATAAAGTCTACATTAACATAATTACATCTTCACTCTTAAAAATAAAGATTCTTTATTGGCATCTGTGGTTCCAAGAAGAATCTTTAACGTCCATGGAACCTTCCATTAAAAAAAAAAAAAAAAAAAAAAAGAGTGTTCTTCACACTAAAAACTGGTTCTTTTGAAAACTGTTCACTGAAAAGTTATTTGGGGAACCAAATATCATTCTTCTATGTGGCATCGCTGCAAAAACTCTATTCCTACCTTGTTACAGTAATTTCTGTCATTGCTTCCTGATTTTAGTTGGAGTTTCAACTCCATGTGCTTAAGAAAGAGCTTTTGCTTTTGCACTACATTGGTTTTACTTAAAAGTTAATGGCAGCAAATAAAATTAATTCGTTTATTTTAATGGTTTGAGATATAAATGAATTGCAATGAGAGTGTGTTCTCCAGTACATCCATTTATCTGGAGAAAGACAGTGACCTGACAGTCTCATGTTAGGTAAATCAGGTTTTAAAGCATTAATGTTAATACTAATCCAATAATACAAATGTAAGGTGTTGTCAGAGCAAGTTGCGTATATGTCAGGATCAGGTTGAGAAGCGAGAAAATCACCTAGAATAAATGGTAATACAGTGACAGGTGGGCGGGGCTTGAGTGCAGTAAGAGGGAAATATGTGCTCAAATGTGATCCATAGGTTGAGTTTGAAGTATTTACAGTGGCAGTGCTGTACAATATCTGCATGTGAGTTGATGTGCAAATGAGGTAGACATGACAAGCACATAAAATGCCCAATTTCAGTGGCATCCCTCCAACTGGTTTTTGTGCACCTGCCACTGCTGATCATTCAGAATTAATATCTATTTTATTTGAATGTCATAATCACAGAAAAAGCTGTCTCTGTCTCTGCAAACATCAGAACAAGTCCAAAAGCACCATGAGGGGCACGTCGTCCCCAGAGTAACTGCCAATCATTGGGTTTTCAGTGATTCATTCACATTCCTCCCCCCTCAACTCCCAAGTATTGAACTGAAGAGTGTTTTGTTGTTGTTGAATGCATCCCTGCTCTGATATACCTGCTGACTGAAACTCACAAGCTAATTGGCTAAATTGCCCAATTAGGATATATATCGGAATTCTAATGAAAGCTAATGCTTGATTATTTTCATGTTTTGTGATATTTAGGGTTTAGACACTACAAAATGACTGCCATGTGCATTTTTTACAATATGAATTATTTATTAGACACCAGTCACATCATTACATGACAAACTTGAGCCTCTGCTGTTTAAATCTTAAGCACTGAAGTTAAAAATTTAGGCTCTTGTAGAATGTAAAAGTGGGGACAGATGTACAGAAGTAGAAAATGTGATCCAGCTGTGTGTAAGTACTCTTTCCTTGCGACAATATAGTGTGTAGGCTGATGTTGACAGTGCAAAATAATCTATAAGAACAACAACAGTGATATCTATACATAATCAATAGGATACATCTTGTAAATCTATTTTTCTTGTACATCTTGCGAAGAAAGCTCATACATCTTTTTGGCTCTTGCTATAGTCACTGTATAAAACTCTCACACTATTCTTGAGCATATCAAACTTAAATATGAATTATATTCATGCAAATCTGCTGCTATAAGAATCAGAAATAATTGTTACATTAAAAAACATATATTTGAACATATTTTATGCATATCACATGTATGCACATCACAGTGTTTTAGAGTTAAAGAATTTCCACAAGGAAATGGGTTTTCATATTTGCCATCTTTGGTAATTAACACTATTTAAGGTACATATAATCTCTGCATAAGATCTGAATAGTTAAATGATGACACAGAAAACTAAAGTGATGGAATATGTATATTTAGTAACAAACATGCATTAATTGATCATCTGTAGACTTCTCCCAGTTAGGAATCACATTATAAGTCCAGTTCTTTTATATTAGCTTGCTTTGCTATCATGGAATCAGCGCTGGCATAAACTCCATGTTGACGCTCTGTAATGCACTGAAGCTGCAATATTTTTTGGCATCGGCCCACGTTCTCTCTCAGATCTGCAGTTATTGCTTGTAGAGAAGTTCTCCTGTGTGTCGTGTGATAGGCTGTTACACATGGATGGATTCCACAGGTCATTCCTAGGTACTACCGAAAAGCTTTTAGGATCAGGCTTATGCTAATTTTTCAGCATTTATAAAAACCTTTACTGAATGTTCGCGTTAAGTTTATGAGAGCTATCAGACTTGCAGCCTAAGCTTTATTAGCTGTAATGTAATGAAACATAAATCGTTAGTGTGTAAGTAGTGGTGTGAGGTGGGTAATAGTGAGAAATGTACACCATATGCCAAAAATGTGGTCACCAGTGGCATCAATTGGATGCAAATTAAAGCTGTCTTTAATTATGGCAGACTGATGCCCCTCAAAGTAACAAGCTGAGCCACAACTGTAACTTTTCTCACACAAGCAAAAAGGGACTGAAGTTTGAGTTGGACTGAGGTTACACAATGGCTGAACGCCCTCTTGTGGATACGGTGAACGTTGCAGATAGCCCTGAAAAATCTCTTGGTAGATTATCATCCCTTGTAAAAAAGAAAAATGCACTTATTATTGAAATAATATACTTTAAAAGAATATACTTATGTGCAAGCTGAATGTAATGTAATGCATATTTATTGCAACTTAATGAACATTTATTATAGTTTTAAATTAACTTTGTGTAAACTTAAGAGTGCTTTTGACCCACTTAAAGGGTTAGTTCACCCAAAAATGAAAAGTCTGTCATTTATTACTCACCTTCATGTCGTTCCAAACCTTTAAGACCTTTGGTCATCTTCAGAACACAAATTAAGATATTTTTGATAAAATCCGATGGCTCAGTGAGGCCTTCATTGCCAGCAAGATCATTTTCTTTTTCAATGCCCAAAAAAGTGCTAAAACATACTTAAAACAGTTCATGTGACTACAGTGGTTCAACCTTAATATTATAAAGCGACGAGAATACTTTTTGTGCGCCAAAAAACCCCCAAAATAACGGCTTTATTCAACAATATCTGCTTCATGAAGCTTCGAAGCTTTACAAATCTTTTGTTTCGAATCAGTGGTTCGGAGCGCCAAAATCACATGAACTGTTTTAAATATGTTTTTAGTAGCTTTCTGGGTTTATGAAAGTGTTAATTGTCTTGCTGTCAATGGAGGCCTCACTGAGCCATCGGATTTTATCAAAAATATCTTAATTTGGGTTCCGAAGATGAACGAAGGTCTTACTGGTGTGGAACGACATGAGGGTGAGTAATTAATGACAGAATTTTCATTTTTGGGTGAACTAACCCTTTAAGTAGAACTTACATCTTTGTATGTCATTTCATAATTCTGTTGAAAAATGGTTAAAGTGTACTATTGAATGTACTTTCAAGCATTTATGGTAAACTAAAACACTAAAAAATACTATTATCTAATTTCTGTTGAAACTTGTATGTCATGTATTTGAACACATTTGTTGCAATTTAGTATAATTAAAATATATTAACTTTAAATGTAATATCTAATAACACACTACAGTTTAAATTAAATTCAAGTATTATACATGTGCTTTAGTATGTTAGTCAACACATCAAAATAAGTGCACTTTAAAGCATGTCAAAGGATGATTAAAACAATAATTAGTAATGTGACATTACAAAAATGTTGCTTAAAGGGATAGTTCACCCAAAAATGAAAATCCTGACATCATTTACTCACCCTCAGGTTGTTCCAAACCTGTATGAATTTCTTTGTTTCTTTGAACACAAAGGAAGATATTTTGAAGAATGTGGGAAACTGAACAGTTTTGGGGCACCATTGACTTCCATAGTTTTTTTTTTCTACTATGGAAGTCAATGGTGCCCCAAAGCAGCCTAGTTACAAACGTTCTTCAAAATATCTTCATTTGTCTTCAACAGAACAAAGACAAGTGCACATTCAATAATCAGACTTCTTTGTGACACTTTCATTGTGCATTAGAATATTGTCTTATTCAGAACTAGGTCAATAATTAGATGCTGTCCATGTAAACGTAGATGTCTTTTTTTAGGATTAGAAATCATATTTTGTTGACAGAATACATGCTGACAGTAATCTTGAGAAACTGTATAATTCAGAACTATTTTAACTGAATTGTTATTTAAATTTATATATGAATAATTGACATAAGAACAGATGGCAGTCCTTTGCATATATAGTCTGCAAGTATAGGTTTAATGGCAGTCTGCTTTATTGTAGGTACTACTTGAAGGAGTCCAAAGGAAGCAGACGGTGGTTAATATTTCTGGAGGGTAAGTGCGATGTTTTCAGTCATCAGAATTTCTTCTGTAGAATTCAGACCGTTATTTCATCACTGTTGATGTTGAACGTGTACAACATGCATCTCTGTGCAGGTGGCTGGTACTGCTTCAACAAAGAGAACTGTGACAGCAGATACGAGACCATGAGGAGGCTCATGAGCTCCTCCAAATGGCCACAAACCAAGACAGGTTAGAAATGCCAACAGTCTGTCAACAGAAGTGTGTCTGCTAGTAGCATCACTAAAAGGCTTATTCACACCAAAGACTTTTGATATACAAAGATGGTGCACTCATGATTTGGAGAAAGTGCAACGCTTAATAAGTACCGCCTTCTAAATAAAAGAGCAAATCGCCAATTGGTAACGTAATTGCATAATTCTATCAGCTGCCTTTGATTTGCATGATATGAGGGTTTAAGACAAACTTTAGTCAGATTTCATTGGTGATTTTAAATATGAAATTTAATCATAAGCTTGGTGAACAGTTTTGGAGAATTTGATGTTTCCCCATTCAAAGAGATATGAGCTGTACTTGCATGAGGTGTTTCAAAGATGGCCGCCAAGTGGAATGACTTGCCTTAAAAGGACTTTGTTCACACCCAGGCCAAGTTTTTTGACTTGCTAAACTAGATTTCAAAACAGTTATACAAAGATCATTTTCATTTGTTATTTCATAGTTCTGTATATATTTATTTTAACTCCAGGCACAGGAATACTGTCTTCACTTCCAGAGGAAAACCCACACTGGTGGAATGCCAACATGGTGTGAGTATCCCACTAGTGTAAATACTCTTTTTTTTCACTTTAGATGAAACACGGCTGTTTTCATAATAGTTACGTTGGCACAGATTTGGACCTGAAGTCTTTGTGTTTTTCACTTTTCAGGTTCATCCCATATTGCTCAAGTGATGTATGGAGTGGAGCCACACCAAAAACTGATCAAAGTAAGACTCAAATTATATCTAAAAGTTGATATATTTAGTACTATGTTAAACAGAAGGGTCCAAATGCCAGTGAAACCACATTGAAAAGATTATTTTACTTTAACCTAGAAAAAAGGAATGTTTTAGGATTTTGAAAAGTTTTAAACAGACAGTAATGTTTACGTGATTCTTCACTATTTTGGTTACTAATAAAATGTAAATGTACGACATTGACCGTGTGAACTACTTTGTATAAGAGGTCAGATTTCGCTTCCACCATTGCTTCCGTTTGACTTTAGTAAGGTTGGACACCATGTTGAATTTAACGCAGATGAAAACGAGGCTGTGAGGGAGAGACGTACAGTCTTTACAATGACACGGACAGTAATTTCAATCTAATTTCAAGTTTTTTTCCACTGAAATGTTTTTTTTTTTTTTTTTGTGAAAGACTTTTTGTCAGCTGAACAATCTGTATGTTATTATAAAACAGTATGTATTCTGTCTCTCACAGCCTCGTTTTCATTCCTGTCAAAAATTAAGTATGGCGCTACCCTTGTCTTTTGGATTCTCAATCATGCTGAATAAATCAGGTTCTGCTAGGGCAATTAATAGAATATATTCATGATAATATAACTAATGAAAAATGATGTACTAAATATCATAGGAATGCTAAATATAAGATTTTTCACTAGTGGTCCCAGACTTATGGACCCTACAGTATACATTACCGTTCAAAATAATTGAGATTTTCTTTTTTTTTTTATGTTTTTGAAAGAAGTCTCTCTTCTGCTCAACAATGCTGCATTTATTTGATCAAACATAGAGTAATATTATGAAATATTATTACAATTTAAAATAACTATTTTCTATGTGAATATATTTTAAAATTTAATCTATGCATGTGATCAAAGCTGAATTTTCAGCATCATTACATCAGTCTTCAGTGTCACATGATCCTTCAGAAATCATTCTAATATGCTGATTTACTGCTAAAGAAACATTTATTATTATTATCAGTGTTGAAAACAGCTTCATATTTTGCTGGGAACCAAGAAACCTTAATGAATAGAAAGTTCAAAAGAACAGCATGTATTTGAAATAGAAGTCTTTTGTAACATAAATGTCTTTACTGCCACGTTTGGTGAATTTAATGCATCTTTGCTGAATATTACCCTGGATTTCACAGACAATGCTTAAGCCTAGATCCAGACTAAAATGCATGTGTGAGCTGTTTTAACTGAACTTTGACTTTATCTTAAAATATGTCAGTGCCATTGTTTTGTCTCAAGATGCACAACAGTAATGATATTTTCTAAGGCACATTTGAAAGCTTCTTAAATTGAACTAAGGTCTAATCCTGGCTTAATCTAAACCCTGTCTGTGAAACCAGGCCTTAATGTTGATGACCCAAAACCTTTAAAGTGCCAATATATTACCACTTTATCCATCACTGTACTCTAGTACAGTAGGCTACTATAGTTTTCTTGTAATGGTAGTCCAACATCTACCTGATCTCTTTCATAGCTATTATAAGCTAGTTAGCACTGGCCGTTCATTAATTGGTTGTTTATTGTGTACAGATGACTATGCGTTCATGGGTTCACTGATTATAAAGGAAGTTGTGAAGGATCTGCTAACCAAGGGTCTGGACAATGCCAAGATACTGCTGTTAGCTGGAAGCAGGTGAGTCCATATTACAGACCATAGTTTCTGACTCTGATGCCTGTGACTGATGTTGACTAAATGTGTGCGTCTTGTCCACAGTGCGGGCGGCACTGGGGTTTTGCTGAATGTGGATCCAGTATCTGAGCTCTTAGAGGAGTTGGGTTACACAAACATCCAGGTCAGGGGTCTGTCTGACTCTGGCTGGTTCTTGGACAACAAACAGTACCGTTGCACTGACTGTGTGGACACCATCAATTGTGCGCCCACCGAGGTCATCAAGAGAGGAATCAAGTAAGAATATTATGTTTTTCAGACCGAATGCAATGATTGGACAACTTCTTTTTTTTTAAATATTTAAACAACTTCTGATATTGATTGTTATCAGGATGTGAAGAGAGTTTCAACCAGTATAACAAAAGTGTTTATGAAAAGCATTGCCTACCCTACCTTTAACATAGACAAATTTGATCTTGCTATTGCTTATGCTTAAGGTTTATGGACTTAAACAAACCTCTGACCTTAAGGACAGTTACATTGTAGAGTTTGTACTATCAGAGAACATTGATTTTAATGGAGATGGTGTATTGCAAGTGACTAAAAGTTGATGAAATCCATTGAGCAATGAGAATTTCAGAGAGGTGGGTCATGTTGTTCTCACAGAAATACGATTTGCTGTATTTCCACTTAATTTTTAAAGAGGACTCGACTCGTTCCACACCTTCAAAACAGATTTTGCACATTTCATGTCTTTGTGCCACTATTCCATAGTTTAAAAAAGTATGCTAAGTATACTTGCAGCCAGACTAATTCTCAGTATACTTCAAGTCTAATAATGATAAGTTAACTTGACGTGTGCTATTTTGGAACAGCTACTTTTGTACTAAGTATATTTTAGTTGTAAGTAAATTGTAGTAAAGCATAATTTTAAGTGTATTTAGTGTACTTTTATCTGCTAAATTGGAAAAACTTTATGTATACTTAAGTATATGCCTGTGTAGGGACTAATTACATGTGTAATGTTTTGGTGGAGGTGGAATGAAGGCATACAGCAGAAGGAGTCAGAATCCAAATGCAGTTGTTATAATCCAAGGTCTTAGTCAATACCAGACAGAGGCTCAAGCACATATAATCGGTCCGTACATACATACACTCCATGAAGAAACACCAGAACTGCTCGAAATGCCAACAGAAACTGTCAACCAAAACAAACAAGACTACCTAAACAACACAGGGCAAAAGGCATTTAAATATACAAGTAATAAATAAGAAAATATATAATAATGATCAGGGGATATTGGGAAATGAAGTCCAGGAATAACAGAGTCTATGGAAACAATGAGGAACAAGGCTGCCATCTGCTGGTACTTAAGGGTACCGCAGCTGACATATGTCAACATGCTTGATAAGTGATATTAAAGTGTACTTTATTTGTGTTATAAGTACATTACAGATTTATTGTGAATGTCTTCAAAACACGCAAGCAATATACCATGAATATATTATTTCTGACGTATAGTATATTTTCAGTAATAACTTTGACTTATTTAAAATACAAAAAATTGCACACTTTGTAATCAAAAACAATATACTTAGTTATAATATAGCTATACTTTGTACATTATACTTTAAACATTACAAAATCTTGCACAATACAGTATTTTAAATGTACTACCATTTAACTACATTTTAATTAATTGCTTGGGGGACTTTTCTCCAATGTTAAAAGGCCATTAAAATAAACAAAATGTAACAACATCACTAATGAAGAGACATATTTCCTTAAGTCCAGCAGTTCGTATTTAAACCTCACATGGTTTCAGCAAAACAAGATAACAAGATAACTTACCATATTTGTCATTAAAAGAACACTGGATAAATAAATAAATAAATAAAAATATAATACTGGACCAACACCAATACTGTTGTACAAATTACACATTATATTCAACTGCTCATTATTACACTTGCATCGCTTCCACATCAGAGGCAGTTGTCTGCAGAAACTCGTGAAGAACAGCATCTGTTAACAGAATATACACAGCAAAATCCCCAGAGTTAAATCAACTCTGCTCAGAGTACATATGGTCCCTCTCTATATAGTGTTAAAGTTACACTGAAGCAGAGTTAAAGTTAATGAGATAATTAAGTAATTAAGTGATGTTCGAGCATTAGTGATGAACACCTTCTGTTAACAAGCAGAATCACTGAAGAGAAACACAAGAACTACAACTGACTTCCAGCCATAGCCTAAGATGAACTCAACTGAGGACAAAAGACATTAAATCTCTCAAGATCTGATTAAACAACTCCACAAACAGCATATTATCTCATTAACTTTAACTCTGCATCAGTGTTATTTTAACTCTATGCAGAGAGGGACCAAATGTTCTCTGAGCAGAGTTGATTTAACTCTGGGGATTTTGCTGTGTACAAGAGATAAGGTCAGATGGCACCTAGTCTCACGTAGCCAGAGCTTCAGACTGACGGCAGAAGGTCTGGACTCTATTGCAGCTTTCATTGGCCAAGGACCGCCCAAGAAGACGTTTGACTGACATGTAATGCAACCAATCACAGTTCATTTTGTTCCGTGTCAGGTTTAGGGGCGTCAAAATGACGTCTGAGGTTGAGACTAGATGGCACCATACAATTTGTCTTCAGTTTACAGAATGGATAGAATAATTTAATGATCAGATACGGGAAATAACCGGTAGGCTACAATCCACACTTACCTCCAAATAGCAGGACATTTTCTCTGGTACTTTTCGCATAGGCTATTTTATTCTGAGGCTGTTATAGTCGCCATCAAGCTCAGGCTGCAATGTCACTTGTATTCCCAGGAATGAGTGATGCACTTTCTGTTTTCAGTGTTTTATTAAATAGGTAATATATGGTGGCATTGTGACCACCTTACTTTAAATATCTAAAAATGAAATTTTTTTTTTTTTGTATGCTTCTTGTGAGAGGTGACCTAACTAAAGTCCTGTTCACACCAACAAAAATGTTTGGCATGAAAATTCTGTCTGATTTTCGGACTGTGGGCTGAATAAAAGTGCTTAAGGAAAAGCAGAAATACAACAGCACAATTTCTGACACTCACTTTTCAGGACGAAGAAAGTCAAACAGTATTTATGTTTTCAAACAGGCATTCCTATTTTTTTAGTCGCTATGCTGTTTGTCAAACAACACATAATACAAGAGTAAAAAGACAAAAAAAAATTGCATTGATGGCATGCAAATGTTTGTATCAATCTAAACGACAAATTAACAGCTGTTTATTCAAATTAAAATGTTCATCGAACCGAATATTCAATGGCGTAGAGTCTTTCAAATGCAAATAGCATTCCATGTTTACCTTTTTCCTCATGTGAATTTCACAGTGAATTAGGAATGTCATGAACTTCTTGTCGACAGATACTGGGGCGGCGTTGTACCTGAACGATGCCGACAGGCTTATGAAGGAAAAGAATGGAACTGCTTCTTTGGATATAAAGTTTATCCTACCATTAAACGTGAGTACAGGCACATAGTTCTTTACAGACACTATTGAATTTGGTTTTTAACCCAGTGTGATGTTTCTTTATCACAGGCCCTGTGTTTGTAGTGCAGTGGCTGTTTGATGAAGCCCAGCTAACGGTGGACAACATTCATCTGACGGGTCAGCCGGTTCAGGAGGGCCAGTGGCGTTATATTCAGAACCTGGGGACGGAACTGAGAAACACTCTGAAGGATGTCCCGTAAGTATGACCAACCCTTCGGAGACTCATTGTGAAGACAGCATGAATACTCTTTTGAAGTGAATACTTTTTTGCTGTTTCTGATGATCTGCTTTTCACCTCCAGTGCCATGTTTGCTCCAGCCTGCCTTTCGCATGAATTTATAACAAGAAAGTAAGTGAACTCTTTGATTTTGTGCATTTCTACTTGTAGATCAGGAGTAGATTTGTACCACTTTTCAAGTTATTTAAATAACGTTATAAATAAAGTGCAGTTAATAAACTTTACTTGCAATTTATTTGCAACTCAACTTATTTCCGTGATTTAAAAAGGACCTAGTGTGTAATGTTGCTGTTTGAGCATGAAAAAGCTCTGTAAAGTTCCAAAGCACAAAGTCCCTCCAGTGGGAGTTCTTCTCTATTCACTGCACACTGTTTCTGAATTCCTTGAAACGCCTCTATTGTAGTCTTGAGTTTTCTTCCGGAAATAATTCCCACCCAAGGCATACGCAAAATAAAGGGGCGAGGCCTGGTTGAGTTTCATATGTAGTGTGTTGTCAACATCATGTCCAAGAGATGCTGTTTTTTCCACTCTGAATCTAACCCCCTTTTTTCAGCCTTCCTAAGGTGGACAAACTTAGGAAACAGTGGTAAAAAAAATAATTTTTAACACTATTCCTCAGCAGTACAACCACAACCTTATGTTGTGTTCTAACCGTTTCTCTAACAACACTTTCTGAACCATGTAGTTCAATGCAGGTCAGGTTATAAATGACACAGTTATAACCTCACATCTAAAATGTAAGAGAGCTTTAAGATAAAGAATTATCACTGGAAAACGTCCTGCACAAGTCGCGCTTCTGAAGGTGGTTCAGGTCGGTCAGCTTCTTCTTCTTGACTGTCATTATTGGACTATGGCTTAAACTGATACGGCAAAACTGATGCCATAGTCAGCGTAGTTACAGTAGTGTTTACAACATGATTATGGTAGGGAGCGTAACATTTCCGACACACGCTCTAAGTGGTAGACCAATCACAAAAGACTGGGACTGGCTGACCAATCAGAGCAGAGTGGGCTTTTCGGAAGGCAGGTTTCATAGAAACTGAAACTAAAACAGACTGTTCAGAGTTTATTGAACTTTAAATGATGTAAACATATACTAGTAAACCCACTAAAGAAAATTTTTAACCTGTAAATGAGCATAATAGGGGCCCTTTAAAGGGGACCTATAATGCCCCTTTTAAAAGGTGTAATATAAGTCTCTGGTGTCCCCAGAATGTGTCTGTGAAGTTTCAGCTCAAAATACCCAACAGATCATTTATTATAGTTTGTCAAATTTGCCCCTATTTTAGGTGTGAGCAAAAACACAGCTGTTTTTGTGTGTGTCCCTTTAAATGCAAATGAGCTGATGCTCCCGGCCCCCTTTCCAGAAGAGGGCAGAGCTTTAACAGCTCACACTTCGTTTACTCAACAACAACAAAGCTGGAGAATCTCACGCAGCCAAAATGACAATTGTCAGTAACGGTGTTCAGCCTTACATTGTTCAAACCGGAGTCTGATGGAGAGACTCAGGAAGAAGCTACAACTTTTAGAATAAAACTGGACATTTCTGAATGGTTAGTGGATAAATTTATGTAGCTGCTGTGGAGTTGATTCAACTCATCGACTAGCATGTGCCGTCATGTTAATCTTTTGTGCAAATCCAGCGTTGAATTGACCCTCGTTTGTGAAGCAGTCCGGTGTAAAATGACAGTATGGCAACAACACTCTACTACAACAACTCTTCCTCTTCTCTAAAGCAGCCTAACGTGGCCTCGCCCCCTTTGTTGCGTGTTCTCGTGGGCAGGGTTTATGTAAATTTCAGGGTTAGTGATGTCACTAACCTGGGAAGAAGCTTGTTGTAGTCCCTACCAGCCATTTGTTGTAGTCCTTAAACAGAGAATTATCTAAAAGAAAATATCTCCCTTTGCATTGAACTTTGAGCATTGTAACTTTGCAGATGTTGTTTATGCTCAAACAGCAACATTACACACTAACTAAAGTTAAAAAAGTGAAATCATAATCAACCACCCCTTTAATATGTTTTTTTTTTTTTTTTAAAAAACAGGATATTGTAGGTAAATAGTAGGGTGGGAGTTTATTGAATCATATACAGTATGAAGTGTTATTTTTCCCATGATGGTTATGCACTAGTGAGATGAACAGGACACTCATTGAGTAGCTCTGCCCTTTTGTGTCTGTTGTAGTTACTGGACTGACGTTCAAGTCAAGGGCACGTCTTTACCCAGAGCGCTCCACTGCTGGGATCGCAGTCTACAGGAAAACAGCAGAAATAATAAATCCCCTCCCAAAGGCTGTCCCGTGCACTTGATTGACAGCTGTCCATGGCCTCACTGCAACCCGACGTGCCCAACAATCCGAGATCAGTCGACGGGACAGGAGATGAACGTTATCCAGTTCCTCATGCATATGGGCTTTGACGTACAGAAGATGGCCCACCAGCAGGGCATGGACCCAAGTAAGCTACTGGGCATGCTCAGCAGTGGCAGCTAAATGCAGTGGAAGGACTCACTCCCAGTTGGGGCTGCGCTTCCCGTCAGTCTGTTTTGATACCTCCAACCCCTTCACCCACCTCAGCTTTGACCTCATGCTGAGCCCTGCCTTTAGTCGGGGCTCTGTGCCAACTCTCTACGGGCTTCCATCTCCAGATCCCCTCATTAATGATCAATTTAAGAGTCCAAATGGCATCATTTTGCTCCAGCGTATATTACCCATGCAGATTATTCTCACTGAGCAGCTTGGAGATGGTGGAGATGCCCAAAACAGAGATTTGGAACGGAGCCCTTATCAGATCCACCTCAGTTAAACCATGGGCTGCTGACTGTTCAAACGTTCCCAACACAACACCGTACCGGTGAAAGTACTGATGAACCATGTAACCGGGAAAAGGTACACCTGCATCTCTGCTCTTAATTTATCTTTTGGTTATAAAAGTATCACGAATGTAATCCAGTTTTACGGATCTTCAGCATTGTTGTTTGCTTTGTGGTTTTTATCTTATTTTCTTTTGTTACCAATATATTTAGCCACAGTTTATTAGAGTTTTATATGTCCATTCAGAGAAAGAAAATACAGAGAGTACGGATATTGTCGATTATAGAGTTTATAATCTGTAACACAGATTATAGAGTTTATGAAGTACATGTAAAATATATATTGGATCTACTCAAGACTATAAAGAATCGTATAAACAGGAACTTTGGAACAGACAGACACACACGTGTGTGGAAAGCACTGGATCACCTACTCTAAACCCAACATCATTCTTGGGGTATTTTATGTTATTTTCTGATATGTCTCGATAATAATAATAATATTTAAAGGAATAGTCAGTCTCATAATAATAATTCTGTTATCTTTAACTAACTACAATGCCAATCCATCCAAAAATGGATCATTTTATTTTCCTTAGTAGAACACAGCTAGAGAATTTTAAAAGAATGTTCAAACTTCTGTTCTCTATATTATCAAGTGTATGGTCATTTATACTGCCAAAAGCCAAAAAGGATATAACAACACAGTAAAAGTAGCATCATAGTAGTCATACACTATATTCTAAGTCTTCTGAATCCAGTTAAGGCCCAACCATGACATCAAGAGCGATAACTATGCTGATAACTATATGCAACAGTCAATGGTCGGGTTCCAGAAGTGAAAACTCCATTCAGTTTCTCCATAGGGAAATGGATTTTTAACAATAGCTTATAAACCTTTAAAGGGGCCATTCACATATCGCGTCTAAAAACGTGTGGAAAGCGTGGCCGCGCCACTTTCTCCTTTTTTCCAAAGCGCTTGTGCTCCCATTACATCTGTCGTTGCTATGCAACCATGAACTGCGCTCTCCACGAGGAGTAGGAAGTTTCAGCAAAACATAAATTGATTTTTAGCCCTTGCATTAGGTTTACTGCTAGATATATTTATGGAGATGAGATATAAAAACCACCCTGTACAGCTATGATCAGCTGTTCGGCTAAACTTTCGATGTTTTGTTACGGAAAGGCTGAAGCTGATCGGTTGGTTCTTGTCACATGACCTGTGGTGCGCTTGCGGCATTCTGAAAAGTTGAGAATTTTTCATCTCGAGCACGAGATGAAAAATTATGAGCGCGGCTGTCACGCACCTACATTTGAAATAACGAATTTGAGCATGCAAAAGACGCAATATGTGAATGGCCCCAAAGACAGCCCTACTATGAGCTGCGAGGTTGTTAATCGATGGTATTTGTTTGTTTGTGTTTTGTTTTTTGCTTCTTTTTTTTTGTAGAAGCCGTTCGACCACATTATTTCAATTTAGTTTTAAAATAATCGTGTTTAACATTAGAATTTGTGGTGAAAAACTACATTACCCATGATGCTGTGTAGAAAATTTCACCAATCAAAGAGTCGAAATAAGCAAAATGCGCCAAAAGATCTTGTTAGCTCCACCCACTCCCATGAAGCACTGCGAATAACGTAATCGAGTCGGTCTCTGTACACTCTCAAAATACTTAAATGTTTGTAAATATATGCATATTTTGCAATAAAATACACACATATAATCAACATTTTTAAATTAATGTTTTATATTTCTCCATTGTTTAAGTTTTAATTAGTTCGCATTGCTTCATGGGATTGTAGTTCTTTCCCTCACTAAAGCAGTTTAGTACAGTCTTTGTCATTTTGTCTGATTTTCAAACACTTTTTTTTTTTTGCTTTAAATCAAAGTTTGTAATGTGTTGATTCACCTCATAACTGGTTGGCTTGGTTCATGGCTTATAACAGTTAAACAAAGACTTTTTTGAAACGCCTATGGAAAAAATGACTGGAAAACATCCTTCCGGAACTAGCAAAACTATGTCTTTATCATTATAGTTAGTCCTTGATGAGAATAGGCATTTATTCCCCTTTTGCCATAGCTATCAAATCTAATTTGTGGTCAAGATGACACTGCAAACATTGGCTTTTGACATGAGTGACGTCAAACCTTTTAGCTAAACACAAGTGCGAATCACATGACAATGTTGAGCATGGTATGGACAACAGGGAACTACTTTAAATTGCCTTTTTGGAGACTTTTGTGGCAGTGTAAATACACTTGTGTTTGTATGTAAAACAGAAGGTTGGACATTGAAAACTGTTCATGAGGGTGAGTAAATGATGTCAGAATTTTTTAATTTTGGGTGAACTATTCCTCTATGGTACAAAATACATACATCCTCACAAATACTGGATGAAATGCAAATTCCCGCAAACAGATCCTCCTTTTTCATAGTCACATTTCAGGCACGTAATGTCCTGAATGTGACCCTGCTACTCAGGTCGGTTCTCTATACCTTTTTGATGTACCTTCAGTTTAACTCGTTCACATTGTATTAAAAGGGGGATTTCACTCATTTCACTCATTTTTTTCAGCTGTGTAGAAACTCTTGGGACATCTTTTTCTTAGTATCTTAATAATAAATAAGCAAAATGACACTGTTTGAGTGCAATTCCCCTTTAAAGCCACCATTGTACTGACATGACAGTAAGATGATGGTTGATCACACTTTTATCAATGCAAATTCTCACTCAATTGGGAGAGGCTATTGTGCTCTGTATCTATGTATAGGTTTTATTAACAGCTGACTCCTTTGAGAGTACTTTTGTCAAATGAAGACATTCTAGACTGTTAAAATATTTAATAGAAAATTACTTTTTAATATAATTTTTTATGTAGCGGTCTTATGAAAAAATAAAAAAATAAATCAACCAAAAGAAAAGAAAACAACAGAGATGTGAAGGTATTACTAATTGCTATTTTGTTCTGTAACATATTTTTTAACAGAAAACTCAAATCTACATTGCTAAGCTGCATATTTATTTTGTTATGTAAATCATATTTATAATGCTATTTTCACAGAGAAGTGATTCTTTGTAAATTGTAAATAATTCTGTTTTTTGTTTTTTTTCTTGTGTTGAATGCATGTATGTGTCCCTGAGAGAAAACATTACAGTTATTCCAAAGAAACATTTAATATTGCCTTTTCATTTTTAACATATTTAACTCCTCAGTGTCCACCTCATGGTGTTACTGAATTATGAACCTATTTTACTTCCATAATCTTTCAATATATCATCATAATTGACCCTTCGCCGGGAGTTTGATTGACAAGCGATCTAGCCAATCATAACGCAGAATCCGCCATTTCGTCTGACAAAGCAGTCAGGAGTTAGAAGATTAACCTCGGTGGACTTGAACTTGAAAAATGGTGTGTACTGACGTCTTTCCGTGTTTAAACAACACTCCTTCTCATGTTCATTCATGTTTATTTGATGCTATAAATTAACTAGAAGGAAGAGATGATCGGTTCACGAGCCACTTGAGCTGAGGCGCTACAGCAATCTGTCACGACACATTAAAGAGCCACAAAATGGTTATCGTTCGAATTTCTTAAAAAAAAAACACACACAATTTGAAAGTTGGGACTTTGTTTAATATCATAAGGAACCTGCTCTGTCTTGTCTGTCGACGTGTTGTTAGTGTCTTCTTTGCTCCGCGATGTATTCTTCACTCTGTGTGGCGTGACAGCGCCATAGCTTGTCGGACAAAGCAACAGTAACTAAGGGGGGCGGGTCTTTGCGAAGGGTCAATTTTGAGTGCAACAGGACTTGTTATATCAGGGATTGATTGTATGGTGAAATGTGGATTTAACACTAATTGGAGCCAAATGTTTGGAGAGAAGGGGTTTAAAAACTAATCACCTGTGCATATATTAGTACCTTAAAGGCACATATTATTACTTGAAGTGTACATATTAGCAGTGTTGGGGGTAACTCATTACATGTAATGCAAGTTAAGTAATCGGATTACTTTTTTCAAGTAACTAGTAACACATTACTTTTAAATTTACAACAAAATATCTGTAACAATAAAATCAGATATTTTGTGACAAAAAATTTCAAATAATTGACAAGTAACTTTGTTTTCCCATTTATTGACTGACAGCTCTCCTGTCCTCGGGTTGAGGGAAGGTGCAGATGTATTGTGTGCGCTGTGAAAACATGATGGTATTTACTCTTCACAAAAACAGATTCAGTATTCCTCAAAATGAATAAAAACTGCGAAATGCAAACTCAGAATATCATGCAAACTTACAATACTTATGTTACTTATGTTAAATTACACAAATATACTTTATGTATTTAATCTCACTTTATTAACCAATGTCTTTGCTGTTGACTTTCAATGATCCAATTCAACCATACTAATAAGCAAAAATGACTTTAGGTGAACATCACAGTTGTGTTTATTTATTTATTTATTTTTCATTTTTTGTTGCTAATGTAAGAGTTTCAAACGTTCTTCTCCTGTATCCTATTCTTCTTTCATCCAGAATGGTAGCACAGCTGAAAGGTTTGTTTGAGCAGCGCCCTCTACTGTACAGGCCTGAGTTTGTATTTCCTTCAGCCTGAGGCTTATTCATTTCACTTTTGGCGTGAAAGGTCCTTTACATTCACCAAAAATAGAACTTTTTTGTTATTAAAAACAAAAAAGCAAGCCCAAGTAACTAAGAAATGCAATTAGTTAATTTTTTTAGGGAGAAACGATATATTGCAATGCATTACTTTTAAAAGTAACTTTCCTCAACATTGCATATTAGTACCTTTTGGGTGACACTGTGTCAGTGACAGCTGTTGAGACATTTTTGATTACTGTAGACAAAGCATCTAAATATAGCATCTAATTATGAAAAGCAACTTCTTAAAATAAAAAAAATTAAATAATAATAAAAAACAGCAAGCAGTAGTTAATGTAAAATTCCTCTACATTAACTCAAAGTATACAATAAAAGAATGCCTTGGCTAGTGTTTTTGTTAATTATTTAATTATTTGTTTTTTTTTTATCTGAATAGTCTTGTACAAAACTGACGAGCAATCTTTCATCTGTTGTTTAATCTGGGGCCATGACACTTCACTTTTTCTTTGAGCCAGACAGATGTGCCAGGGCCTACACCTTATAACTGTCCCCAAACTTACACACACACAGTTTGCAACCATATGAAACACGACTCCCTGCACTGTTGCTTGACGCAGACATTTGGATTCCCACCCCATTCCACAGTGGAATATAGGGCTCTATTTATAGAGCTGGTGGAGCCCGTGGCCCTGAGCTCGGCAGAACACACTCATTAAAACCGCTTTCCCTAGTACACTTCAACTCGAAGCCCAGCACATGCCAGTGTGTGTGAGAGTGGAAACAGTGCTAGAGAGAGTAAGACTTCTAAAGGTAATCAGTGTTAAAAAAGTTTTAAGAAACCGGGAACCTACGGATACCATCTCATGTGGGATATTTATGGGACCTTGCTCATCTTCTGTATTATGAAGAGACACTTCAGCTATAGCAGGTGACATTCAACTCACAAGGAACTTTCTACGTAGATCCAGTGGTCAGGATCAACTGATAAATACCAAGAGAAAGACCTGCGAGCAGAAGGTGACTATGTAAAGACTCCAGCTTTAAGCTAGTAGGGGGCCATTGTTTGGAATTTGAAACTTGAAGTAAATATCAGCAATGATTTGAATTTAAAAGACAATTCTCTTGTGGTCAAACTGTTGCTTGCATGTCAGTTTCTTGGAAATCTAAAAGTACTTATAGCAAAGTGACTGTCCACTCACAGACAGAGAGAACATCCAGAGTTTCTGCTGTAATCTGATCCTACACACTCTGCAGTAATTATAAAGCAGAGTTGGGAAGCAGTAAAGGAGATTTGTCATTAAGGCTGCCTAAATAAAGAGGCAGGCAAAAGGGCGAGGTTTGTGGATTCGGCCGCGGAGGTGCAGCGTCACTCATCAAGATCCACCCGAGAACGGCTCATGGACCCCCAAGGAGGCCACTACCTAAACAAGGCAGCGGTGCTGTCTGGACTCGGCGCTGCCCGCATGTGCCAGCTGCTGCTGGGATGCACCACCATGGCCCTGGTGGCCCACAGTGCGGGATTCAGCGCCACCTATGGCACCTTCTGCATGTTCGTCTGGTGCTTCTGCTTTGCCGTCACACTGCTGGTCTTCACCCTGGACGTGACGAGGCTACACGGGTGCATGCCCATCTCCTGGGACAACTTCACCGTGGCCTTCGCCATGCTGGCCACTCTCATGTACGTCACGGCCTCGATAGTGTACCCCGTCTACTTCCTCCGGTCCGAGTGCCCGTCGGAGGGCTGCGAGGTGCGGAACTACCGTATCGCCGTCACCACCTGCTCCAGCGTCTGCTGCTTCGCCTACGGAGCCGAGGTGTTCATCACGCGGGCCAAGCCGGGGCATGTGGTCGGCTATATGGCCACCGTGTCAGGCCTGCTCAAAGTGGTCCAAGCCTTCATAGCCTGCATCATCTTCGGCGCTCTGGCCAATGACAGTGAATATAACCGCCACATCCCTACTCAATACTGCGTGGTGGTCTACAGCCTTTGCTTTGCTGTGACCGTAGTCGTGGTGGCTCTTACCGTCTCGGGGAGAACATCTTCGCTGCGCTTCCCTTTCGACCGCTTTGTGGTCATCTACACCTTCCTGGCGGTGCTGCTGTATCTGAGTGCTGCTGTGGTCTGGCCAGTTTTTAGTTTCGATAAGAAGTATGGAACCCCAGGGCGACCAGGAGACTGCCCTAGAGGAAAGTGTCCGTGGGACAGCAAGTTGGTGATCGCCGTGTTCACTTGTGCCAACCTGGTGCTGTACTTCACCGATCTGGTGTACTCTCAAAGAATACGATTTGTCTCGCATTCAGCAGCATAAGGCCATCTCATCTCTAGCCTGGTGGATTTATAAATACTGGAAATGAGGCAGGAAAAGTGTTGTGAAATACAGACATGCCAATAAAATACAGCTGTATGTACTAGTATATTAAAGTATAATTTCTGATTTTTTTTAATTTTTGTTGGTTATAATGAAAATGTTTTGTTGGTTATAATGAAAATGTCTACATAATTGCTGGGCTTGAATTTTTCATTGTGTTAATGAAGAGTTACTTTGCTTAGTAGAATAAAATCAAAGTAATTTTAGATTCGGTGCATACCAATGTAGAATTAACTTCTGTGGCAATGCCTCTCTGCAATTCCTTGTCACTGTAACCCTTAAAGGATTAGTTCACTTTCAAATGAAAATTACCCCAAGCTTTACTCACCCTCAAGCCATCCTAGGTGTATTTGACTTTCTTCTTTCTGATGAACATAATCGGGGCTATATTAATAATGCTTCCAAGCTTTATAATGGCTGTGAATGGGATTGACAAATCTCAAGAAAGTGCATCGGCTGCATCCATCCATCATAAACGTACTCCATGCAGCTCCAGGGGGTTGATAAATGCCTTCTAAAGCGAAGCGTTGCGTTTGTGTAAGAAAAAGTAAAAGTAAAGTAAAATATCTAGCTTCCACCAGACTGCCTTCCATATTCAACTTACGAAAAAAGGAAGTTTTTTTTTTTTGTAAGTTGAATACGGAAGGCGTTGGACATAGCGTAAGTGTTTTGAACTGCGAGAAGCTTTACACTTTCTTCATAAGTTGAATATGGAAGGAGGTCTGATATGTAATGTAAATATGGATATTTTTCTTACACAAACGCATCGCTTCGCTTCAGAAGGCCTTTATTAACCCCCCGGAGCCGTGTGGAATATGTTTATGATGGATGGATGCACTTTCTTGAGGTTCAAACTCATTGGTCCCGTTCACTGCCATTATAAAGCTCAGGTTCGTCAGGATATTTATTAATATTTCTCAGATTGTGTTCATCAGAAAGAAGAAAGTCAAATACACCTAGGATGGCTTGGAGTAATTTTCATTTTAAAGTGAATTAATCATTTAAAGCAAGGGTGTCCAATCCTGCTCCTGAAGGACCAACATCCTGCAGAGTTTAGCTCCAGTCAGCTCCAACACACTTGCCTGGATGTTTCTAGTAATCCTGAAGACTTTGATTAGCTGCTTTAGGTGTGTTTAATTAAGGGTTGGCGCTAAACTCTGCAGGACAGTGGCCCTCCAGCACATGTCGTTCTAAGGCAGTATGACTTTTTTTCTTCTTCTGTGGAACATAAAAGTAACCAAAATGTCTTCATTTATGTTCCACAGAAAGTTAAACGGTTTTGGAACAGCATGGGGCTGAGTATATGATGACAGAATATTCTTCTTTTTTTTTTTTTTTGCCTGATATATCTCTCTCTCTTTTTTTTTTTTTTTATGTCTACTAAACACTAAGATTAGAACTGTTATTATATGGCTTACTATAAGTAAAATTAATGTGTATTTTCCCCTAATTTAGGTATACATAATGTTATTATAATTATATGCATGGTTATTTGATTACTAGTATGGCAATATCCAATCATGAGAGATCTGAGACCTCTGATTAGAAGAAGAGAATATATCACTTGTTTATGTATTGTCCACAGAAATAAATACCATGCAGTGTTTTAATGAATGGCCTTAATTGTCATGGTGCTCAGATAGCATCTCTGTTTATCCAGTCATACTACTCAGGCTCTAATATTAGTTCAGTATGGATTTTTTTCTAGTAGGCTATGTGACAATATATTGTTACTTATTCTCAAAATATTTAAATAAATCAAAATATGTTGGTAATTGAACTGGATTCTTTTGTGTCAAAGTTTCTTTCTCTTCCTTGCCACCACCTCCAAATACAAGCACACAAAAATGACCAGAAATACAAATTAAGACAATGTTGTGTATAAATATGTGTGAGTGTGTGGTTATAACCTACACTATTATGAAAATTTAAATGTATTATGTCCCAAGAAGTTAACTAAATCTGAAGAAGCAAAAAGGTTTATAAATGGACAGAATAACTTTAATAGGTTTTTTTGTTTTTGTTTCTTGAGTTGGGGGTTTGGGTTAGTCTTGTCAAATACATATCAATAAAATGGAAACATCAAAAATAAGGAAGCTGGATAGGACAGGCGATGTTAAAATGCGGATACAACACTACGAATTCGGATACAGTTTTGCTGTCTTTCTGTTGACACAAGCCCACGTGCTCATGAAGAGCGATGCAACTGGCTTCACCGTCAGCAGAGCTGGCCTATCAGGACGCATGGTGCACACATAAAGTACAGGGATTGGCTGAGGCCCAAGCAGCGCTCTACCGTGATTGGTCTCAGCCTGCTACTCCGCGTCAGGAATGGCAGTTTAACTAAACGTCCACAGACAACGTGAACACGATAAACAAACGTGAAACAAACAATATATGTGAACGACCTCTTCGAAAGATCGTGTTTTAGGTACGTTTGTTTAAATATTTAGTTCTCTGCATTTATCTCCATGTCTGTGGTGCGTTACAGCTTGTTCAGTCCGATCAGGAAGTAGACAAGTTGTACAGTAAGCAGACTCCGTCCTGACATTACTTCAGCTGATGTATTAGAGTGTGTAAATTGATTGATAATGTGTGTATTTTTGTCTGCTGGTGAATACTCATCGGACTGGTTGTTAATAGGTCAAAATGAGCGTTGGTTTCATCGGAGCGGGTCAACTGGCGCACGCGCTGGTGAAGGGCTTCACAGCCGCAGGTACAGCAGCGTATTAAACACACAACCACCGCTAGAGGCGCCAAAACACTACAGGCTGAGCAATCTATGATATTGAACGATTTAAAAATTTGCTGTATTAAATACACTTAAAGCATACCCTTTTTATTCATTTAATTTATTCAATGTCTAAAGCAGGCATCATTTTATAAAATAAGCCCATTATATCAAGTAATATACACACACTGTAATGATCTCAGTCTTGATAGTGGGTAGTTGTCATTTTCTCAAACATTTTTTCAAAAAGTAAATTTTTTTTATGATTTAATTACTTAATAACTTTTCATTAAACTCACAAACCCCAGTCTGGGAAACCCTGACGTATCGTAATATCTAATGCACATGGTTGTTTAAGAAATGAAAAGCTACACACTCAATAATGATCCAGTCATGGACTCTTAAAGGGTTAGTTCACCCAAAAATGAAAATTCTGTCATTAATTACTCACCCTCGTGTCGTTTTACACCCGTCAGACCTTCGTTGATCTTCGGAACACAAATTAAGATATTTTTGTTGAAATCCGATGGCTCAATGAGGCCTCCATAGCCAACGACATTTCCTCTTTAATGTACTAAAAACATATTTAAATCAGTTCATGTGAGTACAGTGGTTCAATATTAATATTATAAAGCGATGAGAATATTTTTGGTACGCCAAAAAAAAACAAAATAACAACTTATTTAGTGATGGCCAATTTCAAAACACTGCGTCAGGAAGATTCGGAGCGTAATGAATCAGCGTGTCGAATCATGATTCGGATCGCGTGTCAAACCGCCAGACTGCTGAAATCACGTGACTTTGGCGCTCCGAACTGCGGATTCGACACGCTGATTCATAACGCTCCAAAGCTTCCTGAAGCAGTGTTTTGAAATTGGGCATCACTAAATAATTCGTTATTTTGTTGTTGTTTTTTTGGTGCACAAAAAATATTCTCGTCGCTTTATAATATTAATATTGAACCACTGTATTCACATGAACTGATTTAAATATGTTTTTAGTACATTAATGGGTCTTGAGAGAGGAAATGTCATTGCTCCCTATGCAGGCCTCACGGAGCCATCGGATTTAAACAAAAATATCTCAATTTGTGTTCTGAAGATTAACGAAGGTCTTACGGGTGTGGAACGGCATGAGGGTGAGTAATTAATGACAGAATTTTAATTTTTGGGTGAACTAACCCTTTAAGAATTTGTCTATTTAAATCCAAAGAGTGACATTTTTGGGGGGCCGGCCACTGTATATATAACTTTTGGCCGCATGACACAACATCACATTTGCAAAATTACTATTTATGCGTGTAGTACCTCCACTTAAAAACAACATACACCCCTTAACATAGAATCTCATTTTCATCAATACTTAATGGAAGCTTTTACATTTCACTCTCCTGTCCATCAGGTGTGATCGCCACGCACCGGATAACAGCGAGCTCTCCAGACAAAGACCTGCCAACTGTCACCGGGCTAAGAGTAAGTGTTTGACAAGATTTTGATCAGCATCTGAGACATGTTAGCATGACAAAAAAAAAAGCAGCAACACACTGCTGAACATCTTTAAAAAGGCTCTTTCTCTGTACTTCAGAAAATGGGAGCATACTTCACTACCAGTAATAAAGAGACTGTGAACAAGAGTGATGTTCTCTTCCTTGCGGTCAAGCCACATATCATTCCCTTCGTTTTGGATGAGATCGGGCCAGACATCGAAGACCGCCATCTCATTGTCTCTTGTGCAGCAGGAGTCACGATCAGCTCCATAGAAAAGGTCAAAATGCGCTTTTCCACGAGCCATAGTAATGATGATTTAACACGTCCTGCCTGTTTGGTGAAGCAAAGCATTTCATTTATGAAAAATAATGATTACACTTTAAGCTTTTATGTATAATGCATTATAAAGGGATTCATAATGTACGTTATAATGCATTATGTCTGTTTATAAATAATTGTAACCAAAGTTAAAATGCATTATAATATTTGCAGATTCCTTGTTACATCTGAAATTGGTGGTTTGTCATGTGTTTTAATGCATTATACTTTATAAAGGTGTCTTATATTCAATTATAATGTGGTTACAACTATTAATAAGACCATACAATGCATTATAAGGTGCATTACAAGGCATAATCAGTACATTAATACAGATAATTTTATAATGCATTATATACAAAGGTTTTAAGTAAAGTGTTACCAAAATAATAAATAAATAAATGAGGAAATATGAATGCTAAATAAATGAAAGTATATACTAAACAAAATAAATAATAAATTAGTAAATAACATTTTCTCTATTTTTTTTTTTTTTTTTTCCAGTTTTGGTAAATGCATGTTTATTTACACTACTGATCAAAAGTTTGGAATAATAACATTTTTTTTTATTTTTTTTTTATGTTTTTGAAAAAGTCTCATTCTTCACTTAATGTTTTTTTTAATAATAATAATTGTTAATAATTGAGTAGCAAATCAGCATTTCTGAAGGATCACGTGACTGAAGACTGGAGTAATGATGCTGAAAATTCAGCTTTGATCACAGGAATAAATTAATTTAACATATATTCAAATAGAAAAAAGAAAATTGTAATGACATTTCACAATATTATGAGACTCCTTTCAAAAACATTGAAAAATCTTAATTATTCCAAACTTTTGACAGATAGTGTATATGTTTATCATTTATTTTGTTTAGTTTACATGTTGTATTTATCATTAATTCACTTATTTTTTTATTCATGTTTGTGGGCAGCCACATTTCTGTATATCAGGGGTTTTTTTTAAATTCATGAAAAATTATTTATATATTAAGAATCTGTGCAGTGTTAAAAATGTTTATTTTTGAAGTTCATATGAAAGGTTCTTTATTAGATTATTTTCTCTTTTTATTTGAACTTGAAGGACACAAACCAGGTTATTCATAACAAATGAATCAGTCTTGCTTCAGTGCAAAAACAGCTTCACGTTATGTAACACTTAATTTAAAAGCGAAAGACTCAAAATAGTGAAACCAATATTATGAATGCAGATTCTACACTCTTAATGCTACATGGATGAGCCACACAATATACACAAACCTGTGATCGTACATCAATTAAATTCTATATCGATTCAAATCTTCCTATATTGCAGAAACTGCTGCAGTACCGTCCGGCACCTAAAGTAATTCGCTGCATGACAAATACCCCAGTGGTGGTGCGTGAAGGGGCCACGGTGTACGCCACCGGCACCCATGCAGAGGTGGAGGATGGGAAGCTCCTGGAGCAGCTAATGGCCAGTGTGGGCTACTGCACGGAGGTGGAAGAGGACCTGATTGATGCCGTCACTGGTCTTAGTGGCAGCGGCCCAGCCTATGTAAGCACTAGGAATATTCGAGAGGTTTAAACCAACCGTTGGGCTCCTTGTGGCTTCCTTTGCCCAAAAGCATCCACCTCTGACTGGGAATATTTATATATCTTTTTATCATAGGCATTCCTAGCTGTTGACGCTCTTGCTGATGGAGGGGTGAAGATGGGACTGCCCAGAAGACTGGCTGTGCGACTGGGAGCTCAGGCTCTGCTTGTTAGTGCTCTGAAACATTTCTGATATTGATAATCTGAAAAATATTTCGGTGCATATGATTTACAGTACTATGATGCTTTTTCAAAGGGGGCAGCAAAAATGCTCCTGGAGTCTGAGCAACACCCCGGAGAGTTAAAAGACAACGTGGCTTCACCTGGAGGTGCTACGATTCACGCTTTGCATGTCATGGAAAGTGGCGGCTTCCGCAGCCTCCTGATCAACGCTGTGGAGGCATCATGCATTAGAACCAGGTACAGCAACTTCATTTCTGATGAGCGATTTTCAGCTAGAAAGGGTCAGCTGCTTTAATTACATGCAGATATTTTTTAAAGGGGGCATATCATGAAAGTCTGACTTTTTTAAAGTGCTATAATCGGTCTCCGGTGCATCTACCAACCTAGAAAACATGAAAAAGGACAACCCAGTAACTTTGTTTTGGCAAGCCTTTCTTTGCAAGCATGTGAAAAAGCGAGCCGCTCAGATTTCACTCCCCTTGTGACATAGACAGTGGAACTTATTATAATATTACCCACCCTTAATCTGCACATTTACACCCACGGCACCATCATTTTGTTTTCGCAAGTGAAAACAGTGTACCAGTTCTAAGGCTTTTCTAAGGCAAAAAGTTTGAGCAAAGCATGCTATCTGTTCTGTCATGTATGGCACAAAAACACTCTTTAGAGTCTCATTAGCTTGGATAACCTGCAAGTTGACCCTGGTATGCTCGATTGCTAAAAAAAAAAAAGGAGCGTTTCTTTCCGAACGATATTTTGGAAAAAATATTAGACCATTCACAGCATTTGATAGTAATCATAAATGTTAGCTTGGTGTGTATGGCTCTGTTTGGCAAACAGGTACGCTATGTATAGTGGGCGACCATACTGCTTTTGCACAAAAGATTAACATGACGGCACATGCTAGTCGATGAGTTGAATCAAACCCAGCAACTACATAAATTTATCCACTAACCGTTCAGAAATGTCCAGATGCATTCTAAAAGTTGTAACTTCTTCCCGAGACTCTCCATCAGTGTTCGACTCCGGTTTGAACAATGTAAGGCTGAACACTGTTATTGACAATCATCATTTTGGCTGCGTGAGATTCTCCAGTTTTGTTGTCAAAGCACATGTTATCAGTCCAAACACATAGCATCCACAGAGGTAAACGTTAGTGATGGGCGATTTCGAAACACTGCTCCATTAAGCTTCAAAGCTTTATGAATCTTTTGTTTCGAATCAGTGGTTCGGAGCGTGTATCAACCTGCCAAAGTCACGTGATTTGAGCTGAGCCATCCATGGAACAAACAAAGGGTGGAGCTTAACCTGTTTAATAGGGCTGGGTATTGACACAAATTTTAAATTTAAATTCGATTTCGATGCACAAGCTTGCAATTCGATTCGATTCAATATAGATTATTTTGTATATATATAAGGAACAGTACATGGCAAATTTTCATAGGGAAAAAAAATCTCTCAACTAATGCTACAAACTATACATGGGAATCAGTTCTGCATTATAATATTGAAGGTTAAAATTAACTGATTTGTATTCAAACACTTAAATTAGTGGAAGTTAAGGAAGTTTTTATAATAATAAAGTTAAAATACTAACTTTACAATTATGTAATTATATTTCTACTTCAATTCGGGTTTTGAAATACATTATTTAAATGGTGGCTGTTATAAAAAGTTGACGGATTTATTCAAAGCATTAAATATTGAAGAACATTATAAATTATAACGAATGTGTAATATGGTGCATATATTTAGCAAAATACTATTCTCTAGAGTTCAGTTTTATAGCTGACTAACGAGTTATGGTCACTGAATATGGTTTTTCTGAGGTAAATGTGACGTTACTGCTTACAAGCTGTTTTATTGTCTTTCGCGGTTGAAACACTGATTGAGCTATTCCATGAGACAGGATACGGATTTCGGTAAGGTACTGTATTTTTCAACATACCTTTGGGTGTTCATTCATGTTTATTTCGCGCTGTAACTGGTATTAAAGCGGAGGAGATGATCAGTTCACGCGCGCTTCGCGTTGCCGCCTCTCTTGATCTGAGGCTACAGCCATCTGTCACGCTACATTAAACAGCGCCAAAACGGTTATTTTTTGAATTTCGTAATAAAATGGACAGAATTTGAAATCTGAGACTTTGTTTCACATCAAAAGTAACAAAGTACAAAGCTGCCATTTATTTAATGGGAAGAGCGCTACAATGTTCTATTCATTCATCAACTGAAAACAGACTAGACTAATCGATTCTTGGGATCGCTATCGGTTCGTAAAAATGAGAATCGATTAAAATCGAGAAATCGATATATTTTTACACAGCCCTACGTGTTTAATGGGTGGAGAGATGGGGTTATGGGTAGAGTTAGGGTGTGGTTGGAGGTTGACAGCCCTAGTAAAAACGAGTATCTATGCAGTTAGTGCACTGAATCTAATGTTTAATTTAGATGACAGTGTAGAGTCATTAAAGATACTTATAGTTAAGTTGGTCCATTTAAGTTATTTATTTTCAAATGTTTATCTGCATATAATTGTCTGCAGACACAGTCTTCTCTTTTAATTTAACAGGGCTTTTTAAACAGTTGTGTCTCCTGAAGGACATTATTTTCTGACTCACTCTTCTGATTCTCACTCTTTTCTGACAGGGAGCTTCAGTACTTGGCAGACCAAGAGAAGATTTCTCCAGCCGCCATAAAGAAGACTACTTTGGACAAGGTGCTTCAGCAGCCAGGTGTCACGACAACAGGGGTCGGGGTCAGGACCGGCCTCAACCTCTTTAACAGCAACCCCAAACACAAGAAAAACTGAACCTGATCATCATGATCCAGCTTACAGTAAGGATGAAACTACTCCAAGAACTGCAGACAAGATGCTTACACCAAAAATGCTTTAATTTGTTTCCATAAACTGGTTGTCCAGCATTTTTATAACCTGTATTGTGCTCAGTTGTCAATATTGTGCGATTGCCTTTTTTGGCTGGTTTGGACCAACTCTGAGCAATTAGTTTCTCTTGATACACACTGTAAACCATGCACTGTGTAGATTTATTAAACCATGTCTGATCATGCTGTATTTAGCAAAGCCTATCTGGAATAGCCTGAATGAAATTTGTAGTTGAGATATTATATATATAATGTACTGTTACATTTAATTAAAGGATTTTCTATCTTTATCTCTATACTGCTCAGAAGTTCTGTATACTCAAAACAGAAAAAGCCAAATTCTCTCAATAAATGCCCATTGGCTGTTTGATGGTGTCAGTCACTATTAGTAGCGGGAAGTTCAGATCATTTTACTGACTCGGATCTTTGAATCTCGTTCAGAAAAATGAACAAATCTTTTTTCAAGTCATTTCATTTATTTCGTTCATTTCAGCAGAATATAATTGAAATGTTACTTGTTAAATTCCTCAACACATACTGCTCACACAAAAGTTTATCCCATTTGGAATAAAAATAAACTATAGGCTAATACAGCCATGAAGGCCAAATTATGAGTAAGAAATGATTAATTAATTGCTTAGCAGGGTCTTCAGGATATGCAGTGTGTTAGTTCACCTCACCTCCCTATCCGAGTCGTTCTTTCTTTTGTCATCTTACATTTATCACGTCTGTTCCCCAAAAAGATTAGTTTGCCTCTCATGTCTTCGGGTTTGAGTTGTTAGTTCCGTTGTCAGTGTCTGTTCTGGGCCATGACAGCCATGGACATTATGATGACAGCCCCATATTTAACTGCAGTACCGGAAACAGAAATGATTAGTTCGCCTCTCGAGTCTTCGGGTTTGAGACGTTCGTTCATCCAGTCACAGCCCCATAGGCTGAATGCAGAAACAGAAATGATTAATTCATCTCTCGAGTCTTCGGGTTCGGGTCCGAGTCCTTCGTTCTTTTGTCACGTGACCGCTTTCTGGCTCAGTGTCTCGCAACAAATACAACATTACATTCTTATTACTATTGACTGTATGTTGTATTATATTTAGGAATTATCATAATTATCAAAAGATATGTAAAATAAACATTTGTTATGCCACTATGTCCATTCTGACCAATCTTTTTAGTACAAATATTAGACCAATATGTCCAGTCTTCATATCCTCCTGGGACCCAGATTTTTTATTTTTATTTAGTATTTTTTTCCCCCACATCATTACATTGTTTAGAGCATAAGAAACAAATTAAATGAAATTTTTAAAAAATTACATTTTATTCGTATGTTTTGCTATGTCCTCTATAGTGAACACCAGGACTAAGTTGTTTAAAAAATAAAATGACATGAAATGACAATGGATTTTTAAAAAAAAATGTTATTCACCAATCAATTTTTAGGCTTCAAGATTTTTTTTTTTTAACCAAGCTATGTTCAAAGATGATTCTCAACTATGTTATGAAAGATATAATGGGATTAATTGATACACCATTTTATTTTTTGCCATATGTGGGTAAAAATAGCCATACATGAGTTTTCCCATTCAATACAATGCATCTATACACTGTTTCTAATTTGCATATTAATGTGTTCTTGGGGCAACATGTAATGAAAAAAGAAGTGTAATAATGGGAGTATTAATTGGCAAAATGTTCATAATAATATCTAATAATTAATAAGAATATTGATATATAATTTCTTTCGCTATTCGCTTGTTGTGTCTCCCAAATTGCCTGATAAACATGATTTAAGTCCTGGTGTCCTCTACAGTGGACATGCATAAAATGAATGCCCTGTTTTGTAAAAGAAAGTCATATTTTGATTAGAAACCCCATAATATTTTCCTGAGATGTTGATTTATAACAAACAATTAAAAAAAAATCTGATTTAAATGATCGGATTATGATATAAAAAATTATAAAATATTATCATATTTCCATAAAAGTGCTAATTTTGATCATTAAATTAATGTCAGTCGTATTTAAAGACCAAGGAGTTGTTGTTGTCATGGTGAAACCTCCAAAAATGTGGTATCTCTGCAAAGCCCTGAATGTGCTCATTACAGGACTCCTGAGTTAAAACTGTGACATGTATGATGTCAGAGAAAATCACTAAAATATGATGTCCACTGCAGAGGACAAAAGTCTATTCATGGGGCCCAGGAGGATATAGAAAAATCAATTATACTAAACTAAACTAAAAAAATAACTATGCACTTTTTTGTAAGGAAGGTTGTGAATAGCTGTCAAATCACGTGAAAAAGAATGAAGGACTCAGACCCGAAGACTCGAGAGATGAACTAATCATTCTGTTTCTCCATTCAGCCTATAGGGCTGTGACGTGAACCCGAAAGGCTCGGGAGGCGATCTAATCATTTCTGTTTCTGGTACAGACTACACACCCTTGCTATGGGGCTGGGACTTGATGAACGAACGGCTCAAACCTGAAAGACACGATGTATTTCCTGTATTTCCAAGTGTTCAAGTGGATCTGAAGATCACAAGTGTGTGTAGAACTTTTGATAGCCTATTTTTAATACTTTGCACTTTAAAGCAATCTAATTGTTTAGTAGTCTCTGTGAAACAGATGGCATTGTGGTGCTTCTAATTAAGCAGTTGCAAACATTTTAGCAAAATACATACTCATCTCTGTACCAATAAAATGTCTAACACTAGGTTTTACTACCAAAATATATGTAACATCTAATTATTTAACAGTAACACTTTTAAGTACTATATAAGTACTTTATACTTATTATAGTAATTACAATAAAACTGGTTAATAACTAGGTATTAACCCTGAATCTACCCCTAAACCTAACCTTAAACCATGTAGTTACCTTAAATTACCCAGTACTTTTTTGAACTGTAAGTAAATAAGTGCACATACTGTAAAATAAAGTGCAACCAATATAACTTACACAGTAAAGTTTTCCTAGACAATGTGCTATATCAGTCTTGTACTTGTACACAGTGTACATTTCCAGTGCCCTGAAGAGTGAACTCATATGTTCAATTCGGAGTCCAAGATCAGAGGTCAGAGGTCACTCTTCCACTAGACTTGCAAACGGACATTACCGGAAGCCAGTGATTGTAGTTTATAAATTTATAGATATGGACATATGGATATTTATCTTACATAAACCCATCGCTTCGCTTCAGCAAGCATTTATTAACCCACTGGAGCTGTGGGGATTATTTTTATGATGGATGGATGCGCTTTTTTGGACTTCAAAATCTCAGGTACCATTCACTCCCATTATAAAGCTTGGAAGAGCCAGGATATTTTTAATATATCTCCAATTGTGTTTGTCTGAAAGAAGATAGTCATATACACCTATGGCTTGAGGGTGAGTAAATCATGGGATAATTTTTCATTTTTGGGTGAACTAACCCTCTAATTCATGCTAGCATTTGTTAAAATGTGTTGGCAGCATGTTAAATCATGCTAGCAATGTGTTAAATCATGCTAGCAATGTGCTAATTCATGGTAGAAACATGCTAAAACACGCTAACAATGTGTAAAAACATGTTACGAACATCTTAAAACATGTTAGCAATGTATATCTATCTATCATTTTTCTGATAGACTGTATTGCCTTCAAAACTTTCAGACTTTAAGCTTTAAAACTACTTAACTGAAAACCTTCAAACATCAGGCTTTTAAAACTTCTTCAAAATTTCTGGACAGGCTTCTACAACAGTTATCTAAGCATTTCGAATGAAACTAGATAAAATTAACTGATGTATTTGAAGTAAATAATGAGATATAATTATTGCAACTGTGTGTGAAGTATTAGAATTACAAAAGACCGTTTGAAAAAAGACAATGTTAAATAAATATTTCCCATGAAATAATGGAGCAGACAGCCCTTTAAAATGAATGTAAAGTTTAATCAGGCTAAAAGAGGCAAAACAGATGTAAGATGCAGCACTTTTAATTTTAATATATAAAGCAAAACAAAAATACATCGAGCAGATAATCCAAAGAAGGCAAAACAAACAAACAGTGTGTGCTATACACAAACAATGGCAGACAAAGAACTGAACAAACTGAGGGCTATATATACACATGGGGTAATGCGAACTAAACTGGGGGCAGGTGAAAGGAATCAACAAAACAAGCAGTAACTTTGACAACAGAATGAAACCATGACAACCATATCATACCATATCATATCATATAACATATCAATAACATCAAGAATATTCAGTATGTGTTCAATTCAATTCAATTCAATTCACATTTATTTGTATAGCGCCTTTCACAATACATATCGTTTCAAAGCAGCTTTACAGAGAGTGCATGTCAACATTACAATTTAGAGAATGCAGTTAGCTAATAATGTAATAATTTAGGCAATTAATTTACAATCACTGTTAGCAATTTAATTAAAGGTAGAAGCAATGAGCTCCTGGAAAAATGAATTACATATTAACAATAATTAGGATATATAGAAATTTGGGAATGTGCGTGTTGATCCAGATGTTGCGTCTTCTGAAGTCCTAAATCTTGATATCAAAGATCAAATTCTTTAGTATCTATGTTTACATCAGTGTAAGTGACACCCTTGTATTGACCCTTGGTTTGAAAAGAAAACACACTGCCGTTAGAGCAAGTCATCCTCAAGGTGCCAGTGTAAGGCAGATCAAAAGAGCATCTGCCAATAGTGATCTTTACATCCACCTTCTTCCCTGGTGGAACTTCTATATCGGTGGAAAAAATTTCAGTGTTTTCAGTTGTGTTCACATGTAAGTAAGTGTTTTCTTTTCCGACGGTAGTACTGACTCCTGTGGAAGCTTCTCCAAAGCTTGGGATCCCAGCCTTCACCTCCACACTGAATGTTGCTGTAATGTTTTCGCTCATAGACCACGAGGTTGTTTGAATTATTTTTTTTGAAGTTTCGACTGTTTGCTGTGTTCTGACAGAGGTCCCATTTTTCAACGTGACGGATTTGATTCCTTCCGATGCCACCTGTGGAATCACTTTCTCAATAGTGGGATAACTGACATTGGTAAGAACTACGGATTGAATGTTCTTGAGAAACTCAAATCCCAAGCAGTTAATGTCACATGTGGATCTTCCTTTAATGCCCAGACAAAACCCAGAGCCGACATCGATGGGGTATTCTGTTTTTAAACCCCAGCTTGTCATTTTCACAAAAAATTCATTATTTCGGCTGGTCTTGAATTTAATGGCTCCGAGACGTGTCCCATTACCGTTGCCCCACAGGGACAGTGAGGTGATTCTCTCACCAGGCTGGAACATGTACTCCGTGTAATCTCCCTCTGGGCTTCCATAGGTTTTATTTTGCCCATCTGAAAGCCAGACCCTGACAGCCTTCACCTGCGATGGCCCCACCCATACCCATATCCTCTTCAAACTGGCACCATTGTTCCTGCCAGTAAATGAAAACCAATCTCCTTCATTGCCACCAATTAATTTCAGCATTGTTGGCATCTTTGAAGCTAGTAGATCTGAAATTTGCATGACAGATTGTCAGAATCAACCAAAGATTTAATGACAAAAAATAATGTTACATCTGATCTCTCCTATCACTGTTACTATTATAACACTGTTACTCTATTACAGAGTTCTGTAATAACCACATGTAAAGTATTACAATGAAATGTGATTCACGAGAAATACACTTACTTGGATGAATGAAGAAATTCTTCTCAAAAAAGCTTGTGTGGTGACAGTGACATCCATTCAACCAGGGTGTTACTTAAAGCCTCAAAGGGGGTTGGATTTTACTGGCAAAACACACCCAGATTCACTAGAGCTCCCCATGAGACAGAGAAGGAATTTCATGTCTGAAACGGTTTTGCTTTCCCTTTTACTAGGGGCCTTCACACATATGACCCTTTCTGGAAAATGATCAATAAATGACTGTTCATGTGTGGACAGGACTTTTTGAGAAAATACTGGTAAATCAGTTCTGGTATGACAAGTTGTAGCATTAACAGTAAATTAACTTTTTGATGCTAAGTGTGAACAAAGCATAAGATATGAACGTGTACATGGTACTGATTTTTCTTACTACTTTTTTGTGCTAATTGGTTGGTCCAGGCTGAAATGAAACGGAAGAGATGAAACAACAACTGACTAAACTGTGTGTAAGAAAAATACTAATATTTTAACCCCTTTTAACTATAAACCCTTGCTTCCAAACTACTGTTGTACGAGTGATCACGTGGGGGACGTCTAGTATTTTTCTTATACATACATTTTGTTTGCCTTCAGAAAACATTGATTAATCGTAATACTTTATAATAACTTTGATTAATAAATCATTAACAAACATTACATAATATATGTAATACATTATAATGTGCTTGTTAATGTTTACTAATTAACTTAACAAATGTTACATAATGATTAGCAGCAGATCATTATTTAATGTAAATTTAAATGCTTACAAATGTTCAATTCATATGATCAAGCACTTCTTTTAAAATCTACAATGTGAATGTTTATAAAAACATTTATCAACATTTACAAATAATGAATAGTTTCAACTTTATATTGGCTACTGCAAAAACATGAACAAATGATTAATAAATGATTTATTAAAATGTTTAAATAGTATAAGTCTGCATAGACACCACAACAAACGAAGACCAAATGTGTGACCTTTATGAGTTAATGAATAATATGTTAAATAGTGTGTGAAGTGCTTAAAATGACCAATTTTTTCCACATTTGTAAATTTAAAAAAGTACATTAGGTAATAAATGAATTAAAGTTTAATTACATTGTTAGCATTTTATTAACATTTACGTAATGATTAACAGATCATTTAAACATTGAGCATATTATGTCATAGCTATTTGAATATATATTAACTAATGATCCATTAAGCATTATATAATATTTCTTAATGATTTATTAATGAAGCTTTTAATCATTGTAAACCATCTGTCAATATCAAAAAATTCACTTGCATTATATGGACTCACAGAGATAGATTATTTTCTTAAAAATCTCTGTTTGTGATTATCTGAAGAAAAAAAGTCATATATTTTGGGGATGACATGAGTATGAGTAAATGATGAGAGAATTTTCATTTTTGGGTGAACTATCCCTTTAAACCTCTGCTAACATTCAAATCTCCGTGAAGTTCACATGCTCAAAAAGGGCATAGTAAACCAATATCCTTCAAAAAGGTCTCAAAGTATTGGATAAATAAAATAATGTTAAGAAAAATTAAATAGTTAAAGCCTACTTGCACTGGATGTGCTGGTTTCAGCCTCATCACCTGATGCAGCCACGTCCTCATCTTACATATGAAACACCTGTGATGACAACTACACGCTAATGTACTCACATTCACGTAAAGTAGCCTTGTTGACAAGTTTGGGTGAGTAAAGCCAGAGTGCAAAACTTCCTGGAGGGCCACACAGAGTTTAGCTTCAATCCTAATAAACAAACCTGATCCATCTAGAGTAGTATAGTATCTACAAGATATAGTACATTTAATGCTGTGCAGATAGAGATATTGCTTCTTTTGTAGCAGAAATAATCTGCTGCAGAAAAGCTCAAAATGTAACGAGTAATTGCATTACTCATTGCAAACGTATTGGAGTAAAGAGTAGATACTTATTCAAAAATGTTAATGTAGTCATGTGGGCAAGTAGTCTGACATATTCCCATTCCCATCTTAATTCTCCCATGATTTCCTGTCTGTCCTCCTACTGTCCTAACTAAATAAAGTCAAAAGGCCCAAAAATCTAACTGAAATCGATGTGCCTCTTGAACTCAGGAAAGTCAGGTTTATCTGCACAGTTCGCACTCATTCACTTGCATCACACTAACCTCCTAAACCTCACCTCCATCCGGGTCACTGCACCACTGCGTCCGGTTCCGCTCAGTTTGCTCCGATTAAGCCTCTTGAGGCCAGGGGAGTGAGCTTTACCTTACAGCTCATACTAGCTGTCCTCCATTACACCTGCTCCTCAAATCTCAGCATGTCATCTTAATATGAATTATTTCAAAAAAGTTTTTAAAAACATAATAACCCAAATTACATTAATTAATAAGTGGTTGGTACATAAAAAGACTTCCACACATCCAAGAAGACTTGACATTTGTTATTCTGTTACATTTAGATTTATTAATTTTGTGTGCACTTTTATTTAAAACAATTAATGAGGAACATTACAAGCAATCTTTTGTAAGAGCCAATAATATTCATAATAAGCAATGGCAAGTTTTAAGTATAAGCTAGATTAATGCACACGCTAAGATATGCTGCCATTTTTTGGAGTTATACAGTAGCCTATAATTAAAAGGAAGATCTAGATTAGTCTACAAAATCTATTACACATGGCCAATTATATTCTGACCATTAATATGAAGTTTTTACATTAAACTTAAAGATATTTTTTTATATTAATTTTGTGTATAAAAACCTGTCAGACATAACCTCAGAAAATAAGCTTAGAATCTACCCAACAGATGTCTCATGATGTTTTACAAAAATATGAAAATCGATAACTTTGGCTTCCTGGAAACTTCCTGGAAACTGCTCAAGTATCAAGCATGCTGTTAAGTGTTTCATATCATGTTTCATATCATTAGAGTTATTTCTCTAATCCCAAATTCAGTCACATATATTGTAATATCAGTCAATTTACTTTGAATTTTAAAGGAACTTAAAAGACCTTCTACTCAAACAGGAATTGTGAGTTGCTGAAATAACAAATATCCGCCTTTTATTTCCAGGAACTCTAATGTTGAAAAGTGAAAGAAGCTGTGTGACAGTTTAGACCACATGGATTTCAGGAACTGTCCTTTGTAGTTCCTTATTATTGAAAGAGATGAAATCATTCTGGTTTCAGTGAGCAAAGAATATTTTGAATGCAAATAAGTTTCCCCCATTCCTGTAGTTTTATCTTTGAAGGGAAAAAAAGTTTGTATATGTTTGTTCTAATAATTTTACACCAGACTGCTTTGTGAATTCACTGTAAAACCTAACAGCTGTTCTAACCCTTTTTAGTTAAGTTTACTTAATGTCCAACAATTTGTTTTACTTAATTTGAAAAAATCTAGTAATCTGACTATTCACATACTATGCCTTATTAATATTCCTTTTAATTATACTAATGTCTAATTAAAACATCTACAAATGTCTAAAACTAATCAGAGATAAACACTTTCTAAGTAAATACAAAACTGAGTCTGTTCAAAAAGATAACAAACAGTTGAGTGAACAATTTTTTTTGTGTAGAGTGTAGAGTAGGGCTGTGACGGTGATGAGTTGTTTGGTTTATATATATATATATACATATATATATATATATATATGTATGTATCAGAGGTTGCGTTAGACTTGCGTTTCGCCGTCATTTTCATGGACAGGATCGTGAAAAAAAAAATCCATCATAATCAATAATTACCCGTCATTTTAATTTTTATATTTTAATGATAAGACATTTAATAGCTTCTGATTTCGTCCACATTTTCATTTTTATTCACGAACTTACAGGATAAGCAAATAGGCATAGGCTATGCATTTATTTATATTATGAAAAGAAAGTTAAAGACTGCGTCACTTTTTATCTTGAACACTTGTCACGGATTGTGAGTGAATACGATCATCCTTTCCTCTTTACTACTGTACAGAATTAAATAAACATTAATGAAAATCAAAAAATATGTTGAAAGATACAGTAGCTTACCGAAATCTGTATCATGTCAGTTCAATCAGTGTTGCAAAAAATGTCACGTAACATTATACCTCAGAAAAGCCATTCGTTGACCATAAACTTATAGTCAGCGAGAAAAATAACAAAACTTAATTATGTAAGTAAGCATAAGTAACTTTTTTATTATAAAATTGACTTAAACATGCCTACCGTCACAGCCCTAGTGTAGAGCCTCTGCTTCATTCCAGTAGAAGACCAAGAAACTAAAAATCTCTTAGCTAAATCCAGTTGAACATGTATGTGTGCTGTTGTTAGCTAGCAGTTATCTACAAGAGGTTTAAGTTAACTTGATGTTTTAATGATTTTGTTTAATTTAGTTATTCTTACTGGACTCAGTAATCATATGTTCACATTACTAGCAAATTATAAATAATAGTTTATAAACTTAAATGGCAGTTGGCCGTCGGTTTTCTGCAAATTAATTGAGTTAACTCGAGATTTAATTGAGTGCATGGTATATTTACAGTAACATACTGTGAAGTAGATTACAGTAAAGAACTGTATGATTAAGAGTAGATTACTGGCAACTTTACTGTCAGTATGTTGCCGTTAATTTTCAGGACAATGTTTTACAGTGTACACATAAATGATTTTTAGAGAATCAGAAAATTGCAACAAGCAAATCACACCAAAAGAACTCTGCAGCAAAAGCATCTGATCAGCATCTGAGACATGTTAGCATGACAAAAAAATAGCAGCAACACACTGCTGAACATCTTTAAAAAGGCACTTTCTCTGTACTTCAGAAAATGGGAGCATACTTCACTACCAGTAATAAAGAGACTGTGAACAAGAGTGATGTTCTCTTCCTTGCGGTCAAGCCACATATCATTCCCTTCGTTTTGGATGAGATCGGGCCAGACATCGAAGACCGCCATCTCATTGTCTCTTGTGCAGCAGGAGTCACGATCAGCTCCATAGAAAAGGTCAAAATGCGCTTTTTCCACGAGCCATAGTAATGATGATTTAACACGTCCTGCCTGTTTGGTGAAGCAAAGCATTTGAACAATGTAAGGCTGAACACCGTTATTGACAATCATCATTTTGGCTGCGTGAGATTCTCCAGTTTTGTTGTTGTCCAAGCACATGTTATCAGTCCAAACACATAGCATCCACAGAGGTAAACGTTAGTGATGGGCGATTTCGAAACACTGCTCCATTAAGCTTCAAAGCTTTATGAATCTTTTGTTTCGAATCAGTGGTTCGGAGCGTGTATCAACCTGCCAAAGTCACATGATTTGAGCTGAGCCATCCATGGAACAAACAAAGGGTGGAGCTTAACCTGTTTAATAGGGCTGGGTATTGACACAAATTTCAAAATTCTATTTCGATTCACAAGCTTGCAATTCGATTCGATTTCGATTAAATTCGATTCGATTCAATATAGATTATTTTGTATATATATAAGGAACAGTACATGGCAAATTTTCATAAGGAAAAAAAATCTCTCAACTAATGCTACAAACTATACATGGGAATCAGTTCTGCATTATAATATTGAAGGTTAAAATTAACTGATTTGTATTCAAACACTTACATTAGTGGAAGTTAAGGAAGTTTTTATAATAATAAAGTTAAAATACTAACTTTACAATTATGTAATTATATTTCTACTTCAATTCGGTTTTTGAAATACATTATTTAAATGGTGGCTGTTATAAAAAGTTGACGGATTTATTCAAAGCATTAAATATTGAAGAACATTATAAATTATAACGAATGTGTAATATGGTGCATATATTTAGCAAAATACTATTCTCTATTGTTCAGTTTTATAGCTGACTAACGAGTTATGGACACTCAATATGGTTTTTCTGAGGTAAATGTGACGTTACTGCTTACAAGCTGTTTTATTAACGTCTTTCGCGGTTGAAACACTGATTGAGCTATTCCATGAGACAGGATACGGATTTCAGTAAGGGACTGTATTTTTCAACATACCTTTGGGTGTTCATTCATGTTTATTTCGCGCTGTAACTGGTATTAAAGCGGAGGAGATGATCAGTTCACGCGCGCTTCGCGTTGCCGCCTCTCTTGATCTGAGGCTACAGCCATCTGTCACGCTACATTAAACAGCGCCAAAACGGTTATTTTTTGAATTTCGTAATGAAATGGACAGAATTTGAAATCTGAGACTTTGTTTCATATCAAAAGTAACAAAGTACAAAGCTGCCATTTATTTAATGGGAAGAGCGCTACAATGTTCAACTGAAAACAGACTAGACTAATCGATTCTTGGGATTTAAGAATCGCTATCGGTTCGTAAAAATGAGAATCGATTAAAATCGAGAAATCGATATATTTTTACACAGCCCTACGTGTTTAATGGGTGGAGAGATGGGGTTATGGGTAGAGTTAGGGTGTGGTTGGAGGTTGACAGCCCTAGTAAAAACGAGTATCTATGCAGTTAGTGCACTGAATCTAATGTTTAATTTAGATGACAGTGTAGAGTCATTAAATATACTTATAGTTAAGTTGGTCCATTTATGTTATTTATTTTCAAATGTTTATCTGCATATAATTGTCTGCAGACACAGTCTCCTGTTTTAATTTAATGGGCGTTTTAAACAGTTGTGTCTCCTGAAGGACATTTCAAGCTCACTCTTTTCTGACAGGGAGCTTCAGTACTTGGCAGACCAAGAGAAGATTTCTCCTGCCGCCATAAAGAAGACTACTTTGGACAAGGTGCTTCAGCAGCCAGGTGTCACGACAACAGGGGTCGGGGTCAGGACTGGCCTCAACCTCTTTAACAGCACCAACCCCAGGACTAAGTTGTTTAAAAAATAAAATGACATGAAATGACAATGGATTTTTTTTAAAAAAAATTTATTCACCATTCAATTTTTAGGCTTCAAGATTTTTTTTTTTTTTAACCAAGCTATGTTCAAAGATGATTCTCAACTACGGTATGAAAGATATAATGGGATTAATTGATATACCATTTTAATTTTTTGCAATATGTGGGTAAAAATAGTCATACATGAGTTTTCCCATTCAATACAATGCATCTATACACTGTTTCTAATTTGCATATTAATGTGTTCTTGGGGCAACATGTAATGAAAAAAGAAGTGTAATAATGGGAGTATTAATTGGCAAAATGTTCATAATAATATCTAATAATTAATAAGAATATTGTATATATAATTTCTTTCGCTATTCGCTTGTTGTGTCTCCCAAATTGCCTGATAAACAAGTCCTGGTGTCCTCTACAGTGGACATGCATAAAATGAATGCCCTGTTTTGTAAAAGAAAGTCATATTTTGATTAGAAACCCCATAATATTTTCCCGAGATGTTGATTTATAACAAACAATTTAAAAGATAATCCGATTTAAATGATCGGATTATGATATAAAATAATTATAAAATATTATCATATTTCCATAAAAGTGCTAATTTTGATCATTAAATTAATGTCAGTCGTATTTAAAGACCAAGGAGTTGTTGTTGTCATTGTGAAACCTCCAAAAATTTGGTATCTCTGCAAAGCCCTGAATGTGCTCATTACAGGACTCCTGAGTTAAAACTGTGACATGTATGATGTGATTTTGACTGCTAATTAATCGTGACATTATTTAAAAAGTGATCTGATTCCAGACCAGAAAGTGGTCTGATTCACTGATCACATCTGAAATCTAATTATAGCTCAAAAGTGTTTTGTTATTAATTTGTTTAAATACTACTGTCTGTTTAATGTGATACTATTTTGAAAATATTAAATAGACTTCTGAAAAATGAAATCATGTTGTGAACAGGAAGTTATTAACTACAATGATGACATGCTTCATGCCAGCATACAAAACTCCTTTATAGCTCCCAGCATGCTTAGCAGCACAAATAAATTATGCAGCTGAATTCTTTTACTATTTATATTTAAATATTTTTAATACTGATTGTCACCATTGTTGAGGTTTGCATGATGAGTGTTAATGCCTAAGTGTGTCTCAAGTATTACACGAGAGGTTGTGTCAGCAGCTGAATTTGTTTATTACTTTTTTCATTAATGCTTCAACAAGTTTTTAGTCAGTCATGAAACTACACCTTACGAAAAAGTACTATACTTTTTTTGAAGTATACTTCAAGTTCATTTTATGAAGTATACTTAAGTAATGTTCAAGTATACTTTATGTAGTAAGTATTCTAGTATCAAAGTACTAGTAGTAAACTTGTAAGTGTACTATTTTAACAGTCCTGTTTAATGCTCAGAGTGAATTGCTGGGCATGTTAGCAGCTAGCGAATATGCGTATTGCATTTATGCTGCAGCAGAAAGCAAACAATGTAGTGCATGAGGATACAGGGATAGCTTTGCTGAAATCTTCAAAGTGAAATAGGCGTTCGCTGTTGTATTCGCATATCAAATGGAGCTACAGCAAATCCTAGTTTTGTACAGCAGCATGTATAACTAAATCAAATTGCAATACTAACAGCAGCAGAACGCTAGCAATGTAATGTTAGACACTGTCTTGCTAAATGAGTTAGGGGTCATGTGTTGGCTAATGTGTCGATCATGCAATGACATACATGATTAAATGCAAACAATGTATTCACATACTAAGCAGGCGAGCAGCTGCATTCAGGCAGAGAAATATTTGGGCATAAAGTTGAACTATTTTCATAACTACAGGATGAACAGCTTTTCATGCTAATCGGATATTATCATCACCTATTAGTAGGTTTAAGGTAAGTGTCATCACTGCTGTCACAAATTATACTACATCATTTCAACTTACCTCGTATTTCTCATACGAAAGCAAGAGTACCCTAGCTGATGCTGTACAGTGGGTACGGAAAGTATTCAGACCCCCTTAAATTTTTCACTCTTTGTTATATTGCAGCCATTTGCTAAAATCATTTAAGTTCATTTTTTTCCTCATTAATGTACACACAGCACCCCATATTGACAGAAAAACACAGAATTGTTGACATTTTTGCAGATTTATTAAAAAAGAAAAACTGAAATATCACATGGTCCTAAGTATTCAGACCCTTTGCTCAGTATTTAGTAGAAGCACCCTTTTGATCTAATACAGCCATGAGTCTTTTTGGGAAAGATGCAACAAGTTTTTCACACCTGGATTTGGGGATCCTCTGCCATTCCTCCTTGCAGATCCTCTCCAGTTCTGTCAGGTTGGATGGTAAACGTTGGTGGACAGCCATTTTTAGGTCTCTCCAGAGATGCTCAATTGGGTTTAAGTCAGTGCTCTGGCTGGGCCATTCAAGAACAGTCACGGAGTTGTTGTGAAGCCACTCCTTTGTTATTTTAGCTGTGTGCTTAGGGTCACTGTCTTGTTGGAAGGTAAACCTTCGGCCCAGTCTGAGGTCCTGAGCACTCTGGAGAAGGTTTTCGTCCAGTATATCCCTGTACTTGGCCGCTACTGAAGGCTGAGGCTAGTTTATGGCTTCAGATCTGGAAGCAGCCAAATTGGGAACATTTGCAGGGTCAACACCTCCCTGGTCTTTGCCGCCCTGCAACACCCCTCCCAAAGGGACACTGTATGCGATGTCTTTTCTTGGCTCTCCTGGAGGACATTGAATGTGCTTCTTGGCAATCTGATAGATGCGAACGTACACCAGGATCGTTATGAGGCACGGGGCAAAGAATGACCCAATGGAAGAGTACAGGATGTACCATACATCCTCGTTGATTTTGCACTGTGGGCAGTCCCCATCCTGGGTCTTATTTACGGCAACCAGTGGGGGGAAAGAGATGATGGCAGAAATGAGCCACACCACCACAATGGCGCCCTTGATCTTGCGAGGGGTGCGCTGGGTGGCATACTGCACTGGCCGGGAAATGGACAGGTAGCGGTCCAGGCTGATGGCACACAGGTGCATGATGGAACTTGTGCAGAAGAGCACATCCAGTGCCACTACAATCTCACACCAAAACAATTCGAAGTACCAGTAGCCCATCAGCTCATTGGCCAGGGTGAACGGGATGGTCAGGACAGCGATGATCTCCAGGATGTTCCCAAAGATGGTGAAGAGCATGATGAGAATCATTGCAGTGGCAAAAGCAGCTGTGGCTTCAGGGGAATAAGAAGAATTGGAATTGCATGCACTGAGATTTTTCAAGGTGTCTCCTACTCCCAACATACTAATAGCTGATTGCCTACTGGTACTTTCAATCGCAATATTTGGAGATGTCATATTTAAGTTCCAGGCTAGACATAGAAGTCTTTGATGTAAATTTGTATCCTAGTGTAATTCTTCCAAAAACTTTCTTTCTTTTAGAAAATTGTTGAAAGTGAAATGTGTATTTATAGCAAAGAATGGCATCCTCCAGGTACTTCCTTTGGCAAATCTTTTAGACACGGTTAAGTCACCCAATCTACAAAAAGGTCTTGTGTACTGATCTGATTATAGTCCAAAAATGAGGCACCATGCACTTTACTAATGCTCAGAAATCACTTACATATTCTCTTAATTATCTCACTGCAACACTGTGTCGATTTTACCTTTACACTTTGTAGTGTGGACACTGCAAGATTTTGATGTAGGGTTAAAAGGGTTAAAGGTGTAAGATAAAAAGAGACACCCAGAAAATGTACATGTGAATATGTAAGTGATTGTTGAGCATTAGTGACGAACACCTGCTGTTAACAAGCAGAATCACTGAAGGAAAGAGAAACAAGAACAGACAAAATGAGAAGCACATGAACAACAACTGACTTCCAGCCATTACACATTATTACACTTATTTCCAGTGGTGGACGAAGTACAAAAATCAGGTACTTGAGAAAAGTACAGATATGTATCTGTACTTTTACTCAAGTAATAAAATTTTACTCCAGTAAAAGTATTTAGTACTCCTTTTCAATTTTATTTGAGTGAAAGTACAAAAGTACTTGATTTTTAATGTACTTAGTATTTAAAAAGTACTAATTGATGAATGTTTATTTTGTAATTTTATATAGGCTATTTTTATCATTTAAAATATATTATATATTTTATATAATATGGGAAAAAAAAAAAAGTTGATCAGGGAATGCTGATTGTTATGTATTAACGATGACATAATCATCATGTAGTCTCTTGATTTACTGATCTCATCCAGTGTTTAATCTCCTATCAAAAGTGATACATTATTAACACACTTAAATTTTACATTACCACCACTGTGAAATTACAGCAAGAGTTAATAATTTAGGCACACGCAGACATCAAAAATCAGCATATGAATCTCAACATGGTGGCAAAAAAAAAAAAAAAAGATAAACTCAATATCACAAAACAGGCTACAAACTCAAAACAAAAATACTAACAAAAATAGAGGCAAAAAAAGAAAATAGTAAGACCATTCAGCTGCATAATTTAATCATGCTGCAGTGCATGCTGGGAGTTTTGTATTTTTATCTGGTACTCAGCATGCATTGCGACATGAACCTTTTGATTGTCACCATTGTTGAGATTCATATTCTGATTGTTGATGTCTGTGTGTGTCTAAGTGATGCAGGGGTTTAAAATGTTTTATGCAGCGTACGTTTTTAATTTCCTTCAAAATAATTGATTACGGAAACATTGCTAGATCTAGAAAAAAACTAGAAAACATCATTTAATCAAAGATTATGGGATCAGTGTAACAGATGAATCCATTTCTTCTTGCTATAATAAATGTGTTTTATTAACACTTATTTACAGCAGCCAGAGACAAAATAATAAAACAAAATAATAAGACAAAATAATTAAAGTGTGAAGAGCCTAACTAAAGCAAACACTGATCACCATAGTGGTGAAACAAACTTTAATATCAAGTTTGTCCTCCTAAAAATGTCATTAAAACCACACTGTGTATTGTAAATAATATAATGATATATACTTAAGTAATAAAACAATACAAAACCAAATGGGGCAAAAAAAATGCATTTTCCACAAGTCCGGTGAGAGAGACCAAAGGAACTCCAGTAAGTAGGCTGTTAAGGCTATTTTATTCACTTTAAAATTGGGGTGAAGTGATTATTTTCTCTTTAAAACAAATGATGCTGAGTCATTAATAAATAATTCATGACAAAAAAATTATGATAACCAATTTATTTTTCTATGAGTCTATGAGAATTAATATCTCGTGCCACGACAAAGCTAAGTGAACCGAACATGTACCCTCCCAGTCACCGTAGGATTTACCTTTGGACCCCTTTGGATATCTTTCTGGTTTGAGTACATGCATGTCTTTGTAAGGTTTTGTGTGCACTAACTTCTAAAAAACTGGATATTCATTTAAATTTATTTAAGAAGCGGGGCAAGATTTGACAGGAGTATGTTGCAAAGCATAACAGAACATGTAGTCACATCAGTCTTTGTGACAACACCACAACATACCTTTCATTGAAATCACACATTTCATTAAAATCTGTCAGGTATTTGTGATATTTTGTATGCTATAAAAATGTTTAAAAAAACATTTAAACATTAATATTCTCATTTCATGCTACAGTAAGGAAACATTAACAACTGAATATGCCAATACTCTGTTACACTTTTTTTTTTTTTTTAATTATATTATAAAAGTAGATGGTGTGCATTTTTGTGATATTAATGTTTACATATTGCTTAATTGATTGTTATTTTTATTGGCAACTGATTATGAAAATTCCTGAAAATAGTTTTACAAAAAAAAAAAAAAAAAAATGTAGATATAAATTCAGCTCACCTGGAATTTGTAACAGCTGCTTCCTCACAGAAGATCTCAATAATTATCTGCTGACAATAAAATGTCTTTTTTTTTTATTAAAGTGTAATATGTACACATAAACAACCAATTTATTTATGTATGTGTGTAAGAAGAATATTATACACTGTCAAATAATTTCAAGACACACATTTCTTATATAAAAAACAAACAAACAAACAAAAAACAGAAGTATATGTACACATCTGGAGTCTGTGAAGAGTGCCTGGCTGAATAATGGTCAGCTGAAATTTAGTAAAGAATTAAGCCCATCCCAACCAAATCTAATATGTAAGTACGCAACACATCTTCATACTGTATGTGCGTGCTTTCAGAAATGTGCTTTGACATTCACGGGATGGGTATCTTAGGGCCCGTCTTGAAAAGTAGTGTTTAAATGCATTAATTTAGCAGACACTTTTATCCAAAGCAACTTACAAATGAGGAAAACAACAAGCATTCATCTTAAGGAGGCAATAACAAAGTTTCAAACATTGTCCAGAAAAGTATATGCTAGAATACTGAGGGATAAAATAAATAGCGAAAGAATAAAAGATTTGCATATAAGCAGGATGCAGTGCTCACTGAAGAGATGAATTTCCAGTGACATTGGTAAACATGCCTGAACATCCGATTTGTTTAACAAACAAGGATGTGTGTCACATGCATGCAAAAACCGCTACCTCTTCACCTTTGATACACCTTTGAGAAAAGTTAAGAATTCATTTTACAGACAGAATCTGCTCTAAAAAGGTAATCTAGGTCAGGAAAAAGCAGGTCAAGGTTTGGCTGTGCTCTACTAATTACTTTAAATGTTGTGTTAAACAAATATTAAAACATTTCCATTAACATAATGATTTCATGGTGAGCACCTAATGCCATTATCTACGTCGGAAGAGAAAGAACCCTGGGAGGCCCATTGTTTCTCTGACTGAAAGTTAGAGACTGTTTGAAATCACAACCTATACCCTCATTCACTATTCCCTACATTGGTTTACTATATTCTCCCCATTGTTCACTCCAGTCCCTCAGTCCAAAGACCTGAGGTGTGAACTGAACTCCACTTACCAGACAGGTTTGCCATGTGGATTGAAGTCACAAAGGACACAAAATAGACACACAGTGGACAAAATGGAGCAAATCTTCTCCATTTCTATTATCAGAACTCTATATACTTAATAAGTGTTGTTTGTGTACATGCAAAATATACAAACTTGCCTATTAAGATATACATTAATGCATAGGTAAAAGTTCAATATAACTCAATGATGTTCCATCTTTATGTTTTCAGCACAATGCCTAGGTTAATCTGAAATTAGTCTGGAAAGTGAATTATGCATAGGAAAAACTGAAGGACATTGTTCTAAACATGAACTTTAAGCTATGCAAATGAACCTCATGCAAGAGGGGGGCCATCCAGCGGCCACTTCTGACAGCATCAGCCAATCAAAACACTGCATCTGAAAGGTGCCAATTTGCTTTTCCCTCCTTCTCGGGACAGGTTAAAAGACTTGTTTCTGAGACAGATAATTGGGTAACACTTTAGAATAACTCACGCTATGAAGCATTAGTTAAGCATTAGTAAATAGTTAGCTCATCATTTATAAAGCATTAGTAAGCAGTTCATAAATACACCTATAAATGCTTTGTTCTTGATTTATAAGCATATCTATAATGTGTTTAATAAATGTATTTCCATACTTTATTAATGATCAATTTATCATTTCTAAATTAAGTATTACATTATTTACAAACCAGTTATTTCGGAGTTGTCAGTGGTTCATAAGATCATTTATAAAGTGTAAGTAAATGATTAATAAACAATTTAAATGTACATTTATGCATCTTATTATTTAGACATATAGTAATAGTTACTCAGTGTGTTAATAAATGCTTTATTAATACATATTCCTACTGTAATTCATGATTAATTTGGGTAGTAATAAAACATTTAGTAGTTGTCAGTTAACTATTTTTGTGAGCTCATCTAAAGTGAGGACTATTCATGCCTCGTAAAGCTTTTATAAAGGAGATTTAAAGGATACAGAACATAGAAATATTTATTTCAAGGAAAAAAATGAAACTTTACAATGGGTAACTTGATATAAAATTAAAAGTAAACCTCTGCAATTTCACAGAAGGTAAAAATCCCTGTACTCCTCCAGAAAACATAACTGTGCAGTAAAATGAAACTAAGCTTTTGCAATCTGATATAAAAATACATTTCTGTAAAGTGTAGACATTGCTGAATAAAATTTTACCAGTGCCAACACTGGATTACAGGAGTGCCAAAATACAACAAATAATATTTTTATAAAACATTAACAATGTTATAAAATATTTCACAGTGTCAAAACTACCTCAGTACTAACTTTAAAACATTAGAGAACAGCAGTGCAGAAGATCACTGAGCCTTTAAATCTTCTTTGTAAAGCTTTACGCGGCATGAATAGTGCTCACTTTAGATGAGCTCACAACAATAGTTAACTGACAACTACTAAATGTTTTATAACTACCTGAATTAATCATGAATTACAGTAGGAATATGTATTAATAAAGCATTTATTAACACACTGAGTAAATATTACTATATGTCTAAATAATAAGATGTATAAATGTATGTTTAAATAGTTTATTAATCATTTACTTACACTTTATAAATGATCTTATGAACCACTGACAACTCCTAAATAACTGGTTTGTAAATAATAATAATAATAATACTTAATTTAGAAATGATAAATTGATCATTAATAAAGTATGAAAATACAATTATTAAACACATTATAGATATGCTTATAAATCATGAAAAAAAGCATTTATAGGTGTATTTATAAACTGCTTATTAATGTCTATTAATGCTTTATAAATGATGAATTGACTGTTTACTAATGCTTAACTAATGCTTCATAGTGTGCAGTTATTATAAAGTGTTACCGATAATTGTTCCATTTGGGTTGCTGTAGTTTCCTGTTCTGGTTCCATGCTCTAGTTCCTGTTTCAGTCAAGGTTCATGGTTCTGGTCCCAAGATATGCCAAGCTAAGTCCAACTCTACAGAGTTGTGAAGTTGCTCTCTCAAGACTCTGAAAGCTCTAAAGAGAGAAACAAGGAAGTTCTGCAAGAAGTGAATTTGGGGAGTTTGAAAACTGCACCAGAGACAACGACTACAAGCTTTGCCCCCCATCTTCAAGATATCTTCTGCACTAACTTAAAAATCCTCTCATCAGAGATCCTCCAGATCTGTGTGTTCCAGACTGTCCGGATATGCACTGACTTCAGAATCTAAAGATCCTTCCGTCTGCATGTTCCAGAGAATAAGGATCGTCTGCACAGACATCAGAACCTTCAAGGCTTCTTCTTCTGCATGTTCCAGGAAAAGGACATTCTCTGTGCTCCAGGAGTTCAACGTTCACAAGTACTTCGTGTTCAAGGCTGTGAAACAGATTCCAAGTCCTTTCTTGCCACTGCAACGCTGCCCAGCTCAACAAGTGGAAGACATTACTGCTCGGATTCAGCACGGCCAGGCAAATGTAAATATCACTTACCAAACCTCTTTCTAGAGACCTTGGCATTAGTGTATATTGTCAGTATATGATTATCTAATTTGCATTAGATTTTGCATAGTTGATATCAGTTGATAACAAATAATCTATCGGTTTATTTGTTGAATTCAGAATAAGGTTTACCTTATTTCTTGTAGAGAAACTACAGTTTATCTTTCCATAAGATTAACTTGTAACTGCCATAGTAACATCCAACTCATTCACTTGCATTTATCAGTCTTTTTGCACTTTATCCATTCAGTAGTTGTTAGTTACTCTTGTCTATCCTTTTGTTAATAAAATCCATTTATTATACTTGCGTCTTCCTTGTGTTGATAATACAGTAAGAGGCTCTACAAGTTAACAATATCTCACAAATCCTTCAGATGGTCAGTTGATGAACTTCCTTCAATTTATATAATTGTAATTCAGTCAACAATCTTCCATGATTGTTCTTTATTGTCAAGGTGAGACTTGACTGGTGCCCCGAAAATATTGGAAGGAATCATCTACAAAATATTAATATTAATATTTAAGACCATAAACCGCTAAATTTGTGGTACCCTCGAGTGAGGCTAGTCCAAAATCACTACAATGACTTTTTTTTTATGAAAGTTTTAAACACATTCACAGAAAAGTTTTGAACTACAGCGACGTTAAGACACACAGAGACATCAAAATAAAACTCATATGAATCTCAACAATGGTGACATTCAAATAAAGGGGGATAAACTCTGAAACAGGCTACAAATAACTCAGAACAAAAACAACAGCAAAAATGAGCAAAATAGTAAGAGAGAGACAGAGAGAGAGACAGAGTGTGTGGGTCTCTCAACAGTGTTCGGCAGCAGCATCTCTACTAATAACGAAATTGTATGTTTATCTGCTTCAAGAACAGGGCCGTTATTGCATCACTAGTGTGAAATGTCATGTACCTTTTAAGTTGCTAAACTATTTTACTGATAAACCCATCAGAGCAGCGCTGATAACACATTTCTGTGCGAGTGTGTGTTCGTACTGTATGTGTGTGTTTTTGAGTGGGAGAGAGAGCGGGAGAAAGTGAGTATGTGTTTTCCGTACATAATAAAACGTAATTTTTAATTCGTTGTTTTTATCCTATTGTTTACTATATTTATTTGCTTGGTCAGTGTATTTATTAAAAACATCACATAATGTAAATAAATTGTCACAGAATAAGAATATGTGAACAACTCAATTTTGAGGATAACACCGCTCCCACTCCCGTGGTTGAAGCATCCACCTCGACTATGAAGGGCTTCTCTGGATCAGGATGAACAAGGAGGGGAGCGGTGATGAAGGCTTCTTTTTTTAAGGTGTTGAAGGCATCGGTGGCAGCTGGTGACCAGGACAGAGACTTGGGCCTGTTGCGGAAGAGGTTGGTCAATGGGCTTGTGATGGAGCTGTAGTTTTGAATAAACCTGCAGTAGAAATTTGCAAATCCTAGGAATCTTTGGAGTTCTTTGATGGTGGATGGAGTTGGACAGTTCTTGATGGCTTCAACCTTCCCCTCGTCCATCTGGATGCCACTGCTATCGATGTTGTAGCCAAGGAACTGCACTGAGGGTTGATGGAAAAAGCATTTTTCAGCCTTGAGGAACAGATGGAATTCCCTCAGGCGTTTCAGGACCTCCGCAACGTGGTGGCGATGTTCGGCCATGCTCCGGGAGTATATCAGAATGTCATCAATGTAGACCAGAACAAACTTGTGAAGAAACTCCCGAAGCACCTCGTGGATGAAGTCCTGAAATACAGAGGGGGCGTTGACCAGGCCATAAGGCATGACGCAATACTCATAGTGTCCGGTAGGGGTCACGAAGGCTGTCTTCCATTCGTCCCCCTCACGTATTCGGATGAGGTTGTAAGCGCTGCGGAGGTCCAACTTGGTAAACACAGTGGCACCGCGGAAATGTTCCAAGGCCGCTGGGACGAGGGGAAGTGGGTAGCGGAACTTGACAGTAATCTTGTTGAGTGCCCGGTAATCGATACAAGGCCGCAAGCCACCGTCCTTTTCTGCCACAAAGAAGAAACTCACAGCAGGGGAAGTAGACGGGCGGATGTAGCCTTGTTGTAGCGCCTCCTTGATGTACTCCTCCATGGCCTTCTCCTTGGGAATTGACGGAGGGTAGATCTTCCCACGGGGCACTGACTCACCCGGAAGCAGATCGATGGCACAGTCCCATGGCCGGTGTGGAGGCAGCTTGGAGGTTTTCCTTGGGCAGAAGACATCGCTGAAGGGGGCGTAACGAGGAGGAACATCCACCGAACGTTTCTCCACAGGACTTTCGATGGAAGTAGTGCAGACGGGAAGAGACTCTGGACGAGGAGAGGAATGCAGAGGTAATGCAGGAAAACAGTTCGGGAAACAGTTATCGCCCCACTTCAGGATTTCGCCGGTTTTCCATGAGATGACAGGATTCCTCTAGAACCAGCAGATGTTGATGTTCGATGTGTAGAAGGCCAACTTGGAGTTGCACTGGTCCAACACACAGATGTACCCATCTATGACTGAGAGGTTTTCCAGTTATTGAGTGTATCTGGTAGGTGGACGGTGTGACTGTGGTCTTGAGTTTGAGCTGGCGGCAGAGGGCGCCAGAGACGAAGTTACCCGCTGACCTGGAGTCGAGGAGAGCATTGACTGGAATGGAAACATCGGCAGCAGTAAGAATTACTGAGGCTTCATCTTATTTATAGGAGGAAGAATGGCACTCACCATGGGACAAGGAGGACGAGTGGGGTATGCTGAGATGACATGCCCAGGAGCACCACAATATAAACATAATCCCTGGGTCAGCCACCTCTGCCGCTCAGTAAAAGTCAGCTGGGTATTTTCCAGTTGCATGGGTTCATTGGCTGGTTCTGGAGGGCTGATGGATTCTGGACGGCAGAGGGATGATGTTAGTAGCGACTGGCCCTGGTGGTCTTTGAGACACGACTGCATACGTGTGGCGAAGCGAATGGAGAGCTGGATGAATCGTTCTAGCCCGATGGAGTCCTCGTATGCAGCGAGATGCAACCGCACTCGTGGATCCAGGCCTTGACGGTAAGTGGTTAACAGAGACTGTTCGTTCCATCCAGCAAGGGTTCTGAACTTAAGGGCATATTCATTCACAGTCATTGTACCTTGTTTTAAATGATATAATTACTCACCAATTGATGAATCCCCGGCTGGTCTACCGAACACTTCTTTGAAGTGGTTAACAAAACTGGTGAGAGACTGGGTAACTGTACTATTTTGCGACCAAATAGTTTCAGCCCATTGAAGTGCTCTGCTATTTAACTGTGAAATGATGAATGCTACCTTTGCCTGGTCGTCGGGGTATAAGTGCGGTTGCATCTCCAGGACCAGCGAGCATTGCAATAGGAATCCGTTGCAATCCTCCACCGAACCAGAGAAGGGCGCCGGTTTGGCCATGGGACTGGCATACACAGGCGGGAAGGAGTGACGGTGGTGTTGGCAGAGGTGATCGCTGGTAGAGATGCTGGTGGATTGAAGGTGCTCGGCGTAAGACATCCACAAGCTCTTGAAACGGATCTGTTTATATTTATTTAGCTGAATAACTTGAGTGGGTGACAGGCGGATATACGCCCGGTTCAATAAAGAACAGCTATGTGTAATTAAATGAAACAATTAATAACCATGGCAATGGAAGAAAACAGAATGAAATGACAAAAACTGTAAGCCTTTGAAAACAAAATAAAAAAAAAACACCACAGATTGTGATATCCCAGGTTGTCAGGCTGAAGGCAGGATTACCTTCAGTTCACTTGTCATGCATGAATTTGGATTCCACAACAACACAAGGAAGAACATGCAAACCCCACATGAAAGGCCTTCCTGGCTCATCCGGGACTCGAACCTTAGACCTTCTTCCTGTGAGAGGGACAGTGCTCTCCTGTAACTGTTTCATTCCCACTCAAGCTGTTTTGGGTTCCTTATATGAAATTGTGGCAGCATATATTGTACGTACACTTTACAGATGATAATGTTTCAAGAAATAACTTGCACAAATAACTTTAGAAAATTGTATTCACCCTTAATAATCATGTCTATCAAAAACAATTCATATTCATTTATTATTATTTAGTATGTATTCAATGTGTTCTGTGTTATTATAGCAGCAACAGGAGAGGGGAAAAAAGCCTTTTCTGTGTTATGTGCTATCATACAGCACATCGCATCATTTGTTTATTACTCAAAACAGTCTTTTACATTTTTCTTTCTCATTCGTGAGTGTGTCTACATTTTTCTCTGTGATGGTCATTGTTACTGTAATTCTTTGGAAGTGTGTTCATTTGAATGTGCTAGATAGTGGAGGGTCTGTACAGAAAAAAAGAGAAGAGACGAGCAGAAACGGGTCCAAGTGCATTATTGCATACTTTATTCTATAAAATCTATTTAGTTTGAATTCATTTTTAGTACATTTAAATAATACATATTATGTTTTGTTATCTTAAACCCCCGCATTACAGTTCCATATCACTTCGTCAAATGATTTCAGTTATTTCAAAAGGTCATTACAGTCTACAACAGCAGAAAAAAAAAAAAAAAAGTTTTATAATGTCATGCTCTCTCTCCCGCTCTCTCAATCACACACACACACACACACACACACACACACACAATATATACACAACGGACACACATTCGCATAGAAGCAACATTCTACATAATCACTGTTTCAAAACACAAGATCATTGTGATATGTAAAGAGAACATTTGGTTTAATCACCGAAACACAACGGTATGTTCTTCTTTCAGTTTAGTACTTTTACAGTTTTTTTAAATTGGTTTGGTACTATTTTCACAAGTAAAGTGTACATTTTCTAAACTCTTAGTACTAATATCACAACAGATCATCAAAAGTGCACTTTTTTCAAACATTTCAGCATTTTTTCAATTGTGTTAGTACAATACACAAAATCACAAAGTAATCTTTTCACAACACAAAGTTATGCCAAGTTTACACTACAGGATTTTAAGCCATTTGCAAGTTAACGAGTTCGCCGACAGGTCGGGCTGTGATTGGGGGAAAATCAGCGGGTGATCGGCGCTCTGCACTCTTTATGTGTGAACTATTCAATGACACATCAAAGACGCTCGCTGACGCGTCGCCGACACCTCGCTGACACCAGACAAATATCTAGCATGCTAAATATCTGGAGCTGTCGGCCAACTCGATATCCTGTGGTGTCACGTGTCGTGATGCAACAGCCAATGAAATATACACTGATGTCTATAGAAGCAGCAATAACAATCCATTCAAATATAATTTGCCGACGTTTATTCATATCAGATACACATTGTGTAGGTAACTATAAAGCTCACTCACTCTATTGTTCTCCCAGTTCACCGGCCACATGTATTTCAGGACGGATGAATTCACATTATATATTAAGATCAAGGTCATTATATAGGTTTTTAAATGACAAAACACTCACTTTCACATAATTGAGAAACGGAATATCAGATAGTTGATGACATGGTGAGAAAAGCAATACATCTGTAGAATAGAATGTTTTAAACTTATGTGTGAAAGGGCTATTTCAATTTTAATTCAAAATTTAATCTAATTTCCTTCCAACATCCATTTTCAAATAAAGCCGTTGGGTGATAGTTGTCATCAGCTCGTGTAGTGTGTAACATCCTGTTGCGGATCAATTACGTACTGTCACATAGTGTGATCACCACAACGACTTCAAGACTCCACAGCAAGTCACGTAGTCTGAACAGCACAGCGATCTGCTGACGTTTAAAGTCCTGTAGTGTAAACTTGACTTAAGTGTTTCATCTATATAAATGTTTCATTCACAGTAACTGCCTTTCATAATGTTTTCAATATCAAACTTTTGATTTGCATGTCTTATCATTCAGTTTAATACACTTGTCTTTCATTTAATTCAACTGATCTTAATGTTTAATCAATGAATCATGTATATGTCCATAGATTTTCAACTGGTCTGATTGTTGTCTGATAATTTGTAAGTTACAAACTGCTGTAAGAGCTATCAGCCAAGAAAGACCAATTACTAATTACTTTCACCTGATGATCACAATTAGATACCATATAAGTAGAACTGTGTGTGAACATTTGCAATGTTCAAACATAGAGCAGGATAGACTTGTAGAGAAACCTGCATCAAAGAGGTAGACATGGGCCTAGACAAAGAGGTGGCGGTGCTCCTCAACAAAGAGGTGGTTGTGCTCCTCAAAAAAGAGATGGTGGTGCTCCGCAACAAAGAGGTGGCGGTGTTCCTCAACAAAGAGGCGGCGGTGCTCCGCAACAAAGAGGTGGCGGTGCTCCTCAACAGAGAGTTGGCGGTGCTCCTCAACAAAGAGGTGGACATGGGCCTAGACAAAGAGGTGGCAGTGCTCCTCAACAAAGAGGTGGACATGGACCTAGACAAAGAGGTGGCGGTGCTCCTCAACAAAGAGGTGGCGGTGCTCCTCAACAAAGAGGTGGACATGGGCCTAGACAAAGAGGTGGCAGTGCTCCTCAACAAAGAGGTGGACATGGGCCTAGACAAAGAGGTGGACATGGGCCTAGACAAAGAGGTGGCAGTGCTCCTCAACAAAGAGGTGGCGGTGCTCCTCAACAAAGAGGTGGACATGGGCCTAGACAAAGAGGTGGCGGTGCTCCTCAACAAACAGGTGGTGGTGCTCCTCAACAAAGAGGTGGCGGTGCTCCTCAACAAAGAGGTGGACATGGGCCTAGACAAAGAGGTGGCGGTGCTCCTCAACAAAGAGGTGGCGGTGCTCCTCAACAAAGAGGTGGCGGTGCTCCTCAACAAAGAGGTGGACATGGGCCTAGACAAAGAGGTGGCAGTGCTCCTCAACAAAGAGGTGGACATGGGCCTAGACAAAGAGGTGGACATGGGCCTAGACAAAGAGGTGGCAGTGCTCCTCAACAAAGAGGTGGCGGTGCTCCTCAACAAAGAGGTGGACATGGGCCTAGACAAAGAGGTGGCGGTGCTCCTCAACAAACAGGTGGTGGTGCTCCTCAACAAAGAGGTGGCGGTGCTCCTCAACAAAGAGGTGGACATGGGCCTAGACAAAGAGGTGGCGGTGCTCCTCAACAAAGAGGTGGACATGGGCCTAGACAAAGAGGTGGCGGTGCTCCTCAACAAAGAGGTGGACATGGGCCTAGACAAAGAGGTGGCGGTGCTCCTCAACAAAGAGGTGGCGGTGCTCCTCAACAAAGAGGTGGACATGGGCCTAGACAAAGAGGTGGCAGTGCTCCTCAACAAAGAGGTGGACATGGGCCTAGACAAAGAGGTGGACATGGGCCTAGACAAAGAGGTGGCAGTGCTCCTCAACAAAGAGGTGGCGGTGCTCCTCAACAAAGAGGTGGACATGGGCCTAGACAAAGAGGTGGCGGTGCTCCTCAACAAACAGGTGGTGGTGCTCCTCAACAAAGAGGTGGACATGGGCCTAGACAAAGAGGTGGTGGTGCTCCTCAACAGAGAGTTGGTCTTCAGAGAAATGTAGGTAGAATACAGCATAGCGTCATCTCAAATGAAAATCTCTGTTGTTAAGAGGCCTTACTATGGCAGAGGCTGCCAGGTTAGTTCAGCCTAATTTACAAAGGTCAACTGTCAGGACTATCATTAGAACTTTTCGCCAAGAAAACCGGTAAGTCTGCTACAGTAACAGTTCACTATACTTTTACAATATAGTACTGTTAATGGCATTACTGTATAGAAGAACAACATATAATTGTCATTAGTAGTAAAATATTTACAGCAATATTGCTTTGCTCTCAGAATTAACAGGAGACAGCCTGGTGGTGGTGGTCGCCCACATGTTCTAACTGACCAGCAGGAGTTGGCTGTGGTGGAAATGGTCAGGGCAAAGAATGACATATGGCTGTCTGAAATCAAGCAGGCTATCGAGGAGAGCAATGACACCTTTGCCAATGTGGCATCAATTAGACTTCCAACTATTGCCCGCCTTTTGAAGAAACACCAGGTTTCTATGAAACAAATTTACCTGGTCCCTTTTGAGAGAAACAATGCCCGGGTGAATATGTTCAGGTACAACACTAAACCAGTGTAATGTGTGTTCAGCTTTTACTGTATGTGATAGACATGCAATTTACAGTACTGTACTACAGGTTAACAATGTCAACTATTATTTGTAAAAGAGCTAACAAAATTATTATTTTAGAGGGTGATGGAGCTGGATGCTGCTGTGAATCATCACAAGTATATTTTTGTTGATGCGGGTTTCAATCTGGCAAAAACCAGATGCCGTGGTCGTAACCTTATTGGCCAAAAGGCAACCATACAAGTGCCTGGACAACGTGGAGGAAACATCTCGATGTGTGCAGCTATATGTTAAGATGGTGTGGTAGGCCATAGACCAGTTCTAGGATCATACAACACTGAACACCTGATGGCTTTTCTAAATGAACTAGAGCAGGCCTGTCAGGGTGAAGATGTCGTTTATGTTATTGTGTGGGACAATGTCGGTTTCCACCATGCAGAGCTGGTTCAGGAATGGTTTCGGGCACATCCTTGGTTCATGACCCTCTACCTTCCCCCATACTCCCCTTTCCTCAACCCAATTGAGGAATTCTTTTCTACACGGAGGTGTAAGGTATATAATCGCCATCCCCATGAGCATGTCACCCTTCTTCAAGCAATGAATGAAGCTTGCAATGATATAACTGCAGATCAATGTCAAGCCTGTATTCGTTATGCCAGAAGGTTTTTCTCACGGTGCCTGAACAATGAGGACATTAACTGTGATGTTGATGAAAATTTATGGCTAAATATTGAAGACTAGCTTGATGTTAATTAATATTTTGTGTATTTCAGATCTCCATTTACAGTTTTCTTTTATTTTTCACAATGCAACCACAGTAATGTTGTAAAAAATATAAAATAAAATACTTTTTCTGCTTACTGTATGTAAAATGACTTAGCATAAGCATGTTTTTTTATTATTATTTTTTAATATGGCTTTTGTCTGTTTGAATGTAAGTGTAATATCTATTGTGATGGCTGTGTATACAGTTTTACAGTACAGTAACATTCATTCAGCACTGATGGTGATTTGAAACCTGTACCTTGCATTGTTTGCTACTGAATTAACTGATGGTTAAAAGTACTAATTTGAAAGAAGATCTTACTGTTGTGTTTTGGTGAATAAACCAAATGTTCTCATTACATATCTCAACGATCTTGTGTTTTGACACAAAGATTATGTGGAATGAAAATATGTACAACTAGAATGTTAGGAACTAGAATCAGGTTTTGAAAGAATGACCAGCGGTGTTAGAAGTGTGATCAATTTGGAGTTTTGTACTAAGAGTTTTGAAAATGTACATTTTACTTGTGAAAATAGTACCAAACCAATTTTACAAAAAACTGTAACAATTAGTTTATTCAATAGCAAACAATACAAAATACATGTTTCAAATCACCCTTGTTGCTGAAAATTTAATGTGATTTATAAGCTGTTTTCCTCATGGGGACCAAAAAAAAAAAAAAAAAGTCCAAACATGGTCTAAAATTACTGGTATTACCATCCTTGTTGGGACATTTGATTCACAACGCAGGGTTTACCAGGACCACACACACTTTGAACATTTTGGTCATCATCTAAGATAAATTGCTTATAATTCGTTACATTTGACTATCCATATCGGAAATTGCAAATAATTTCTTTAGAAACTATGCCTATAGAATCAATATCTATAGAAATAGGTGTACCAAATGATCCATTGATTAACCATTAAGTTCAGTTAGATTAAATAATAGACAAATGTATTAAACTAAACGAGGAGAAATGAAAATCAAAAGTTTGATAGTAATAGCATTATGAAAGTCAGTTACTGTGAATGAAACATTTATATAGATGAAACACTTATTTTGCATAGTGAAAAGGATACTTTCTGATTTTGTGTATTGTACTAACACAATTGAAAATATGCTGAATTTTTTTTAAAAAAATGTGCACTTTTGATGATCTGTTGTGATAGTACTAATAGTTTAGAAAATTTACCAGTTGCTTGTGAAAATTGCAATAAAAAAAAAAAAACTGTAATAAAAGGCAATTACAATTCTCAACCGCTAGATGGCAACTGTGGCCCTACTGAGAGTATGATTCTGGGATGACTTAATTAGTTGAATGTCTGTATTTTGGATATTGTGTGTGTTTTTCCAGTGTGGCCTTGGTGCCTAGCATGGGGTCAATCTAGGAGAAGTCACCTAGGAACCTGAAGATGCAGCATCTGTAATGGCATCTAAAGTGACAATGGACCCATAAAAGTCAGACTGGTCAGAGTCCGGGCCATGATTTAAATGACCAGTTCAGGGGGGTAAAAGCTTTTCCTAAATCTTAAAGCTGAATCGATCAATGTGAGTTAGATGTTACAGAATATAAGTAGTAGTTTGAAAGTAATAGTAGTTTAAGAGCATAGGGAGATTGACTCATTGAAGTGGGCTTTTGCTGCAGAGTTCTTTTGGTGTGATTTGCTTGTTGCAATTTTCTGATTCTCTAAAAATCATTTATGTGTACACTGTAAAACATTGTCCTGAAAATTAACGGCAACATACTGACAGAAAAGTTGCCAGTAATCTACTCTTAATCGTACAGTTCTTTACTGTAATCTACTTCACAGTATGTTACTGTAAATATACCATGCACTCAATTAAATCTCGAGTTAATTCAATTCATTTGCAGAAAACCGACGGCCAACTGCCATTTAAGTTTATAAACTATTATTTATAATTTGCTAGTAATGTGAACATATGATTACTGAGTCCAGATAACTAAATTAAACAAAATCATTAAAACATCAAGTTAACTCAAATCTCTTGTAGATAACTGCTAGCTAACAACAGCACACATACATGTTCAACTGGATTTAGCTAAGAGATTTTCACTGCATCAGGAACTACACAGTTACTGCCTTTAAATAAAGCAACATGCAGCATAACATCAATGTTTCTTGGTCTTCTACTGGAATGAAGCAGAGGCTCTACACTGAAAAAAAATTGTTCACTCAACTGTTTGTTATCTTTTTGAACAGACTCAGTTAAGTTGTATTTACTTAGAAAGTGTTTATCTCTGATTAGTTTTAGACATTTTTAGATGTTTTAATTAGACATTAGTATAATTAAAAGGAATATTAATAAGGCATAGTATGTGAATAGTCAGATTACTAGATTTTTTCAAATTAAGTAAAACAAATAGTTGGACATTAATTAAACTTAACTAAAAAGGGTTAGAACAGCTGTTAGGTTTTACAGTGAATTCACAAAGCAGTCTGGTGTAAAATTATTAGAACAAACATATACAAACTTTTTTTCCCTTCAAAGATAAAACTACAGGAATGGGGGAAACTTATTTGCATTCAAAATATTCTTTGCTCACTGAAACCAGAATGATTTCATCTCTTTCAATAATAAGGAACTACAAAGGACAGTTCCTGAAATCCATGTGGTCTAAACTGTCACACAGCTTCTTTCACTTTTCAACATTAGAGTTGCTGGAAATAAAAGGCGGATATTTGTTATTTCAGCAACTCACAATTCCTGTTTGAGTAAAAGGTCTTTTAAGTTCCTTTAAACTTCAAAGTAAAGTGACTGATATTACAATATATGTGACTGAATTTGGGATTAGAGAAATAACTCTGATTTAAAGCAGTTTCCAGGAAGCCAAAGCTATTGATTTTCGTATTTTTGTAAAACATCATGAGACATCTGTTGGGTAGGTTCTAAGCTTATTTTCTGAGGTTATGTCTGACAGGTTTTTATACACTAAACTGAAAGATATTTTTTTATATTAATTTTATGTAAAAACTTCATATTAATGGTCAGAATATAATTGGCCATGTGTAATAGATTTTGTAGACTAATCTAGATCTTCCTTTTAATTATAGGCTACTGTATAACTCCAAAAAATGGCAGCATATCTTAGCGTGTGCATTAATCTAGCTTATACTTAAAACTTGCCATTGCTTATTATGAATATTATTGGCTCTTACAACAGATTGCTTGTAATGTTCCTCATTAATTGTTTTAAATAAAAGTGCACACAAAATGAATAAATCTAAATAACAGAATAACAAATGTCAAGTCTTCTTGGATGTGTGGAAGTCTTTTTATGTACCAACCACTTATTAATTAATGTAATTTGGGTTATTATGTTTTTAAAAACTTTTTGAAATAATTCATATTAAGATGACATGCTGAGATTTGAGGAGCATGTGTAATGGAGGACAGCTAGTATGAGCTGTAAGGTAAAGCTCACTCCCCTGGCCTCAAGAGGCTTAATCGGAGCAAACTGAGCGGAACCGGATGCAGTGGTGCAGTGACCCGGATGGAGGTGAGGTTTAGGAGGTTAGTGTGATGCAAGTGAATGAGTGCGAACTGTGCAGATAAACCTGACTTTCCTGAGTTCAAGAGGCACATCGATTTCAGTTAGATTTTTGGGCCTTTTGACTTTATTTAGTTAGGACAGTAGGAGGACAGACAGGAAATCATGGGAGAATTAAGACGGGAATGGGAATATGTCAGACTACTTGCCCACATGACTACATTAACATTTTTGAATAAGTATCTACTCTTTACTCCAATACATTTGCAATGAGTAATGCAATTACTCGTTACATTTTGAGCTTTTCTGCAGCAGATTATTTCTGCTACAAAAGAAGCAATATCTCTATCTGCACAGCATTAAATGTACTATATCTTGTAGATACTATACTACTATAGATGGATCAGGTTTGTTTATTAGGATTGAATAAATTTTTTTAAATTTACAAATGTGGAAAAAATTGGTCATTTTAAGCACTTCACACACTATTTAACATATTATTCATTAACACATGAAGGTCTTCGTTTGTTGTGGTGTCTATGCAGACTTATACTATTTAAACATTTTTATAAATCATTTATTAATCATTTGTTCATGTTTTTGCAGTGGTTGAAACTATTCATTATTTGTAAATGTTGATAAATGTTTTTATAAACATTCACATTGTAGATTTGAAAAGAACTGCTTGATCATATGAATTGAACATTTGTAAGCATTTAAATTTACATTAATTAATGATCTGCTGCTAATCATTATGTAACATTTGTTAAGTTAATTAGTAAACATTAACAAGCACATTATAACGTATTACATATATTATGTAATGTTTGTTAATGATTTATTAATCAAAGTTATTATAAAGTATTACGATTAATCAATGTTTTCTGAGGGCAAACAAAATGTGTGTATAAGAAAAATACTAGACGTCCCCCACGTGATCACTCGTACGACAGTAGTTTGGAAGCAAGGGTTTATAGTTAAAAGGGGTTAAAATATTAGTATTTTTCTTACACACAGTTTAGTCTGTTGTTGTTTCATCTCTTCCGTTTCATTTCAGCCTGGACCAACCAATTAGCACAAAAAAGTAGCAAACTATGCACAGTAAGAAAAATCAGTACCATGTACACGTTCACATCTTATGCTTTGTTCACACTTAGCATCAAAAAGTTAATTTACTGTTAATGCTACAACTTCTCATACCAGAACTGATTTACCAGTATTTTCTCAAAAAGTCCTGTCCACACATGAACAGTCATTTATTGATCATTTTCCAGAAAGGGTCATATGTGTGAAGGCCCCTAGTAAAAGGGAAAGCAAAACCGTTTCAGAAATGAAATTCCTTCTCTGTCTCACGAGGAGCTCTAATGAATCTGGGTGTGTTTTGCCAGTAAAATCCAACCCCCTTTGAGGCTTTAAGTAACACCCTGGTTGAATGGATGTCACTGTCACCACACAAGCTTTTTTGAGAAGAATTTCTTCATTCATCCAAGTAAGTGTATTTCTTGTGAATCACATTTCATTGTAATACTTTACATGTGGTTATTACAGAACTCTGTAATAGAGTAACACTGTTATAATAGTAACAGTGATAGGAGAGATCAGATGTAACATTATTTTTTGTCATTAAATCTTTGGCTGATTCTGACAATCTGTCATGCAAATTTCAGATCTACTAGCTTCAAAGATGCCAACAATGCTGAAATTAATTGGTGGCAATGAAGGAGATTGGTTTTCATTTACTGGCAGGAACAATGGTGCCAGTTTGAAGAGGATATGGGTATGGGTGGGGCCATCGCAGGTGAAGGCTGTCAGGGTCTGGCTTTCAGATGGGCAAAATAAAACCTATGGAAGCCCAGAGGGAGATTACACGGAGTACATGTTCCAGCCTGGTGAGAGAATCACCTCACTGTCCCTGTGGGGCAACGGTAATGGGACACGTCTCGGAGCCATTAAATTCAAGACCAGCCGAAATAATGAATTTTTTGTGAAAATGACAAGCTGGGGTTTAAAAACAGAATACCCCATCGATGTCGGCTCTGGGTTTTGTCTGGGCATTAAAGGAAGATCCACATGTGACATTAACTGCATGGGATTTGAGTTTCTCAATAACATTCAATCCGTAGTTCTTACCGATGTCAGTTATCCCACTATTGAGAAAGTGATTCCACAGGTGGCATCGGAAGAAATCAAATCCGTCACGTTGAAAAATGGGACCTCTGTCAGAACACAGCAAACAGTCGAAACTTCAAAAAAAATAATTCAAACAACCTCGTGGTCTATGAGCGAAAACATTACAGCAACATTTAGTGTGGAGGTGAAGGCTGGGATTCCAAGCTTTGGAGAAGCTTCCACAGGAGTCAGTACTACCGTCGGAAAACTTTTTCCACCGATATAGAAGTTCCACCAGGGAAGAAGGTGGATGTAAAGATCACTATTGGCAGATGCTCTTTTGATCTGCCTTACACTGGCACCTTGAGGATGACTTGCACTAACGGCAGTGTGTTTTCTTTTCAAACCAAGGGTCAATACAAGGGTGTCACTTACACTGATGTAAACATAGATACTAAAGAATTTGATCTTTGATATCAAGATTTAGGACTTCAGAAGATGCAACATCTGGATTAACACGCACATTCCCAAATTTCTATATATCCTAATTATTGTTAATATGTAATTCATTTTTCCAGGAGCTCATTGCTTCTACCTTCAATTAAATTGCTAACAGTGATTGTAAATTAATTGCCTAAATTATAACATTATTAGCTAACTGCATTCTCTAAATTGTAATGTTGACATGCACTCTCTGTAAAGCTGCTTTGAAACGATATGTATTGTGAAAGGCGCTATACAAATAAATGTGAATTGAATTGAATTGAATTGAATTTACACAATATTCTTGATGTTATTGATATGTTATATGATATGATATGGTATGATATGGTTGTCATGGTTTCATTCTGTTGTCAAAGTTACTGCTTGTTTTGTTGATTCCTTTCACCTGCCCTTAGTTTAGTTCGCATTACCCCATGTGTATATATAGCCCTCAGTTTGTTCAGTTCTTTGTCTGCCATTGTTTGTGTATAGCACACACTGTTTGTTTGTTTTGCCTTCTTTGGATTATCTGCTTGATGTATTTTTGTTTTGCTTTGAATATTAAAATTAAAAGTGCTGCATCTTAGATCTGTTTTGCCTCTTTTAGCCTGACTAAACTTTACATTCATTTTAAAGGGCTGTCTGCTCCATTATTTCATGGGAAATATTTATTTAACATTGTCTTTTTTCAAATGGTCTTTTGTCATTCTAATACTTCACACACAGTTGTAATAATTATATCTCATTATTTACTTCAAATACGTCAGATAATTTTATCTAGTTTCATTCGAAATACTTAGATAACTGTTGTAGAAGCCTGTCCAGAAATTTTGAAGAAGTTTTAAAAGCTTGATGTTTGAAGGTTTTCAGTTTAAAGTTTAGAGTAGTTTTAAAGCTTAAAGTCTGAAAGTTTTGAAGGCAATACAGTCTATCAGAAAAATGATAGACAGATAGACATTGCTAACATGTTTTAAGATGTTCGTAACATGTTTTTACACATTGTTAGCGTGTTTTAGCATGTTTCTACCATGAATTAGCACATTGCTAGCATGATTTAACATGCTGCCAACACATTTTAACACATGCTAGCATAAATTAGAGGGTTAGTTCACCCAACAATGAAAAATTATCCCATGATTTACTCACCCTCAAGCCATAGGTGTATATGACTATCTTCTTTCAGACAAACACAATTGGAGATATATTAAAAATATCCTGCCTCTTCCAAGCTTTATAATGGGAGTGAATGGTACCTGAGATTTTGAAGTCCAAAAAAGCGCATCCATCCATCATAAAAAATAATCCCCACAGCTCCAGTGGGTTAATAAATGCTTGCTGAAGCGAAGCGATGGGTTTATGTAAGATAAATATCCGTATGTCCATATCTATAAATTTATAAACTACAATCACTGGCTTCCGGTAATGTCCGTTTGCAAGTCTAGTGGAAGAGTGACCTCTGACCTCTGATCTTGGACTCCGAATTGAACATATGAGTTCACTCTTCAGGGCACTGGAAATGTACGCTGTACATGTGAATAAATGAAAAAGACTGAAATAGCACATTGTCTAGGAAAACTTTACTGTGTAAGTTATATTGGTTGCACTTTATTTTACAGTATGTGCACTTATTTACTCACAGTTCAAGAAAGTACTGGGTAATTTAAGGTAACTACATGGGTTAAGGTTAGGTTTAGGGGTAGGTTCAGGGTTAATACCTAGTTATTAACCAGTTTTATTGTGATTACTATAATAAGTATAAAGTACTTAGATAGTACTTATAAACCCAATTCCAAAAAAGTTGGGACACTGTACAAATTGTGAATAAAAAAGGAATGCAATAATTTACAAATCTCATAAACTTATATTTTATTCACAATAGAATATAGATAACATATCAAATGTTGAAAGTGAGACATTTTGAAATGTCATGCCAAATATTGGCTCATTTTGGATTTCATGAGAGCTACACATTCCAAAAAAGTTGGGACAGGTAGCAATAAGAGGCCGGAAAAGTTAAATGCACATATAAGGAACAGCTGGAGGACCAATTTGCAACTTATTAGGTCAATTGGCAACATGATTGGGTATAAAAAGAGCCTCTCAGAGTGGCAGTGTCTCTCAGAAGTCAGGATGGGCAGAGGATCACCAATTCCCCCAAAGCTGCGGCGAAAAATAGTGGAGCAATATCAGAAGGGAGTTTCTCAGAGAAAAATTGCAAAGAGTTTGAAGTTATCATCACCCACAGTGCATAATATCATCCAAAGATTCAGAGAATCTGGAACAATCTCTGTGCGTAAGGGTCAAGGCCGGAAAACCATACTGGATGCTTGTGATCTTTGGGCCCTTAGACGGCACTGCATCACATACAGGAATGCTACTGTAATGGAAGTCACAACATGGGCTCAGGAATACTTCCAGAAAACACTGTCGGTGAACACAATCCACCGTGCCATTCGCCGTTGCCGGCTAAAACTCTATAGGTCAAAAAAGAAGCCATATCTAAACATGATCCAGAAGCGCAGGCGTTTTCTCTGGGCCAAGGCTTATTTAAAATGGACTGTGGCAAAGTGGAAAACTGTTCTGTGGTCAGATGAATCAAAATTTGAAGTTCTTTTTGGAAAACTGGGACGCCATGTCATCCGGACTAAAGAGGACAAGGACAACCCAAGTTGTTATCAGCGCTCAGTTCAGAAGCCTGCATCTCTGATGGTATGGGGTTGCATGAGTGCATGTGGCATGGGCAGCTTACACATCTGGAAAGGCACCATCAATGCTGAAAGGTATATCCAAGTTCTAGAACAACATATGCTCCCATCCAGACGTCGTCTCTTTCAGGGAAGACCTTGCATTTTCCAACATGACAATGCCAGACCACATACTGCATCAATTACAACATCATGGCTGCGTAGAAGAAGGATCCGGGTACTGAAATGGCCAGCCTGCAGTCCAGATCTTTCACCCATAGAAAACATTTGGCGCATCATAAAGAGGAAGATGCGACAAAGAAGACCTAAGACAGTTGAGCAACTAGAAGCCTGTATTAGACAAGAATGGGACAACATTCCTATTCCTAAACTTGAGCAACTTGTCTCCTCAGTCCCCAGACGTTTTCAGACTGTTATAAAAGAAGAGGGGATGCCACACAATGGTAAACATGGCCTTGTCCCAACTTTTTTGAGATGTGTTGATGCCATGAAATTTAAAATCAACTTATTTTTCCCTTAAAATGATACATTTTCTCAGTTTAAACATTTGATATGTCATCTATGTTGTATTCTGAATAAAATATTGAAATTTGAAACTTCCACATCATTGCATTCCTTTTTTATTCACAATTTGTACAGTGTCCCAACTTTTTTGGAATCGGGTTTGTACCACTGAAGCAGTGTTAAAGTTAATGAGATAATTAAGTGATTAATTAAGTGACGATTGAGCATTAGTGATGAACACTTGCAGTTAACAAGCAGAACCACTTAAGAAAAGTGGAACAACAAGAACAGAAAAAAGAGAAGAGGTGAGTAGAAGCAAGAACTACAACTTACTTCCAGCCACAGCCTTAGATTAAATCAACTGATGATAAAAGACATAAAAAAATGTGTCCCAATTCGCATACTTATGCACAGTTCCTTGACTTTTTGTAGTATAAATAGTGAAAGTAGTGTGTTCACACTGAAAATTCCAAATAGAAAAGGTGCACTTTAAATACCCAGACGATGCACTTAATTAACCGAAAAAAGAAGTGTGCACTATTTGACACTTTATGCACTCCACTGTCGCAGCTTTAAATATGTATCGGAGGGGGAAGGGCATCAGACTTCGATGTTGATTGACAAAATAACCTTATACAATTCATACACTACACAGTTGAGTATAGAATGTATAAGTACAGAGTGTATAAATGCATAGTGTAGAGCATTACTAGCTTCACTTATTACACTGTAAAAAAAAAAAAAAAAGTTGCGTTTACGTAGAATATTAAGTATTTTTAATTTGACAAGTTTATTTGGAATGTCTTTATGGAAGTAATGTGAACTTACTTTTTTGGGTTTTCAGTACCAAAGATTAGTGTAAAAAAAAAATTGTTGCACTGACTCAGTTAACTTGTATTTACTTAGAATATTAAGTATTTTCAAATTGACAAATTAAGTTATTTGAACTTACAAATTTTAGTTGGAATTATTTTGTAATAATAATAATAAAAATTTGTTACATTTATATTGCACTTTTCTGGGTACTCAAAGCGCTCTACATATGGCAGGGGGGAATCTTCTCAAACACCACCAATGTGCAGCATCCACCTGGATGATGCAACTGTAGCCATATTGTTCCAGAACGCCCAACACTCACCAATGGACCCTTTTCACAGACTGTGATGACGCGTTTTAACGGTCATCAGCATCGTACATCTTGCAAAGTTTTTTATATTTTCATTGTTTTTTTTTTAAATGTATGTACATTTATAACACTATACTTATTATTATTATATTACCTTTTCATAAAATTACAAAAAACTAGTTAACGCTGCTGTGAGGGTGTTTCTAATACAGCAGCTATGGGAGTGGCAGTAAAAATGACATCTTTCTCTCTTCTGATGGCTGTTATCAATCACTCTCTTTTCTCTCATTCACCGCCATAGAATTTTACCCAACTATGACGACTTCCGCTTCAACAAACCCGGATATGTGAAAAGGGTCTATAAACACAAACACAAATTAAGATATTTTGATGAAATCCGAGAGCTCTCTGATCCCTCCATAGACAGCAGTTTAATTTCCACTTTCAAGGCCCAGAAAGGTACTAAAAACATTGTTAAAATAGTCCATGTGACTACAGTGGTTCAACCTTAATTTTATTAAGTGACAAGAACAATTTTTTTGTGCACAAAAAACAAAACAAAATATGACTTTATTCAACAATTTCGTCTCCACCCTGTCATTCTACTATGCTGTTTACGTCGTACACACAGTGCAGCACTTCCAGGACATATGTCAGAATGCCGAGAATATTGGCCAAAGCTGTACACGTGAGCAGCACGACTCATGCGTGTGATGCTGACGCAGGAGCCGGCCAATATTGAGCCGCCGTTCTGACGTAGAACCTGGAAGAGTTAACCCTTTAAGTTTTCAATATCAAAGTTCATGTTCATTAGTTTTTCTCTGGCTGCTATATTTGAGTACATCTATGACAAAGGTTTCTAAAAATATGGCTTCTTATAAAAAAGTGTTCCTCTGGCTCAATTTACCCCAGGTTAGGGGTAAGTTGAGCCAAGTCACTAGGCGGGTGTAAACTGACCATCTAACTGAATCTGAATCAAACCCATGTGAAATTTTAAAGATAATGTACCTATTTTAAAAACTAATTTAATAATCAAATTTCCTTTTACAAATATTATTTGTAAAAATATTTTACAATATTTATTTTTTAAAGCTAAATTGAACAACATAAAACCAACCAAATTAAGTTGAAATTTCAGTATCTTTAATTGTTTGCATTTCTGAAACAATATGTTGAACATCAAACTTGTAACCTTCCCATAAACAGACTAAACAGAGAGTTTGTTGAGTAAAATTAAATAAAAACTAAATAAGAATGAATAAATGTCACTGAAACTAATAAACATTTTAGTCAAAAGGTTCTTGACATGGTAGTTTTTCTGCAACGTCGACCATGTTAGGCCATTAGAGACTACAGGTGGAAAGATATATATGATTAAACATCCTCTGGTTCGTATCAGAGAAGGATTTGGTGTACTTGTACACTGTTCCTATCAAATAAACTCAAAAATAAAGATAAACTAAACCAGCTGCGTAATATTACATTGAAATGACACCAGTTTATACTTCAGATTTAACTTAAATTCATTGCCTTATGGTGGGGTAAGTTAAAACGCTGGCTCAATTTACCCCACAGCATTTGGCTCACTTTGCCCCATAGCTGCCATTTTAGGAAAAGCTACCTAGCTTACCAATTCAGAATAATATTTAGCTAAATGACTTGCATGGTTTTATAAATCACCAATATGCATCATAAATAGTTTTAGACCTGGACAAATTTGCTTTGATGAAACAGCCATTACATCTGTTATGTTAAAATTTTACTTTGACAAGCCAAAAACAGTTTTTTAAAGTAAATAAGCGACTTCCACTCCTCCATGTGCTTCTCCTTTTCACAGTCTGGCAGAAATGGTAATGTATTTGAGTTGATGTTACAATACCTGATGGCCACTAGATGGCACTCCCGTGCTGTTGGTTGTTGTTGTTGCAGCGTGCCGAGTAAACCAGTGCAAAGCAGTGCAGTCATGTCTCCTGTTCTTTCCGTGCATTCTCTGAAACGGAACAGAATATAACGTGTTATTATAGCAAATTGATGCAGACATAACACAAATTGGCAACGAGTACAAAGTTCCCACAGCCAACATCGAGCCGTCGGTCAAGAGGAAAAGATGGCTACGATTATCGGACATGTCGAGCCGTTCGACGAGGCTAGAGAGCAATGGACTACATACGTAGAACGTTTTGAACACTTTGTGGAGGCTAATGGCATTAGCGAAGAGAAAAGAGTGTCCGTTTTTCTCAGTGTAATGGGGACATCGACTTACGGACTTTTACGCAGTCTCATTGCACCAATTAAGCTCGGGACTATGGAATATGATGAGATTGTGAACGCACTCCAAGCACATTTTACCCCCAGACCCATTGTGATTGCAGAGAGGTTCAAATTTCACAAACGATATCAAGCAGAGGGGGAAAGTGTCGCACAATATATGTGGCGGTGTTAAAGAAACTGACGGAGCACTGTGAGTTTGGCGACAATTTAAATGACGCACTGCGAGACAGATTCGTGTGTGGCCTGAGTAGCGAGTCAATTCAGAGGAAACTATTGACTGAATCCGTGCTCACGTATCAAAAGGAAGAGACAAATTCGGACAAGGATGCTGAACTGACACTACACAAAGTCACAGCAACACTGCACAATTCTTCACGGGTGAACATAATGAAAAGTGAAACTGATTCAGTGTCATCTGTAATAAAAGTGCAACCAAAAATTGAGGGGTTGCCAATTGACATGGAAGTGGACACTGGGGCGGCGGTCTCTGTTATCTCTAGCGAACTGTACAGAGATAAACTGAGCCATGTTCGACTACGCCAGACAACCGTTGTTCTCAAGACGTATACAGGTGAAGTAATCTTGCCAGAAGGTGTCATTAAGGTGCGTGTCAAGCTAAACAGACAAAGCGTATGCTTACCCTTGTATGTTGTTACAGGAAACGCAGCTTCTCTGTTGGGACGAGAATGGCTTCGCAAAATTTGTCTAGACTGGCGTGAGATCAAAACTGTAAGACCAGTGCATCATGCTAATGAAGGGACATTGGACAGTCTTCTAAAAAAGAATGCCAAAGTATTCAGAGAAGATCTAGGGACATTCAATGGGTATACTGCTACCTTAAACCTGAAACCGGGAACCCAACCGAGATTTTTCCAAGCACGAGTGGTACCATATGCCATCAGACCCAAGGTGGAGGAAGAAACTGATCGCCTGCTGAAACAAGGAATCATTTCACCTGTGTGATTCAGTGAATGGGCAACCCCGATTGTGCCTGTAATCAGAAAGGGTGGCAATGTTAGGATCTGTGGTGACTTCAAAATAACTGTGAACCCAGCTTTGTGTGCAGAACATTATCCATTACCCCGAATAGAAGATCTATTTGCTTCACTGGCTGGGGGACAAAGATTTAGCAAACTAGACCTTTCACATGCTTACCTACAGATTCCTGTGCATGAAGATTCACGTAAATATCTTACCATCACGACCCACAAAGGGATGTTTGTATACAACAGGTTACCCTTCGGCATTACTTCAGCTCCATCGATATTTCAATGAGTCATGGAACAAGTGTTACAAGGGCTGTCATTCGTACATTGTTTTTTAGACGATATCCTGGTCACAGGAAAAGACAATGCTCATCATTTGTCTAACCTGGAGGCTGTGTTGAGTCGGCTGGAGAAATTCGGACTTCGGGTTAAAAGAGAGAAGAGTGAGTTTTTCAAAACTTCATTGGAGTATTTAGGACATGTGATTGATGCATCAGGGCTTCACAAGTCCCCAGACAAACACCAGCCCGTTAATGTTAACCAACTCTGATCCTTCCTGGGACTGGTTAATTATTATGCAAGATTTGTGCCAAATCTGGCTACAGTTCTTCACCCCCTGAATGCAATGCTACACAAAGATGCAAAATGGAAGTGGTCTCTAGAGTGTGAGAAAGCTTTTCAAAATGCTAAAATGCAGCTGTTAACACCCAATGTACTCACACACTATAATCCAAGATTCCCAGTTCTTTTGGCTTGTGATGCTTCACCCTACGGGGTGGGAGCTGTGCTTTCACACATGATGCCAGATGGGCATGAAAGACCTATTGCCTCCGCGTCCCGAACCCTGAGTAAATCCGAGCAAAACTACACGCAACTAGAATGGGAGGCACTAGGGATAATTTTTGGAGTAAGGAAGTTTCATACTTATCTATATGGATGTCACTTCACATTAATAACAGACCATCGTCCTCCTACCACCATACTCCATCCTAACAAAGCAACTCCATCCATGGCTGCTGCAAGACTTCAGAGGTGGGCTCTTCTGCTGGCTGCACACAACTACACAATTCAATATAGAAGTGCTAATGACCATGGAAACGCTGATGGGTTATCGCGATTGCCACTGCCTGTACAGCACATAGACAGGAGAGATGCAGTGGACACTTACCTCATAAAAAAAATGGATGCACTTCCAGTGTGTAGCAGTGATATCAGGAAAGACACCAAAGCAGATCCGATCCTCTGTCGTGTGAAGGAGATGGTAGCCACTGGATTATTTCCATCTACCAAAGACTCAGAAAATGTACTAAAACCATATCTCACGAGGAAGGAGGAACTCTCACTGATGCAGGACTGTCTGATGTGGGGACAGCGGGTTATTGTCCCATCGAATCTGAGACAACGAGTTTTGGAAGATTTACACACAGGACATCCAGGTGTAGTAAAAATGAAGGCTTTAGCACGTAGCTACATCTGGTGGCCAAATATTGACTCTCAAATTGAAGAAAAATCAAAGACCTGCATGTCATGTCAACAAAATCAAAAATCTCCATGTCTCTCGCCTTTACATCCCTGGGCATGGCCAGAAGCTCCTTGGCAGCGGATTCATGTCGATTTTGCTGGACCATTTGAAGGACGAATGTTTCTGGTAGTTGTTGACGCACACTCAAAATGGCCAGAAGTTCATGTGATGGATTCGACAACTTCCTCCAAGACGATTCAAGTTCTGCGTGGTCTATTCAGTCGTTACGGTATACCTGAAACCCTAGTTAGCGACAATGGCCCAATTTACTTCAGAGGAGTTTGGATGTTTTCTAAAAACAAATGGTGTTAAACACGTACGCTCTGCACCATTCCACCCAGCCACCAACGGTCTAGCCGAGCGTTTTATACAGACTTTTAAACATTCACTGAAAGCATCCAAAGAACCAGTACCATTACAGCAGAGATTAGACTCTTTCTTGCTACAGTACAGGAATACCCCACATAGCACAACAAAAGAAACACCTGCTATGTTCTTCTTACATCACAGATTGAGGGCACGGCTGGATCTACTGAAACCAAGTGTGAAAAGGACCATGGAGCAGGCACAAAAAGTTCAATGTTCTTACCGTTTCCTCCATGCAAAACACAGAGACTTCCATGTGGGTGATTCGGTGCTGTTCAGAGATTATTGACGGGAGAGGAGAAGTGGAAATCCGGTACTGTTTCTTCTCAGTCAGGACCAGTGTCCTACACGGATCAGGTGGACAGTTCACAAAGCTGGAAAAGACATGCAGATCAAATGTTGGACTGTCATCCAGAAATTACAAAAAACACAGGAACGCTACAAGCAGAGAACAGTACATCACAAACACTGGATGATAAGGGACAAGAACTGCCTTTAACATCTAATGACACCGAACCAAATGCTCTAGACCAGCATGTAACTAAGCTTGTTGAACCAGCTATTGCTTCTTCCCCAAATGTGAGAAGATTTCCTGTTAGAATCCGTAAAGTGTTTGAATGTTATATGCAAAGTTGAATGTGTTTAGTGTTTCATACTTTTGGAGTGAGTAGTTAAGTTGACATGTGAATAAGTGTGATATTGCTTAAGGGTGGAATACTAATTGTTGGCCCCTAACTGTTATTCCCTAATTTGAATTGATGTTTTTATGTTAAAAAGAAAAAAAAAAAAAAAAAAACATGGGGTAGACTGATTTAAGGAGGGAAGAGATGTAATGTATTTGAGTTGATGTTACAATACCTGATGGCCACTAGATGGCACTCCCGTGCTGTTGGTTGTTGTTGTTGCAGTGTGCCGAGTAAACCAGTCCAAACAGTGCAGTCATGTCTCCTGTTCTTTCCGTGCATTCTCTGAAACGGAACAGAATATAACTTGTTATTATAGCATATTGATGCAGCACGTTTGACTGACAATCAAAATGGCGCTATCATTCCATGTGAGCTCCAACGTCTGCATGTTACAGCGCGCATGCTCTAACCACCAAACCAACATGTGTGCTTGTAAACTTGCATGTGCATATCCAGTCAACAGTTCAAATTAAGTTGGTCAGACCATTTTTGAAACAACTTATTTCCACTTATTAAGTGTTTTTTTTTATTTATTTATTTTTTTATTGTCCAGTTAACTAATAGAAAATAGTTATTAAAACTTTTTGCAAGTTGGATTTTTTGCAGTGTATATGATAAGATCAGTGTTGGACTATGGTAGTATAGTGTATATATCAGCAGCAATATCTCTTTTAAAAAAATTGGATGTTATTCAGACACAGGCACTTTGAGTATGCAGCGAGGCTTTTAAAACTACACCAGTTGTGGCATTGCAAATAGAAATGGGAGAAATGCCACAGGATATAAGAAGGATGCAAATGATAGCTAACTATTGGGCTAATTTGGAAGGACACAATGATGGTCACCCTACAAAAGGGGTGTTAAAAGTGTGTTGGGAATATGGAAAATGTAAAAAAGATAACTTTGGACGAATAGGAAATGAAATAGTAAAAGTGATTGGGGTGCAAGATATGAGGATTAGCCCTACACTGGTATACCCGGCAATGGCTCCATGGAATATGATATGTCGTAAGTAGATTGGAAGTAGATTGGAAATTGTTAAAGATAAAACAAGAAGCAAATATTGATTTGGTAGATGCTTTTAACGTCCATATAATGGAAAAATATAAAGATGTTATGCAGATTTATACTAATGGAACAAAGAAACCAGAGGCAGGAGTGACAGGATTTGTGTGGTAATTCCAAAGAAAGGAATAGAAATTAATAGAAGGACTTCAAATAACCTAGGAGTATATACAGTAGAGATGGTAGCAATTTTGATTGCTCTGAGATGGGTGGAAAAATCAAAAATAGACAAAGTTGTCATTTGTTCAGACTCTTCATCAGCCCTGGTAAGCTTAAGATCATTTCAGTCCAAAAGTCGACAAGGTATATTATTTGGAGTACTTCAATCTGTAACAAGGATAATAAAACAAGGAGGTCAGGTTAAATTCATGTGGGTACCAGCTCACGTGGGAGTGAAGAGAAATGAGAGAGCTGATGAGGTGGCAAAAAAGGCATTAATAAAAACTAATGTTGAGATGCAAATGCGAATTAGTAAAGTAGAGATGAAATGTATAATCTGGGAAAAAATTAAACAAATGTGGCAAGATAGGTGAGATGGAGAGGAGAAGGGGAGACATTTATATCATATCCAAAAGAATATCAAAGTAAACAGAGTAGGCTGTGGAGACAGAAGAGAGGAAGTAGTATTGACAAGGTTAACGTTGATACATTGTGCTTTAAATAAATCATTAAAAATGGTAGGGAAGCATCAGTCAGGCTTGTGTGAGGAGTGTCAAGAAGAGGAGTCAGTAGAACATGTAATTTTGAATTGCAGGAAATATGGGATACAGTGAGAGATAATGAGAGATAACCTTAATAAATTAGGAGTAGAGTTAAATTTAAAGGCAGTGCTGGAGATGAGAACGAGAATGGAGGTCAGAGAACTGATAAACTTTTTGAGGGAAATGTTGTTTTTTTTTTTCTCCTCTCTCCCCTATATCCCCTTCCCTCACCTAAGGAAAGTTAAATTGTAAACCTGGAATCTGATCCACACTCTGGAGTAGAAGGTGGTGGTAATGCACCAAAAGCTGGATGCCAATCGCATTAAAAAAGAAGAAGAATTTCGGACTTAGTGTGCAAAGACCTTAAAACTGAACATATGGAGCTGGGTAAGTGATGCAAACTCCAAAATATATTTGTTCACAAATCATGCACTATGGTACAAAGTGCTTTGAGGTCATAACATTATTGTGCAAGGGGCCACGTGAAAACAAGTCTTTATTAATCCATAATCTGGCACTGTAATCATAACTGTGTGTGAAAACGATTAAAAGTGCTTGCTGTTTTACTGCCTCTAGTGTTCATTTCTGTTAGAAACTGCAGTGTACGTATTGGTACGTATTTTGTGTTTTGCAAAAATGTTGACACAGGTACATTTTTCCAATGAGCCTGTGTTGTTTTTATAGTGTATGACAAGTTTTTATAATGCAATAAAATGTTTTCTCACTTGCAGATCAATACATATGCATTTGCATCCACTAATCTTTCTACTGACTAGTGCTGTCTACTAGACAATTCATAATAATTCATGATGTCAGCAGTAGGATTATATAAAAAATATAAGATAAAATTATTAAATATCGATCAGTACTTTTTTACTTTTAATATTTAAGTACATTAAAAATCAAGTACCTGTACTTTTACTTGAGTAAAATTGAAAAGGAGTACTAATACTTTTACTGGAGTAATATTTTATGAGGGTATCTGTACTTTTACTCAAGTACTCAATTTGTGTACTTTGTCCTTCGTACTGCTCTACAGAAAGGTTGTGCTTGATTTGGAAAGGGATGCAGTGAGCAGAAATCTGCCAGCATTTATAATTGTATGAGACAATGTGGTAAATACACACAGGGTAATAGACTAACAAAACACAGGTGCAAACAATCGGGAGCTGATGAGGGGAACAGAAAACCAGAATTGAGTACAAACTAAAAGTTCACAATAAAACAAGGGCAGAAAATACACAGATGCATTACAGGTTGATTTCGGTGCACAGTCACACTGCCCCAACGCTGGCCAGGGACCTCCAAAAATATGTATTTCCTATATGTTATTTTTTCCTAAATCTGTTAGAACACAGGATGCAGTCAGTAGTAGAATTACTAATTTGTTAAGTTTATAAAAATGTGAGAATAAGAATTGCATTATTGTCAATGAAAATTTTAGCTCCAGCAGTTTCTTAGACTTCTGACAACAGGTTTTTCTCCCCCAGTCTTCTCTTAGTTATGCAAAATAGTGCATGTAAGAACAAGTAACTCTGGGCTACAAGTCAGTTTGACAGTTATGACAATTCTGTCATCATTTACTTTTATCTTCTTTTACCTTTGTGTCGTTCCAAACCTAAATCTTTTTTTTTTTTTTTTTTTTTACACAGAAGAAATAAATGCACATGTACCTTTGGAACAGTACTTAAGACACTAACAGTTTACTGGTGGTAGACAATTAAGGTCACAGTTATAAAGTGGTCTTTCTTCTGACTCTGAAAAACACCAGGAGAAAGATACACTCTCAGAAAAAATATGTGCAAAAATTAAAATTGCACTTAAAATAAAAATGAAACTTTTTTAATGTATTTACTGTATATTTATTATTATTATTATTATTATTATTATTATTATTATTATCAAAGTTACAATGTGCAACTCATGGGGGCAGTATATTCCTCACAGATATGTTTGCACAAAAGCAAAAGGACAAAAGTGGTTTACAACCTTTTTGACTCCATCATCAGCACGTTTTGTGGAAGTACTTACTAAAACAATAATAATCTCAATAAAACTATAATAATTAGAAAAAAGAAAAAAAAAAAAAAAAAAACACCATAGAGCTGTCACTCATCCTGTAGTGATAGATCTCTACACAGTCTATATATGTGACCCGTGAGTCATGTGCTTTGGTCATTCAGGTTCAGGGAAGATCTTGCCCTTAAGTGAGACACTTTAAGCCCACATTGCTTCAGGGAAATCAACACTGTTATAATCCATGATGCTGTCATGGTGATGGCATTGAATGAAAGCTATGAATGGCAGTGTATGAACAAACAAATTCCACTAGCCCTGGTCGTATGGCGATATGAAATATTTAATGTAAATAAAGATATGTTCTAACCAAAGCAACTGGGAAAAAAAGAGTTTGTTTGTTTACAGCTGTCACATTTAGAGTTTGTTTTTCATCAGTTTTCATGTTTTTCCCTGTTTTCAGTTAATTAGTCAGTTTTAGTTTAGAACAGTTTCAGTTGTCCTTGTGTGCCTGCCTGTTTGTCTCTTTAGTTACAGACTAATTAGTGTCTTCAGTTCAGGTGTTTATTGTTAACTAGTCTCATTTGCTCCCTTGTTTGCTGTGTATTTAAGCCCTTAGTTTCAGTCCGTACTTTATATAGCTTTGTTAATGTTACGTGGTGTTAGTAGTTCGATTTCCTGGTTATTTTTCCTGTTCCTTGTTCAGATCACTCCATTAAAGGTTCTTAAAGATATCTCCTTTGTCGTGCATTTGAATACTGCAACCCCACCATGACAACAGCAAGCATAGCAGAAATTGAATAATCAATATATAATAAACAATTATATTTCTTACGGTGGCACGATTAAAGACAACTTCATAATGTGAATAACCAACACAATTTATTTAAACTATGTATTAAAATATTTTTCATGCATGAAGAAAATGTGTGCAATATATCAAAACAAAACAACTTTCAGGAGGTATGAAAAAAGGGTTAAATAGTAATTTATTGTTATTATTATATCGGATAAGTATGTCTCACCTAATTTATAAAACTAACTTCTGGTGGCATAGTTGGTTAACAGGCTCATTTGTGCTCAAAAGGTCCTGCTTTAGAGTGTAATTAATTGTCTTAAAACAAATGTTTCGTGAAGCATCTGTGCCAAAAACCTTTGAACACTACTTCATGTAGCTTTAAACTGCTCAGTGTGGACTATTAGGCATTAATGTATTATCAACATTAACATTATGAATTTCTGCTTTGAAAAGCTACTTTGAAACAATGTGTGTTGTGAAAAGCGCTACACAAATAAGAGTCTATTTCCTGAATTATATTTAGGACACATCTGTACTGTATGCAGTACCACTTACACTATATTGCCAAAAGTTTTGTGACGCCTGCCTTTACATGCACATGAACTTTAATGGCATCCCATTCCTAATCCGTAGGATTTTTTATGGAGTTGGCCCACGCTTTGCAGCTATAACAGCTTCACATCTTCTGGGAAGGCTTTCCACAAGGTTTAGGAGTGTGTTTATGGGAAATTTTGACCATTCTTCTTGAAGCGCATTTGTGAGGTCAGGCAGTGATGTTGGTGAGAAGGCCTGGCTCGCAGTCTCCGCTCTAATTCATGCCAAAGGTGTTCTGTCGGGTTGAGGTCAGGACTCTGTGCAGGTCAGTCAAGTTCCTCCACACCAAACTCGCTCATCCATGTCTTTATGGACCTTGCTTTGTGCACTGGTGCGCAGTCATGTTGGAACAGGAAGGGGCCATCCCCAAACTGTTCCCACAAAGTTGGGAGTATGAAATTGTTCAAAATGTATGCTGAAGCATTAAAGGCGGGTGCACACTGTATGATTTTGGCCATGAATTGGTTGTCTGAGACAAATTTTGCAAATCCTAAAAGATTCCTATAATCCGAAGCAAAAATCTGTAGTCTTTGATCGCTAGTTTGACATGTTCACAGACAGCCGATTAATGACCCTTGCAATCAAATTTTACCTCCGATGAAATTCTGGCAGTGTCAGAAGATTTGGCACACAGCCCTGCAGTGTGACTTCTACAACGAATGTCAAATTTTCTTCGTTTTTCAAGAGAAGCCGTTATCAAAATGAATGGTAGAGATGTCTTTGTTAGCTACCATTTCAGTCCCGAAGCTCATAGTCACTGAACGTGTATGAGTTGATGATGTAAAACTCCGGACAACTTTGGATGCGCGTGTCCGTTTTTAACGGTCTTGACTGTCGTACAGTCTGACATAAATGACAGCTGAGATCCCACAGTGTGACATGAGGATCATGAACGTACAATCTGACAAGCAACAATCGTAAAGGACTATTATAAATCGCACAGTGTGCACCCGGCTTAACACTCAGAAGTCGGGAAACGCTTCAGCGTGTTTTGCTGGATTTTTTTCACATAGCAACAAAATCAACTTAAAATACTCTGTCATTTTTTGTCATAGAGACAGAAGTAATATATCAATTGAAACTATAGAATGTCTTCTTTTATTTGTGTACACTCACATTAAAAACTAAATGTTGTGCTTTTTGCAAAATAAAGAAAACTAACATGATGCGCGACCTGTCATCTCTCTCTGAATGAAGTTCAATCTGATACTTCCTCAGAAAATGAACTGTAACTTAATGAACCACACAAACATGAGACATATGTCTAAAGAAACGTTGAAATGTCAGATTTTAAATCATGTAAGTCAAATCAAAAACAAATATTCTCTGTTTATGTAATCTGTTTGAAAAGAGAGACATGTCGTTCATTTGCGAGTCAGCTCATTATCCGCTAATGCGGCAATGCCCACGGAGTGCAAGCTCTATTCAGACGCAAATTCTGAGGCAATCAATGCAACAGAGTAAACACCCGCATTGTACTTTTCATCGTTTTGAGATGCACTGAGGAATAATTCTAAACGGATTTACCTCAGAGGAAGAGCATTACTGGATTCAATTCCATTTCGAGGATCAACTTGATCAAGCCGAGGATTGTATGTCATGCCATGGCAAGTTTTTTTTTTTACCTCAAAATTATTTATTCTAATCATGATATAGACTCGTATCTGTCAATATTAAGCCGTAAAAACACTGTTTAAACATGAATCCTGCATGTTCTGTGTCTCTGTGTGAATGATTATTGGCTTTTCCCAAAAAATATTGCTATACTGAGATGAGTGAAATCAACTTTAATATGTAATAAATACTGAAATAAAATATGTTAGCAACATATTAAACTGCACATTAACATTTATAGGCTATATAATATAACCAATAAGATGCATAAAATGTCATAGTTGTAATATGAATGTTTAGACAATATTTCTTTTGGCCTGTTTTGGACAGATTATGAAAAGTTTACTGTAAAATAGCCAATATAGTGCCACATCAATGAAGCTTTCGTTCGCAAGGAATGATGAAAGCTTTGCATCACAGAAATAAATTATATATTAAAGTATATTAAAATAGAAAACCATTATTTTAAATTGTAATAATATTTCACAGTATTGTTGTTTTTTCTGTATTTTTTGACCAAATAAATGCAGGCTTGATGAGCATGAGACTTCTTTCAAAAACATAATAAATAGTAATGTGTCAAATCTTTTGACCGGTACTGTAATTAAAAATATAGGCCTATACAAAATTTTCTTCACATGATGTGCAATAATACGTGCATGCATGAGATCACAAAAATCATGTTTTCTGTTAAGAGTGGACATTATATTAACGTTAATACAATAGCTGATATGATCCTGTTATCAGCATGCTCACAGAGGTTTTTTTTTTTTTTTTCTTTTATCTTACAGATTTGAGAATTATAGTATCCAGATATTTGCCCACATTGGACTGCATGAATATGATACTGAGATCACTGACTGGAAGCAGGAAAGTTTTGTTTTTTCTTCTTCTTCTTTTTTTCTTCAGTGCAGAAACACCAAAAGCCAGGTATGTGATGTTCACTTATATCTTTGAACAGGATTTATTTCCAGGTATAATTGTGTACTCAAAATGTCTTTGACTCTCATTTATATAGTTAATTATATTTTAAATAATCTTAAAAAAAAAAAAAAAAGATATATTTCTTTTGTCATTGCATTTTTTCTTAATTGACTCAGTCACATTCCTGAATGAATAGCTCATTATGCGGCTCATTAGGGGCAGGGTCTTAATCTCCTCAGGTGTGAATCACAGCATTATTCATGAAGGTTCACGCCTCTCTGCATACGGGCTCCCTAAACAAAAAGTGTCTTAGACATTTAAAATCAATACATTGTTTTATGCATCCGAGTAGGCAGGATCATTTCCACATCATTTTGAAGCAAAAACTCTAGACTAAAATATACAGTTCCCAAAAGTCTTGTGAAAAAAAATTTTGTATGCATTTTGAGGCCTTATTTCAATTACTTTTTTTTTTGTTTGTTTTTTCAAAAACCACACATATAAGTAATTCCTTTAAAAAATACAAACATGTACATACTTGTTGCTCACACATTATTGTAGCCTAGTTTCTGCAGAATACAGTGTAATTAAACTTTTGTCATTGATATGTTTATAAACAACTGAAAAAAGCACAAATGTCAGGGCATGTCAAAACTACACCAGGAACCCAAATCAGCCTCAGACTCCAGAGGGTTAAGAGTTCCTTTCACTGGAACTAAGGGGCGAAGCCCAACCCCTGAAAAACAACCCCACACCACAATCCCCCCTCCATCAAACTGTACACTTGGCACAATGCAAAACCCAGACTTGTCCATCGGATTGCCAGACAGAGAAGCATGATTCGTCACTCTAGAGAACATGTCTCCACTGCTCTAGAGTCCAGTGGCGGCGTGCTTTACACCACTGCATCCGATGCTTTGCATTGCACTTGGTGATGTAAGGCTTGGATGTAGCTGCTCGGCCATGGAAACCCATTCCATGAAGCTCTCTACGCACTGTTCTTGAGCTAATCTGAAGACCACACAAAGGTCTTCAGATTTTACGTGGCCTACCACTTTGTGGCTGAGTTGCTGTTGTTCCCAATTGCTTCCACTTTGTTATGATACCACTAACAGTTGACCGTGGAATATTTAGTAGTGAGGAAATTTCATGAATGGACTCATTGCACAGGTGGGAACCTATCACGGTACCATGCTTGAATTCAATAAGCTCCTGAGAGCGACCCATTCTTTCACAAATGTTAGTAGAAGCAGTCTGCATGCTTAGGTGCTTGATTTTATACACCTGTGGCCATGGAAGTGACTGGAACACATTAATTATATTTACATTTATATTTAGAAAATTAATCTCATTACATTATTTAGGCAATTGTAATTGCAGTGTAGATGGATTTTGTTGATACTGATGTCATTTAATTGGTATCTTCTCTTCTGTGTCATTCTCACGTTCAGCACTTCCTGGTTCTACGTCAGAACGCCGACTCACTATCGAATACTGAGCCAGCGTTCTGACGTAGAACCTGGAAGCGCTGAACGTAAACAGTATATGAGAATCACACAAGAGAAGATATTGTTGAATAAAGACATTATTTTTCTTTTGTTTTTGCACACAAAAAATATTTTCGACGCTTCATAAAATTAAGGTTGAACCACTGCAGTCATGTCAACTATTTTAACAATGTCTTTAGTACCTTTCTGGACCTTGAAAGTCGTAATTAAATTGCTGTCTATTAAGTCAGACACCTCTTGGATTTCATCAAAAATATCTTAATTTGTGTTCCGAAGATGAACAAAGGTCTTACGGGTTTGGAATGACATGAGGGTGAGTAATTAATGACAGATTTTCAAGTAAGAAAGAAAATATATTGTTTTATAAAATTCTATACAGTGATACAGGCTATGTTGATTAGCGTTGCATAACAGATATACATCATTTTTATGAAAATACCCGAGATGGCTTGAAGAACAGATATATCATCACGATCGTGTGTTTCTTGTCTTCATTTTTCATTAGTCAAAGCATCTCTATCTGCACATTATTCAACTGTAGCAATATCTGATCTCCATATAAGGGATTTCCTGGAACATCATAAGTTTATTATTATATTATATAAGTATCATTTGTGGACTTTCTGCGTGAGGGCGCCCTCCGGCTTCCAGAGTGAATAAAACAGAAATAACATGACAGTGTTTAGCGCTCAGTATTGCTAACATCGCCTCGTTTTGGGTAAAAATATAAAAAATATTACTAAAGTACTTTATACCGTAGTAATTTGAGTAGTTTTTCAGCAAACTACTTATTTAACTCTTCAGTACTTCTATTTGTACTCAAGTAAATTAGGCAGCAATACATTTACTTGAGTAATTTTTTTTTTTTTTTTTTTTTTAGTACTCTTTCCACCATATATAGCTGGTTGCTTTGGTTCTTTGCCTAAGTACCATGATCATGTTCTTCTGCATTTTATAAACCTCTGTCGGGATTTCATACGAGTCTGCCAGTGAGTGCGTCTTCTTTCTGCATCTTTGTGTGTTGCCCATGTAATCTTGCGTGTTAAACTCTATAAACTGTATATAATCTCTAGATAAAAGTTAATATTGTGTACTATCTCATGTATATGACTTCATTATGGATACCAAAGCTTCCAAAGCACAGACATAAACACAATAATGGAGATTATGTAAAGAACCAAGAAGGTCACATCTATGATTTTTGCCACTCCGGTCCAGGACAGTTTCTGTCTTTGGTTTTGTTGATTAGTAGCCCGAACCTCTGTGAGGATCTGACTCAGAAGGTTAATGGTATTGGATTGCTCATCATTCTGGTCTCTAACTGAGTCTGGAGGGTTCTGCTGGTCTCTTACACTGTCTGTGAGAGAAAAAAGCAAAGCATGGCTCTGGATAAATGCTGTTATGCATAATCTCATATACAATTTTGTTTTGATGGGGAGTCTTTGCTGATACTCCATTATAGAAAAACAAATGAATTTCACATGTGGTTTTGGGGTGGCTTGTTCCATATGCAATTACATGGTTTTACATTTGCTAATTTCAGATTTCAAATGCTATTTTCATAAATCCATCTATTATTCAAACCATTTGGGGCACAGGGATGTTGGAACATGTTCATATTTTTTTTTCATGGAGTCTAATTTACACAAAGATTAATTTTATTTGCTTTTCATTGCATATGTACCAAAGGGACAAAGCAAACAAATCTTAAACTTAATTTCACTAATAAACCTTCATTTGTAAGTAAAAGTATAAAATACATGACGATGTTCCTCTTAATTAGAAGCTGTCGACTCTTACCATCTTGGCCAGTAACGGCAGCTGTTGTTTCCACTGATCTCGTCTTATCTCCTTTAGCCTTCAGAAAATTCACAAGGATGGTCTCCACCATGCTGATGCCAATTAGACAGAAAATCGTACAGCAGTAAATCCCTGTGAAAAACAGCAAACTATGACCATTGTAGAGATTCATACACTGATTCTTGTAGTCTGGGTGTCTGTGATGATGTAGATCTTATGTGCTCTAAATATTTTTAAAATCCTGCATAATATTTGATTACCGCAATTTTATTTTCTACAACACTGCTGGATCGTATGCTGTAAAACCATATAGCTACTAAACCAAACTATTATTTTCAATAAAACAGAAAAGACAGAAGTTAAGTCAATCTGGGGGGTATTCCAGAAAGCAGGTGTAGTAAACAGCAGACGTGATGGCACCAGAGCTTCAGAACAGACATCCTTTTGTCCCACTTTGATTAATATAAAAGAGTGTGATAGGACCCTCAACGACAACTAAATGACTATTGTAATCAGGACTGCCAAATGTGGAGGACAGGAAAGACGACATCAACGGCCCATTGATCACAGGATAATCTCATCACAAGTTGCCTTTGTTCACTTTAGCCCTCCATGCCCGAGACCAGTGTGTGAATGATCATGGACTCTCAGGGCCTCCAAACCGGTTTTGGCTAAAGCACAGCAAGAACAAAGAAAGGCCTCAAGAGAAAGACAATTTCTAAACATATTGTCTTGAAATCACCAAAAATGGACAGGCATACTGTAAGGAACATACTACATATATAGGATATACATCTGTTTACTCATCCAGTGCACACAGTGGAAACTGCACCTGGAATAAAAGCCAATATAATCTCACCCACTGACACAGAAATGACCATCTGGGTGATACCTCAACAACTTTACATCAAGTTTGGACTCTCCAAGTTCAGAACACTGCCACAATGACTTTGATAAAGGTTTGGAAAAGAAATAAAGCATTTATAAGTTCTTAAGTTCTGAGTTTTATTTAACTGTCTATTTTGAGACAATGCAACAAGTTCCACTTTATGGAAATGTGGGATGTGATGGGAGGACACCTGGAATGCTATGACCCAATCACATCATCACAGCAGGAAAGGCAGGGATTAGTAATCCTCTCACCAATGGGAAGAAATAAAGTTTTTCAAAGTGAACATACACTTGTTCTGAGTTTCTGACCTGACGAGGGAAGAACAACAGCATGACCAAGGTTATACTCTTGCAAGTAAACCTTTCACCAAATGGAACTTCAAGCAGCCTGCTTCTGCAGACTTTGGCTCCTGACTTGCATAACTCAAGTACCTCCAACCTACAGAAGATCCTGTGGTTTGACCACCATCTGACCTACAATTCTCTGGAGTACACAAAGACCTCCAGCACTCAGTGCAGCTTTGCAACTGTTGGAAAGCAATCCAGTCTCTCCCACTGCAAATGGAAGGATACCAGTGAAAGACAGTTCTCATTGATAGACTGATCACCTGACTAAGTAAAACGTAAATATAAGCTAACCAAACCTTTTCCCAAAGGCGTTGGCATTAGGTTGTTGCTATATGAGATTTCTGTTTGTGTAGAGACTGTTTGTTGGCATATACAGATAGATACATCAGACACGTTGTCTGTATTCAAAGTAAATTCTTATTTACTTTTTCATACCAGCATCCAGAAAGACCACAATTGACTCCCCCATAGACTGCTAATTACTGATTCATTGCTTCATCCAATCCAATCATCTACTTGGCATTCATTTTGTTAACGTCCATTTGTGTATTAGTTTGCAGTTCTTGTTTGATTATTGATTCAATTTTCTTAGTTGTTTAGTCATTTTCCTTAGTAGTATTTAGTGAGTGTGATATTTTACTCTTGTATATCTTTTTGTTAATAAATTCATTTTTATTGCAAACTGTGTCATTCTTGTGTTGATAATCAGAGGCTCTACAAGCTCACCCGAATCTCACTAAATCCAGATTGGTCAGATGATAAACTTCCTCCAATTTATAAAATTCTAATTCAGTCAAAAATCTTCCATGATTGTTCTTTATTGTCAAGGTGAGAGTCCTTGGCTGGTGCACCGAAATATTGGAAGGAATCATCACTCAATATTAATATTAATACAAAATATTAATATTAATATTTAAGACCATAAATCACTACATATGTGACATACCTGGGTATGTTTAAGTAAACAGATAACCTCAACTTTTGGTTCCAAAAACAGAGGTAACTTTCAGGGTAAGTAAGTAGCCATAGCTAGGTTCTGTTCCAGGGTTAGTTTATTTCAGAGGTGTTCAGTGCATGTATTGATGAAGCTCTAGTGGGTATGACTGATTGCGCACAATATAATATACATATAGTTATATTGGTGTATAAAGCACTATTAAAACAAGATAATCTATATTTTATTCTAAAATATATGTATGTATATATATATATATATATATATATATATATATATATATATATATATATATCACACACACAGTTGTGCTCAAAAGTTTACATACCCCTTGCAGAATCTACAAAATGTTAATTATTTTAACAAAATAAGAGGGATCATGCAAAATGTGTGTTATTTTTTATTTAGTACTGTCCTGAATAAGATATTTTGGATGAAAGATGTTTACATATAAAATAGCTGAATTTAGCTGAATTTATAAAAAACTTGAAGACTTGAAGGATTTTTCTGAAGAATGTTGGGCATTTTAACTGTTCAGGACAAAAAAGAGACTCATAAACAACCATCACAAAACATAAAAACAGTCGTGGATCATCCAGGTAACCACACACAGTATTAAGAATCAAGGGTATGTAAATTTTTGAACAGGTCATTTTTATAAATTCAGCTATTTTTTGACTATATGTAAACATCTCTTATGCAAAATATCTCATTCAGGACAGCACTAAGTAAAAAATAACACACATTTTGCATGATCCCTCTTATTTTGTTAAAATAATTAACATTTTGCAGATTCTGCAAGGGGTATGTAAACTTTTGAGCACAACTGTATATATATATATATATATATATATATTAGTGCAGTCAACGTTAACGCATGCGATTATTTTTTTCCAGTTTAACGTGTTAAAAATATTTAATGCAGTTAACGCAGCATTCGTTTTTTTTGTCATCCACTGTCTAGTGTAACATTATATGATCACACTCTTATTCATGCAAATGCTTTTATACAATTCAAGCGCAACAAGACACAAAAGAGAGCATACTGAGACAGCAATCTCAGTATGCCAGAATCAAGTTCTATTTTGCACTTGAATTAACAGTAACACACACAATTATGCCAAAATGTCTGTTTTGTCGAGAATGCTCATAAGTGCTGTCAATCGATTAAAAAATAACTAGATTAGTCACACTTTTCTTTTCTGTGATTAATTGTGATTAGTTTTTTAAAAAGTTTTTAATATATTTTATAATGTAATAATTTCACAGTTAATCCCAAAATTAATGTAGAAACAACATAAAAACTGTATATATTTATTATTGATCTGCATTTATTTTTGCAGCCGGACGTTTTCTGCTGTGCTATAATGTATTTCTGTAATTAAAAAAACAAAAAAAAAAAAAAAACATAAAATATCTTACCTTTCAAGCAATGTGTCACATAAAATACATGTTTTAGCGCTCTATTTATTACAATGATTTTATGTATAATAGAGTTTTAATTGGTTTACATGTTTTTTTAGTCCATTTTTCCTCTTATTGGTTATAATGTGTGTCTTTTAATGAGTCTGGGTCTGCCTGTCGTGTGACTAATCAGTAAGTAAGCCAGCATAAAGGAGGCAGCATGGCAAACAAACAGGGTCATTAATCAAATCAACCACAAGCTGGATTGAGGAGTTTCATTTTTATGGACTTGCCTTTCCAGCAAACCACATCACTTTTCCATTTGGATTATCACTTTCAGGACTTTGTATATACACTGCTGGACACTTTCACATTTGGACTTTCAACACACTAGGATTATTATGGACTGTTTTATGGTATGGTGAAAACGTCTCGGTTATGTATATAACCTTAGTTCCCTGAATAGGGAACGAGACGCTGCGTAGTTGCTATGGGAACGCCTCTCGTGATGTCGTCATGAAGCACGTATGAAATCTGTCCAATCAGGAGACGGAACATCATAGGCGGGTAACGTCACTGACCAGGAACTATAAAGCCAGCCCGAAAACACTCTCATTCAGCTTCTGAAATACTGAAGCAAGTCGCTTACGGGCATGACGGGAGTATGGCAGGGCAACGCAGCGTCTCGTTCCCTATTCAGGGAACTAAGGTTATATACATAACCGAGACGTTCCCTTTCAAGGGAACTCGTGCTGCGTAGTCGCTATGGGAACGAAATCCCAACGTCGCCATACGAGCAAGTGACCGTTCGTGTGAGGCCTCAGCGCTCAACTCACAGTAACACCTGCGCCCTCGGAGTGGAGCCAAGGTCTAATTCATAAAACCTCACAAATGTATGCGGTGAGGACCAGCCTGCCGCATCACAAACATCATTTAGGGAAACCCCTGAGATTAAAGCCTTAGAGGCAGCCATACTCCTAGTTGAATGAGCCTGGACGGCCAAGGGTGAAGGCTGTTCAACTGACTCATAAGCAAGTGAGATGGTCTCGACCACCCACTTACTCATTCTCTGCTTGGATGCAGGGAGACCCTTCCTAGGAGCTCCAAAACATACAAATAGCTGATCAGCTTTTCTCCACATGGCAGCTCTGTGGACATATGCATCCAGTGCCCTCACCGGGCACAGCAGATTTAGCTTTTCCTGGTCCAAGGATGTAAATGGAGGAGGACAGAAGGCCTGCAGCACAATAGGTCTCACAGAATTAGTGAGGACCTTAGGTATGTATCCTGGTCTGGGATGAAGGAAAGCCTTAACATTACCAGGCGCAAATTTGAGGCACAATGGAGATACCGACAGGGCCTTAATGTCTCCAATTCTCTTGAGAGACATAATAGTGAGAAGAAACACTGTCTTAAGTGTTAAGAATTTTTCTGGCACCTCCTCGATGGGCTCGAAGGGGGCCATAGAAAGGCCTTGCAACACAATGGCCAAATCCCAAGCCGGTACTCTTGTGCGAGCTGCGAGTCTCAACCTCAAAGTGCCACGGAGGAAACGAGTGATAAGCGGGTGTCTCCCCAAAGATACCCTACTCAAAGGAGCGCGGTAAGCAGCTAAGGCCGCCACGTACACTTTCAGTGTGGAGGGGGATAACCCTGAAGAAAATCTGTCCTGCAGGAACTTCAGTACTGCACTAACCGGGCAGTTAACAGGATCCCACTGGTGATTTTCATACCAAGAAGTGAATAATCTCCACTTCAAAGAGTAGAGTTTCCTCATGGAGGGAGCTCTGGATTGGAGAATGGTCTCAACAACCTCGGTTGAGAGACCGGAACCTATGAGCTGTGCCCCCTCAGAGGCCATGCCCACAGCTGTTGTCTGATCGTACTAACACATGATGATCCCTGAGGTCTGGAAGGAAATATTTCAGTGCTAGAAATACCAGCATCTCCAGGCAATTTATGTGCCACGAAAGATGATGGTCCTGCCGAAAAGACCTCGAGTTGAGCGACCACTCATGATCGCCCCCCAGCCCATGAGGGACGCATCTGTCGTTAGCGTGACGCAACGACTGAGAGCCCCCAGCACAGGTCCCTGGGATGGAAACCAAGGTTGCTTCCATATGACTAGAGCACGTAAGCTTCGCCGCGTGACTCTGATCATGCGAAAAAGATTCCCCCTCGGTGAGAACCCCTTGGTTTTGAGCCACCACTGCAGTGGTCTCATGTTCAGCAGGCCAAAAGGTATCACGTTGGATGCTGCTGCCATAAGACCTAACAGTCTCTGGAACTGTTTGACAGTGAGTGACTGTCCTAGCTTTATGTCTGAGACAGTCGAGAGAATCGATGTTATGCGAGCCGGAGATAGACGGGCGTGCATAATCACCGAATCCCACACCACACCTAGATAAGTGGTCCTCTGAGCTGGAGAAAGCACACTTTTCTTTGTGTTTAGTCTCAACCCCAACCTTCTCATGTGAGCGAGAACAACATCTTGATGTTGAACCGCCATCTGCTCTGATTGAGCCAGAATCAACCAATCGTCTATGTAGTTTAAAATGCGGATGCCCTGCATACGCAAGGGCGTCAGAGCCGCGTGTACACACTTGGTGAAGGTGCGAGGTGACAATGCTAGGCCGAAGGGAAGAACCCGATATTGGTATGCTTCGCTCCCGAAAGCAAACCTTAGGAACGTCCTGTGTTGCGGGAGGATTGATACATGGAAGTATGCGTCTTTTAGATCTATCATGACAAACCAGTCCTCAGACCTGATTTGTGACACGATGTGTTTGACTGTCAGCATTTTGAACTTGAGCTTCGCTACTGTTCGATTCAACTGGCGCAGATCTAGAATTGGACGCAATCCCCCGTCTTTCTTTGGCACAATGAAATAGCGGCTGTAAAACCCTGAGGAGCCCTTTCTATAGCCTCCTTTCGCAAGAGAGTCTCTACTTCTTGTGCCATTACCAGAGCCTGCTCGGGGCCCACCATAGTGGGCAGGACCCCGTTGAATTGGGGTGGGCGTGATCTAAACTGAATCGCATACCCCTTTTCTATCGTGTGCAGGACCCACTCAGATACTTTTGACAGATTTTTCCACTCTGACAAAAAATCTACTAAGGGAACCAGCCTCTCGAGGCTGGCCTCTGGTGGAATATGGGCAGCCAGCACAGTGCCCTGAAGCGGAGCCCCGGCAGGGAACAACTGAACTGACTGCAGAGAAAGCGCGCCACCCTCAGGTGACCCGCGAGGAACTACTGCGCCCCGGAATAATAGGCAGAGCTCCCCCCTGAGGGCACCGAAGACAAACAGGCACCGTTGAGAGAGGTGAACACTCTTTGCCTCCGGGATTCTGACGCTGCTGATGTCACGATTTCTTTGCCAAAGCCCTCTTAGCTGCAATGACAGCCCTCAGATCTGTCTTGCCTTTGTAGGACTTTGGCTGCGAGTGTTGCCCCGCCTCCCAGGTCCTCAGAGGGGGAGTATGGGTAGCAATGCTCTGCTTCTGTTGTTGTCTGTGTTGGTGCGAGGAGCTCGTACTTGGCTTCGGCTGCTCCCGCCCAGCAGCCGAAGGGACTTGGGCACGACGAGGAAGAAACTGCTGCATAGCAGCAGCCTGCTTCCTCGCCTCCTGAAACCTCTCAGTGACAGATGTGATAGCGTCACCAAAGAGGCCAGACGGATTCAGTGGGGCATCCAAGAGAAACGTCTTGTCACGATCTTTAATGTCAGACAGATTTAGCCAGAGGTGGCGCTCCGTAGCCACCAGGGCTGCCATAAAGCGGCCGATTGACCTGGCCGTCTCCTTGGTGGCACGGAGCGCTAAATCTGCTGACTGACGCAACTCATGGATGAAATCAGCCCCCACTTCCTCACTATCGCCCAAGTCTTTCAGCAGGTCAGCTTGGTATGCTTGAATGATGGCCATAGTATGTAAGCATGCCGCAGCTTGACCTGCTGCCGAGTACGCTTTGCCCACTAGCGCTGATGTAGTCTTTAGCGGCTTAGTGGGCAACGTCGGGGCTTTGAGGGACGATGCCGCCTGTGGAGAGAGATGGCTCGCAAGCGTCTCTTCCGCTCTCGGCATCGCCCCATACCCATGTTTTCTCATACCAACCACGTTACTGTATGTGGAGGTTTGAGGGGAGTAAACACGGGATGACACCGGTCTCTTCCACGATCTCCACACCTCAGTGTGGAGATCGGGAAAAAACGGTAGCGCCCGACGTGGAGGTAGAGCAGACCTTGATGGTAAGAAGTGTTCATCAAGTTTACTTCCAGTTCTCTGCTCTTGCTTCTCGGCTGGCCAATTGATATTGAGCTTGGCAACAGCGTGAGTAAGCACCTCCATGAGCTCCTCACTCGCGGGAGAGTGAAGTGGCGAGTCTTCAGTCTCTCCCGTTGTCACACTAACAACGTCCAGCTCCTCAGAACTAGACGCCATTAACGTGACTGTGTCGACCGGAGCGGAAGAAACCACAACGCGTGCTTCCTGCCTCATACCTGTTTACACCTGGTGTTTTAATCCATCTCTTTGTCCACTTTCGACCACTTCTATCCTGATTTCTTCGAGGGGAGGATCTATGAGCGGGTAAATGTATGGGCTTTTTCAGATATTTCAATCTAGTGGATGTAATAAGCTCACACAATTTACATATGTATGCGAAAGACGATACATATGAAAAACACACGGAGATCTTTCATTTATGCTCTGACAGCTGCGAGACTATGCTTAGCGTGGCGAGAGAACATTTGCTTATTTTTTCGTCCTTAAACCAAACTTGGGTGTTCAGCCAAGTTTAAATCCCATCTGGCTAGTATGCTTCCCATATTGTTTACGTATTAAGACAGTAGGCTGAGAGTAGCCGGTCTTTTGCGGCTGTTCGAATACATTCAACCACATGAGCGTTTCCACTACAAAAGCAATCTGGTCGAATGTGTTTTCGACTACCCCTGGAAGTGGTGAAAAGTGGACAAGCTCAAAATGTTTTATACTCTGTTTACACCTGTATTTAGCATTGTCCACTTGTGATCCGATGCATCTTAATACCAGGTGGAAACATGGCCTTAGTTGGGCTCTCTTGTCTTTTTAGTTTAGAAAACACATTTGTTATGGCAAGAAAAACTATGACCTTGGGCCCGTTTTAAAAAGAGGTTCAACCAACTGAGTTGACTTGTCCTGAGATGGGAAACTCTGAGTTTTCAGTTTCAGAGCAGCTGAATTGAGTTCAATAAACTCTGAGTAGGTTGACTCTGAGTTAAGCGTGTGCATTACGACTATGAAAAGCCATGATTAATGGAGCTCTGAAATTACTAGTCGCCATGGCAACAGCACCCAACAAAAAATGTCTGCATATGTAACCCTTGATATTTCTATCCTGTTTCATTACTTAGTCACATTTCTTTAAAACCTGGTATTGCCCCTTTAAGAGGTGGGATAGTTCATGCAGGGAGAGAATGCACAGCAATAGAGAGCAGAGTGAATGTGCATGAAGCATGGACAAACACATAGCGTGAGTAATTCTGACTTGCTGATTAAAATGAGCAGTTATAATTATAAAAGACTATAAGAATAGTCTTTGAATAGCTAGTTTTTTGTTTCATATGTCAGCTGGGAGGTTTCATTTGAGATACTGTGGAAGTGAAATCGAAGACTTATTAGTTTCCGTGACTGTTTTCTAAGACATTCTGGTGAGTGTATTCTGCTTGTAACAAAATATTTTGTCATATTGTGTTATTATTTGAGCAAAACCAGTCAGAATGCATTAATGTCAAAGAAAATGTAGTTAACCCTTAAATGCATACCTCGGGTCTTTATCGACCCGGGACGTCATTCACTACCCTCCTCCTCATTCATTTTTCAAAGTTAGACATCAGCCTTCTTAGTATTCCTCAATCAATTCATTATAAAGAATATAACAAGAAAAAAATCATAAAATTATTAAAGAATGTCTATTTTCCTATTCATTTTTTGTAAAAATTGTATAGGGTCGCTATCGACCCGAGGTGTGTATCAGTGTATGTATTTTTTTTTCTGCACAACAATTGAATCTTTGAAGATGGAATAAGAGCAATTCACCTTTATTCCACAAGGTGGTAATGTCTGATACACAATGACGAAGTGATGTTTCCTTCAGACAGAAAACGAAAGAATAGGCAAAACATGAAATGGTTTAGCGATTTACTGCGGAGCAAGTACTAAATGCAATCAAATATGACTGTCACTTGATGGAGGATCTGGTGAACCTATCAGCGATCAAAATATTGATTTTGAAGATGTTGAAAATGATAGTTTTGAGAATATGTTTGAGATCGCAAATGGGCTCATATTCGTGATTTCAAACATATTCTCAAAACTATCATTTGCTGAATGTACTGGGAAATAAGCTCTGACAAGGACAGTGATGATGGGATAAAACATCTACTCAAAACGGACCCTTCCAAGCTCCAAAAGGTAACAAAAATATGCTTTATTTTATTCTTCTGTAATGGTTATTCTAATATTAGGGGAGTTTAATAATATCGCGACAGGTAGCAATCCATCCATGTTAGATGTAGCGTCTGTGTAGGATCAGATGAGCAAGTCAACTATAAACTTTGTTAAAGTGTTATCTTCTTGATCTTTTGTTTGTAAATCTCACATTGGCTCCGGCCTGGCTGACATTAACAGCTCACTTGACACATTTTATGGCCGCATCGATGGATCCCCGATTCTCTCCCTTGTGACTTCAAACGATCATGGTCAACTCAGATCGAATTACTGCTAGCCATGCGGCCGCATTCCAGACATTGTCAAACTCCAATACACGTACGTGCACACACAGAGTAACATACCAGGACTCTCTTTAAGTCACATTCATTAAAATATGATTAAAATGTAATCCTGTAAGCCTGTATTCCAGTTTTAATAATGTATTTAATATTAAGTTACGACTATAGTTGTGTGAATTATACCCCAAACCTTTATATCCGAGTGTAAGATTGTATCTGTCTTTATGTCTTTTGCACCCTGGCATTTTTGGTCTTAAACGAATTCTGTCAGGATGCTTTAGTTAACTATGTATGTTCTGTTACGATACCATGCATTAGTCTAATTTCTAAGGTCTTTTGGAGTAAAAGTTACCAATTCTGAAACCATCATAAATTATGCAAAGTGAGCCGCAAGACAACTTGCGGCTCCTAAAAACGTTTCCCTCCTAAAAATTCACACTGTACATTGGCTGTTCACCCAAGGAGGCGTTTTGGGCTTGTTTGTGTTTAAAAGACAACCACACGCATGTTCCCTTTGTCTCTCGATTGTCTCTCAATTGTCCCTTGCCATTTCACGCACATCTCTCCCGGACGTCTCGGCGACCGCGCATCCATCACGCGCTCCTCTTCTTCGGGACGACCATCTTTTTGGCAACAAGTTTTCTTTTGTCAAGCCTTCTTCATCCGTCGCCCAAAGCCTTCCTCTTCATCGCCTAGGAGACGGACTCTTTCTTCTTTATTTTCCAGTTATCTTACTCTTAAGTTATACCCTTGTTTGAAAATCCTGCCGAAGAACCCTTTCTCGGAAAAGGACCAATCGCTCCAGCCGCACGAACTGAAACTCGAGGAACACTGCAGGAACACGAAATTATGTACGGATTATTTGTGTATATTTAGCCGTATAGCCTCTGTATCCTCTGTATCCGTAGTTTCATATATTAAATACATTATATTCATGCTCGATTGTTTCTGCTGCTCATTCAGAAAACCAAGTCACTTCTATGTTTCGAAAATATCTTTCTACATAACGCGTTGTGATTTATTATATATATTTCACCCACGATTTGAGCTAATTTATTAAATACCTGTAATTCGCTACATAGATATGGATCCGGGTCGCTAAAGACCCGAATATGTAAGAAAGATTGGCGAAACATTCATGCATTTAAGGGTTAAATTGTTCATGTAAGAGTTTGAAGATGCTAAGAGAGAGCAGCTAAGTATAGTACCACAATGCTAGTTTTGCTAGTAATGGAGAGCACGAGGTGTGTGATGCTCATGCCCATGGTGTTTTTTTACATGTCGCCACAATCTCTGTCTCACATGCCTGGGCATAAGCATTCAGAATGAGTATTCGTGGGTGGTTTATGTTTTCGATGGAGTCCCCTCTGCTGTTGGCCAGCAGCCACTTCTGTATAAAAGCACAGCTGCAGGTCTGCTAAACTCTCTGGGAGACCGAGGGAATCAGCAGAGCTAATCCGCAAGACAAAACTCAGACGGACCTCTCGCTCCTCTGCGTGTCGTGTGCCGTCGAGCTGCCGTGCTGGTTGTCATGGTTGTCAATAGAAACACAAAGCTTATGAACTGCCTGTGTTGAGGGAGAATCGAGACATGAAAGTACGTGTCCTTCAGGCCGATCGCTGCAAACCAATCTTGTGGACAGATGCACTCGAAGATGCATTTCTGCATCAACATTTTGAACGGTAGTTTGTGTAAGGCTCGGTTTAAAACTCGCAGGTCCAAGATCAGCTGTAACCCACCTCCTTTCTTGGGTACAATGAAGTAAGAGCCGTAGAACCCTGTCTTCATATCAGCTGGAGGGACCGGCTCTATCGCGTCCTTCGCCAGTAGGCAAGACATGGGCACCGGCAGCTTTGGCTGAAGTGAGCTGGATGCTCTTGAGCTTTGGGGGGCGCCAGGCGAACTGAATCACATAACGAGCCTGATGGTCCGAATGAGACAGCGAGATGGCCTGGGGAGCGGTAGCCAGGCTCACAGAGGCCGTGCAAGCGGGACCAAAGGAACCACAGGCGTACCCGGGGTGGAGCAGCAAGGGTACGCCTGGTGGCCACCAGGAGAGGTCTACTTCGGTGAAATAGCTTGGGTGACCTGATGAATATGTTCCTTCTGGGAACCAACCCCCTAGGGCCCTTCCCCCTCTAGCGCATTGCAAGCTGTGCAGCTTCAGGATGGATTGCTGGTCCTTCTCATGGGGGAACCTAGCGTTTCATTCAGGGCTCCAGCTGAGGATCAGATGTCGATCACTGCATCGGAGAGAGGGCTGTTTTGCTCTAGAAATGAGGATGACGCTGAGATTCAAACTGTTTTGGTGTGGGCTTTTGTTGACTCAGATTTAGAAGTTGACAGCCATGCTTCCCTGGGTCATTCCCGGATGTGCATGGAAAACTTAGCAGTATGGAGCTATATTGGTGCCAAAATATGGAATGCCAATGGGGCCAAAATCTCATCAAAGTACTCTTTCTCGATGCTCCCATCTCACAAGGTGGCATTTTTGGTGACACTGTTGAGCACTGGGCCCAGCAGTTCTCCGCAGTCGGTAGCAGACTCGAGCTTCCCTTACGGAACATCGTAGTCCCTCGTGGGCCGCCCCTCAGTCTGCTCGTCTCAAAGGGCATCGCCCCCTGCAAAAAAAAAAAAAAAAAACTCTGACACAGCCTGCTCTTCTATGTCCAGTGCAGGAAGACGACGCCACCCATCTCGGCCGCCAAATTCTCAACAAAGGAGCAGTTCCTCTATCTCTGGGTCACAAGAGGGCATGGAGAATAGTGTGAGGCAAAAAAAACAAAAAACAAAACTCACCACTCTCATCTTCCGCTTCCATCGCCAGCGGGGAGCAGTGGGCGGTTCAGGAGCATGAACAAGTGTACTCACGCACCCTCTGCTTAACCACGGGACCAGGTAAGTTTTGCGATACACACTCAGACCCTGTGGTGGGCCACCTCGAGAAAAAGAGAGCCCCCCGGGCCGGATCCCTGCGTTCTGCCTTGCTGCCCCACCCCGGGTACGCCTGTGGTTCCTTTGGTCCCCCTTGCATGGCCTCTGTGAGCCTGGCTACTGCTCCCCAGGCCATCTCGCTGTCTCATTCGGACCATCAGGCTCGGTTATGTGATTCAGTTCGCCTGGGGCCCCCCCAAGCTCAAGAGCATGCAGTTCACTTCAGCCAAAGCTCCCGGTGCCCATGTCTTGCCTACTGGCGAAGGACGCGATAGAGCCGGTCCCTCCAGCTGATATGAAGACAGGGTTCTACAGCTCTTACTTCATTGTACCCAAGAAAGGAGGTGGGTTACAGCTGATCTTGGACCTGCGAGTTTTTAACAGAGCCTTACACAAACTACCATTCAAAATGTTGATGCAGAAATGCATCTTCAAGTGCATCTGTCCACAAGATTGGTTTGCAGCGATCGGCCTGAAGGACACATACTTTCATGTCTCGATTCTCCCTCAACACAGGCAGTTCATAAGCTCTGTGTTTCTATTGTTGGGCATATCAGTACAAAGTCCTACCCTTCAGACTGTCCCTGTTTCCCCGTGTCTCCATGAAAGTCACGGAAGCGGCCCTTGTCCCCCTGAGGGAATGTGGCATTTGCTTTCTCAACTATCTCGATGACTGGCTCATACTACCACAGTCCCGAGTTCAGTTGTGCAAACACAGGTACCTGGTGCTCAGTCACCTCAGCCAGTTGGGTCTTCGGGTCAACCAGGGAAAAAGCAAACTCTTGCCAGTGCAGAGGATCTCTTTTCTTGGTATGGAATTGGATTCTGTCAAACGGACAGCACGCCTCACAGAGGAACATGCCCAGTCTGTGCTGAACTGCTTGAACACTTTCAAAGGCAGGATGGCGGTCCCAATGAAATTCTTTCAGAGGCTCCTGGGGCATATGGCAGCTGCAGCGGCAGTAACACTGCTCAGTTTGCTTCATATGAGACCGCTTCAGCACTGGCTTCACAGCCGAGTTCCGAGATGGGCGTGGTAATGCGGCACTCACCGGGTGGAAATCACACCGGCCTGTACCCAACCCTTCAGTCCATGGTCAGACCCTTTGTTTCTGAAACGATCCCACCACTCCGTGACTGTGAACGCCCGCAGTTATGTTTTATTCAAAAGATACACATGATTCTTTAGCATGACTCAATCAGTCACGAGACACAAGAGCCAATGCAATTTTCATTAGCATGTAAGGCGGATGGAGACAGTGATCGCTTTTGGGTCTATTATATTGGCAAAAATGTACCCCAGTACCGTATATAAATTCATCATGATGATAATTCCCATTCCCAACATGTCAAAAGTGTCCCAAAAAGTGACGCCGAGGGGTCCTGACCAAGCTTTAATACGTGACAAGTTGGGTGTGAAAATGTGTTAAAATTGTTCATAATGCTGTTAGATTTCAAGCTGTAAAATCACAATCACCAATACTAAAGTTACACATTAAGCTTATAGTCAGAGATTTAGACTCTGAATGACATCAGTGCCATTGCATGATAATGTCCTCATCAAAACATAACCATTTTCTTTTGTGATAAGAAATGCTTTACAAACACAAAGTTTGAGCAGCGAGAGACAAACTAATATTAAAATGTTAAGGGTCAAAAGCCCAAGTAAAGCAAACACTTTTCAAATGAAAATATAAATCATCAACATCTAAACTTCTGTTAATTCCCAATAAGAACTTCTGTAGATGTATGACAGAAATAGTGTCAAATTGGTTAGTAATGGCATGTAATGGTTGGAAGTCTGTTGTAGTTGTTGTCTCTGTGTCTCTCTTTCTTCTGTTCTTGTTGTTTCTCTTTTCTTCAATGAGACTTATTATCATCAGGTGTCTTCACTATTGGTCAATCATCACTTAATTACCTCATTAACTTCAACTGTGCCTCAGTGTTACTTTTAACACTCTGAATTGTGGACACATCTGACTATCCTGCCTGCATTGCTAAGTTGAGGGGTTTTGAGCCTATTACTTTGAAAATGCTGCAGGATATTGTTCAAAAACTAAAACCAACATTCTGTGCAAATGATTTGATGCCTAGTCGTTTGTTCAAGCAGACCTTTGACTGTGTATCACCGCGTTTAGCACACTTGATTAACAAAGTTTGTCTAGTGGAATATGTCCACAAGAGTTTAAACATGCTGTGGTGACACCTCAGTTGAAGCGACCAAAGTTGGCTCAGGATGATATGCAGAATTACAGACCAATCTCTCAGCTGTCCTTTGTCTCTAAAATCTTAAAAAAAGTTGTTTCAATTGGGGTTCAAGCGCTATTGAAAGTGTTAAGTGATATCTTCCTGGCTTTAGACAAAGGAGATGATGTTATTTTGGCGCTGCTTGATTTGAGTGCAGCTTTTGACATGATTGACCATAACATCCTCATCTCCCATCTTAAATATTCAGTAGGGCTAAAGGGTACAGTCTTGTGTGGGAGAAATTTTGAGTTTCTGTATAATTTCCATTTGATTTTACTTATATGCTTATGGTTAAATGATTTTGTTATTCTCAGGAGTGTTTAAGTATGCATTCTTTGGGTGACAAGTGGAAAACACTGAAGTGGTAAACATGTTCCTAATATGGTAAAAGGACAGAGGCTTCAGCCTTGGAGGTCAGAGATATAAAAGTGAGGGGAAGCTTTCGTTCTTTGTCTTACACTCTGCAGCTACTTGTGTTTCTGTATGACTGTCTGACCTTTCTTGCAAGAAATAAAGCCTTTAAAGACAATTGGATGTGTTTATCTCTTATGAGTCAGTGTTGATTTTTTGCCACAACACTTGAAATGGTTTCAGTCCTATTTGAGTAATAGATGTTTTTCAGTCAATTATAGTAAAGTGAAGTTGCTTGTTTAAATGTTCATTGTATTCTATTTTTGCATATTTCTATCAAGGACTTTTATTTTGGTGTTGAGTCCTCGGGGAGGAGGATGTAATGTGAAGGGGGAGTGCGGGGAAAAAAAGAGGGAGGTAGAGTAGAGAGTGTGCAGGCACAAAATGTAGTGTTGCTCTCCTTCCCAGTTCTAACATTCCGCTAAATAAAAGTTATTAGCCATTAATATTTCAAGTCCATCGTCTTTATTGGAATGAACCCATGGACAGCTAAACCCCACGCCTTACATATTTATTGGTGGCAGCGGTGGTTGTCTCCGGCATCTTTGGAGAAGTTGCTGTTGGACTGGTATGGTGACAAAGACGAAAATATATGATAATTGCTGCCCATTCATCATATATGCTGGATCAATTGTACTAGTGGGTTATTTCAGACTGAAACACTTTTTGCTTAACGTGCAGCGTTTTCAAGTACATGGACTGTATTCCGACAGACTACATTTATAACTTTAGAGCAGCTTTCTTGTTTTCACCATCGTGTGAGTTTTATTTTCATGTTTAATCATTTGATTATTTCGTTTTATTTTGGTGAAAAAGAGTAAAAGGAGACGCCTGCATCTCGACGATTCGAAGTTGACTCATTGCCAGGATTTGACGGCACTCACTTTTTTTTTAACGTGTGCACGTTGCTTCCTCCTGTGGCGGACATCGGTAACTGCACATAGCCCAAAAACAAAAGGGGAAAGCATTGCAAATAAAACTTATAAAATAGACTTCTTTTACGTGTTCATCTACCTTGATTACATACTCACCAAAAAAGTCACAGTATAAGCCTAACTGGCAGACAATCTTTATCAATAAAAGACTTTGCTGAACTGAATTGGTACAACACTGCATTGGCTTCACTTTTTTTCAAACATGGCAGAAGACAATGTACCCCACAAGTGCATTTCAGAGCTGTTTTACCTCCAGATTTCACTGGGGATGGCAATGAAAGCTTTTCTCAATGGGCTAGTCGTTTTCAAGTATGATGTGCGACCTCAGGTATGGACAAACCTCAGCTGGCCAAAGTACTTCCTTCAAGATTGGCAGGTGAGCATGCGGTTATTGGGATAGTTTGTCAGATGACATAAAAGCTGATTACGACCGTACATGTAGCAAAATGGCTGCAGTTTTTAACCAAAAACAGCTACTAAGAACTTTTCAAACATACTTGAATGCCAGACCGTGTCTGAGTAACGAGCCATTAGAAGTGTATGCTGCCGAATTGACCCACCTTGTTAACCAAGCTTTCCCGTATTATGGACAATCTGCCATTAAAGGTGGAATTTTGCGACATTTTATAGCTGGACTTAAACGTGCATTGCAAACTAAGCTGTACGAGTTTGGTGTTGCTACACTTGAGGATGCTATTAAAGTGGCTGGTCGGTGTGAGGGGGCACGTTCCACAGGCACTGAGCCTTTTTCTCTGCCGACATCCTCTGCACCTCAGCCTGCCATGGTACACAGCCTCACAATGGAGTCCACCAATATGCTTGCAGCGCAGCTCAATGACCTCCATCTGAAAGTAGACAAACTTCAGTCCATTGTTTCTATGCTGACGCAGCCTCCAGATTGAGCATCTCTGGAGAGACCTAAAAATGGCTGTCCACCAACGTTTACCATCCAACCTGACAGAACACACCAGTGCTGTCTCATCTCCTGAACGCCACTTCACCCATCGTCAGAGATCACCTTCACTTGAGAGAGCTAAAGACAATCACTATATGCCATCTTCTCACTATCAGCATTTCACTTCATCTGATGAGCAGGGCCGCATTAAGACTACAAGGGGCCCCTGGGCTTTACCTCTTGAGGGGGCCCTACGTCCACCAGAACTATAACCTATATTCACTCAATCTTCTTAATCACAAAGTGCAAGCTATCAGCCTTTTATTTTGCATGAATAAATGCCATTACCAAAACATCCAAACCTATAGGTCTGTTATAAAATATAAAAATCACTGCATGAACTACATATTGGCACATAGTCTGCACTATTTCTACAGGCTACTTACAGTACTTAGAAGTTTAAAAAGCTCATATACAGTGGGTACGGAAAGTATTCAGACCCCCTTAAATTTTTTACTCTTTGTTATATTGCAGCCATTTGCTAAAATCATTTAAGTTCATTTTTTTCCTCATTAATGTACACACAGCACCCCATATTGGCAAAAAAACACAGAATTGTTGACATTTTTGCAGATTTATTAAAAAAGAAAAACTGAAATATCACATGGTCCTAAGTATTCAGACCCTTTGCTCAGTATTTAGTAGAAGCACCCTTTTGATCTAATACAGCCATGAGTCTTTTTGGGAAAGATGCAACAAGTTTTTCACACCTGGATTTGGGGATCCTCTGCCATTCCTCCTTGCAGATCCTCTCCAGTTCTGTCAGGCTGGATGGTAAACGTTGGTGGACAGCCATTTTTAGGTCTCTCCAGAGATGCTCAATTGGGTTTAAGTCAGTGCTCTGGCTGGGCCATTCAAGAACAGTCACGGAGTTGTTGTGAAGCCACTCCTTCGTTATTTTAGCTGTGTGCTTAGGGTCATTGTCTTGTTGGAAGGTAAACCTTCGGCCCAGTCTGAGGTCCTGAGCACTCTGGAGAAGGTTTTCGTCCAGGATATCCCTGTACTTGGCCACATTCATCTTTCCCTTGATTGCAACCAGTCGTCCTGTCCCTGCAGCTGAAAAACACCCCCACAGCATGATGCTGCCACCACCATGCTTCACTGTTGGGACTGTATTGGACAGGTGATGAGCAGTGCCTGGTTTTCTCCACACATACCGCTTAGAATTAAGGCCAAAAAGTTCTATCTTGGTCTCATCAGACCAGAGAATCTTATTTCTCACCATCTTGGAATCCTCCATGCGGGCTTTCATGTGTCTTGCACTGAGGAGAGGCTTCCGTCGGGCCACTCTGCCATAAAGCCCCGACTGGTGGAGGGCTGCAGTGATGGTTGACTTTCTACAACTTTCTCCCATCTCCCGACTGCATCTCTGGAGCTCAGCCACAGTGATCTTTGGGTTCTTCTTTACCTCTCTCACCAAGGCTCTTCTCCCCCGATAGCTCAGTATGGCCGGACGGCCAGCTCTAGGAAGGGTTCTGGTCGTCCCAAACGTCTTCCATTTAAGGATTATGGAGGCCACTGTGCTCTTAGGAACCTTAAGTGCAGCAGAAATTTTATTGTAACCTTGGCCAGATCTGTGCCTTGCCACAATTCTGTCTCTGAGCTCTTCAGGCAGTTCCTTTGACCTCATGATTCTCATTTGCTCTGACATGCACTGTGAGCTGTAAGGTCTTATATAGACAGGTGTGTGGCTTTCCTAATCAAGTCCAATCAGTATAATCAAACACAGCTGGACTCAAATGAAGGTGTAGAACCATCTCAAGGATGATCAGAAGAAATGGACAGCACCTGAGTTAAATATATGAGTGTCACAGCAAAGGGTCTGAATACTTAAGACCATGTGATATTTCAGTTTTTCCTTTTTAATAAATCTGCAAAAATGTCAACAATTCTGTGTTTTTCTGTCAATATGGGGTGCTGTGTGTACATTAATGAGGAAAAAAAATGAACTTAAATGATTTTAGCAAATGGCTACAATATAACAAAGAGTGAAAAATTTAAGGGGGTCTGAATACTTTCCGTACCCACTGTATTTCATATTCTCGAGATGTTATTATGACATCAACTCGTCTATTATTAGGAATTCAACGCGAGTAGCTACGTCAGGTGAGTTCAACAGGCCAATCATTAGGGTGGATAGTAGGCACATTGGGATGCAGGGTCAGTCTCTCTAAACCCCTCCTTTCCGAGAGTCTCCTCTGCTCTAGTCAGATGGCCCAGTCTGTTGTGACTGGTCTACCTCTTACAGCGCATGTCGGGAAACCAAACAAATGACCATATCTGAATTTCCGGAGGCTTCCTTAGCACTTGATACATGATAGCTGCGTCTTATTTCGAAGACTGCATCCTCCGGAGGTCGCATTTGAAGGCTGCATACGTCATTGAGGCTTGCTCATTTAAGAAAAATAACTGTTGGATTGCAAAGTAAGAAAGAAAATACAGCATTTTGCACCTCACGAGGAATAACCATCAATTTTATTATGGTTACTTTTCTTAAATAGACATCCTTAATGATGTATGCAGCCTTCAAATGCGACCTCCGGAAGACGCAGCCTCTGAAATGAGACGCAGCTAGTGATTCAAACAGTAACAATGCGCGAGTCCTCGTCTTTTGGAAGTGCATGCAAAGTGGATTTGCTTTCACACCGTAAAGATGTCATGTCAACATATCAACAACACAAACCAAACTCTTCCAGTCTCAGCTACAAAAGTATTTGAAGGCGGGTCAAAATAGATGTTGTTCATGAGCAACCGGCTGCCATTATGCAAATTTTTACATTGTTATGTAGTTTTGTAACAGGAAGTGAGATTGGAATTGATGACGACTTGTTTCGGCAGTTCAGAATCAATTCATTCTTTAAGGAGAAAATTACTTTTTTATCCTGCACTATGATCTTTAAAACAATGTGACAAAAACACACGCAAGTTCGACCCAAATGTTTAATGTCATGATTGTTACCATCTATTTGCATTAGTTTATATCCAGCTGGTCACTTTTATCGATTCGTTATGCAGCAAAGTTGCATATTTAAAGCTAGTGTCATGAGAAAGCAAACTGTAACGTCATGCAGCAGACATAAATCACAAATCAGAAATGCATTCGATTTCAGTTCTGTTTTATCATCACTGTAATACAATACAAATCTTATTTAAATAATAATCAGTGTTCTAAAATGGAAGCAAATAAAGTGTAAAATGGAAGCAAATAAAGTATACATACGTACAATATGTGTCTAATGTCAATGCTATGGACTTTGTGTAGATATTTAAAGATGGTCATCTTTAAGTATGATTGTTTGGATTTATATGAAATGGTAACACTTTACAATAAGAGTCCATCTGTAACATCTGTAAGGTTAATAAAAGTATTGTTTGTTGTTAATTTCAACATTTTAAGTACAGTACCTCATTGAACGTTTTCAGAAACTGTAAGCAAACTGTATACAAAGCAATGATTTGTATTTTTATTGGACTTCAGACAGAACATTACTGACGACTGCAGGGTTCAGTGAGTGAAGGGTCGCACGTTGGTCGAGAAGCGCAGCGCCGCACCACGTCTTTAAAATTCGAACACATTGTTTTCTTTGGGGCTGTTCACACAGAACGCGTTTTTCCATTCCAATGCGCTACTTTTTCATTGTTTTTCTATGTAAACATGCGCTAGAAGGACGTGCAGAACCATTGCGCTCGCGTCTTTTGCAGCATCTCGCGCATGACATGCCGTTCTAAAGCCATGAATCAGTACAGCTAAGTTAAAATCAGTTAAAATAGTTTAAAAAAGCGTTTCGAAACCTTGCCGTTTCCCCCATTCCACTGCCCGCGTCTCGCGTTTTTTAAAGCACAAACGCGTTCTGTGTGAACAAGCCCTATGAGTGTATGCACACAGGCAGCGCCACTCGGTCTGTCCGCATTGTCCAGATACTGCTACTGTTAGTTGCCTGCTGCTAGACGTGGCGCGTCTTGATGCACTTCACGCGCAGGACTTGAAACACCTGCACATGTATTCAAAGCAAAGCGATGTTAAAGGGACAGTCATCACATTATAAAATGTGGTTATATTTTTTCCGGCATCACTGGGGCCTTCCCTCAGCCTGGGGCCCTGGGCTTAAGCCCGTGCATTAATGCGGCCCAGCTGATGAGGTGTACTTCAGAGGACGATTTCCTGTACGTTCCGGTATCAGCCACCGCAGACCACAAGGGAGCCCCAGGTCAAGTTATCATCTGCAGCAAGGCTATGACCCTTATTCTATGAGAGTAGAGATACCCGCTTTAGCCCTCAGCGAAGATATGCTGCATATGATGACTCAGTGACACCTCAACCCAGCTACAGGCATCATTCAAAGGATGACAGCAGCCCAGGCGGGAACCAAGATCGACGGAGGGTTATTACAGACATCACTTTCCAAGTCCACAACGGCCCCATTCATGCCATGTACACTTCACCGAACATCAGCATTCAGGAAACAAATGGCAGCTGGAGATGAGGGCCAATCTTCAGTTCGACTGTCAGTGGCCCATAGCGACAACACAGTCACATCTGAGGACTCCACAGTCTGGACCCCATTCATAAAAGGACTCATTGAGGACCAAGAAGTCAGTGTTTTCCTTGACACTGGTGCTGGTTTGTCACTCATTAGTGAGGCCTTGCGTCAACGCATCCCTGCACTGAAACATCGCCCTTTACTGAAAAGTTTCCAGGTGGCACACACACTGACAGGACATCAATTAGACATTTTAGGCTCATTAACTGTCACATTACATCTTGGGTCACACATAGTCAGTATGAACATATAACATACAGAGACTCTAGACAGGACGGCCTTCTTGGGTGGGAGTTTTTCAAAACACATGGTGCCTCGACTGACACAGCTACATACTCAGTAGCATGTGTCTCCGAAACAGGAAGTCAGCTCCATGGTTTTCAAGGTATTATAGAACCAAATGTGACATTTGACAAAGATTTAGCTGTTGCTCGTAGCTTCTAATGTTGAAAACGGGCTCACTGTAGTTCATCTACTTAATCCTACACACCAAGACATTGAGCTGCCCAAACAGGCCCATTTAGGTCAGTTCTACTCTGTGCGTAAAATGTCTTCTGATTTCTATAGGCCTGTGGACAGTCTTGTAGCTCAGATTAGCCTGCCAAGCCCTTCATGCAAAATACCTGATGTTCACATGGGTAAAGACACTCTTACTCCCAATGAGGTAAAAGTAGTTCACTCCCTCCTACAAGAGAACTGTGATGTCTTCAGTACTTCCTCTACTGTTACCAAACAGTCTGCACTGCATAATTTATAGCCTAAATTAAATATAGATTAATCATTATTAAAGCTACAAAAGTTCTTTAGTCAAGAGCAGTGAGTAATTTTCTTTGTTACCTTTGTTCTTTCATTATCTTTAGTGGCAGACGGCATTAGTCACTTTAAGAGCTGCCACTGCTGCACATGACGTGGATCTCACACGCGTCCCACTTTCTCACAGCTCTTTACTTTCATTTTAAGACTTTATTTAACTCATTAAAGGCTGCTCTTATGAGGATACTTGACAAAACGGATATTTTTGGCATTATTGTGTGTGTTCTCTCTTTCTCTTTTGCCACACTTAAATGGTTTAAAAGCATTTGCATGAATAAGAGCGTGATCATATATTGTAATGCTAGCCAAAACAAATGACAGAAAAAAAAACGGATGCTGCGTTAATTGCGTTAATATTTTTAATGCGTTAAACTAGAAAAAAATTAATCGCGTGCGTTAACGTTGACAGCACTAGTATTTACCAATCAGGCACTCCACCAATTCATTTGAGTCACTTCTAGAGCGTTTAAAGGACATCAAAAATTGGATGGCAAAGAACTTTTTAATGTTCAATAAGAACAAAAATTTCTCATTGAAGTTATTGTTTTTAGCCACCCAAATAACTCTACAAAAATTTATTAGATTTGAGTTGTTGGTGCTATATAAATAAACAAGACAAGACAAATAAACAAGACAAGACTATGGTGTACATTTTAGGACATCCTCAGACCTCAGTCATACAACGAAGAGGCGTCATGCCTCAGACTGAAGGCTTCAGGTCTCAGGAAAAACAACATCAGATGTCAGGTCTCGTACAATTGGGCATCAGACGAAACAGCCTCAGACTAAAAGGCATCAGACTAAACGGACTCAGATAAAAAAGGCATCAGACGAAACAGCCTCAGACTAAAAGGCATCAGACATAAAGGCATCAGAAGACAACACAGTCTTAGAAGGAAACAAATTGCCCTGCCTCAATGTGACATCACATGCACGCAGTTTTCTAACTGCTGTTAAATGTTACACTAAGTTGTATAAAACATGTCCCACTGAGATTATTTTGTAAATTTGTATTATTAGCTAGTTTTGTTTGTAGTAAAACCATGGTTAATTTTCATAAGGGAGGTAAAAAATCTTTCAAGCTATTAGACTGTGTTGTTATAAGCACAGCTGCTTTGTGTACAGAGGTTACCAAGGAAACAGCTTTATTTCTGCAGTTCCAGCGCCACCTACTGTCAGAGAGTCAATTACATTTTAATTCAGTTAATTGCTGTTTTTCTGCAGACTAATGTGAAAATTGCCATGTTCTATTCTGTATATAACCTAACCTGTGTAAAATTTAATTAAAGCTGTAAGAATAAAATATCAGGTAGCCTATAGTCTACCTGTGCTGTGGCCCCTCTCTCTGCTTTTTTTTTATTTGTTTTTAATGCTCGAATAACAATAACATAAAGAATGTTGCCAAGGGATTACATAAATAGTCTACATGAATACCATCAAATAGATAGATTCTACATAATTAACATGCACGCACACACACCTTACATCAATTTGGGAATAGTTACAGTTAAATATAAAAAAGGGGGAGAAAGAAAAAAGACAACTGAAGGATAGCATTATGATGGAATAAGAGCCAACAGAAAGTTGGCTCTGATATGAAGAGCTGTGCAAGTGACATGATTTTGGGTGTATAAGCACCGCTGCTACGAGAATCGATTTTCAGCTTTCCGTGTGTTTCCCTTTGAAAATTAACTGGACACTTGTGATTTCCGCATCCTGTGTGAAACTGTCTTTATGTTAAAAGAAATCACTGAAGTAATAATTAAATAAAGAACAGGAAGTCAGGAGGAGGTTGATCTGTTTGTGTTCTGCTCTGCTGGACAGGTCATGGTGTTCACAATCAAAGCTGATGTAACGCTTCTTCGGGCGGCAGATTTTGAATGTGTGCATATAGGATGTCAGGCGGATGAAGATTGTGATCACTTTTGCGTCTTTTCTTCACACAAATCAACCGTTTAGACTCGGAACACTTGGAATATTTTTAATTTTTGAATAAATTGTGCTTGTAGTCGCATCTGCCTGTTATATCTTGTTTTATATCATATAATACACAAATGGTTAGAGTAGGGTTGGGCTACGTGTTCAAATGTGTTCAAATAGCGTATATAAAAAATCAAATAAATGTAAATGAAATTACACTGGCTGATTAAACTGAGAATCACACCCCAAAATATCATAATGGCAAAATTATACCCTAATACTGTATATAAAAACACAGAGAGCAGGAATATTAGACTGCTGCCCCTTTAAGACATAATTCAAAGATCCAGTACACTGATACACATGTGTTGTCTATCTTGTTTTTCTCTTAAGACATAACCTACTATGTTAGGATACTCGCTAAGATGGGCATGTTGACAATTCTTGTGTGAATTTGTCCGTTTTTGTGCAAGACTTGACAAAGAATTTGCGCGAGAGTATTTGCGTGCTGTGACGCGGCTTTCCATGTTTGCGCTTTGGATGAGTACACACACACACACACACTCCTCACAGCTTGCGCGAGTTCTCTTTTGCGTCTTACGTTTGAATGTTTCAATTGACAAGGTTTAAATGAGTTTAGTTTAAACACAGATAGCAACGTGAGCTGTTCAGGTCTCACCTGCGCTCGCGCACTATCAACACCTGGGTAATGACAGTGTAAATGACTGGTCATAGAGCATACGGCTCCTGCATTGAACATTTGTTTACAGTGACTATTTTGTCCATGTTCTTTTGATCATCACTGTTGTAACGTATTGGGAATCCAGAATGTGTATCCATCAACTGAAACATACATTAGCCGACTCCGTCTGTCTGTTTTAGCCTACACGTTGGTGTTTTCAACAAACCAGATTATAGATGCACCATCATCAGATTTCTGGATGAACAACAGTGCAAGTGTGTGACGAACCTAATACGCTAATACGCAGCGCAACTGGAACGCACTGCCGGACCACAGTCGCGTGCAGTGTGAAAGCTCTAATCCGTTAACATGGGCACGGAAAAAAAATACGCACCGCAAAAGCACTGCAAACAGAGTATGTGTAAAACAGGTGTTACACATCAAGCTTATAGTCAGAGATTTAGACTTTGAATGACGTCAGTGCAAACCTTAAGGATGTCACTAAGCATTTCCCTTAATTGCTTAAGTGTTCCCTTAAGTTCTGTTATGCATTGCAACAAAGTCCTTAGTAATCATTTAGCCCTAAAAAAAATTAAGGGATCAAAACAGGTCCCTTAAAGGGTTAGTTCACCCAAAAATGAAAATAATGTCATTTATTACTCACCCTCATGTCGTTCTACACCTGTAAGACCTTCGTTCATCTTCGGAACACAAATTAAGATATTTTTGTTGAAATCCGATGGCTCAGTGAGGCCTCTTCGAAGCTTTACGAATTATTTGATTCAAATCAATTGTTCGGAGCGCCAAAGTCACGTGATTTCAGGAGTTTGGCAGTTTGATATGCGATATCACTGATATCACTGATTCGAAACAAAAGATTCATAAATATTCAAAGCAGTGTTTTGTTTAGATAGAGGTCACTGAACACATCATTCAGTGTAATCTCCAAACAGGCAAAGTGGTGTTGATGCGCGAGTACAATACAATAACAATGAGTTGGTCTAATATAATGTAATTATAGAAGCGATGTTTAAATACTTCATTCATTCATTCATGCTGCAAAAATGCTTTTCTTATTATTTTAGTATTTTTTCTTATTTCAAGTTCAAATATCTAAAAATTCTTAAATCAAGATGGATTTTCTATATAAGAAAATTATATAAGTTATTTAGTCTTGTTTCCTGGGGGGGATCTAAATGAAGTGCATTTTACTTAAGTAAAATTATCTGCCAGTGCAGGTAATAAAATTAATTTGAATGCAAACGGAAAAGATTATTTGGAGTGTCTGCTACTAAGTGCAAATTTACAGTAGCCCCGCCCTCCAATGTCACACAAGATTAAAAAAACTACATGCATAATTAACTGCTTTAGTGGTGTAGGCAGTAACTCTTTTGGCAAGGAGAGCTAGCCTGTGACGCAATTGACTGGGTTCGAGTCCGGCTTCTGCCGAGCTCTCTCTTCTCCCTTTTCCCGTCACATATCACATTAGAATTTATATTCAATAAAAGTGAAGAAAATGTTCTAAAAGTGGAAGTAAAGTGCCTAACAAGTGTTTAATAATGATTGAAGTGTTTATAATAAATTGTCATTTACACTCTGTTATTATTGCATCCTGTTAATGTACAACAATACTGAGGTGCAAATAGTATGTATCTGACAGTATAAAGTATAAATACCATCTAATTACTGTTTACACTTATTGCAAAGAACTGCTACTTTTATATGGTCAATAGAATATATCACTATTTTCACTAAGTGTAAATAGCATCTAGAGCATTTGTACTTACTGTAAATAGGATCTATCCCTAAGAAATTATGCTAATTCCACTTAGTGTAAATAGTGCTGTATTTTTCTTACCCTTTTGGCAGATAATTTGCGAAATAAGAAAAATGCACTTATTTTTTTTTTTGCCCGTGGGATACCATGAAAATTAATAGCCTGTTAATCAATAACCTACCGTTCTGCCAGTTTTCACCTGTGATATTATAAAAGTGATAAGAATTAAACTTGTATTGACTCTGAAGTATGCAAACATCTTTTTGTCAGGTGCTGTTGCCATGGTGAATCGTAATTTCGGAGCTCCATTGATCATGGCTTTTAATAGTCATTGTGCACGAGCTTGAATGAACTCAATTCAGCTGTTCTGAAACCGAAAACTCAGAGTTTCCCATCTCAGAGTAAGTCAACTCAGAGTTCAAGTTTTAACTCAGAGTTGGTTGAACCTCCTTATTGAAAGGGGCCCCAGGGCTATAAATACACAGACTACTAATGAGCAAATGAACAACACCTGAATGTAATCAAACCAATGACAATGTAACACAAATGAAAACAAAAAGCACATGGCATAAACAAAGAAAACATGGGAATCACATGACACATTAATAAAGGCCTTCTGAAGCGAAGTGATGCATTTGTGTAAGAAAAAATATCCATATTTAACAAGTTATAAAGTAAAATAACTTGCTTCCACCAGACTGCCTTCCGTATTCAACTTAGGAAAAAAGTGTAAACTCCGATGGTATTTAGTCATATACCTAGGATGGCTTGAGGGTGAGTAAATCATGGGGTAATTTTAATTTTAAAGTGAACTAATCCTTTAAATCCTTAAATTCTCAACTATATTTCATTTTAAGAGAATACTCTAGGTTTAATGCATATTGTTCGATTGTTGTGACTTCATTTGAGATTCAATTACAGGATAGCATTCTTAAAAAATTAAGTAATATTAAATAATCAGGTCTATGTTAGACTCACCAATCAGAGGGATTTGTTCAGAAGTAGAGGGCAGCGTGTTATTAACAAGCAGCAGCATCACAGAAATAGACAGGAGTAAAGTCACTTTAAAGCTCACTTTGTTTGCTCCACATGTGTCAATGAAGAAGGAGATCACATCCAGCACAAGGAAGAAAAATACTGGTACTATAATGTTTATGACATACAGTATAGGTCTCCTTTTTATGATGATCTGCAATGAAAAAAGATCTTATAAAAAGAACTTATATGGTGATATATGAATTTGGCCATATTGCCCATTCCTAAATATAAAATTAATTTCATTTAAATTTTAATGGCAACAAAGATCTGTGTTTGGTTAGAACTCAATTTTTCATTTTATGGTAACACTTTACAATAAGGTCTCATTTGTTAACATTAATTAATGTATGGTATTCACTAACATGAACCATTCATGAGCAATACACTAATTACTGTATATATTAATCTTTGTTAATGTAAGTTAGTCAGCTGTTCATTGTTGAAAAAACATTATCTAAAATTAAATAAATGTTGTCGAAGTTGTTAATTCTTTGATCATGTTAACTAAATGTGTTAAATAATGTTAACTAATGAAACCTTATTGTAAAGTGCTACCCATTTTGTATTTTATTTTACATGTAAATTCCTTGTTAATCTGTAGGTGGTATAAAAGGAGAATACTTGGTTCCCACACTGTGGAGGCTAACTTTGCACAGAGGTTACAGAGAAGAGGTCATAGTATCAACAACTCACCACAATGAGTATTTTACACAGTGAGAATTGTCAGCTTAATTGCAGGATATGTTTTGACATATTTGTCTTGTTTGTTTAATCGTGTTAATGGACTAACAAAACCAAAATTCCTTTCCTAGCAGTGTTTCATTACTTAAACCTGCTGTCTGTAACTTTTTTTGGTTAAAAATGATCCAAAATAATTTTTTTAGCAAGTACAATAACTAGCCAGTATTCAAAACTATCTCCTTGCTTTAGCCCGATTCACAATGGTAAGCTTGTAATAATGTTTTATAATTCGGGTGGTACTGGTGGGTTTTTGTGGAAAATTCAAGCATGTCGCCGTTTGTCTTTGCGTCATTGCGTGACGTCTGTTTATATAAAGAACGAGTCTAAGCTAGTAGGCTATATCTCATGTGAGGCGGATCATTTATAGCCTTTTCTCACAGCAGCTGCAATAATTAAACTTATTTTGATGGCGGACTGTATGGTATAACAAATTAATGTTAAAGATTAGACTGTACAGAAATTGAATTTTACAGGTAACGCTAATACACATGACTCATTAAGAAAGTGATTTGCTGTCACCTACTGGCAGGTTTAGTGTTAGTGTTAGTTTATTGTTAGATGTTTATATAAACACACATGCACATATCTACGCACACACAAATCGACTTTCTACTGCCGCAGCCTGCTGTATTTTCTGCATATCTTGATTGATAGATGTCTCGTCCTAGCAGCTGTAAGTATTCCATTCGCAAAATATACCAACCTTTTCTGTTTTGTATGATTTGTCATTGTGCTTTCTGACTTATTTTGTTTTCGGAATTGTTGCGTTGTGACTTGCCATTGTGTTTTCAATTTGTTATTTTGTTTTTGGATTTGTAATTTTGTTTTCAGTATTGTGATTTGTTTTGCACTTCTCACTACCTTAAAAAGTGAATATTTGGATCCTTAGAATTAGGGATGCACTGATACTGATACCTGAATCGGTGTTGGGCCCGATACTGTGCTTGTGTACTTGTACTCATTAAAATGCTCCGATACCAACAACCTATACCATGCAGCATGTGTACAGTGTTTCTGTCCAGACAAAGAAACACATACAACATGCAGAGAGTATAATGGGGATAAAAGAGAAGGCTGCCTATGAAGTAAATGTATATAATTAGTGGAATATTAAAGAGAGAGATAGAGAGAGCACTTCTGTTGCATGCTTGTGATTGCTGATCGTTCACTCAGCACACTGTCATTTGGATTAAAACTAAATCGTGTATGTAAGTAAAATATGAACTGTTACGTGATTTATGTATAACCAGTGGTTCCCTACATTATCACAGTACGTTTGCAGGTCAAGAAGTTTCAAGAATGCAAACATACGAAGCACGCACACAGACAGCGTGTGAATACTGAATTGAATTTTCTTTCACGTCTTTCAACAGATGAGTTCACACAAAATTATGTAAAAACGCCCGTCTAGGCGAGTATCTAGTAAACATAGTCGGTTATATCTCAAGTGAACATAGAAGACAGTTGAGAAATAAAACGCACCTGTAACAGTATATTCCATTTTGGATCTGTGCATTTAGTCTTAAAGGGAAAGCAACCTAATAAACCTGCTGCTGTGTTTTAATGTTAAAGGGGTCCATGATTCAGATGCAAAGGAAGATATTTTCTTTTACAGAAATCACTTTTTAAGGACTACAACAAACGGCTGGTAGGGACCACAAAGAGCTTCTTCCTGGGTTGGTGACTTCATGAACACTGAAGTTCAGTAGCACGGCAAGTAGTAGTAGGTATTTACAGATGTGACGCTACAACTGAAAAGAGCAACTAAGCAATAAACTTGCCTTTGGAGAGTGCAAAATGTTGTGCAGTGTCAGGTTGTGGAAAAACACAGTAGCTGCATTGGATTTGCAGAGAGCCCGAAATTAAAAAACAATGCTGTGCCTCTATATTGGATCCGACAGGAATGGCACAACACACTTATGTGAGTAAAAAAGTTTTTTCTGTGTCACTAATGCTTTGTTACAGATCGTTTGATATGTAAGGATTATGAGTACATGTCTAACCAAAATCACCAGTGACCAGTGATTTCTGATATGTAAGAATTCATGTACAGTCAGATGGTCTTTGTTCAGTGACTACCTTTACAATCGCTGGAACTGTCAATCAAAAAGTGCAAGTGTTCTGGACTCTCACCAAAACTCCCATTAGAATCAACAAATCTCTTATTTACTTTGTGTTTGCACTGTTAGTTATGATGAAAGCATTCGTTAGTGTTCAGAAATTGAGTTACAATGACGAGATCACTGCATTCATGCACTCAACATGTGATCAGCTACATGTTCGTCACTGCAATCTAAATATAATGCTGTAATCAACACTTCACAATTAGTAAACCTTGAGAACTTTAATAGTAAAAACATGCTAAAAGAATTTCACGTGTAATACTTAGCTATTTCCATATGCAAATATGTTAGCCAATCACAGCAGTGGCCGTTTACACTGAAGTCTCACAGCAGACACACCCCTTAAAACAGAACATTCAAATCAGAGGGATAGAATCGGGAGAAAATTGACTTTTATTTATAAATTATGACCATTTTGATGTAAAAATCATATTAACATTATAAGTGCACCTCAGGTAGAGCTGCACAATTATTAATCACGATTAATTGTGTGCAAAATAAAAGTCTGTGTTTACGTAATATATGTGTGTGTTATGTGTATGATAATTATGTATATATAAATACACACACATACAGGAATATATTTAAGAAATATATGCATGTATAAATATATATATTTATATATAATTTATATTATATATAAATATAAATATTTGATATATAAATATAATATTTTTCTCAAATATATACATGTATATAAAACATTGTTTATATAATTTGTAGCTTTCCTTTGTTCTATTGTTTTTATTTGTGCAATTTGTTTTGAAACCCCAGAACACATTTTTTGAGATGTGAACAGATATGTGCAGGTTGCATGTCACTGAAAACACTAATAGCAAGTTTATCAACAAGTGGAAAATTGGTTATTTTTGCATTTTTCAGAGCAATTTCGTTTTGAAGGAAATATGCATTTACTACACAAACTAATATGATTACAAAACCAACTAATATGATTCATATTCTGTTGGTTTCTCTGTCCACTATATTTAAAAATTACAAATGCAGTAAAAATACAGGTATCGGTATTGGCAAGTACCAAAAATGAAAGTATCGGTATCAGACTCGTTCTGGAAAAAGTGGTATCAGTGCATCCCTACTTAGAATACTTTTATCAATATGAATGGTTTATTTCAAACAAATTTAACAGAATGCTGAAAAATAATTCAGGGTCTATTAATAAATAACTTCATGCTGATAGACACACACAAACATCTCCCTTCACATTCACGGCCTCCATGCAACATCTGTGCACCTTCTGGTGTGAGAACCATATTATTAATATATACTCTCTTGAGCAACAACTAGAATTTACATGTTGACTTTGAAAATTGAATAGGAAAATAACAGATAAAATATACTATACTATACTATACTATACTATACTATATTACTATTCTATACTACACTATAATTCCACACTTTGGTGTAAAATTAAAAAAATAAAATAAAAATGTAATTGTATCATTTGAGTCCTAATGTTTTGGAAAATACATATTTTTTAATAAATTAGTTCACAAGATATTTGATGCCCCTCTCTTTTTAAGGATTAAAATAACAAATTAATAATTGAATTAAATTTTGGCTTTTTCTTTCTTTCTTTTTTTTTTTTTTTTTTTTTTTACAAATTTGTCAACTAGTTATTCTTTGCTTTTTGTTTTTATTATTTTGATATATTTAATATTGACTTATACTCCACACTGTGCTCTGTACCTGATATATCAGCTGATCCACTTCAATCCACTTAGTCATGGTAGCTTTAGTTTCATTTATATCGATGAGCTCCCACTCTCCCTGGGCCTGAAATGTCTTCTTTGATTCAGAGGTGATGTTTGTCTGATTAGTTAGTATTTCCAATGTAATGTCAAGATCTGTGGTAACAGACATTAAACTTGTATTATTTTATATTAAATTTAAATAGTTTAGAAGAATAAACCATGTTATCTTGTGTTTGTCAAAAATGTATGTGTTTCAGATGTACTTGAATATGATGTAGACTGAAGTGTTATACTGCAGGTTTGGATGTCGAAAGGAAACCTGTAGAGGTCCATCTTACAGGCCGTAGTCAGAGATAAAACTTCATATGAGGCTGTATAGCCGAAACTGAATAACAGCACATTTGGAGACTCCTTTGTTCCAAAATCTGTCTTGATGCTAAATGGATAAAATATAATGTAACACTGATTATTAAAGACATGATGATAGAAAACAGCAGGTATTTGTTTGTCTCATTTAAAAAAAAAAAAAAAGTAATTACACATCGAATGCACCCTTCAAATGCAACCTTCTTTCACAGGAATTTGGAGGATGCATGAGGTGTATCCTTTGTTGCTAAAGATATTGTACTCGGTTACTGACGTAACCTCAGTTCCCTTAGATACGGAATGAGTACTGTGTCGAATGTCTTAATATACATAAGACGAGAAGCATATGGGGAAAACTCCTTTTTTTCCTCAGATTTCTGAAGCCTTTTTCAATCACGCAGTGAAACTGCACGGCCATTGGTTCGTGAAGTTAAACTAAACGAACCAACGATGGTGCGGCAGAGCTGCGCAAGCCAATGGTGAGCGAGCCCGAGCAAGCCCGCCAAAAGGGGCAGGGTATCAGGCTATATAAGTGGCCGTCTCACCATGGCAAATCTATTTAATAGCGCGGCAAAGTATGCGGTACTTGTTCCTTATCTAAGGGAAGCGAGGTTACGTTAGTAACCGAGTACCTTCCCTTTCGATACTACACTCATACTGCGTCGAATTATGCATTACATTCTTATACATAAGACGAGATGCATATGGGGACAGTTCAATCACACCGTGCTTTGCAGCGGGACGACAGACCATCGGGGCAGAGCACTTAAAAGGGCTCGCGCCAGATACCTATAGGACAGGATGGCCTGGACAACGGGGACTGAAATACTGTAGTCATCCTCCCAATCCCATATAGCCAAGGCGCCAGCGGGGCCTAGGATGCATATAGTGGGCATAAAATGTAGTTATACCCAGACATGGTCGGGGACATAACAGAAAAAACATAAGCTAGTCACAGCGGTAAGGCTTACGCAGAAAGGACCAGTGTCACATCTAGGTTATAAATGTTTGTCATGTATAATACACCAACCAATCGTGATCTGGCACAAGAAGTTCAAATTTCATTGGACAATGTGAAGTGGAGCGGTAATTTTCCTTTCCAGCTCATAGATCGGTTGAAAATTACATGGACAGACGAACTTGCATTTGTGGAGTTTCTGCGGTTTGTCTCATTTTATAAATCAAATTGCATCCCTGACAAAATGGATGTTAACTGACTACAAAGCACTGCACAGAACCATGCAGCACCAAAAGTCGCATTAATGGTAAAGTATTCAATCCATTTAGTGTATTTCATGTATATCTATTTGATGAAACTATCATAGTTAATGAAGCCCAAGTGCCACCTACAGGCCTATTATGTGAAGTGTAGGCTGGCGAAATGGTGACGTGAAAGGACTTATTTTACCATGTATTATATTACCATTTTTGATAATTATGCATAATGAAAAATGTCTCAAGCTCACCAAGCCTGCATTTATTTGATCAAAAACAGTAATATTGTGAAATATGATTACAATTTAAAATAATGGTTTTCTATTGAATATACTTTAAAATATAATTTATTTCTGTGATGCAAAGCTGAATTGTCAGCATCATTACTCCAGTCTTCAGTGTCATGTGATCCTTCAGAAATCATTCTAATATGCTGATTTATTATCAATGTTGGAAACAGTTGTGCTGCTTAATATTTTTTATAACCTGCTTTGATACTTTTTTCAGGATTCTTTAATTAATAAAAATATTTTTATTCATAAATGTGTCTTGTTTAGGCTTATTCAAAATATTAAAAAAAAAAACACAAAGTCTTTTCAACATTATTTGTGTCTAACAAACATTCGAATTATTGGATATAATATAGAGCAATATACTTAAATAAAAGTTTATATTTCAGATATAATCTGATGTCTACAGTAGCGATCAAAATTGAGTAGGCCTAAATCTTTTTGAAAGTAACTAGACCCTTCAAATAAAGATTGTATCAATTACACCACTAGGTGGCGACAAGTGACTGTTAAAGAAATATTTTTTTAATTTAATCATATATTCAAGAGATTAATTCAAAAATGCTCATTTGTCCAGGAATGAAACATTAAAAGTCGTTAAGTGAATCCTTGAATCATTCATTCAAACATATTTTTTTAAATAATTAATTCAAATTTTAAAATTTTAAATAGACTGCAGCAATTATCATTTTGTCAGAACCTATAGTAACATTACATTATCTTGTTTAGTTTAGTGTAAATATATATATATATATATATATATATATATATATATATATATATATGAAATGTTTTGAATTGAAATATTCACAGCATAAAAATTTGACCATGTTGAATTTCAGCCCACAAAAATGCAAGCCCTAAAAATACAATGCATTAAAATGCAAACAAGGTTAATGCAATGCACTTTTTTTTTTCATTTAGTGCAATTCAACAAGCTTTTTATTTCAGACACTTTTGGCATTAATAAACTTCCATAGTTCTGACAGAAGTAATTTTTATACCTTTCCATTATAACAATGTCTGGCGTCCAAAACATATTTTTAGGGGCTGCAAATGTTTTAATTCCACAAAATGCCATGTAATTCCACATCATTTTCAAATTTGGCCAAGCCTGGGAAGTTATATAAAGTACAGAGTGGTTATAAAATCAAATAAAACCTCTGATCATGTGACAAAATTCTGTAAATTGAGTAATACTTTGTGAAATAAGAATGAAATAGGTTTTCAAAGCACTTACAGTTATCATTTTGACTTGTGTCGTGAGGCTCTGGGCTTTTTCATTCTGTAGATAAAAAGAAGTGTTGAGAGACAATACTGCAATTGCTTGACATCCCATAATGATCTGAATGAGAAGATAAGTCATGCTGGACACATACCACATTTATGATTGAGGTCACATATAGGTCCACATAAATTTTGGCAGGATTTTTGGCATAGTAGATGTCATGGTTGTAGTTGTACATCAAGGACCACTTTCTGGAATTCTGAGAGTCGTTGTCCAAGCCGAGATGTTCCCAAAGTTCAATTTTAGCTTTAGCATATTCTGTATCATTGCAGGGTTCAGCTTGAGACACCCGCCCTATGTATATGAGACCTTCAGTAATACAGAGAATACTGTATATTTTCCAAGCACACAGTGAAAGAGAATTTCATGTTTAAATATTCATCCTTTGACATTTCTTACTCTTATCAGACATACAAAAAAAAAAATATATATTGCTCTTAGGGGGTCATCAAAATGTTCTTGATGTTTACACAAATAAGAGGTTACTCTACAATAAAAAAACATAGGCTACTGCAAGTTTCAACTCCCCAGCTTAAGATATAAATTATTGTTTTCTACCCTTTTGAAGCACCCGTCACAACACACCCCTTAACATGCATCATCATCCACTGTCAGTGTCTGTCCATCAATCACAAGAGCAAAGCAGACATCGCCGATATCAAGACAGTGGGCAATGAGAACCATGAGAAAAGGATTACAGATCTTGAAGAAAAGCTTAAAGAAGCTAAAAGGTACCAAAGACAATGGAACTTAAGGCTGTACAGACTGACAGAACAGGAAGGTGAGGATGTTAAAGCCCAGGTGGTTGAAATTTGTCGCTCTGTCATTCCAGGATTCTTGAAAGGTCATCCAGAGATCCGATTTGGAAGAACACAAAATGATTGGAATACTTACATCTAGAAAGCTGCGGTTTGCTGAAGATCTTATGATAAAAGATAAGGAGGCTCAGAAAAGACTGTCCCAGTCAGCACAGCCATGTGGGGCCCAGATGGGTTTGACCTGGGCTGTCTAACTGGGGCCCAGCCAGTTTTCTCCTCAGTTTCCATGTATGCCCCACATGAGTTAGCGCAGATGAAACACACTAATTAATGATTAACTTTACATTTTAAGGCTTCTGAATTATGCATTAGTTAAGCATAAATAAACTAGTAATTAATGATTTACTTGTTCACAATTATGCATTAGTTAAGCATAAATAAAAAAATAATTAATGATTTACTTGTCCACAATTATGCTATTAGCTAAGCGTGGTAACAGTAAATAATGATTAACAACATATAATAGGGCAAATTATTAAACATTTGAAAATTACACAATTATGCTATAAATAAACAAAAATAACCTAGTAATTAATGATTAACTGAATGTACAGTAAACACCTTTTAGTCATTATTTACAACTTAATAAGCCACATATTATTTTTGTGTAGTGAGGCAGTTATATTTTTTTGCCATTCTATTAAGTTAACTGAACAGTAATTTTGTTTAATTACTGCTGGTTTTGCAGTTATAAATTGCTAAAATATTATAGTAAAGACACATTAATTATGGCATTTATTGAGTGATATTTAAGTTTATTGACCAGAATAAGCCAATAATTACAGCTAAACTGCCACTAATATAGTACTAATTAAGACAATTTGACCCCTTATAGACACAGGTTCTTATTTACACTATTGGTTTGTTTAGTTATTCTGCAATGTGATCTCATGAGAATACCATTTTCGTGGATTAATAACTGAAATTCTGCTCTGTACCAGATACAAAACTATTATATATCACCAGAGAGGTCTGTGACTGCAACACATCGCCATTCGGATTACTATTGGTATCGCTTTTGACATTTTCTTAATAAAGAAATTATTGTGATTACACTTTTCTGTCTGTTATGTTTTTCTTTATAACTACAAATTTTTAAGAAATGCTTATGGTTAGGTTTAGAGGCTTGAGTAGATTTAGTGGCTCAAAATATCTTTTTAATGCTATAGTTTTACTAAAATAGTAATTTTCCTAAATATTTCTATCCATTATATTGTATATCATTTTATATTCTCTATAAAATGGTTATGTTTGTGTTTAGGGCTATAACATTTATCTATATCTTTATGATATAAATATCTTTATGATATAAATAATTTTTTTTTTTTTTTTTTTTTTTTTTTTTTTTTTTTTTTTTGCTGTGAAAGCGTAATGTTTATGTTTAAATGTTGCCAAAACATCCATGTTGTACCTTTAACCAAAAGTATGTTTTGTGTCTTTAAAAGTTACATATTAATACTTAATATAAAAATGAGACCATTCAATAAGTTCCATAATTGGGGATATGATTTCACTTAAGAACAGGGGGTCAAATTGTCTCAATTAGTACTTTATTAGTTTAGCCTTAATTATAGGCTTATTCTGGTCAATAAATTTGAATATCACTTAATAAGTGCCATGATGAGGATATAACTTTCACTTTAGAATAGGGGGTCAAATTGTCTTTATTACACTGTTTTAGCAATTCATTACTGTAAAACCAGCGCTAATTAAACACAGTTAATAGCTTCATATTTTTACTATTATTCATATTTTAAAAGTGTTTACTGCACATTTGTCACAGACACGCCAGGCTCCACCATCAACCAATCACAGCACACTCCCTCACCAGAATACTGATCACACACACCTGTTCCCCATCAGCACCTCATCACCACAGACTCTTAAGCACACCACTCACCTCAGTCAGTTGTCCGGTCTCGTTCTAACGAAGGACTCTACATGTTGATCTCCAAGACTTCAGAATTACTTACCTGTTCTACTCCAGCGTGTTATCCCAGTCTCCGTCTTCCTCGTCTGTGTGTGAGTGTACCCACCTTCATCGTGTGTTCATCCTGTCACCAACCAACACCCCAGCCATGATCTACAAACCTGTAAGACAAAGACAGTATCAGTGTTCTGTTATCACTCCATCAAAGTCTCCATCTACCATCTACTTATCTGCATTACTGTGTTTACCGTGTTGTTCTCCAATAAACCACCACCTGCTTGCATATCTGTGTCTCCTGCCCTTCTGTCCGTAACAGAAGACCGGACCGATACTGAAGGACGAACAACATGAGTTCCACAGGCCCATTTCAAGAACTTGTGGATGGTCTTCGGCGTGTACTCACCACCAATCCACCTGCATCCACACCAGCCCTCACCTGCAGTCACTCCTCCACCGGTGTACGCCAGTCCCATGGCCAAACCAGCGCCCTTCTCTGGCTCGGCGGAGGACTGCAACGGCTTCCTCCTGCAGTGTTCGCTGGTCCTGGAGATGCAGCCGCACTTGTACCCTGACGATCGCTCCAAGGTAGCCTTCATAATTTTACAATTAAATGGACGAGCACTCCAATGGGCCGAATCAATTTGGTCACAAGATGGACCTGTTATTCAATTTCTGACAGGCTTTATTACCCACTTCAAGGAGGTTTTCGGCAGACCAGCGAGTGATTCATCTGCGGGTGAGCAGTTCTATCATTTGAAACAAGGTTCAAAGTCTGTTAATGATTATGCCCTCAAGTTTAGGACTCTCGTGGCTGTCAGTGGATGGAACGAACAATCATTAATCACCACCTATCATCAGAGTTTGGATCCCAGGGTACGGCTGCATCTCGCTGCATACGAGGATACCATCGGCCTCGAGCGATTCATCCAGCTCTCCATCAGTGTTGCCACTCGTATGCAGTCATGTCTAGAAGAACACCAGGGCCAGCCGTCATACTCACCATCCCTCCACCAGCCAGAATCCATCAGCCCTTTCAGAACCAGGCAACAAACCGATGCAACTGGAGAATAATAGATTGACACTCGCTGAGTGGCAGAGGCGGCTGTCCCGGGGCTTATGTTTGTACTGTGGTGCTGCTGGGCATGTCATCTCCACATGCCCCATTCGTCCTCCTCGTCCTATGGTGAGTGCCATTCTTCCCTCCATTAAGAGAATGAAGCCACTCTCAACCATTGTAATGCTTACTGCTGTCGATGTTTCCATTCCAGTAAATGCTCTCCTTGATTCCAGGTCAGCCAGTAACTTAATCTCTGGTGCCCTCTGCCGCCAGCTCAAACTTAAGACCACAAACACGCCGTCCATCTACCAGATCCATTCCGTGACTGGCAAACTACTCAGCTGTAAGCGTGTCCAGTTCTGTGCTGGTCCAGTCAAGCTCCAAGTTGGATTACTGCATGTGGAACAACAACATCTCCTGGTTTTGGAGGATTCCACCGCTGATGTGATCCTAGGGTGCCCCTGGTTGGAGCAGCACAATCCCATCATCTCTTGGACCACCGGCGAAATCCTGAAGTGGGGCAACACCTGTTTCCCAGACTGTTTCCCTCACATCCCTCAGCCTCCTGCTCCTCGTTCTGTGACGCTTCCCGTCTGCTCTACCTCCATCGAGAGCCCAGTGGATAAACAGTCTGTGGATATTCCTCCTTGTTACGCCCCCTTCAGTGATGTTTTCTGCCCGAAGAGAGCTTCTAAGCTGCCTCCACACCGGCCATGGGACTGTGCCATAGATCTGCTTCCGGGTGAGTCAGTGCCCCGTGGGAAAATCTACCCATTATCCATCCCTGAGCAGAAGGCCATGGAGGAGTACATCGAGGAAGCATTACATCAGGGCTACATCCGTCCTTCCACTTCCCCTGCTGCTTCAAGCTTCTTCTTCGTGGCCAAAAAGGATGGAGGCTTGTGGCCTTGCATCGATTACCAGGCTCTGAACAGAATCTCGGTGAAGTTCCGCTATACTCTTCCCCTCATCCCAGCGGCTCTGGAACATCTACGCGGTACCACTGTCTTCACCAAGTTGGACCTCCACAGCGCGTACAACCTCATCCGGATACGTGAGGGGGACGAGTGGAAGACAGCTTTTGTGACCCCTACTGGACACTATGAATATTGTGTCATGCCGTATGGCCTGGTCAAGTCCCCCTCCGTATTCCAGGACTTCATCCATGAGGTGGTCTGGGAGTTCCTCCACAGGTTTGTCCTGGTCTACATCGATGATATCTTGATCTACTCCCGGAGCATGGCCGAACATCGCCACCATGTTGCGGAGGTCCTGAAACGCCTGAGGGAGTTCCAACTATTCCTCAAAGCCGAGAAGTGCTCCTTCCATCAGCCCTCAGTGCAGTTCCTTGGATACAACATCAGCAGCAGTGGCATCCAAATGGACGAGGGGAAGGTAGCAGCCATAAAGAACTGGCCCACTCCATCCACCATCAAAGAACTCCAAAGATTCCTCGGGTTTGCAAACTTCTACAGAAGATTCATCCAGAACGACAGCTCCATCGCATACCCTCTGACAAACTTCCTCCTTGACAAGCCCAAGTCTCTGTCCTGGTCACCAGCGGCCAATAAAGCCTTCAACACCCTGAAAGAAGCATCCATCAGCACACTGCTCCTCGTTTACACCGATCCAGAGAAGCCCTTCGTCGTCGAGGTAGATGCCTCTACCACAGGGGTAGGAGCGGTGCTCTCGCAGCAGCAGGGGAATCCAGCCAGACTCCATCTATGTGCCGCCTTCTCCCACAAACTCAGCCCGGCGGAGAAGAACTACCACATCGGCAACAGGAAACTCCCAGCCATCAAACTGGCCCTGGAAGAGTGGAGGCATTGGTTGGAGGGTGCCAAGCACCCATTTACGGTACTCATTGACCATAAGAATGTGGAGTACTTAAGAGATGCTAAGAGATTAAACCCACGCCAAGCTCGTTGGGCGCTGTTCTTCACACGTTTCCACTTCAGTATCTCCTATCGTCCTGGTCCCAAGAAGGCATGTGAAGGCAGATGCCTTATCCCATCTCTACACCTCAGAAGAAAACAATGAAGAACCGGAGCCTATACTCCCAGAGAACATTATCGTGAGTCCCATTCACTAGTCTGAAACTTCCGTGTCCTCCTCCAATGCTGAGTACGCCCAGAACTCCCTCCGCCAACCAACCACTGGACTCACTCCCTTCCAGTTACCAACCCCCTCTCTTCCCTTGGTCAGGAGAACCGTCGGATGTACCAGCTGTCGACTACTCGTTCCGAGAGAACGAGAAGGTCTATGACGCAGCTCACCATCAGCAGCTCCACTGCTCCAGTCTATCAACCAGGTCAGAAGGTCTGGGTGTCGACCCGGGACATCAGGATGCGTCTGCCCTGCAAGAAGCTCAGTCCCAGGTTCATTGGCCCCTTCACCATCAGCAAGCAGATCAACCCGGTCACTTATCAGCTCCAGCTACCACCACAGTACAGAATTCACCCGACTTTCCATGTTTCACTCCTCAATTCTCACCACCCTTCTGTTCCTGTTCCCACAGAGCCTGGCGCGGCAGCTGAACTCCAGTTAATCATTAATTACTAGTTTATTTTTGTTTATTTATGGCATGCAAGTGGACACTTCAATGGCTAATATGCCCTTACTATAAGTTAGTCATTAATTACTAGTGTGTCATTAATTACTAATGTATAAATGTGAACAAGTTAATCATTAATTACTAGTGTATTTATGCTTTACTCATGCATAATTCTGGACCCTTAAAATAAAGTGTTACCTAAATTTTTATTTGAATGTTACAATATACGTTGACAAATGACTTTATTTGAATGTTTCATTGACATAACATGACACTGAGTTGTTAAGAAATGTGACATCATAGCATGATGACATCAGGAACCTTTGCATCGGTTTTTTGAACCGGTTCATTGAGCCGATCTGTCCGAAAAGAACCAGTTTGCGGAAATGAATTTGGACTTTGCATACTATCTTTAGCGAAGCGGCTGGTGTAAATACAAGCATTGATTAGAGTGGCCGCGGATCAGCTCCGGTAGCCGCGTTGCAGCTAGGGTTGCCAACCGTTCCGTATAATACGGAATCGTCCCATATTTAAGGCATCAATGAAGCGTTCCGTATTAAAGGCATATGGAATGCAGTTTGTCCCGTATTCTCAGGCATACACTTTAAATTGAGAATTAATTATTACTTTGAGACAAATTTGCAAACATAGCCATTCACGGAAGGCTTTAAGACCAAGCAGACTCCTCTGCTGGCTGGTCGCTCCTGCTTCAGTCACAGTGAGCGGGTCTTGCACTAACAGCAAATCCCTTTCACTGTTCGCGTTTTGATTTCAACAACATTCAGCCACGCAAGAAAACGTGCAGTCTCCCTGAGGGAAGATGTGATCAAAAAGGGAAGTCACTATTGCTAATGTTGTTAAATAGAGAAAAAGCATGTTAAGCTCACCTTGAAGTTGTTCCAATTTAGCACACAAAAGTACACTAAATATACTTAAAGTTATGCTTTAATACAACTTAATTACAACTAAAATATACTTAGTACAAAATTAGTTGTTTCAAAATAACACACTTTAAGTTAACTAATATAAATACACTTGAAGTATACTGATAATTAGTCTGGCTGCAAGTATACTTAGCATACTTTTTTTTCACCAGGGTTTCATCAAAATTGTCCTAAAACCTTCTTGTTAGGATAACTTTGATGAACTTTTTTGATCCACATCAAATGTTGACTACTGTACTTTAAATTATTACATAATCTCACACAAACTGGACTCCCTGCAGTTTGCTTACCGAGTAAACAGGTCTGTGAATGATGCAGTCAATATGGGACTGCATTATGTTCTGCAGCATCTGGACAGACCAGGGACTTATGTGAGGATCCTGTTTGTGGACTTCAGCTCTGCTTTTAACACCATCATCCCATCACTCCTCCAGCCCAAATTAACTCAGCTCTCCGTGCCCACCTCTGTCTGTCAGTGGATCATCAGCTTCCTGACAGACAGGCAGCAGCTAGTGAGGCTGGGAAAATTCTCATCCAGCACCCTCACCATCAGCACCGGCGCCCCTCAGGGCTGTGTTCTCTCCCCACTGCTCTTCTCCCTGTACACCAATGACTGCACCTCTAAAGACCCCTCTGTCAAGCTCCTGAAGTTTGCAGATGACACCACACTGATCGGCCTCATCCAGGACGGTGACGAGTCTGCTTACAGACTGGAGGTTGAACAGCTGGCTGTCTGGTGCAGTTTTAACAACCTGGAGCTCAACACGCTCAAGACAGTGGAGATGATCGTGGACTTCAGGAGAAACCCCCCTGCTCTCCCCCCACTCACCATCACTGTGACTGCAGTGGAGTCATTCAGGTTCCTGGGCACCACAATCTCCCAGGACCTGAAGTGGGACAACCACATTGAGTCCATTGTGAAAAAGGCCCAGCAGAGGTTGTACTTCCTTCGCCAGCTGAGGAAGTTCAACCTACCACAGGAGCTGCTGAAACAGTTTTACTCTGCCATCATTGAATCCATCCTCTGCACTTCTATATCTGTCTGGTTTAGCTCAGCTACCAAATCTGACCTCAGAAGACTACAGAGGGTAGTCTGGTCTGCTGAGCAAATCATTGGTACAACCCTCCAAACTCTCCAAGAATTGTACTTATCCAGAGTGAGAAAAAGGACCCCTCACATCCAGCACACTCCCTCTTTGAACTGTTGCCATCTGGTCGACGCTACAGAGCACTGAGCACCAGAACGACCAGACACAGGAACAGTTTCTTCCCTCAGGCAATCCATCTCATGAACACTTGACAAACACGGAACACACAACACTATTATACATTATTTACTTAAAACACATACTTATTTATATTTCAAATTTGCACACATCATAACTGTACATACAAATTGTCTATATTATATATTGTTTTTTGATTTTTGTTGCACTTTGTCTATCTTGTATAGGCTATTTGTATATTATTCTTTTATTCTTTTTATTATCTGTGTCTTGTCTTGTCGCTGTCACTCTGTTGCACTGTGGAGCTTCTGTCACTAAAACAAATTCCTAGTATGTGTAAACATACCTGGCAATAAAGCTCTTTCTGATTCTGATTCTGACAAAACAGTATTAAAATTGTGCTACCATTTAAATACCGTTTAATTAATTATTTAGGTGACGTTTTCCCAAAGTTGAATGCATTTGTTTTCAAGGCCATTAAAATAAATAAAATGTAACAACAGTGAAGAGACATTTTGCATTAACAAGTCCAATGGTTTTTTATTTAAACTTAACATGGTTTCAGCAAAACTTACCATGTTTTTCATTAAAGAACACCAAAAGAAAAGAGAGAAAAAAAAAAACATTATTGGACCAATGGCCATACTGACCCTCTATACACAAATACAAATTATACTTTATATTTAATTTTCTGATGAGCTTCTCATTATTGCGTCTGATGGCCGCATACACAGAGGCAGCTGACTACAGAATGTATTCTCACTGAGAGTGAGTTGTTGGCAAGCACTGAGGATATCTGTTTTGATTTAGGAGAGGTTAATATTCTGCCTGTTCTGCTACCGTCTGAATTTGAACCGTACTTTTCTATTTTTTGTGGGATTTTGTAGCGCTCTCCAAGCCCCTCTCCAGTCCCCAGCCACGCCTGTCACCCAGCCATCGCTGTCTCCCATCAGCCCTTCAGTTTCTCCTCCGCCTCCTCTCAGTGGTGTGGATCCATCTCGGGACTGCTGGGAGCCACCTCCTCCTGGGGGTGAGGAGCCCATGGCTCCACCTCCGGCCTCAGAGCGCTCCACTCCCCCTCGACCCGTCGACCTGGCTCCTACACCTACGGTCCTTCCACCCTCGTCGTCAGCAGTGACCATCGGGCATTCTGCCTCGCTGGGCTCCCTCGGCACATCGGCTCCGCCTGGGTCAGACATCGCCACGCCTCCGCTGCGGACTTGTGGGCCAACCGCTGCTCTCTGGCCCTCCACCCCTTCTGCTACAACTAGCTCCGCCCTCCCTCAGGCTCCACCTCCGCCCTCGGTCGCTCCAGCTCCACCTCTGCACTCCGGATCCCTTCTTCCACCTCAGGGGGTCATCACTGCGGCTCTGTCGCGGTCGCCCAGGCCATCGGGGTCCCTTCGCATCGTCGGCTCTCCAGCTGTGCAGTGGGCTCCACCGTCCATGTCATCGTCGCCTCTGGTCGTCCCCATGGTGGCGTCAGTGACAACATCGCCATGGCTCTTCCCTCCTGCGATGCCGCCATAGGGCACAGTCTTGGCTGTGGCCTGGATCGGTCAACATCTTCCTCTGCTCAAGGCTCCACCTTGGCTTTCACCACCTTCTGCACCACTCTGGACTTTTTTTTTCTGCCTCCTCCTGGTCGGCCTTCCACCTCCAGAACCACCTCCAGCATCATCTGCCATTTTACCACCACTTCGTCCACCTTCAGAACCCCCTCCGGCCTTCCCTCTTTGATGTTACTTTACGGCACAAGGACGCGCCTCGCTGGAGGGGGATGTGCTGTCATGGTCACCGTCATGTTCTGTTTGTTTTGATTTTCATTCATCACATGTGCTCCTTTGTTCTGTGTTCCCACCACCCGTCAGTCACCATGTCTTCCTTTAGTTCATTGTCGGGTCTCGTATGTTCTAAGTGTTGTGTTGTGTTCCTGCCATAATTCTGTATTCTCCCGTTGGATTATCAAGTAAAGACTTATTTGAGAATTATCTTTGTCGTGTGTTTATATACCAGCACGTTACAGTATAAGTACAGCATGTTGATATTGATTTTAAGTACATAGTAAAGCATATACAGTATACGACTCTTTATGAATTAATAGCCTATCAAACAGAATACGGGGCGTTTTGGCGCTGCATACATGTGCTATAAACCACCACACACAAACTCAAAAAGGAGATATCAAGCCGAAACCTCGTCCTCCATTTGTTAAAGCAAAAAAGTTTGTTAACTGGTAGACTACAACTTACCTCCAAATAGCAGGACTTTTTCTCTGTTTTTTTCTTCCGGGATCGCATAGGCCATTTTTTTCCGGTTGCCAGTTGTCCTCGCCATCAAGGTCAGGCTGCGATGTCACTTGATTGAACTGGTCTGAATTCCCAAGATTGAGTGATGTATTGCCCTTTCAGTGTTTTATTAAATAAATTATGCATTGCGACATTGTACTTCACCTTAAAGCCTCCTGTGAGTGAGTGAGCGAGCGGGGATTCAGACAAGTACCGCAACATCAGAAGCTCTGATTGGCTGAAGGCAGTGAACAACAAAATCTGATTGGTGGTCACAGACCAAGTTGAAGAGACATTAATGGTGCATTCCAAATGGGATATATCGCCCTCCGAAGGGCACTTCTGAGTGAAAACACTCATGGCCGCCATATTGAAGGGTGGTTCCAAACCGAAGTGCTCAAAACTTTTTTTGCTTTAACAACCGGAGAGCAAGATTTCGGCTTGATATCTCCTTTTTGAGTTTGTGTGTGGTGGTTTATGGCACACGTTTGTATGCAGCATCAAAATGCACCGTTCATATGATTGGTCAAATTGGCCAGTATTCTGTACGTTATTAATTCATAAAGTGTTGTAAGCTTGACTATGTACCGAAAACAATATCGACATACCATACTGATACAGTTCCCTGCTGCTAATCCTCATTTACTGTTCAAAAATAGTATTGGTTCAATGTAGGATTTAGACAGACTATTGTAAACATGAATAAAAAGTTGAACATGCTGTCTGACCTTATATCTTTTGTATATTCTGTTAACAGATGCTGTTCTTCACGAGTTTCTGCGGTCAACTGCCTCTGTGTATGCGGCCATCAGACACAATAATGAGAAGCTCATCAGAAAATGGAATATGATGTGTAATTTGTATTTGTGTGTATAGAGGGTTACCATTGGTCCAATATATATATATTTTTTTTAATGAAAAACATGGTAGGTTTTGATGAAACCATGTTAAGTTTAAATAAAAACCGTTGGATTTGTTAATGAAATATGTCTCTTCATTAGTGATGTTGTTACATTTTATTTATTTTAATGGCCTTGAAAACAAATGCATTCAACTTTGGGAAAATGTCACCTAAGTAATTTGTTAAACGGTATTTAAATGGTAGCACAATTATAATACTGTATTGTGTGAGATTATGTAATTCAAAGTACAGTAGTCAACATTTGAAGTGGATCAAAAAAGTTCAGCAAAGTTGTCCTAAGAAGAAGGTTTTAGGACAACTTTGATTAAAGGTTTTGATCCACTTCAAATGTTAACTATATTATACAAAGTATAAGTAATAACAAAGTGTATTGTTATTGACTGCAAAGTGTGTAATTTTTAGTATTTGGAATAAGCCAAAGGTACTGAGTTTTAAAAAATAATATATTCATAGTATATTGCTTGTGTGTTCGGAAGGCACTCGTAATTAATTTGTAATGTACATAAATCACAAATAAAGTGTACTTATAACACAAATAAAGTGTACTTATAACACAAATAAAGTATACTTATAACACAAATAAAGTATACTTATAACACAAATTAAATATAACACAAAGTATACTTATAACACAAATTAAGTACACTTTAATATCACTAATCAAGCATGTAATTAGTCCCTACACAGGCATATACTTAAAGTGTATTAAGTATATTTAAAGTTGTTCCAATTTAGCACACAAAAGTACACTAAATATACTTAAAGTTGTGTTTTTATACAACTTAATTACAACTAAAATATACTTAGTACAAAATTAGTTGTTTCAAAATAGCACACTTTAAGTTAACTAATCATTAACACACTTGAAATATACTGATAATTAGTCTGGCTGCAAGTATACTTAGCATACTTTTTTTCACTAGGATGTACTTCAACAAATATACTATAGAGTTACCTTTATCAGTCCTTTCAAATGTTTCAAATACATAGACACCATATAAATTATATTTAACATAACAGGCCTTGGTGCGATAAACCGAAAATAAATAAATAAATAAATAAATAAACTAACGTTAAACAAAACAATCTACTCATCGTTGTGCGACAAAGGCGCCTACTTGATTGTCTCGTTAAGATGACGCAGAAGTGCGTTCCAAAAAAAGAGTTTGTTTTGACCCCTACACCCTTCAAAGCTCTCACTCCGGAGGGTAAACCCTTTGAAGGGATTAGGGCATAGGGATGAGCCCTTCTGAATGGAACGCAGGGTAAGTCTCAACCACTCAACATATGTTTTTTTTCGCATGTAACATTACTTGTGCTGCTGGTGTGTTGTTTAATATAGATTTGTGTGTACGATTGTAAAATGATTATTTTCTGCCAGTGTAAACTTCAATCATATTTACACATATTTTGAAATTGTAGGCTACACCACATATATTTAAAATAAAATGGCCTTTTAATGCATTAGTCATACATTTGAACATTTCTGAAATAAATAAGCACAAGCAATAAAATGAATTCCAAGCATGAATAAGTAAACTTAAAAATTATACTCAAATTTAACTTTAAATACACAACTTCAGTATATTAAATAATGTATTTTTTATATATATATTTTTAGTGCATTGTTACAATGATGATTTTCAGCACACAGTTAAAATATACCTCAAATACATTTTATATAAAGTGAAAATTAATACACTTTAAAAAATAAACAGAACTTTCACTTCAAGTATATTTTTCTAAAATATATTTTTAGAAAATATACTAAAGTACAATTATTTTAAAGCGTGTTAAAAGTTGTATTGTAAAAATATGATGCTAATATACTTTTTTATATATTTAAAGATTTACATTTTTTGTTAGTATATTTGCAATGTACTACAGAAAAAGGGAATATATTTTAAATACAATAAAGTAGGCCTATACTTTTTTTTCCACTAGGGTGGTGTCATGATCACCATCAGTTCCTGTCAGTTCCCGGACTACAGTTCCCATAATCCTCACTGCCAGTCACATGCACACTCCACACCAATCACCCGTTGCCACATACACCTGTAGCCTATTATCTGGACTATTTAAGACTCACTCACACACCACCTCATTGCGAAGTCTTGATTCACCCTTGTGTTCAATTCCGGCGGTTTGCTGTATTGATTGCCTGCCTGTTTCTGATCCTGTTTGCCTTTCGTGTACGACCCTCTGCTGCCTGCCTTTGGACTGTGTATTGTTTCTTGACCTGTGAGTGATATCTGCCTGTCTTGACTACTGCCTGTATCCTGACCACGATTCTGCCTGTCCCTGCTGTTCCTGTTTGCCCCTGCTTTGACCCTGCCTGTACGACCACGCTCACTTTTAATAAAGCTTGCAAATGGATCTCTCCCTGAGTCCCGCGTCGTTACAGGTGGAATGAAGGTTTATGACTGGGCAAGCGCTTTAGGACCCACATTAATATTAGAAAAGCTTTCCAGCGCCGGAGAGAGCTGAGCAGGAAGGCCTGTAAACAGATGCGGAGGCTGCTTTGATTTCGCTTCACACATGAGCAACACTGGGTTTGAGTGTCCAGGTGAAAAAGATGTAGTATTAAATGTATTAAAAATATACTTGAAATGCAAGTAGTATGTTAATAATATGTTTGTATTCCCAACATGCTTATTTGAAGTGCATTAAAAATATATTGAATTGCATTTTAATATATTTCTAAAAATATACTAGAAGTACATTGGTAATAAATATATGCTTAATTACACTTTTAAGAAATATGCTAAACAAGCATACTTTTAGTGAAGTTAGTGTATTTACAGAAAACATATACTTATGTTACTTATACTTAAAATATATTTTATGTGTACTTTAAGAACATAGCAAAATGATTAAGCTTTTAGTGGGTTTAAATGTACTTAATAACCATGCATAGGCCTACTGCAATATATTTTAAATGTTTATATATTTATAATTTTAATATTTTCAAAAGAAAGATATTTTGAAAAACATTTTTAACATTTACAATGTACCAATTTATAATGTATTATAAACATTTGTTAACTATTATTAAGTATTGCCATAAGCATACTTAAAATTAATATGTTGTACTTATTTGTACTTGTAAAAGGTTATGCTACCTAAAAGGCTGTTGTCCATTACATATGTTCCCTTTCGGTTGGTCACGGTCAACGTACGTCAGAAGTGAACCGACGAATTTGGATATCGCTAGAGAGCCCTATCACCTTCGAGTGTAAACTAAACGAGCCAATGGATATTGGCGTGCGTGATTAATAGCACCTGCTCCGTCCCGCAACGTGGGTATAAGTACGGATGCAGATGCATGCGCACTTTGTCTTTCGCTTCGGAGCCAAGCATTTGTTTTCCTGCAAGATCGCCTTTACTGTGTAAAGCACGAGTCTTTTGGAGAGAAGAAAGCCTTCTTGTGAAGTCTGTGCTGGTGTTACGGCACTTACAGCGGCGGCCGCAAGCTACAGAGCTCTCAACTGCTGTTTTTACAGCAAAGCTGTCATTGTCCGGTTGGTTCGCGATTTGGGTACCGGTTCCTTCACTGTGTGTGTGACTGTAGGCGATCAGCATGTAGCTGCAGTCACACCGCAGCTGATCCCCTGTGTGCTTCAGCACAACACAAAGAACTGTCTCTTTCCCCCTTCTAAAAGAGCTTCACAGACGGACATTGAGTCTTTTTCAAGATGTCATTCCGTCTGTGCGTTTCTGGAGGCGGTCGTTTCCTATCCTCACTGACGGCCACAATCACGTTATCTCATGTCTGCATAGCGTGCTGAGCCTGTGTTTGTGGGTGGTTCATGTTCTCTCATGAGAGCTTGCAAACGTAGGTGCGTTGTTCGTCTTGCCTTTCTCGTAAGGGCTTGAGCGCTCAGCGCGCTGTGTGCCGTCAAGCTGCCGGCTGACAGCGCGGGTTGTCATGGCAACCCAGCGCATTGTTCGGAGCTCTAGATGCGTGGTCGAGACTCCAGTGCCTCAAATGAGGTGGAGTCCCCTCACCTATTCCCCGATCTAGCTTCTTTTTTCTGAATCAGAAAAGTACTACTTTGGTGAATAAGCCAGTGTGACCTGAGGATCACAGTGGGGCAATACCTGCCGAGCCAATCTCCGTGGGCCCCCCACTCCTCTAGCACATAGCAAACATGCTGTGACTGTGTTCGTGGGTAGTTTATGTTTAGTAGACTCGTCCAGTTAGATGGCCACGTCCTTCTGGGTGGATTGCTGGTCCTTCTCATGGGGGACCTAACATTTCAGTAAGGGCTCCAGCAGAGGATCAGATGTCAATTGCTACATTGTAGAGAGGGTTGTTGGGCTCTGGAAATGAAGATGAGGCTGAGCGTCCCACGGTTGTGGTGTGTACTCATGCTGAATCAGATTCAGAGTTCACGACCATGCTTTCCCTGGCCCCTGGGGGCGTAGTGCGATGCATACTCTCCTTCCCCCGCCTCCTGTCTTTTAGCCCGGATGTGCATGAAAAACTTGGCAGTATGGAAGCCTTTTGGTGCCAAATATGGAATGCCAAAAGGGCCATAATCTGCATTAAAAGTTTTTCCTCTCTCACTACCCTCGGTGGTGGGGTGGCAGTGCTACGGGCACACCACCTCTGCCCTGCATGTGTCTTGGCCCCCGGCGAGTCTGTGGAAGGCCAAAGTACTCATTGCATGTGGGTAATTCTGAGTCGGCGTTGAGCTACGCATGATGCAAGTCACAGCGCAGGCCCCAGCGCGGCTGGTGGTGTGCAATGCTACGCCTCGCCGTCCTTAGCCCCCTCTCACCTCGCCAGCAGGTGGCAGTGTGAATGTCGAGGCTGCCGCTTCTGTGCCGTCTCCCATACACCCTGTCATCTGTCAGAGTCCGACCCCACTTCGGGCTGCTATGCCGTCCGAGTCGGGTCCCAGCACTCTGCCTCGCTGCCCCATGCCGGGTACGTCTGTGGTGCTGTTGGTCCCGCTGGCTCGGAGTCTGGAGGCCTGGTTAGCGCTTCCCAGCTCGTCCCGCTGGCTCATCCATACTATCAGACTCGGCTATGCGATTCAGTTCTCCCGGCGCCCCCCGGTGTTCAGGGGTGTCCACTATACTCGCGTGTCTGTGGACAATGCACCTGTTCTCCGGGTGGAGATTGCTGTCCTACTGGTGAAGGATGCATTCGAGCCGGTCCCTCCAGCCGATATGAAGTCAGGGGTTACAGCCACTTCATTGTACCCAAGAAAGGCAGTGGGTTACGGCCAATCCTGGATCTGCGAGTCCTGAATTGGTCCCTTTACAGGCTGCCGTTCAAGATGCTTACGCAGAACGCATTTTCAAATGCATCCGTCCCCAGGATTGGTTTGCGGCGATCGGCCTGAAGGACGCATACTTTCACGTCTCGATTCTGCCTTGACACAGACCCTTCCTACAGTTTGCGTTGAGGGTCGGGCATTTCAGTACAAAGTCCTACCCTTTGGGCTGGCCCTGTCGCCCCGCGTCTTTACCAAGGTTGCGGAGGCGGCCATTGTTCCTCCAAGGAACAGGGCATTCGCATTCTCAACTACCTCAATGACTGGCTCATTCTGGCCAGCTCACGAGAGCAGTTGTGGGAACACAGGGACCTGGTGTTAGCTCACTTCAGCCGGTTGGGTCTTCGTGTCAACTGGGACAAGAGCAAACTCGCCCCCGGCAGAGGATCTCTTATCTCAGTATGGAACTAGATTCAGTCTCCCGGACAGTGCGCCTCACCGAGGAGCGTGTCCAGTCAGTGTTGAACTGCCTGAGTTCACTCAAGCGCAGGACAGCGGCCCCACTGAAACTATTTCAGAGGCTCCTGGGGCATATGGCATCCGCAGCCGCAGTCACGCCGCTCAGATTGCTTCATATGAGGCCACTCAGCTCTGGCTTCATGGCCGAGTCCCGAGATGGGTGTGGCAATGCGGTATGTTCCGTGTTCCAGTAACACCGAGTTGCTAGCAGTAAGTCTTGCACTGGGCCGCTTCAAAGAGCTGCTGTCAGACAAGCACGTGCTGGTCCGCTCGGACAGCACTGCGACTATTGCTTACATCAACCATCAGGGTGGTCTACGCTCCCGTCGCATGTCGCAACTCGCCCGCCATCTCTTGCTATGGAGTCAGAAGCATCTGAGGTCGCTTCGTACCTTTCACGTCCCAGGCGTGCTCAACCGTGCAGCCGACGAGCTCTCACGTCAGCCTCCGCTTCCGGGCAAATGGAGACTCCATCCCCAGCTGATTTGGCAACGTTTCGGAGCCGCACAGATAGATCTGTTTGCCTCTCCGGACACAGCCCATTGCCAGTTGTCCTATTCCCTGATTGAGGGCACTCTCGGCACGGATGCTCTAGCACACAGCTGGCCCCAGGGCCTATGCAAATATGCGTTTCCCCCAGTGAGCCTTCTCGTACAGCTCCTGCACAAAGTCAGGGGGGACGAGGAGCAGGTCTTACTAGTAGTTCCGTATTGGCCCACTTGGACCTGGATTCCAGAACTGACGCTCCTCCCGACAGCTCCTCCTTGCCCCATTCTTATGAGGAAGGACCTTCTGACTCAGAGACGGGGCACCCTGTGGGACCCGTGTCCGGACCTCTGTAAACTCTATGTCTGGTCCCTGGACGGGACGCAGAGGTTCCAAGTGATCTACCCCAGTCGGTTGTAGACACCATCACTTCTGCTAGAGCTCCTTCTATGAGGAATCTCTATGCCCTGCAGTGGAATCTGTTCGTCGAATGGTGTTCCTCTCACTGAGAGGACTCCCAATCATGTTTGGTCAGGTCAGTGCTTTCCTTCCTGCAAGAGGGCTTGGAGCGAAGGCTGTCTCCCTCCACCCTCAATGTGTATGTTGCCGCTATTGCCGCACATCACGATGCAGTCGATGGTAAGTCTTTGGGGAAGCATGACCTGATCGTCAGGTTCCTGAGGGAGGCGAGGAGACTGAATCCGCCTCGCTCTCCCTCTATACCCTCTTGGGATCTGTCCCTGGTACTTACATCTCTCTGGGGTCATCCCTTCGAGCCTTTGCAGTCAGTGGAGTTAAAAGTACTGTCCCTTAAGACCGTCCTCCTGGTTGCATTGACCTCGGTTAAGAGGGTAGGGGACCTGTACGCTTTTTCGGTCAACGAATCGTCCCTGGAATTCAGGTCCGGTGACTCTCACGTTATCTTGAGACCCCGGCCTGGATATGTGCCCATGGTTCCTACCACTCCCTTCAGAGATCAGGTAGTGAACCTGCAAGCGCTGCCTTCGGAGGAGGCAGACCCAGCCCTGGCTTTGCTCTGTCCCATCCGCGCTCTGCGCCTGTACATGGATAGAACGTGAAGCTTTAAGATCTTAGATCAGCTCTTTGTCTGTTACGGAGGCCAGCAGAAGGGGAAGGCTGTCTCCAAGCAGAGGATGGCCCACTGGATAGTGGATGCCATTGCCTTGGCTTATCAGCCCCAAGGCGTGCCTTGCCTGCTTGTGTTAAGTGCTCACTCCACTAGAGGAGTTGCCTCTTCTTGGACGCTGGCGCACAATGCCTCGCTGACAGATATCTGTAGAGCTGCGGGCTGGGCGACACCCAACACGTTCGCTAGATTCTATAGCCTTCGTGTGGAACCGGTATCTTCCCGTGTACTCGCTTCCAGTAGCCGGTAATGTGAAGGACCTGTTCTAGTGTCGGCTTGCTATGCCATTCCTGCCCCCTGGGCCGGATACGTGCATCCATTGCTCCAGTGAGTTCCTCGCCTGGTGAACCCTGTTGAGTTCCTCTGCCTCCCCTTGCAGCTTGGACATTGCGAGTGTCTGATGCTAGGCCAAACGTCCGTCTCTGACGTTGATGTTTGGCTGGGTCCCATATGTCGTGACCCCTCCACGTGAGTGGTCTTATATATGTATTGTCCATGGTTAACTCCCTACCGTGAGCCCATGTCTTTCCCTTAGCAGAGTCAGCTCTGCTGTCACCTGTCAGTTGAGTCTCCCTCTACTCAGTCTGGAGCCATCCCAGGGACTCCATATGCGTACTGCCCACAGCCAGTCCATATGTGTATTTCCACGTAATACCTCTCCTCTGGGTAGGTTGTGACTTTCGTAGCATCCCCTATGGGTTCGCTTCCCCAGTGTTGTCTAAGTCTTACTGAACGGGTCTTGCGGAACAGCAGTAGACTCTCTCAGTGTAAGCTCGCCCCCTTCTCCGCCCCAAGGTGCGCCGGGTGGTTGAAGCTTACGCTGGGCGCTGGAAGGGGTCAGTAACTGTGGCGTTTTATTTGGGATCCCAATTCGTCCGTTCACTTCTGACGTACGTCGAACGTGACCGACTGAAAGGGAACGTCTTGGTTACGTATGTAACCCTCATTCCCTGAAGGAGGGAACAGAGACGTACGTCCCGTCGCCACAGTTCCTGTGCCTTCGCTGTAGTGCAGACTCATGCTTGTCTTATCAGCAAAAAACAAAGTGGGCGTGCATCTGCATCCGTACTTATACCCGCGCTGTGGGACGGAGCAGGTGCTATTAATCACGCACGCCAATATCCATTGGCTCGTTTAGTTTACACTCGAAGGTGATTGGGCTCTCTAGTGATATCCCAATTCGTCGGTTCACTTCTGACGTAAGTCTCCATTCCCTCCTTCAGGGAACGAGGGTTACATACGTAACCGAGACGTTAATTGTAATAGGCTCCTACTGAAATTCCCACAAGGATTTCAACATATTTTATGAAGTGCATCATAAATCAATTTTCCAAAGATGATTAAAAAATCCCTTTATATTCACTTGTTTAAATTTAAACAACGCGTGTAACACACATGACGAAACCTGATTGGTTCCAAGGCCATTGAATGGCTCTGATTGGTTCTTATGATAATGAGCTGCAGCCTAGCACCTGAGAGAATCTGTTTACCAGATATGCTGTACATGTGTATGTGCCTTGAATGTTAATATAAGTCTAAATTTAAACTTAAATTATATAGACTAGAGCAATCGTGTCACTTTAAAATACTCAGAAGAGACCACGCGATTCATAAGGATTACTTTTATTTTTTGCGATGAACTTTCTGAAATGCGAACAGTTTTGGTTCTTCTTTCATCTGAGGGATATGAATCTCTGAGATTTCATTCAAATATCTCAGTTATTCTTTCATGTGGCTTTTGGAACCCTGTTATTTTGTGACTCCAGGTAAGATTTGTATTTAATTAACGTTACTATTTTTGATACAAAGTGTAACAGCGCGTCTTTTTCAGTGCAGCTACGTGCAATTTGACCAATCACACGATCAGATGAAGATGCTGCCCGCAGAAGTAACTGGTAAGTTTTTAGTTTCTGTTTGCATAAATAAAAAGCTCACTATTTGTTTTTTTCTTAGGTGGATAGGGCTGCTTTGCATTTGCTAATAGATAACATGTGGAATACGGACGTTAACCGCTGTAACATGATACTGACACTAGATATCTAGCAACTTAAGCACTGGTATAAAGTCAAAGACCCTTTCTGAAGACTTTGAGAAATCTGTTTAAAATCTATGTGGTGACATTTGTAAAACAACTATAAAACATTGTCCAATGCATTAACAGAAAAAAAGTCATTATAACATGTACAACATTATATTTAACATTGTTTTTATTTGCAAATTTAAGTTTTTTTTTTTTTTTTTTTTTTCTGATTTTCTTAACAATTTGACTTCATTCATCAAAGAGGTACATTATCTTTGAAAGACCATGTTATGAACATACAATTACTTTGTTTGAGCTGACCAGCCAACTTCATTGTTCATTGATTTGTTTATATTTTTTCAAACTTGACAAATTTGCCTCTGTTCATTTTCTAATATACATTTCTATTTACAGATAAGTACAAAGATTAAATTGTAAAAAAGGATGCTCATAAGAGAGCATACATCTGAAACTTACGTTACCCATCAGGTACATTGTACTTGGCGTACTGTCATTCTTAATAGGAAAACAAATCATTAATCATCATTTGCCTGCCTTTTTTGTTGTTGTTTTTTCAGATTAGCTGCTATAAAAGACAAACTGAAATCCAAGTGCAGAGACAAGCAAAGAAGAGTGTGTTTTAATGTCGTATCACCTCAGGTTAGAGATTTTTGAATCCGGCCTAATAGAGGATGATTTGGTTAATCCATTTACAAGTCAAATTTTTGCTTCCTTTGAGTCATTCATGTAAAAATCTGTTTATTTTTTTAATTGTTTCTGGTAAAGCTGCAGGGTACTTGTGTAGCCCATCCAGTTCGCACCGGCCTGCTCCAAGCAGGACGCAAAGCCAGGCCCGTCCGCATGGGAGTCGAATGCTCTTAACAAGGAGGCTAAAGGCTGCAACCTCTACCGTTAGTTGCTAGAGCATCTCTTGAGATCAGGGGAGTGAGGTTTACACGCACAGCTCTTACTAGCCTACGTCTGTTACACTCACTCCCATCCGGGTCATGGCACCAATGTAGCCCCTCCAGTTCGCACCGGCCCGCTCACAGCTCTTACTAACCTACATCTGTTACACTTGTCCTACTTGTCCTGGCATACAATATTTTACAACTTCTAATTTCTTTAAATCTTTGCAACAGAGGTGTAGAGAGTGCATGTTAGCATTACCACAGTAGACACATTCATGGGAATTACCCTAGGTTAAAATAAACCACAATTATCAATATACAACATACCCTGTAATACTCACAGGTTGATTTATTGCTTCAAATATCGATATCATTGACTTTGTGATTGAACTCTGCTCACTGTAAGTGGTATTGTTGGGCTTCTTCTAATCTTATGTTCATTGTAACTCGTAGGCCACGTTCACACAGCAGCAGAATACGGTTGTCAGTCCTGTATTTGGGTCCTTAATACGGGTTACGTTCACACACAGTACGGTTATTGACGGGAGTGACAACTGCATTCTATAACCGAACTCACACCCGCAAATTTTCAGGACTCACAACCACATTCTCGGAATATTCGCACTGAGTGAATGGAACCGCACTGGACAGCTAGCTGTCTGTCACGTCATACAGTGCGAGAGAGCCGCTTTTCAGCCGCTGGTTTTGCTTTCAGTAACTTACAGTGACAGAGATATGAGCTGTGTGTCATCTGAAGGTGTTAGATCCAGTCACTGTTCTCCACCAGAGTGGCTCCCGTCAGTTTTGTGTTTCTTTTCCAAATTCATATGCATGTCATGCGCGAGATGTCGCAAAGGACGTGACATGCATGTGCAATGGTTAAGTTTTGATGGATGAACTCGCGGTTCAATTAGTCCCTTGTCATGTCAGAAGTGATGAGACTTTTCAGTTTTATGGATGTCACCATCTTTAATATTACGGTGGTCACTGTCATTATGGTTACTAGTAAGAGAATACGGTCTTGACTCTCATTGCACGTTCATACAGACAGTGTTCCAGACGCTACTGAAGTTGCTGTGTGAACGAGACATTTCAAGACTCACACCTGTAAGTAAATACGGTTGTCAATCCCAAAAACTGACAGTGTGAACGTGGCCATAGAGTGTTGTATAGTGATGAAACACAAGAGGATAAAAATGGACACTCATATGTCAAGCTTGATGAGGATATAGTCAAAATGTAAATTGAGAAGTCAATGAAATTCTAATGAATATCAATGCAAATTATAATACATATTGTATATTCAATCATGGATGCAAAACTGTTATTCATTGGTTAATTTTATATAAATTCTTTTTTCCCTTTCACAGATCCTGTGATAAAGCAGCCTTCAAATACTACAGTGTCTGAATTGCAAGCCCTCAGTTGCAGAAAATGCAAGTCGTGCTTAAAGTGACCCTCTACTTGAAGATGAAGATGTGACAATTAAATTCTTCCGTTTCTTTGTTTGGTTCTGGCATTTGCATGCTTACATTTGTATCACTAATCACTATTCACTTCTGCACTTTGTTTTTCAGTGGATCTACATGGAAACTGAGGACAAAACTGGCTGGGCCCCAGTTAGACAGCCCAAGTGAAACCCATTTGGGCCCCACATAGGTATGCTGGCTGTGAACCTGTTTCAACTCATTAGTAGATACTGCAAAACCAGAAATATGTGGGTCAGATAAAGGAGACATCCAAAATGTATAGTGTTGTTGTGCCTCCAGGAGCAGGGTTGGGAAACATTGATCTAGATCAGGGGTGGTGAACTCCGGTCCTGGAGAGCCACAGTCCTGCAGAGTTTAGCTCCAACCCTGATAAAAAACTCCCCTGTATAAAGCTTTCTAGCAACCTTTCAAACCTTGATTAGCTTGTTCACGTGTGTTTGATTAGGGTTGGAGCTGAACTCTGCAGGACTGTGGCTGCGTCCGAAAACGTCTCGGGTTACTTGCGTAACCCATGTTCTCTGAATAGGGAACGAGACATTGCGTAGCTTATGACGCAATGGGAATGCCCTTGGGTTCTTGGGACACTGATTGTCTGAACCCGTATAGAATCACGGCAATTTATTGGCTGATGGCGCGGGGCCTCCTCCGTGGCACCACGTCACTCACTCTTATACAGTGAATGCGCCATCTGCTCCTCAGATTTTCTCCCGAAGAAGAAGAAGCACCTTTGGCAGCGAGAGGAGCTTGGCAGCGAACGCAGCATCTCGTTCCCTATTCAGAGAACATGGGTTACGCAAGTAACCCGAGATGATCTCTTTCATAGGTTCACTCGACGCTGCGTAGCTTATGACGCAATGGGAACGATATACCACACACGCCAAGCTAAGTGCTGTCGGATCTGGCCCAGCAAAGGAAGACCAAACTCTTCCTTTAGCCAGACCAAACTCATCTAAGACCGAAACGACTAGTTCATATGGAAAGAACCCGGGAACCAGGAGCCGCATCTAATTCCAGGTTATAAGCCTGATAAGTGTGCAGAGAGGAAACCTGCCACCACACAAATATCTCCCAAAGGAACTCCCCTAAAAAGAGCCTGGGAAGACACGATACTCCTAGTAGAGTGAGCTTTCACACCCAGAGGTGAAGGAAGCTTCCGCACCTCATAAGCCAAAGAGGAGAGGGAGAGAACCTATGCTTAAAGGCGGCGAGCCCTCTGCGACTGGCCCCAAAGCATACAAACAACTGAGACGACTTGCGCCACTGGCCAGAGCGGTCTACATATGCCTTTAAAATCCGAACAGGGCAAAGCAAATGAAGCCTCTCCTCCTCAGCAGAGGAAAAATGGAGGGGGACAGAAGAGTGAAGCATGACCACTTGAGCGGAATTACATGGACAAAACTTTGGGGACAAAACCAGGTCTGGGTTTCAGAAACACCTTCACAAGAACTCCATGCAAGGCTCACTTCACAGAAAGAGCTTGCATATCCCCCACGCACTTGAGAGAGGCCAACGCTAACAAAAGCGCCACCTTGAGAGTCAGAATCCTGTCAGGAGCGGACACCAAGGGTTCAAAGGGAGGCTCCAATAGTCCCTCCAAAACAATCTATAAATCCCAGGTGGGGACACTAATAGGACGTGCAGGCCTCAAGCGTTTAATCTCCATGCATAAACAAAAAGTCCAGACGGCATCTACCCTGTCTGACTTCCGATGGGCAGTGATAGCCGCGACACAAACTCCAAAGGTAGTTGCAGCCGCTCTAGCCATAAACTTATTCTGCAGGAATTCCAGCCCTGAACCAACTGGGCAGCTGACTGGGTCCACTGCATGAGTCAAACATCAAGACTCAAAGACCTTACGCTTTGAAAAATACAGCCGTCTAGTAGAAGGTGCACAAGCATCATCAAAGGTCTCCCGAACATTAGTGGGAAGAAGAGACGCCCTGTCACTAGCGATTGCCCCTGATCGGCCACACCCACAATCTCCATATCTCGGGTCGAGGATGCTAAATCCTGCCCTGGAACTGAGACAACAGATTTCTCCTGATAACCCCAACCAGTTAAAGAGGCATCCGTCATGACAACCTAGTGATGGCAGACTATGCCCATCCTGACCCCTTGAAGCAAAAAGGGGATGTCTTCCACCTTCAAAGTGCACGAAGGCAACCACACGACACTTAGCAGATGGAAGGCAGACCAAGAATGGCAGATGCCCCTGAGTTTCATCCACCACAGGAATGGTCTCATATGAAGGAGACCCCAAGGCAGCACAGGAGAGGCTGCTGCCATGAGCCCCAGAAGCCTGCGACATATGCCCACCGCAACATGATGGCCGAGTCTGAAATGGGCCAAGCACGCACGGAGACTGGGAACTCGAACAGGGGCCAGACGGGCCTGCATCGAGAGAGAATCGAGTTGGACACCCAGGAAGTGGTTTGCTGAGGAGTTAAAACACTCTACTGAGCATTCAACCTAAGACCAAGAGACCGAAGGTGGTGGAAAAGGATGTCCCTGTGATGACGTACTAACTCTCTGGATTGAGCCAGAATGAGCCAGTCACCTAGGTATCCCGAGACACCTGATTGGCGGGAAAAACCTCTGAAACAGTCAAATCACTCGATTGGGCAAGCCAGCGCCAACCGCAGAGATGGGATCTTGGATGCCAACATAGACCCTGCACACATGGCCTAGGACTATCTTCTTGGACTCCGAAAGCTAAGGTGTGGAGAACAGTTAAAAATCTGTCTGAAACGCAACAAGCGGCGGAACAGCTGACAGAGAGGCAAAGACACTTAGACGTTGCCATAAGAAATCACCTTTAAGCGCAAACACATTCATGCAATAGTTCCAGCTCAACGCAACAGCGGAGCTGACCAGAAAAGAGTAATTTGTCATGCAAATCACTGTTTGGTAGCATGAAGCGCCAAACATAGGCTATAGCGCATGACAATTTTTGCTGCAGCAAATAAATGTCGCCAGTCATGTGAAGAGAGTGTTGGTAGCATAAGGGCCGCACCGATCACATGAAGTGAGGCTGACCATGGTGAGCACTAAAATAGCTTGCCATAAGAAAAATTACTCTTACATGTGAACTCATTCACACAATTGTTTAGCTTAATACATTTCCAGCTGGGTTGACAAGAATAATTAGTCATGCAAAACAAAAGTGCACAACAAAATGTCTGCTGCAGAATTCCTCAGAGTCAGCACCAAAAGCAGTCACATGACACAAGTGTTGGAAGCATAAGCGCCAAATCAAATGCACGTGCCTGCATTAATCCAGTGCATAAAGTGGAGAGAGACAGGGAAAAATGTTCGCTCACTCTGCAACCACTATGGCATTAGTGATAAAACAGCTTGCCACAGGAAGTTACTTTTAAATACATGAACTTGTCCACTCATGTGTTCCAGCTCAAAGCAGCAGTGGAGCTGAAAGATATAGTAATTAGTCAGGCAGACTAATGCTTGATAGCATGAAGTGGCAGAACTATAGTGCACGACAAAATGTCTGCTGCATGACTCAGTGTCCACACCAAAAGCAGTCACACGACACAAGAGTTGGAAGCATAAGCGCCAAATCAAATGCACGTGTCTGCATTAATGCAGAAAGTAGAGAGAGAGATAGGAAAGACCGTCTGCTTACTCTGCAGCCTGCAGCCACTATGGCATAGTGTTAAATAGCTTGCCATAGGAAATTACTCAATACGTGAACTCATCCATTCATTTGTTCCAGCTCAAGCAGCAGCGGAGCGGAAAGTTTTTTTTTTTTTTTTTTTTTTAAGGTGCCAAAACTATAGTGTCTACCGCAGAACTCAGATTCCGCTAAAAGCAATCACACAACACAAGAGTTGGAAGCGTAAGTGCCAAATCAATGCACGTAAAGCTTAGAGGATTGAGAGTTGCAAGGCTCGTCCACACGTCCACGAGCTCAGCGTTGGCCGCGCTTCCTGGCCGCTAGGCAGGAGAGCGTAGGCCGCATCAAAATCCTCTGAATCAGACGCAGCGGTGAATTAAATATGTGAATTAAATATCCTCCATTCCAAAAGAAATGACATAGCGTGCTTCTGGACTGGGGCATAAATAATCGTGGAGAAACTCCACCGGAGAAACAGCGAGGCGCACTCTCGGGCGAGAGAGAGAGAGAGGGATTATCCGCCCTGTTCGCTCTCGAGCTCAACATCCGATCCCCAGGCCTCGGACACATGAAGCTGCTTCATTTTTCACACAGCTGCTTCATTTTCCACAAAGCAACTGGTGAGAGCGGATTAATCTTTAGAGTTTTTAATCTTAAAAATTTGTCAAAACTTGCAGCCAGATGCGCCATAAATAGCATTTCAAAATGCATTTCACACACTTACCGTGTGGATGGTCGCTTGAAATGAAGCGAGGGCACGGCGACTGGCAACAACGCAGATCCATTATGCTTCACCGGAAGGAGAACGACGCAAGTTCCACTATATGCGGTCGCAGAAGCATAAAGAGAGAATATCCAAACGAAACAGCTTAACTAGCACGGGCCAGATAAATCGCTTCTTCTTCTGAAGAAAATCTGAAGAGCAGATGGCGCGTTCACTGTATAAGAGTGAGTGACGTGGCACCACGGAGGAGGCGCCCGCGCCATCAGCCAATGGATTGGCGTGATTCTATATGGGTTCAGACAATCAGCACTGCCCCAAGGGCGTTCCCATTGCGCCATAAGCTACGCAGCGTCGAGTGAACCTATGAAAGAGAACCTAGGTAGCTGGCTTGCTGCCTCGCTGCCTTATCAAGCAATGGCTTGTAAGGCACCGTTTGTGCGTGAAGGCGGAACGGATTTTGGACAGACTTCTGAGACAGCGTAACAGTTTGATGATCTACCGCATAATAGCGAGAGCTTTGGTGAGAACTAAACAAATATTTAATTACTACAGTAGTAATTTCTCACTAGAAATGACATCAAAAGTGGAAAATGTTGGTCAAAAATGTACATTTACTCACAAACTAGCCAGCAAATGCAACTTTCGGACGCCATCTTTATTTTTCTAGCTCAACTGTCACAGAATGGAACGCACAGGATTGTGGGATATCAAAGGCAGCAAAGGATACATCTACGCTGCCTTGAAAAATCGATCAGATGAAGGTATCTCAGGAAACAGGAAGTGAAGCTAACATTGGATTCGGACGTGCCTTGATGCCTTCCTACCTTGAAATGTGTCCTCCGAAGGCAGCATTTTCCAGTTTTCGGACACAGCCTGTGGCTCTCCAGGACCAAGGTTAGCCACCCCTAATGTAGATTAACAAGTGTTGTAAAACTGTTAATTGTTGTCATTTGTGATGCCTAATGCATTAACTAATGTTAACAAATTGAACCTTATCGAAAAGTGTTATCATTAAACAATATTTACTTACCCAATGAGACAAGAAAAAATATTAGCCAGTGTAGGTGCATGTTCAGTAGTAAAAATCCCAAGTGTCTGAGATCCGTCTGCTAAGATGAGGATTCACTCTTGAACAGATGTCAGTATTTTGGTTCTATTTATACACTGTGACTGAGCAACACATTCTCATTCCCCACCAGTGGCAGAGCCAGGATATTTTCATTTTTGCCTTTTGCCTCTCATACCATTTACATTTTCTTTAAGACTTTTGGTTTCACTTTATTTTGATGGTCCCTTTAACACATTCTGTTGACTATAAATAACATTGCACCTACATGTCTACTAACTTTCATTAGAGTGTTAGTAGAGCAGTAGACTGGTAGGATTAGGGTTAGAATAAGTTGACATGTAGTTGCAAAGTTGCTTACAGTCAACAGAATGTTCAAAAAGGACCATCAAAATAAAGTGTTACCAGACTTTTATTGTATTAAGCAGTTTTCTTGAACATTCAACATGTTTCTGTTATTCTTTTTTTAACCAGATTGTTTTTTTAAATGAAATATGTAAATACAGCCACCATGAATAACATAAATGTAAGCAGAAGAAAATAATAATACTAATGTTAATAAAATAAAATGGGAAGAGAACAAATAGGCATTTCACTACACCACAGAAGTTCTTCCACCATATCATTATACAAGGTTTCAATTTCTCTGTAAACATCACACTCACTGTTTAGTGACAATAACTGTAAGATCAAGTATCCCAGAAAACATGTCCATGTGGGCCCCATGTGGGTTTTTGATGGGCTGCCAGCTGCTTGGGCAACCCTTAATGGGGCCCAGAGGAATTTGTCTATCGGCTCCACATGGGCCCCAAGTATGTTAGCCCACAGGGGCACATGATAGGTCCATAGCGGGCTCTAAGAGGGGCCCATTTAGATGTTACTAAATGGAGCATGAGATTCTGCAATGCTTTGGTAATTCATTATTTTGAAGGACTTTAACAGCATTAGACACTCCTGCATCATTTATACACATACATCAACAATTAGCTTATGAATCTACAGAGCCCCGCACATGACTCCGTATGAATCTCAACAATGGTGACAATCAAAAGTTTCATGTTGCAATGCATGCTGGGTGTCATAGTACAAATCTCCCAGCATGTATTGCGGCATGAATAAATTATGCAGTTAAATGGTCTTATTATTTTCTTTATTTGCATGTTGTTCAAAAATACATACTAACAGCTTTTTTCACACAGTGGTAAAAATGTAAAATTTAAGTGTTAATCAAGTAACACTTCTGATAGGGATTAGACACTGGATGAGATCAGTGAAATAAGAAAACATATGACTATGTCATCATCAGTACATAACAATCAGCATTCACTGATTGCATTTCTTATCTGTTTAATTTAATTTGACATAACAAAAGTGCTTTGTAAACAAAGTTAAAGGGAAGAAAAAAATGATTATTTAAAAAGTAACTTCTAAAAGCAATATGACCTAATTTTATTTTACTCATGTTTTATTTAAGTAGATGTCATAAGAAATAGAAACACATTTTTATATTTTTATGTATGGAGGTGGTATACTCGTTTACTCAGTCTGCACTTTCTCTGATCAAGATGCTAAATAGCAGTGGGTAACAGCAGAAGTGGCCGTACAGTCTAAAGTCTCTGTATCATGTTCCTCTATCACAGAATTTACAGCTGAACTCATTTAGCATGTGGAATGCTGTGATAAATGCAATATCCTGTAGTTGTGATAGAGTAATGAAGTGACAGTGTTCTCATCAGATGTATGTGTGGGAAAAAGTATTAAACAATTTGGAAAATGTATATAATTGTCATGACATGACTTTGTCTGTGCTGTTTGACATTTTGAACAGTTCTATCAGTGGCAAAACCTGTACAACGGGGTTTTTTTTTTTTTTTTTTTTTTTTTTCCTTGCAGTACAGATGAAAGAGAGACAATAGAATGAATTCAGACCTGCTGAGCAGCATGATATGTGTTTACCATGTTTGACTGTACAAAACATCTCATGAAAAAAAAAACCACTACACACACTTTATGTAATAAAATGAGTAATCATTTATTTGTTTAATTTACAAATTAAGTCAGACACAATTTAATAATTTTGATGCTATTTTTCACCAATGATACATTTATTGTTTTCTATTTTACTCTGAATGTATAGTGCATATACTGCATTTTGATGTAATTAACAGTTTTCAGATAGGCTGAGCCAATTTGACAGCCTTGGCCATGGTAAGACCCCTGTTTATTGTACAACACAATCAACACATCAGACTCATTCATCTCTCTGATGCCCACTTCCACAGTGCCCATGCCCACCTTTTTGTCTTTGGGTGTTGTGCCTGTAAGTTACAAATGCCTGCGAACACTTTTAAATGTATGGTCAGCCATACTGTGACAAGAAGTCATGTTTCAGTAAGTCTGAAAAGAAGTTATGACATTAAAGTATGGTTAAACATTTGATAAATGTGTTGACTTTTTGGTTATTTGTTTGGATATTAGAAACAGTTTTGAAAATTTGCACTGTAAATAGTACCAAAATTATAAACTAAGGAGAGTGAAAAAAGCTGCAAATGGTATAGACTTTGAAATCTGAAAAAGTTTAATTCACCTTGCTATTCAAACATTGCAGTTGTATCAGTGTGTATCATGCTTTTTATGACACATACTTGAAACTGCCCACTGCAATCAGTGGAAAACCTGGAAATATGGGGTTTAAAGGGGACATCGGAAGCCAATTTTCCACAAGTTAGTGTGATTCTTTAGGGTCTTCATGAAAAGTCTATAACATACTTTGATTAAAATTTCTTAATGGTTGTGTAAAAAACACTCTTTTTACCTTGTCAAAAACAGCTCTGTTCACAGCGAGTCGTTTCGGTGCATGTCCCTTTAAATGATAATGAGTTACTGTTCACCCCACCCCTATCTTCCGTGGGCAGGCTGTAAACACAATTTGGCAGGTATTGCATTGAATTCACCATTCTTATTTATGCAGTTATAAATGCTCAAAAACGATTAAAATACATTTGAAAATTACTTGTTAGTCATTAACCAACACCTTTATAAACCCTCTATAAAGGTAACCTTACTGTAGTGTTACCATGTTATCTTTATATAAAATGTACACAGTTTGTAATAAGACAATCACCTTAATGCATTGTTCATTATAAATGTGCAGTTATGAAGGTTCTAAACAGAAATGATGACATATATGTTTGTTCGACTGTATTATTTTGATAATGACCAAGCTGCAATGTCACGTTGGTGTGCATGAGGCGCCGGTGCGATCAAACAGCAGTCTTTGCAAGGGACTTGCCTCATCGTCATGGCAACGGTTCGTGGCCAGGTCAGATTATGTCAGAGTTTGTTGTCGTTTGTTGGAAAATCATACCCGGGGCGTGTTTAGGTTATTGGGGGCCCTAAGCAAATCTCCGGGAGGGGGCCCCGTGATCGCGTTCCCGGGGGATTATCAGATGGCAATTTTCAATGCACATTCAAGAGTGCAGGTTGCAACTATTATTAACAATAATGGTAAGATGAGGTTTATTACTATATCACAATTTCACCCTGTTTGGACTTTGTTTTCTGTTTTGCATCATTTCCTGTCATCATAGTTATGCATTTTGATTCACAAGCTTGCAATTCAATTCAGTATCAGTTATTTTGGATATACTGCATATCAGGTACAGTGCATGGCAAATTTTCTCAAGAAAAAAAATCTCTCAACTAATGCTGTAAAATATACATGGATCAGTTGGTACTACATTAATATTGTAGGTTAAAATTAACTTATTTGTATACAAACTTAAATTACACTTAAGGAAATTTTTATAATAATAAAGTTATAATAGGCCTACTAACTTTAAAATTATTTCTAGTCTAATTCGTTTTTTGAAATATAAACATTTAAATGGTGGCTGTCAACTTGATGGATTTTTTCAAACATGCATTATATAGGCTATTAAAGAACATTAAAAATTATAATTAATATGTAATATGGTGCATAAGCTGAATGCTCCTCTCTAGAGTTAATTTTTCTAGCTGACTAATGAGTTTATGGTCATGATGAATACATTTGTTCTGAGGTAAATGTGATGTTACGTTTGTTTATTACAAGATATTTTATTAACGTCTTTCTGCGGTTGAAACAATGATTGAGTGTGATTACACGAGACATTATATGGATTTCGGTAAGTTGTACTGTATCTTTTAACATACCTTTAGTTCATTCATGTTTATTTTATGCTGTAACTGGTATTAAAGTGGAGGAGAGGATCAGTTCACGGGCACGTCAGGCTGCCGCTTCTCTAGAACTGAGGCGTTACGATCTGTCACAGCATTAATGAGCACCAAATCCGTATCCTCACACTTTTTAAAGTGGGTATATGCAAATCCTTGACCTTTCCTAGTGGGTATACGGCATATACCTGCGTATCATGTAGACTACACCACCGTGGGGTCCCCCTTGGGAGAAATCGCGGGGGCCCCACGCAATTACGTGCTTTGCATGGTGGGTAAACACGCTACTGATCATACCACACTGCTCAGACATTCCACGACCCAACAAACGCCGATTAAAAATGTTTAGTCAGGTGAAAATAAACTCCGCATTCGACGTACAACTTGCTAACTAGCACATTATTAGGAAAGGCGATTTGCAAAGATTCATAAAAAAAAAAATAATAATAAAAAAAAAAAAAACCTATACTCATGTCTTCTGGAGGTGAAGCTGGATCACCAACAGTTGGTACTGATCCATCCTTCAGGAACTTTTTAGCAAAACAAACTTTTTAGCGCAGACATAAACGCATATAGGCACATTCCCATTAATCCACGGTGTCCTCAGTGGCTCAGATGTCGAGAGTAAAGGATGACTGCTATGTTCATTCTTATATCCAATAACAAAACGCCTCAGTTGCTTAGGAGACATTCTTGTCTACACCTGCGCGGCGTTGAAACAATGGCGGACTGTTTACAGCTCACTCAGGGTGGGTCTATGCTAAAACAGCAGTGTCCGTCAACAGTCGTGGGAGGGGCCTGTGCAAATTTACGTCATTTTGCCAAGAATCTGTGAACAGCTTGATCTGACAAAGTGCTTATGATTTCTGGGGATTAAAAAAAAAAAAAACACTGGGTGGGTTTTTATCATTATAGGGTGGTTGTGTAGACACACTGCCAACACACATTTATGTCCAAACACCATGTAAAAGTGCATTTTGCATCCGATGTCCCCTTTAAGTACCCATACAAACCTTATGATGGCTATTTGTCTGTCAAACTTGAGTTTCCCAAAGCCATTGCTGGTGTGGCTCGGGTTGTAGAGATGTTAGTTCTCGTGTTCAGATTCTGTGTGAGACAAAAAAAAAAAAAAAAAAAAGAGAAAGAAAAAAGCTGGAGAGCATTTCTTGCACACGTTGACCATACACCCTTTGGTAGGAGAAGCATATGAGACTCTGGAACAGATATATGTTTCTATCTGATGATGACAAACATCTTGACCTTCTCAAAGTTGTAATCATCTCATGAGAACCACCAATTATAGTAACTCTACAGTATGAGATTCAGCAGTGTTTTCATCAGAAAAAAATGAATGATTAAAAAAAAAATAAAAAAAAAGTGTGTACAAAAAAGTTTTGCGCTTGTTTAAAAACACATTGTACACTAAACACTTTCTTAGACACCACAGACATCAAGAATCAGCATATGAATCTCAACAAAGGTGACGTGCTTAATGCCACAATGCATTCTGGGTGCATCTTACAAAACTCATCCATAGCTCCCAGAATGCATTGCGGCATGAAACATGTTACCATTGTTGAGATTCATACACTGATTCTTGGTGTCTGTTTGTGAGTAAAACTCACAAGAATTCAAAATGTTCAGTGTGCAATGCATTTTAAAATTCATTCATTTTCTGATAAAAAAAATGTGCTGAATTCTTTGCTGCTGTAATGACGGGTCGGCAGAATGAGGATCCATTTGCAGCTTTATTAAGATAAACACCAAAGCAGACAGGGGCAAAGGCAGAGACATAAACAGGGGCAGGCAATGGTCGAGGCAGGCGGCAGACAAACAGAGTAGAGTCACAGGCAATGGTCGGGGCAGGCGGCAAACAAACACAGCCCAAAAAACAGTCCAACGGCAACAGAAATACAATCCACAAGAAAACGCTCAGTGGTGATCACCGGGGCAAATCAAGACTTCGCAAAGGGTGTGTGTGTGTGTGTGTGTGTCTTAAATAGTGTGAGTGTAATGAGGTGCAGGTGTGTGCGCAATCAGTCCCAGGAATGAGGGCCTATGGGAAACGTAGTCCGAATGTAAACCAGTCAATATTCAGGTGACGGCTCCCTCCGGTGGTGCGGAGGAGGAGGCGCGAGAGCCACATTCGTGACAGAGCCCCTCCCCCTGCGAGCGGCTCCAGACGCGAGGAAGCGGGCGCCGGGGTCTACCGCGTGGTCGAGGGGCCGGTCTCTCCGGATGCGTCCGATGAAATTCCACTATGAATGATGGGTCCAGGATATCATCCGAATTGACCCAGGATCGCTCCTCCGGGCCGTACCCCTCCCAGTCGACTAGGTACTGTAGTCTCCTACCCCGGCGCCTGGAATCGAGCAGTTCTCGAACCTGATAGGCCTCCTCGCCTTCGATCGTCAAGGGTGGGGGGTTGCGGGCCTCGGCTCCCTCCGCCTCTCCTCTCGGACCACCAGAGGGTTTCAGCAACGACACACGGAAAGTGGGAGAAACACGGTAATTAGCAGGTAGATTCAAACGAAATGACACAGGAGTAATTTGCTTAATAATTTGAAAAGGCCCTACAAACCTGGGACTGAGCTTTTTGCATGGAAGTCTTAGACGCAGGTCCCTGGTCGACAGCCAGACCCACTGCCCCACGGTGTATTCGGGATTGGGACGACGACGTCGATTGGCCTGTAGCTCCTGTCGTCTTACAGCTCGTTGGAGGTGATGGTGGGCCAGGTCCCAGGTCTCCTCGCTGCGTTGCATCCACTCGGTTACTGCGGGCAGGTTGGATGGTTCCCCGGACCAGGGGAAGAGTGGAGGCTGGAAACCCAGGACGCATTGGAAGGGCGTGATGCCAGTGGCAGGTTTTTGTAGCGAGTTCTGGGCGTATTCGGCCCACAGCAGATAGCGGCTCCACTCTGACTGATTCTGCTGACAGTACGTGCGTAGGAACCTGGTGAGTTCTTGGTTCAGGCGTTCAGTTTGTCCATTGGACTCGAGGTGGTACCCGGAGGTGAGGCTGATATTGACGTTTAAGTGTTTGAAGAAAGCTGTCCATACCCGGGATGTAAACTGTGGGCCCCTGTCAGATACAATGTCCTCTGGAAGACCATAGAATCGGAACACGTAGTTGCATAAGATCTTGGTGGTTTCCAATGCGGTGGGTAGCTTGGGGAGTAGTATGAGACGGCATGCTTTGGAGAACCGGTCAATCACAGTGAGGATGGTGGTGTGACCACGGGACTCAGGGAGGTCAGTGACAAAGTCAACGGCAATATGGGACCACGGACGTTGGGGAATGGGCAGTGGTTGCAACAGACCCACTGGGGCTTGATGAGATGCTTTAGAGGTTTGGCAAGCTGAGCACTGGTTGATGAAATGGGTGGTGTCTAGTACCATGGTGTCCCACCAAAACCGATTCTGCAGTAGGTGTAGTGTGGCTGTGATACCAGGGTGGCCAGAGCTGGGGAGATCGTGAACGTGGTGTAACACTTTGTCGCGGAGGTGTGCAGGTACGAAGGTGCGATCCGGTGGGCAGTTTGGTGGTGGTGCTGTTAGTTCATTCGCTTGGGTGATTTCGGTCATGACGTCCCACTGAACCGGAGCGATCAGCAGTTTGACTGGGATTATGTTTTCTTCGTTCTCTGACCGTTCCCTCTCCTCCGTCTGACGAGATAGGGCGTCTGCCTTGACGTTCTTTGACCCGGGTCTGTAGGTTACCGTGAATTGAAACCGGGTGAAGAACATGGCCCACCTAGCTTGTCGGGGGTTCAGACGTTTAGCAGACCAGGGGTATTCCAGGTTCTTGTGGTCGGTTAGTATGGTGAACGGGTGTTGTGCTCCCTCCAGCCAGTGGCGCCACTCCTCCAACGCCGCCTTCATCGCCAAGAGCTCCCGATTGCCTACATCGTAATTGCGCTCTGCCGCTGACAATTTCCTGGAGTAGAATGCACAAGGGAACATCTTTGCGGGATTACCTTGACGCTGTGAGAGTATGGCCCCAATGCCTGTGTTGGAGGCGTCGACCTCGACTATGAAGGGGAGTTCTGGGTTTGGGTGGCGCAGAATGGGTGCTGTGGTGAATCGTTCCTTTAGTTCTTGAAAGGCGTGCACCGCCTCGTGGGACCAGGAAAGGCGTGTGGACTGTCGTTTGGTCATGGACGTTAACGAAGCAGCGACGCCACTGAAGTTCCGTATGAACCGCCTGTAGAAGTTGGCGAACCCCAGAAACCGCTGTAGTTCCTTTAACGTGCGTGGTTGAGGCCACTCAAGCACCGCCCTCACCTTGTTGTCGTCCATCGCCACTCCCTCTTGACTGACGACGTATCCCAGGAATGAGGTGGAGGTGCGGTGGAATTCACATTTTTCGGCTTTGGCATACAGTTTGTGCTGAATGAGCCGCTGCAGTACGGACCGGACATGTTGGACGTGTTCCTCGAGGGTCTTGGAGTAGATGAGTATGTCGTCAATGTAAACGATGACCCAACGATTGAGCATGTCCCGGAAGACATCATTGATGAAAGACTGAAAGACGGAGGGACTGTTGGCCAGCCCGAAGGGCATAACGAGGGTCTCATAGTGGCCGGTGGTGGTGGAGAAGGCCGTCTTCCATTCATCCCCCTCTCGGATGCGAATCAGATTGTACGCACACCGGAGATCCAGCTTGGTGAAGTACCTGGCCTGTCTCAACTGCTCCAGGGCTGCGGGGACCAATGGCAAAGGATAGCGGAACTTCACTGTGATATCATTCAGACCTCGATAGTCGATGCAGGGCCGAAGACTGCCGTCCTTTTTCTTAACGAAAAAGAAGAAGCCGGATGCCGCCGGGGAGGTAGAAGGTCGAATAAATCCTTTGGCCAGCTCCTCCTCGATGAATGCTTTCATGGCGGCAGACTCAGGCTGTGACAGGGGAAATATTCTGCCCTTGGGGGGTGTCGTACCAGGTAGGAGATCTATGGCACAGTCACTGGAGTGGTGAGGTGGTAGTTCAGTGGACCTGCTTTTGCTAAACGCGATTGCTAGATCAGCATACTCAGCAGGTATGTCGGGCGCAGTGGTGTCGGACTTGGAACAGTGACGGTCTGCACAGGTAAGGGAGTGATCCATTTCAGACAGCGATTGTGACAAGCGGCGTCCCACTGTACGATCTGGCCCTCCTTCCAGGAGATTAGCGGGTTGTGGGTTCTGAGCCACGGGAGACCAAGGATGACTGGGTTGCTGGGTGAGTGGATGACGTAGAATTGGATGAGCTCGTGGTGAAGGGCTCCCACCTGTAGGGTCAGTTCGGCAGTGATGTGCGCCACTCTTCCACCACGGGTCTCCCATCTAGCGCCTCCACTGTCAATGGAGAGTTACTGTCTGTTAATGTGATGTTGTGTTCGTTGATGAATGTATCAGACATGAAGTTGCCCGCAGCACCAGAATCCAGAAGCGCGTGCGTGGTTATGCGTAGATCATTCAGAGTTATTTGTATGGGAATTTTGAGGCAGTTAGAGGAATAAGCGGTGGGAGGTGGAGAACTCACCGCTTTTGGGTTAGACGGAGTGGGTCGAATGGGGCAGTTGATCTTGATGTGACCAGCTTGGCCGCAGTAGAGGCACAGATGAAGTTGTCGTCTCCTCTCGCGTTCCTCTGGGCGCAGCGGAGTGAATCCGAGCTGCATGGGTTCCGAGGGAGGCGTGGTCTGAGTGGACAGCTGAACAGGGCGTCGAGAGCGGAGAAGATTGTCAATGTGTATAGCGAGGTCGATGAATTCGTTAAGCGATCTTCCCTCGTCACGGCATGCGAGCTCGGCTTGGAGTTCCAGAGACAGCCCCTTTCGAAACAGCAGTTTTAGCGTGTCCTCCACCCAGTTTGTCTGTGCGGCGAGGGTTCGGAAATTTAAAGCATAATCCGCGGCCATGGTTTTACCTTGACTCAGCGACAGCAGTAGATCCCCAGCGCTCTTGCCTCCCTCAGGATGTTCAAACACTTCCTTGAAGCTTTGTAGGAAGGCCGAGAAGGTGGGAAACACGGAACCATCCTCTCGCCATACCGCCGTGGCCCAGTCCAGCGCTCGACCAGTCAACAGGGAGCATACAAAGGAGATTCGACTGGATTCAGTGGGATAGAGAGATGGCTGCTGGTTGACAAAGAGAGAACATTGGAGAAGAAATCCCTTACATTTAGCGGGGTTGCCGTCAAACTTCTCCGGGAGTGCGAGGCGTGGATTCACGGCGGGAGCGGCAGTGAAGGCTTGACTGACGGAGGCCGCAGGCGGTGGCGTGGCAACCTCTGTGGCGTTGAATCGAAGGCCCTGCAGAGTTTTCACCAGCTCCTCGGTAAGGGAAGTCAATCGATTCAATTGATGTTGGTGAACCGCTGTTTGGCGAAGTCTTCTGTAATGACGGGTCGGCAGAATGAGGATCCATTTGCAGCTTTATTAAGATAAACACCAAAGCAGACGGGCAAAGGCAGAGACATAAACAGGGGCAGGCAATGGTCGAGGCAGGCGGCAGACAAACACAGTCCAAATAACAGGCAAGGATCAGGGCAGGCGGCAAACAAACACAGTCCAAAAAACAGTCCAACGGCAACAGAAATACAATCCACAAGAAAACGCTCAGTAGTGATCACCGGGGCAAATCAAGACTTCGCAAAGGGTGTGTGTGTGTGTGTGTGTCTTAAATAGTGTGAGTGTAATGAGGTGCAGGTGTGTGCGCAATCAGTCCCAGGAATGAGGGCCTATGGGAAACGTAGTCCGAATGTAAACCAGTCAATATTCAGGTGACGGCTCCCTCCGGTGGTGCGGAGGAGGAGGCGCGAGAGCCACATTCATGACAGCTGCAGAATCACAACACTACAATAATCAAAGAAAAAATAATAGACATCATCCATATAGAAATCAGACATAATATCAAAATTAAGATATTATTTCTTATTGAATTAAGCCACAACATAATAATTATATTCTTGGCAGCACCATCAGATCACTTTTTTTCTTGATATTACTGCCAAAATAAACAACCAAAGAAAAACTAACATTTTAAAGTCAATAGTCAAACTGCCCAACTAAATAAACACATATCCCCATAATGGTGATGTAAAACTAAACTACTATTTTCAATAAAACATCAGCATCTGAACGTATTTAATTCTCAACAAGAGCTTCTATAGATGTATGACAGAAATAGTCAATCTGGTTAGTAATAAGTGAAGCTAGTAATGCTTTTTGTGGAGTTGTTTAATTCTCCTCTGCTGAGATCTTCAGAGATTTAATGTCTTTTTTTTTCAAAATCTTCAGTTGATTTCATCTAAGACGGTGGCTAGTAGTTAGTTGTAGTTGCTGGGTGCTTCTCATTTCTTATTTGTGCATCCTCGTTTCCTTTCCTCGCTTCCTTTCCTCTCGTCTTAGCTCCACCCCCTTAGGATGCATTAGAAGGATGCAAAAAAAGAAAATGAGGATGGAGGAATCAAAGGAAATGTTAATTGTAAATTGGAATGTTCTTAATACCTCGAGCATCACTTCAAAGCGTCATCAGCTGCGCTCGATGGATCTGCCCATATGTTGTTAAAGTTTGGTTATTTTAAAAATTAATAATAAAGCAAGATGCCCCATCGAAATATGTGAGATGTAAAGTTTATTTAAACTGCAAAAGTAAAGCATGCATTCAAATTATTGTGACAGATGTGAAGGGGGAGGAGAATTTATATGTGTGTCAGGTTTTTCGACGAGAAAGACTTTCGCAAAGAATACACCTATGTATCCTCGCTCATAGCTCCTCAGGAAGCTTCCTCAATCCTCGTTCCTTGCCTCCTCGCGGTGCAATTAGAGAATTGAGATGTCCTTCAAGATGGCTGAGACAAGAAAACAAGGCAGCATCAATTTGAGTATTGAGAAGCACAACTGGTGTTTTCGCTTTTTTTCTGAATCAGCTATCTTCAATAATGGTCAGTCATCACTCAATTAATCACTTAATTATCTCATCAATCAATCAATTAATTAATCAATCAATCAATCAAAATTTATTTATAAAGCACAATCAAAACAACTGTATTTGACCACTGCTTTACTATATAAACCCTGGTAAAAAGACATAGAAATAAATATAAACAGTTCTGACCGCAATGCACTAAAGAGCAGAAAAGAGAAGAAAAAAAAAAGGTGACACATCCTTATACTCTAAGGACAGTTATAAGCCTAGGTTAAAAGATAAGTTTTTTTACTTTGGATTTAAATTCCTAGGTTAAAAGATAAGTTTTTAACTTGGATTTAAATTCAGATTCTGAAGAGACTATAGCACTATAGTCCGAGGGAATGTGGAAGACTATTCCACAGTTTAGGCCCAGCAATTGAAAAGGCACGGTCACCCCTCAACTTCAGTCTGGATCTCGGGACCATCAACACTATTTGCTCAGAAGACCTCAGAGATCTAACAGATATGTTTGGGTTTAAAAGATCACAGAGATATTCAGGTGCCGTTTCACTCAGAGCTTTAAAAACAAACAATACATTTTAAACTCAGTTCTGCAACAGACCGGCAGCCAGTGCAAAGAGCATAATACGGGGGAGATATGATCAAATTTGCGGGTGCCAGTCAGAAGTCTGGCAGCTTCATTTTGAAACATCTGAAGTCGATTTATATTTGATTGACTTATTCCAATATAAAGGGAATTACAATAATCAAGCCGTGATGACACAAATGCATGGATCACTCTCTCGAACTCTTGAAACAATAAAAAAAACTCTTGACTTTTGATAGCAATCTTAATTGGAAGAAACTGGACTTGACTACGTAATTTATCTGTTTATCGAATTTGAGTGCAGAATCGAAAGTAACACCCACATTTTTCACAGACAGTTTTCTGTAGGAGTACAGATCTCTCTTCGGGGGCTCTCATTAAGATGTAAAAGTTCAAAGAGAGCCAAGATTTAATATCAGACAAACACATATTCAGTGATCCTAAGCCTCTTTTGTCATTTTTCCTTAAGGGCAGGTAGATTTGGGTGTCATCAGCATAAAAATTAAATGACACCCCATGCTTTGTAAGGATGGACCCCAGAGGAAGGATATATAATGAGAACAGAACAGAACAGGGGCCAAAATGGAGCCCTGAGGAACTCCAAAATGCAGGAGCTAGATGAAGAAAAACCCTCAAGACAAACAGAAAATGTTCTGTCTAAACCAGTCGAGAGCACAACCTGTAATGCCCACACACTGTTCAAGGATTCTATGATGGATAGTATCAAACGCAGCACTTAAATTTAATTGTAGAAGTATCACAGAGTCCCCTGAATCTACAGATAGTAAAATATCATTCAAGACTTTTAAAAGTGCAGTCTCAGTGCTATGATGTTTCCTAAACCCAGAATTGAAATTTTTCAACAATACTATTTGACTCTAAAAAACTCTGCAGTTTTCTAAGGCTTTTGAAAGTAAAGATAAATTTGAAATAGGTCTATAATTTGATAGGATGGTTGGGTCAAGATTTTGACTCAAAATTGATTTTTTAAGCAAGGGTTTAACAATTGCATGCTTTAGGTATTTTGGGACAGTCGCTGTAAGAATAGACTTGAATTCTTGGCCCAACAGCATCGAAGACCTGAAAAAAGAACCGTTGTGGGAATGATGTCTTGCGGACATGCAGTAGGTTTTAGCTGCTTAATATTTTGGAAGGAGTTGTAGTTAGTTAGCTCAAAGGGGAAATATTAATAATTATTCATAACGTATTATGATTAATGTATGATTAATTATGAATATTTGAATAAGTTAATCAGATTAACTTGATGTAGTTACATTAACATTACAATCAATAAGTTCATCCTGTGAACACTCAGTATTGATTATTAATTAATTCTAAGAAAAGGGTATTTTTCATGGCCACAGAAAAACAATTATTTCTTAGCATTTACAGCGCTTAGAGCATGTAACATGATCGAGATCATTTAAGTGACAGTTATTTGCATGCAGGGAGTCAGAACCAAATATGTATTGTGCACAAGTTTATTTACAAAATCACGAACACAACTAATATAAAAACACATACACACAATCGCACATACAACACATGGGTAGAATGGGAAATGAAAGAATGAAGTGAAAATGGAAACAGGAAATGAAGCTATGGAAAAGAGTCATTAAACCAAATCTCGGATATCAAAACACCTTGTTAGGAAGGTTCTACTGCTTATCCCAAACCCTCTGTTTAGTGAAAAGATTCGATACTTGCATGCCTTGCAGTAGCAGCAGTCTGTTGTTCTAAACAGGTTCTTGGTGATTCTGTGAATCGATGGTGTTGAAGTTGCAATCAATTTCTCCTGCGTTTAATAGAAGAAATGATGATGAACTTGCATGGTTATTTTGACTCTTGTAGTAGGGAAGAGTTCTTTCTCTCTTCTGGGTAAGCACATGGGGTACAGGTCGACAGGCAGCACCCAGCAGATGCAGAGTGTCGGTTGAAGGAGGCAAGAGAGAGAGGGCAGAACTGTGTGGGGGCTTTTAATCTCTGGTTATTGTCTCTCCTCCTAGGGATCAGTGGGCCAATCATACTCAAGCTTTCGGAGGGAAAGCTTATGATCCTTTGTCTTGAGCAGATCGTTTGCATATGTAACTGGACAAGTCTATAACTATTGGTTATAGACCAATCACAATTTGGAGGTATAATATGCTTTATTATGTCAACTGTTTTGTCTGTAAAAAGCTTAAGACTGCAGGTGATGCATTAAAATAAACTGCACTAGTTGGATTTGTAACAGAATCTAAAATAGTAAAAAGGGTTTTGGGTTTATGACAGTTTTTATAATATCTGAAAAATATTGACATTTTGCAGCTTTAACAGATTTTTGGTGCCTAATTAATGACTCTCGCAATATTTCAAAGGACTCTTGTAATTTATCTTTTTTCATCTTCCGTTCAGCTCTACGACATACTCGTCTAAGTTTTTGAGTAGTGCTATTTAACCAGGGTTCAGGTTTAGATTTTTGGTGTTTTTCTCTCAATGGAGCCACAGTTGAAGATGTTGCAGATTGAGTTTACCAACATAAGATGTTCATCTACACTTGAGATATTTGAAGGGGAATCAAGGTTATACATACGACAAGCCTCCTCGAAATGCACAGAAAAATCATCACTAGATGAGGACCTGAAAAAACAAGTCTACTGCGGTAACCTCCTAGTCTTTGAAACTTCATTTGGAAGCAAGCAAGAAAATATAACAGGCATATGATCAGAAAAACTTAACTCAAGGATTTCAAGTTCACAGACTGAAACACCATGCAACAATACAATATCTAAGGTATGCCCTTGTTTGTGAGTTGCACCATTCACCACTTTAGTAAAATCAAAAGAGTCAACCAAACTAATAAAATCCTTGGCCAGGGAGTTGAACTCACAACAAACATGAATGTTGAAATCCCCTATGATCAAAAGTCTATCATCTAAGAAGTTTGAGAACTCTTTTAAAAAGCCCTTTTTAGGTTTTGGAGGACGATAAACCACAGCGATTGCTAATTGATGCTCATTCAACTGAAACAGAAGTACTTCAAAACTTGAAAAGGATGCAAGTCCACCACCCTTGCCAGAGAGTCTAGGGAAGTTAAAAAAATAAATGTTTGTGGCCGAAACACTAAACATTACCTTCAACACTAATTCAGTGTTACATTTAACACCCTTTAGTATGCACACTGAGCAGTGTTCATTTTATCTGGGCTAACCCATGTGAGACCTACATGGGTTAGCCCAATGGATTAAATTCATTATTTTCCTCAAAATTCTACAAACAATACCCGATAATAACAACGTGAAAGAACTTTGTTTGAAATCTTTGCTCGGCCAAACTGAGCGATCAGGGGAGAAGGGCCTTAGTCAGGGAGGTGACCAATAACCCGATGGTCACTCTGACAGAGCTCCAGCGTTTCTCTGTGGAGAGAGGAGAACCTTCCAGAAGAACAACCATCTCTGCAGCACTCCACCAATCAGGCCTGTATGGTAGAGTGGTCAGACGGAAGCCACTCCTCAGTAAAAGGCACATGACAGCCCATCTGGAGTCTGCCAAAAGGCACCTGGAGGACTCTCAGACCATGAGAAACAAAATTCTCTGGTCTGATGAAACAAAGATTGAACTCTTTGGCCTGAATAGCAAGCGACATGTCTGGAGGAAACCAGGCACTGCTCATCACCTGGCCAATACCATCCCTAGAGTGAAAACCTGCTCCAGAGCGCTCTAGACACTAAGTGAAAATAGCATATTTTCTTAGCAATAGATGCTATTTACACTAAGTGAAAATAGCAATACATTCTATTTCACCATGTAAAAGTAGGCTATCAGTTCTTTTCATTAAGAGTAAATAGTAATTAGATGCTATCTATAGCCTACTTTATATTGGCAGATACCATTTGCCCCTCAGTATTTTTGTACATTAACAGGATGCAATAATATCATAAAGTGTAAATTATTATATTTATTCAAATGATTAAATGGATGCTGCCTTATTGGGAGAATAAAAACCCTGCCTACACTTTCCCCAAACCCTACCAAATAAACACTTTTAATATTATTAAACACTTATTCACAGTTTATTTCCACTTTTAGAGCATTATTTTTATTTTTATTCTAAATAAATGCCAGACTGGCAAAAGGCGGATTTGAACCCGCGTCGATCCCTTCAAAAGCCAAGTTTGCAAGTCTGACTCGCTACTGCTGTGCCACTGAAGACATCAAGTGGCCAAAATAGACATTGGGGGATAGAGCTAGTGTAAATAGAACTTGCCAACAAGGGACGCTATTTGTACTAAGTGTAAATAGACACTCCGTTATTATGTTACAGCCTAAAACAGAACAGTTATAAAGTTTAAAAAGCTGAGACATTTTATGACTGTGTGCGGCTCACTCAGGGTGTGATCTATGCTAATAGGGCAGAGATCATCACAATGGGTGGGGCTTTTCCCTATTATGAATATTTGAATCAGTTAATCAGATTAACTTGATGTAGCTACCTTAAAATTACATTCTGTGAACTTTCAGTATTGATTATTAATTAATTCTAAGAGAAAGGTATTTTTCATGGCCATAGAAACATAATTCTTTCGTAGCATTGACAGCACTTAGACCTGGTAGCAAAATCTAAATCATTTAAGAGGCAATTTATTGCAGACAGTGAGTCAGAACTAAATATGTATTGTGCACAAGTTTTATTAACTAAATCACGAACAAATAACTAAACTAGCAAACACATACATACACACACATCACAAGTACATGGGTAAAATGATAAATGAAATCGGAAGTGGGAAACAGGAGGAGCTATAGAGAAAAGTCAAAAACTGAAAGAATCATCAGCATTTATTACAAATCTATGCAATCAATGTCTTCTGCGTTGAATGAAGGAACAATGACAAACTTGCGTGGTTAGTTTGACTTTTACTAGGAAAGAGATTTTTCTCTTTTCTAGGTGAGCACATGGCCGGGGTCTACAGGCCTAAGCAGGCCCACAGGCCGCACCCCGCAGCTGCAGTTTCGTCAGAGTAGGCAAGAGAGAGGGAGGAGCATTGTGCGCTGGCTTTATAGACCAGTTCATCTATGAATTAATGCAGGTAAGTCTGTTTTGAGGACTATGGCCACTGCTTTTCATGTGGCACCATCATTCAGAGCAGCTGGTGCATATTTGCGGGTCATAAAAATCCCTTATCTGATGGTGTCCATGGTAACTGAGGCCCTTGCCTCAGTGGGTCTGTTTGGGGATGACTGCTTACAGACCCCAGTGAGAGTTTTAAAGATTATTTGTTAAATATGACAAATAATTGTGTCTGATTTGTCTCAGTCGTTACACCTCTTTTAGTAGAATAAAATGTCAAGTCCAGTCATTCTGAGGATTGTTTTTGGGGATGACGATGCAAGAAAACTCGCACTTAAGACAGGAATCCCAAAGTCTGTGGATGACCTGTTTTGGGGTGAAGCAAAAGTTCAGGCTCCAGTACAAAGATAAGGACTTCATAAATGAATATCTCATATCAACCATTCAAATTGAGGACAGATATACACTGAAAGTGATTTTTCTATCAACGCATGACTCCAACATGCAAGAGACACATATCTGCTCCACCATCCCTGTTCCTTCACCCAGTTCAACCAGTTCAACTGTCATAGTTATATATCCCAAGTCAAGAACCAGTTCTTGGCCTCAGGCTATTGCAGTTCTTCTTTTGTTATGTTCTGCTGAAATAGCTTCAGAGAGTTGACACAGAGTTCAACAACAGTAGAATGCAACTTAAAACCCAAGGAGGCATGCCATCAGGACCAGTAGCCTTTGCTGCATTCACTTTGCGGAGTCTAGACTTAACTTGTCCAATACTCAGAGGTGGTATACTGCAATTAGGCAACTTACAGGTAACTTCTGCCTCAGACAGAATGTGATTCGCATAATCCCACACAGAAGCAAAGTGTTTAGCCAAGATGTCACACATGTTGCATGATGTTATGATCCTGAGACACCACATCACGCTCATCTCCTTCCATGCCCATTAGTGCCTTCACAGACTTAAACCACTGTTTAGGCTTAGTGCCTCACAATTCCTCCACCTCATGCTTATAGTATTGTTTCTTCGTATTCCTTAATTTTTTTTGGCAATAATTGATTTTAAATTCCTATAAGAGGTTTTATTGCCGGAATAATATGCACACTGTCTGTCTTTTATCAGATCTTTAATTTGTACAGTTATCCAAGGCTTATCATTATTTGTGACAGAAACTTTCTTAAACAGAGCCGTTTTATCCAAGATAGACCAGATAGTGGATGTGAAGGCACTAACCTTAGCCTCAGGGTCCATAGCCTCATGGATATGAGAAAAATCTGTAGTATTCATGAGAAGGCCCAGTTGCCTATTTGTTTCAGAAGTGCGTTTTCTACAAAAAATGTGCTAGGTAGGCCAAATTCCAGCCGTGAGCTCATGGTCAGAAGAGCCAACAGGAGGCAAGTGCTCTGGTGACTCATACATGGATGAAATGTTAGCAAAAAACTGAGTCCAATTGACTGGCCTTTCTTGTTGCTCCTGCCACAATCTGTTTCAGACCATGTCTGCTGCAGATGATTTCAGACTTGTACTTGTTTGTGTCACCAAGTATGATGATTGTGGCCTGCTGGTAGTTGCTTTCAATATTTCTAAGGCAACGATCCAGGTACTGAGTGATTAGTATGTCAGGTTGGGCCGTTGCTGAAGAATGTGGAGGGAAATCCAGCACAGAAGCAATAATCCTCGAGGAAGACGTCTGGGATGTAACCAGACCCATAATACTTCAAAGTTTTCTTCTTCTAGTTGAGTCAGTCGAATCTGAGAGATGTTGTTACAGAAGTACAAAGCAACTCCTCCCACAGTGCCCTCACGATCCCGCCGATGCATTGTGTATCCACGAAAAGTAACAATTGAAACTGGAATATCGGCATTTAACCAGGTCTCTGATACAGCAATAACTGCTGAGTTATAATTCACTGCTATGCTGTGCAGCTCATCTCATTTGTAGCGTAACGAATGCATATTGGAAAGGAGAAAACCAGGCATAGATGGCATTAATTTATGTTGATTTGTCCTAATGCGAATTAAGTTCTTAGGATGGTAGCAATCATCAGATGTAGTAAACAGTGTTTGCTCAGCCAGCTGTCTTTTTATATTCAATGTTGTTCCACAGAATGTAGGGCGATTTCCAACAACTGTACCTATTGAGCGAATGCAGCGGTAACCCCAAAAACTTAGACATACCAGAAAACCTTTTAAAATCCAAATTAATACAACTTAAAACATGAACAGATCTCCCCCTATATTAATATTGAGCAAAACAAATGAAATAACACTTAATTTTAACATTTACTCACCTCCAGTCAGAAGCAAAGCATGCTGGGAACTAGAAATCTGCTGTCATGGAAACCTCATTCCGCGAATGTGTATATATGTGTGTACGATACATTCACAATTATAAGGAAGCATGTATGTGCAATATATGTACACAATAAAGGATAAAACTTTATAAATAATACATGTAATGCTATTTTTGTCTTCAATTCTAAATATTTTATATGTATCAATATATAGCCATACATGGTCAATGCATATATTGCAGTATATTAGTAGTTTATACTACTTATATACTAGTTTTATACTATATTATAGTAGCATGCAAGAGAAATGTATTATGTAATATATTACATTTTATTTTGCAGTATTTTCATATATATTTTTGTTCCGTAAGGGTGCTGTCTTAAAGGATTAGTCCACTTTTAAATAAAATTTTCCTGATAATTTACTCACCCCCATGTCATCCAAGATGTTCATGTCTTTCTTTCTTCAGTCGAAAAGAAATTAACTTTAAATGATACCAGAAGAGGAATAAGGGTCTTTTCTAGTGAAACGATCGGTCATTTTCTAAAAAAATACAAATGTATATGCTTTATAAACACAAATGATCACCTTGCAAGTGCTTCCGCTTTCTGTATTCTTCAATAAGCTTACGCTGTATGTCCTACGACTTCCCTATTCAACTTACGGAATGAACGCGGCGCCAGTTCTGTTTTCTCCGTAAGTAGAATAGGGAAGGCATAGGACATACAACGTAAGCTTTTTGAAGAATACAGAAAGTGGAATGGTGGAAGCACTTGCAAGGCGATCATTTGTGTTTATAAACCATATACAGTTGTATTTTTTTTAAGAAAATGACCGATCGTTTCGCTAGATAAGACCCTTAATCCTCGTCTGGTATCGTTTAAAGCCCTTTGAAGCTGCACTAAAACTAATTTTGACCTTCAACTGTTTGGAGACCATTGAAGTCCACTATAAGGAGAATAATCCTGGAATGTTTTCATCAAAAACCTTAATTTCTTTTCGACTAAAGAAAGAAAGACATAAACGTCTTGGATGACATGGGGTGAGTAAATTATCAGGAAGTTTTCATTCAGAAGTGAACTAATCCTTTAACTGAAGTGAAAAATAAAAATAATGAGACAGTTAAGGACAAAATGCAACTGACCTTCTATAGACAAGAATTTGTTGAAGACTGTTCACAGTTAATGAAGTGTTATTGATATTCACACTTTTTTTTTTTCTAAATTACAATAAATTCCTCCACAGTAGGCCTATATTTCATGCCCATCTATATTTCTCATTTTTTTTCTCTCAGATAAATGCCGAATTCATGCGGATAACAACTGTGCCACTTCTGTCAAAGTTCTTGGTGCAACTGGACAGATACACTGTTAATCTACACAAGATTTCAGCAGTAAAGGTGGTGCTTCTGAACAGAAGATATCATTAGATAGCATTATGGAAATTGCAGACAAGGTGTGGTAAATTGCATTTTTTAAAATGTATTTATTTTAAAGGGTTAGTGCACCCAAAAATGAAAATTCTGTCTGTGATGAAGCGAGAACCACCACTCGCTTGGGGACAAAGTGAATGTCCGTAAAAGATGTTAAAAATGATGGCTCAGCCCGCAATAGCACTTTTGTGCAAGTGTGTTTATTTACAGTATATACACAAAAATATACACAGTCCAACGGTGAAATATATATACAGGTGCACAACAACGATGGGGGAGAAAAAAGGAAAAAAAAAAAAAAAAAAGTACCAAAAAAAAAAACAACAAACAGCAAAATAAAAAGGAAATAATCCAATCAAAAATATGTACAAGTAAGTATCCACAATATACAGGTGATTGGAGGTTCGTTCGAGGCACCGCAGTTGCACTCTCACTTTGACTTGGTAAACAAGCAATTAGTTTGAGTCTGGCCTGCTCTTATATAGGCCAGACTACACCCCGCTCCTACCACGGGACTCCTCAAACCAGGTATGTATAGCAGGTATAAACTCATTTCTTAACCCATTTTCACTCAATCCTATACATTTAATTAACATTAAACACAAACTCCACACATAATCCACAAATAAAAACATTCACTACAAGAATAATACATTTAACACTTCAATTTTATCATACATAAAACATGGGTATCTCTATTAACATTACACAATGGTTTGGCCGGCTTCCGGTGCACTGCGCCGGTGCGGCGCGGTCAGTGACGTCATAACCAATCGCCGCTCGATTGCTCTGTTTGGCCGACGCAGCGTCTCACACTGGAACGCCGACCATCGCATGCCCAATTAAACACACTAAAACAAGAACAGGAAGGAGGAGCAAAGAAGTAATGTTCAATATGTCCGTGTGCCATCGGGACTGCGTGTGCACCCGCGCCGCCGACAGCAGCAACAGTGGGAGGGGAAACGAGCGTGAACCATTACAAAGGTTCGTATTACTGTGTGAGTGCATGTGTATGTGTGCCAGTGTTGCCCAGCGGTGACAATTAGGTCAGCTTTGTCACACTGTCATTAATTACTCGCCCTCATGTCGTTCCACACCCGTAAGACCTTCGTTCATCTTCAGAACTCAAATTCAGATATTTTTGATGAAATCCGATGGCTCAGTGAGGCCTCCATTGACAGCAAGATAATTTCCTTTTTCAATGGCCAGAAATATACTAAAGACATATTTAAAACAGTTCATGTGACTACAGCGGTTCACCTTAATATTATAAAGCGACGAGAAGGCTGTCAAATTGGCTCAGCCTATCTGAAAACTGTTAATTACATCAAAATGCAGTATATGCACTATAAATTTAGAGTAAAATAGAAAACAATAAATGTATCATTGGTGAAAAATAGCATCAAAATGATTAAATTGTGTCTGACTTAATTTGTAAATTAAACAAATAAATGATTACTCATTTTATTACATAAAGTGTGTAGTGTTTTTTTTTTTTTTCAATGAGATGTTTTGTACAGTCAAAGTTATTTGACATAAACACATATCATGCTGCTCAGCAGGTCTGAATTCTTTCTATTATCTTCTCTTTTGTCTGTACTGTAGGAAATGGAAAAAAAAAAAAGGAAAACCCCTGTTGTACAGGTTTTGCCACTGAGGGTTTGGCAAACTGTTCAAAATGTCAAACAGCACAAACAAAATAACTATGAAACGTTTATAGATTTTCCATATTGCTTAATACTTTTCCCCACACATACATCTGATGAGAACAATGTCACTTCATTACTCTATTACAACTACAGGATATTGCATTTATCACAGCATTCCACATGCTAAATGAGTTCAGCTCTAAATTCTGTGATAGAGGAACATGATACAGAGACTTTAGACTGTACGGCCACTTCTGCTGTTACCCACTGCTATTTAGCATCTTGATCAGAGAAAGTGCAGACTGAGTAAATGAGTACACCACCTCCATACATAAAAACATGTTTCTATTTCTTAATAATGGTCAGTATTATAATGTATAGGAAGATGACAACATCTACTTAAATAAAACATGAGTAAAATAAAATTAGGCCATTTTGCTTTTAGAAGTTACGCAAATTAATACACCCACCCCAGATAGCAAGCAACCATTGAAACATCATCAAAACGATGTTAATGTCAATGTTAACTGTGTTGAATCAACATTACTTTTGCACCCACAATCAATGTTGTACAAATGTTGAAATTTCATCAAAAAAATCAGTGGTAATGGTATTAAATCAATGTTACAATGTGATGTTGGTTCAACATCATGCTTGCACTCTCAGAAAATGAAACACAACTACAACTGACTTAAAACTGAAATCAACTGAAGATAAAAGAAGACAATAAATCTCTCAAGATCTCAGCACAAGTTCTTTTTGAGAATTAACAGAGGTTAGTTGGTTGGTTTTATTTAAAATGTTTGGTCACCATTATTATGATCCTTTAGTTGGGCAGTTTGACTGTTGGCTTTTTGTAAGTTTAACAACATCACATTGTAACATTGATTCAATGCCATTACCATTGATTTTTGGATTAAATTTCTACATTTTTTCAACATTAATTGTGGGTGCACAAGTTATGTTGATTCAGTGCAGTTAACATTGACACATTAACATTGATTCAATGGTTGCTTGCTATCTGGGCCTTGATTGAATTCAGCCAGAGATGGGAAGAAACTAAGTACAAATACTTTGTAACTGTACTTAAGTACATTTTTCTTGTATCAGTACTTTACTTTTTTTTCCTGACTTTTTACTTTCACTCCTTACATTTTTACACAAATATCTGTACGTTCTACTCCTTACATTTTCAAGCCAGGCTCGTAACTTTAGTTTTAATCTGTATTTGGTGGCATGATCAATATTATTTCTTGTCATTGTGCACCTTTTTCAACCTAATGTAATACAGAAAACATGTCTATCACAGTGTATCATTTCCTGGCTATCACGCACCACAGATGTAGGCTAGTCTATGAAGTTACTACAGAGCAAGGCAGAAGGCAATAAGAAAAATGGCTAACATTATGGACGAGACAGAGGGAGTTAGTGACATCGACATGACTGAGAATAGAGACATTCATGATCACCCATGGCCATATATAAGGGAGATTTTTGAAATTGTCTGCATCAAAAAGGATTTCTGGTGAATGTGCTGTGAATTGTGTTAACCTAAAAAGCACAAAGTGCTGGCTTTCAAGAATTCGCTGTCGAATTTGAGAAAGCACGTACAGGTAAATTACATGTTTTATTGATATCTCTTTCTTGTCACACACATTAATATTCAGTCTTTATAGACTTGTTTAAGCCAGTGAATAGACCTGTGTCTGGAATGTCTCTGTTCTCAGTCATGTTGCCAATTTGAGCAGTACTGATTCAAATAAATAATTTTTCTTTTATTTTACTTTATTTATTTATTTTTAAATGGAAATGTACACTCTGCTCTTAATTTCTACAGTATTAAGCTGTCATCTGAAACCTGTTTAGTCAGATAGTCCCCATGGAACTGGTAAACCAGGTGAAGTGTAAATTATGCTTGCACTCTTAATTTTCTTTTTGATTGCATTTCAATAAAACTTACAGAGGGAAGTTCAATAAAATTTTGAGTGAAGGATGTGTGTACTTTTGGCAAAAGTACACACATCCTTCACTTAAGTAGAAGTACAGATACTTGTGTTTAAAGAGATTCTGGTAAAAGTCGAAGCACTGACTTCATTCAAGTTAAAGTAAATAAGTATGGCCTCTGACATGAACTTGAGTAAAAAGTGGCCATTACTACTACCTGTTTTAGTGTCGCACTGATAAATTGACATTTATACAAAATATCTTACATTTCAAATTTTGTTATCTAATGAATGTATCCAGGCTGAACAACCACCATGTAGAACACAAGCAAGACACTGACGAAAAAAACAAACAAAAAAAAACTATTTTCCATCACCTATAGGCTACATTTTAGATTGTAGGGTGATTCCGCCTCTTGTCCTTGAAAAGAACTCAAAATTATTATGACACATTAAAATGAGAAGATCGGTTATACTTTAAATTTTATTGAAACGCAAACAGAAAGGAAATTAGAGTTCACGCTTTAATTACACTTCACCTGCTTTACCAGTTCTACAGCATTTGGAAACTATCTGATTAAACCTGTCAGGTTTCAGATGACCGCTTAATACTGGAGAAATTAAGAGCAGAGTATACATTTCCGTATTTAAAAAAAGAAAAAGTATTTCTTTAAATCAGTACTGTTCAAATTGGCAACAAGACTGAGAAAATACATTCTAGACACTGGCCTAAACAATTTGTCCTAACCCTCTATGGTATTTCATCATTTATAAATGACGCAGAGAAAATCGCATTTAAAATACAATTATAACATTCAACAAAAAAATAAAAAATAAAAAAATAAAATACATTTTAGTTTTATCATATGATATCCCCTTCAGCCAATAAAATTAAAATCTTTGTGCCATGTACTTGACATTTTTGCAACAAGGACCTGAAGGAGACATGAGCACATGTTCGGTCACATGCTGTCAAGGCTCCATTCTGAGTTCATTTTAGACTAGGAAATACATATAAATTCAATAAAAAAAATTTAATTGTACATCCAAATGTGTTCTCTAAAGTTTTGACCATTTTTAATGCATATTTTGTAAATTTAGTAACTCAAATACCAAAAAAATATGTCTGTTATGCATAAATGACAAAGTCCTATTAGGGGATAGATTTTTTCTGTATAGCTGCACTATGGTTCATTACTGGCAGGAAGAAGTGGTAGTGATGGTAGTTGGTAAGTTTGGCATTGACAAAGGTCACATGCGACCGAAACTTTTGCCCTTTTTTTCATTAAAGTCTTGTTTTTTGTCTCACATCTGATGTTTTTTCATCTTTGGTGGAGTGTGTGGACTCTTTTGAAATGATTCACTATTTGGATATTTTTGTCTACGCACCTCTGCTGTCTACCACCTTTGGACTTGTTTGAAGTCATGGTGAGTTCCTGGCTACTCTTTAATTTTAAAATGAAATCAGACACAATTTAATGACTTTGATGCTATTTTCACCAGTGATACATTTATTGTTTTCTATTTTACTCTGAATGTATACTGCATATACTGCAGTTTGGTGTAATTAACAGTTGATCTTTTCAGATAGGTTGAGCCAATTTGGCAGCCTTGGCTATGGTAAGACCCCTGTCTATTGTACAACACGGTCAACACTTTAGACTCATTCATCCCTCTGATGCCCACTTCCACAGTGCCCATGCCCACCCTTTTGGCTTCTTTGGGTGTTGTGCCTGTAAGTTACAAATGCCTACAATCACTTTTATATGTATGGCCAGCCATACCGTGACAAGAAGTCATGTTTCAGTAAGTCTGAAACAAAGTTATGATATTATGCTGGATCAAAGCTCTCCCACTCTATTACTGCAAGCCCCCAGATATCAACCAAAACACGACGAGCCCCGCAACCACCAAACCTGTGGGCCCAGCTCGACCTCCACCTGTGAGAGCAGTTCGGCCTCCGCCACAACGCCAGGGCCCACACCTGGAACTGGAAAATGACTGCTGTGCTTTGAGAGATGGCCACTTTAAGCAAGTTTTTCGAAGGGTAGTTTAGCTAAATCTAAATCTACATAATTTCAATGGGGCAGTCTCCAATGTGGGGCTGCTGGAGCCACCAGACTTCCTCACCGACCCAAACGTACCAGAACGTCATTGTTACGTCTAAGGGCAGTCAGCTGTCAAAATTAAGTGAGTTTTTCCTTAAAACAAGCAAAATAATCTGCCAATGGGGTAAGCAAAATAATCTTATTTCAAACCAAAAACAAGATTATTTTGCTTAGAGATCGTTAAGAAAAATATCATGAAATTAAATGCATGTACAAGGCAAGAATAAACATTACTGTTGCAGCAAAAGATTTAGAAGGCAGCTGAAAAAAAAATCTGACTATATCGCAAAGTTTAATATTAATTGTAAATGAATATAATTATTATATGTATATTTTATATGAATTATACATAATTACAATTTATATAATATAAATATAAACAATTTGCAGCAAAAGATGAGCAATTTTGTCTCTAAATTTCTTCCACTCTGAACCTCCATCTCTGTTGATTGTCCCCAATTTCACATCAGCATTGGCTCCTCCCACCCTTGACTCCCCTGTGGGCTGTCGTCACTTGTCTTTTAGTCTGTGCCGTCATCCTTATATCTTACAGGCAATCTACCTTGTGTTTTTCTCTTTGAACGTCTAAAACCAGGTACCCCACTAGTGTCAGCTTCTGAAACGTCAGAATCTTCAGATTCCCCATCTTGTCCTGTTTCTACTCCCTCACTCTCAGCAATACTACCCTCATTACAAATCACTCCACCCTCAACCTCCCCAGGTAAGTCTGTGTTTGGCAAGTGTGTGGTATATGGAATGTAGGCAATGTCATGTGGGTCAACATCCATGTCTGACAATTCTTTTTTTCTTTCTGTTTGTGTAATCTGCTTGGTAGGTGAAGGGAAGGTACAGTGTCTCAACTGATCCCTGTGAACCACCTTTGTGGGACCTCCCTGCTCAGGACATACAGTAAATACTGGTAAACCTGCGTGATTCTGTTGCACTACCAAATACGGTACAGACTCCCACTTATCTTGGATTTTGTTTCACCCTCTAAACTTGTGGTTACGCAACAATACTGTCACCAGGTCTAATGAGCGCTCCTGCAGCCTTGCGATCATACACTCTCTTCCTTCTCCTGGAAGCTTCTTGCGCAGTTGCTTTTGCAGTTTCCACTGCAGTCCTCAGTCTTTCATGGTGATTCTTCACCCACTCATCCAAATCGTCCGCTTCATCATCAGTCAGATCCCTCCCTCCTAAGACGTCCATGGGCAGCCTTGCGTCTCGCCCAAACATTAAGTAAAATGGGGAGTAACCCGTCTATGAATGAACGTGGTTATTGTAAGCCATCACTAGTTCAGGCAGGTAGGTCTTCCAATCCTTCTTTTCCGCAGGTAATGTCCACAGCATGTCGTGCATCGTGCGATTGAACCTTTCGCACTGTGCATTCCCTTGCGGATGATAAGGACTGGTGAGACTCTTGCTGATTTCATACAGCTTACAGAGCTCCTTGATTACACTTGCTTCAAAACACCTCACTTGATCCGAGTGCAGCCGGGCAGGACATCCATAGCAGACAAACCAGTGTCGTACAAGAGTTTTGGCGGTAGTAAGTGCCGTCTGATTTTTGGTCGGGACTGCCACAGTAAATCTTGTAAACATGTCCGTAAGCACTAAAACATTCTCAGAGCCCCCTGCTGATCTCTCAAGCACAGTGTAATCCATGGCAAGTAGAGACTCTTGCTGATTTCATACAGCTTACAGAGCTCCTTGATTACACTTGCTTCAAAACACCTCACTTGATCCGAGTGCAGCCGGGCAGGACATCCATAGCAGACAAACCAGTGTCGTACAAGAGTTTTGGCGGTAGTAAGTGCCGTCTGATTTTTGGTCGGGACTGCCACAGTAAATCTTGTAAACATGTCCATAAGCACTAAAACATTCTCAGAGCCCCCTGCTGATCTCTCAAGCACAGTGTAATCCATGGCAAGAACTTCTAGAGGTGCCGTTACGTTGGTGCAGGTCATAGGAGCACGAATCTTGGGGAACACATCCTTAGCTAAGGTACACCTCCGACACTGGGTTACCCATGTCTGCACATCATTGGCCATTGAGGGCCAATAATAACTCCGTCGCATCTGCTCTAACATACTCCTGCTTCCAAAATGTCCTCCATGCTCGTGCACTCCCTCATACACTTTCTCCCGTAGAGACTCTGGCACAACCAACTGCCAAATTTCCTCTCCATCTCTTGGATCTTGGATCACTCGGAATAGCACTTGATGCCTTAGTTTCAGACGCTCCAGCTGTCTCACTAACTTCTTTTGCTGAGTTTCTCGGTTACTGCCCATTTAAGGTCTAATAACTCCAACTTGAATGCACTGTAATACCGGTCATTCCTTTCAGATCCCTTTAGACCTCTGCTCGCGTAGGCAATGACGTGTTCTACGCCCCCCTGCTTTTGACTGAGTATGGCTCCAAGTCCATTGATACTCCCATCTGTCGTAAGTATGAACGGACACTGGAAATCAGGGTAAGCAAGAATTGGAGGTGACATGAGACAACTCTTTAGCTTGCTGAATGCAGCCTGACATTTCTCTCTCCAGATGAATGGTTCTGATGACTTGCCTTTGTTACCTTTCCCCACTAGGGCATGTAGGGGCTTGGCCAGCTGTGCGAATCCTGGAACAAAACGGCGATAGTAACTCATAAATCCCAACAGCTGTCTAACCTTCTTCACATTCGACGGTGGAGGCCATGCATCCAAGCACTGAACCTTGTCCTTGTCCACCTGAACTCCCTTTGATGAAATGATATGTCCCAAGAACCGGACCTCTGGCCTCAGGAGGAAACATTTACTCGGTTTGAGCTTCAGTCCGTGCTGACGCAACCTTGAGAAGACAAGCTCCAACTTCTCACAGTGACTCTTGAAATCCAACGAGAACACAATAATATCGGTGAGATAGATCAAGAGAGTGTCAAAGGCCAGATCACCTAATGCCACACCCATCAATCGCTGAAAGGTGGCTGGAGCGTTGCATAAACCAAACGGCATCCGCGTCCACTCATACAACCCGAATGGTGTTGTGACAGCAGTCTTCTCCCGATCTGATTCATTTACCGCCACTTGGAAGTAACCTGCTGTGAGATCCAAGGTGGAAAACAACTGTGCATTCCCCAAAGCATCCAAGGATTCCTCCACATTCGGAAGGGGGTAGGCATCCTTGAATGTCAAGTCAAGTCAAGTCAAGTCACCTTTATTTATACAGTGCTTTTTACAATGTAGATTGTGTCAAAGCAGCTTTACATTGATAACTGGTACATTATTTGGCTGCACAGCAGCTCTTAAAAGAATAGTGTCAATGCAGGCAAGTGTCAAGTGTCCCTAACTAAGCAAGCCAAAGGTGACTTGATTGAGTCTCCTGTAGTCACAGCAGAAACGAACGCCTCCATCTTTTTTTTATCACAATGACTGCAGGTGAGGTCCACGGACTGTGACTCTCCTTCAGTACACCTTGACTGACAAGATCCGGCACATGTCTCTTGAACTCTTGGAAAACGTGAGGTGGGACTCGTCGGTGGCGTTGCTTTATTGGCTGTGCATCTCCTGTAGGAATGCTATGTGCCACTGTCGTCGTATATCCAAAAGCGGTGTCGCTTTTGGAGAAAACATCACTGTAACGTGCAAGCAGGGCATTTAACTCCTCACGTTGCACCTCAGACAGTCCATCCTGGTTCACTTGCACTGGAATTGACATTTGCTCGGGCTGATTCTCCATCTTAACACTGCACTGCATATGTCGCTTAACGCGTAACTCGCCCTCATCCTCTTCAAATTCCACCATTTGCTTTGGGACTACTTTCTGAGGCTTCGACACAAGTGCAATCCTGGATCTCGGCATCAACCTGATAGTTTCCTGACAGATATTTAACACTCGCACCGGGACTCTTCCTTTTTCTGGGCTCGCAAGCACATTGGGTACTAACAGTCCTTTTGGAAGGGTAACAGAATCTGTGCACTCCACCAGTACTTGACGCTTCACTTGCTGAGGTATACTGCAGTGGCCTTCCACAATCTTCTCACTTAAGGGCAGGATTGTCACAACTTGCTTCCCAGACACCTTAACAAATCCTATCCTACCTTCTGGGCCCAAGAGTCCCTCATCTTTCTTCACTCTTGCCATCACTCTCCTTACATTAGCATCTGTGCCACGGCTGACTTTACTTCCCTCGCTCAACTCCTTTCCAGACAGTACAAGGTTTTTCAGTTCACTAAGGACATTCATTCCCACAATTCCATCCAATCCTTTCATCTCCTGCGCATCGGGGTTGGACTCTGTGAGCACGAAAACACACTTCCCTGGAAGCAGATTTCCCATGCACTCTATATCAACCTGTAGACATCCAAGAACAGGAATGTCTAGCCCGTTTGCAGCAGTGAGGCGCACCCAGTTAGCAGATGACTGTTGTATCTCTTGCCCTCCGAAATGCTGTTTAAAGTGAGACTCTGAGATGGTGGTGACCTCTGAACCTGTGTCCAGCAGGCATTTGGTGGGCACCTCTGCTATTTTTACGTCTACTGTCAGACAGTCTCCAAAAGCGCTCTTCTTTAGAGTTCCTGGCACTACATCAGCCTTCCAGTCAGCTTTATGGCTCCATATTACTGAAGGCCCATTGGTGCTCGCCAATTCACCCAATGAAGCTCTTCTTAACGCATCAGTCATTTCCGCCATTTGTTATGACGCAGCACCCCGGCTACACAGCTCCTTATGCTGACCGCACTGTCGACTGGTGTGACCTGGTTCACCACATGTGTAACAGATATATTTTCCTTCACTGTTTTTTAGTGGCTGCCTTCTCGTACCAGCAGGCTGGGGGTTAACTCTCCTTTGACTGTGGACTATTCTGTACAATTCTTCCTCACGTGCAGCTATCTTCTCTATTGCCTCGTGCAACTTTTCTAAAGTTAGTGAGGATGAACTGTCACCAGTCGCAACTGTAGTGTGAACTGCAGCTCTCGCGCATGCAGGAGTCTTCAAGTTACCTCCAGACTGTGCTTCCTCTTCCTCAGACTATGTGATAGCATCCTGCATCAGCTGTGCAAAAGTCAAGCTTTGCTCTTCCTTAATCTTTCGTTTCATCTCTCTTCTTAGGAAATCATCCCTTAGTCTTTCAGAACACTCTCTTCATCTAACACTCTGCTTGGCTCCCTGCGTTTTACCTTGTACAGTTTCTCTCGTAAGTCATAAGCATAAGCACGTATAGTCTCACCGGGTGCTTGTTTTCAATCATAGAAGTCTTTTAACCTTGTGCCAATGGGTACCTTATCCCCATAGGTTTCCTGAAGCAGCTTGAAGATGGACTCCATACTGTTATCCCCTTCTTCCAGCATGAACTTCACAGTATCTTTAGCTTCCCCCTTTAGGTGCTGCTTTATCAGCTCCACTTGATCTTCCTCTGGCACCTTCATGACCCGAAACGCTGATTTCATTGAGACTATCCACTCCTCCACGCTCCCTTCTCCAGGCTTGGTGATGCTAGTGAAATCGGTAAGCTTGTGATCTCTTGGGATATAGATTGTTGCTGGGGGTGCACGAGTGGATGCTTGCTGCTCCATTACTGCCCTTGCTAAGGACAGAGCTTCTCGCTGTTCCATTCTAGCATGATCCAATGCACCGGCTTGCTCTGCTAACCTTCTCTGCATTTCAGCAAACTCCTTCTTCAGTTCTTCGAGTTCTGCCATTTTTCTGCTTGCTCATAGACCTGGGACAGTATACTACAACAAAACTCAGGCTAAGTATGATCCTGTTCGTGATGCCAAAATAATGTAGCGGGGAATTTCACTACAATGTAGGGGTGAGTTTAACTTCAACTGCAATATATCTTGGACGACTAGGGATTGACAAGATCTAGGTCCTCACCCCCTAGTACGATTAATTCCCATACTTATATATATATATAAGTATGTTGCTGTCTGCCTTGTTAATGTTTCTTTTGTCTTTTGTAGCAGCGACTGATGAGGATTGAGGCTCTGTAACTTAACATACACGGTAGCTCCCCAGAGTATAACAGTGTTGATTAACCCCTCTTCCCCTCTATCAGACCACAAGACAGTAGGAATGCCCCTACTCCAAGATAACAAAAGATTTACACTTATTTCATAAATGTTTAGCAGAATTAAACAAAATAAAGAAAACAACAGTCATGACATAAATTCAAGTTTCACTTTCTTATGATTTTACCAAGAAATATATAAAAAATAAAGTTTTGTTCAGATTCAAACTTTTGTTCAGTTTCTTCTCTTTCAACAATAATACTCAAAATCAGAAAAACAACAACAGTTCTGATAGAATGCTCAGATGGTACTCAGTTCACTTAAAAGTACATTACAGATGTTTCATTCCACATCAGATATTTTCAGTTCACATACCTGAGTGAGATTCACAACCCCAAAGTTAAAGTTTTACCTCACAGTAGAACTGGGCTGGTGTTGGAGTGTCCAGATATGGCAGGGTAATTAAATCAAACAAATAGCCACCTGTTCAAAAACAGAAAATCCCTTCCGTTTCTTCAACGACAGGAAAAATAATGTTCAAAAAAAAAAAATCTCCACAAACTTTTCTGGTAGACGAGACAGTCCCTTCAAAAAAACAAAAACAGCATAATTCGGATCCATTAATTCGTGCAAACTCAGTTATCAATTCTCAAGTCTATGCAATTGTCCATCCAAAAAGAATTTCAAAGTCTCCAAGTGAAAACAGTGCAAAATGTCCAAAAATAAACTGAAAAATAGAAGGTAAAATATTGTCAAAAGAAGAACGTCAATGAGTTCGCAATGCCGTTTGTGTCCACAAGGCGGCACTATTGTATCAAAAACGATGCACAAGGATTTCGGCTCGAACAACAGTAGCAAAATCACTCAATCCAAGCTGCTTTGCTTCAAAAACAACAAATAACGTCCGTGTGTTTCTTCAGAATAGCAACTGTGGTTAAACAACAGTGAAGAAAAACAGTATCTCAGCTCCCTTCCGTAGAAGATGAACACCCGTGCCAACACACCATCTCAGCTAGCACAATGAGCAATGCCCCTCCTAGTATATCACAGACATGCAGTTCAGTTTCCCAGCGATCAGGCTCGGTCAAAACTCACGACAGCACAAGCTCGGTCCAGCTTCTCGTCCGCTCACCTCGACGCGTGTCTAAAACTGTACACATATATCAAAGGAGTCACGAGAAAACTAACTTTTTTTGCTCGCGCTCGTCTCGCTCCCTTTTTTCCTTTCCGGAACACCCCGTCGTCTTCTCTTTTAAAAAAAAAAAAAAAAAAAAAACCCTTTTCAAAATAAAGGTCCTTGAATACCTCCACATATACAAATATAGATCATGAGGAGGGGCCGGAAGCATTATCATATTACAGTTTTTATTTTATTTTTATTTGCTTTGGTACTATTTTCACAAGTTGTATATTTTCAAAACTCTTAATACAAAAATCCAAACTGATCACACTTGTAACACAGTCATTCTTTCAAAACATGATCTCATGCTTTCATTCTAGTTGTACATATTTTCATTCTACATAATCACTGTTTCAAAACACAAGATCATTGTGATATGTAATGAGAACATTTGGTTTATTCACCGAAACACAACAGTATGTTCTTCTTTCAGTTTAGTACTTTTAACAATCAGTTAATTCAGTAGCAAACAATGTAAGATACATGTTTCAAATCACCCATGTTGCTGAAATAATTACAGTTAAACATGCTACAGATGCCACATTAGACAATACATGTACATTACCAAAATGACATAATTGCCATAAAAATCCATAATGTTTGTAATAGTATTTATTCAGTGTGTTATCAAAAAGTGTGATGAAGTATGTAACAGCCATTATGTTTCTGTGCTTTATGAGAGTGACTTACAGTAATGTGGCAGTCTCCATGGTAATCTGTTTACAGTATCACATGGCATACATAATGTAATGTAAAATGCTGTATTTGATACCATCTGTCTCTCTTCTGATGTATCTCTGATCAATCTGATGTTACAGTCATTGACTGTTTCCCTGTTTTCCCTTTGTACTCTATGCTGCTCTAAGTTCACAAATTGCAAATCTCTGTCACACACGCACACACACACACACACACACACACACACACACACACTTCAAACATAGTGGTTATAATCTAAGATTACTTGCTTATAATGTAAAAAGAATTCATTCTATAGATTCTGTATCTATAGAAATCTATAGGTGTACCAAATGATTAATTTATTAACCATTAAGATCAGTAGACCAGATGTGTTTTGGACTCCACATTTGTCTATAAGTGGGGATTGAAGGGTTGGATTCTGGAATCCACTGTTGCTTCAATATATATATCTTTTGAATGATTTATAATCAAGTTATTAATCAATATTTATCTTTCTAAATGTTAAATTATTTGAATGACTTCTTCAACGTATGTTAAAGCATTCGTTTTCCTTTTCATCTTTAAACACTAGAGAATAATGATGAATATTGTCTGTACCTCTCACTGAGAGAAAAGTAGAACTTATCAGTATGTTTTGGGAATATTTCCTGTTCTAGATAAAGCCTGGGCCAACTTCAGCCTTGAAGAAGCTGTGAATTGTTCTATACAGGTCCTTATGGGTGCGGACAAATTCTGCTCTGCAGACGCCTTTTCTTGACCCAGAAGGACATCCTGTGTCTAAATCCAGGGTTCCAGCGTCAGCATCATGATGGATGGAGATACGTTTCTGACTATCTGTCCATGTGTGAAAGATTATAAATTTTGTCTATTTTTCTTAGCCAATCAGAATTGTTTAACCTAAGTAATGACGTAGTTAGTTGACTCTGTTAGAGTATAATTGCTGTGGAAATGTGAATGTACGCAGAGCGGCCTACAAACTCCTTGTGAGACTTGCAGCTGGCTTCTGCTGATGAAACTGCAAACTATTCTTCAGTAAAATTGATGTTGAAATATTGTACATTTCACAATAAGGTTCACAAATTCCATTAATAAATGCTTTGTTGAATGTAAGTAATGATAGTAAAGTGCATATAAACATATCTGTTCATGTTCAGATGGTTTCCAATTCAGAATTATGTTTACAGCCCAAATCAATGCCTTATTAATAAATAATGCCGATAAGGTACACAATGGCATTTTTACCTTTAGGGTAAGATGGTGAGTTAGAAATGTTCATCCTCAGTGTGTCAACTGTTACATAACTTACTGTACATATTTACATTAGTTTAACCTTAAAACATTAAGGCTATTTACAGGCATTGTTCATGATTAGTTCATGTTATCTAATGCATTAACTAATATTAAATACTTGCGCTGTTAATGTGAATAGATGCATTAATATGCGTGAGTTAACATTAACGAAGATTAATGCATTAACTAATGTTAACTACTTGCGCTGTTAATGTGAATAGATGGATTAATATATGCATGAGTTAATGTTAACAAACATTAACTAATGCCGAACAGAGGTGTTGTTCATGGTTAGTTAATGTTAACTAATGTTAACTAATACAACTTTATTGTAAAGTGTTACTGAATAATTAAAAGAAAATAAAAGTATTACAATAAATAAATACATATACAAGTCAAAAACACATGAAACAAAGCTTTATTCAAACTTGTTCTAACAATCAAGTATATACAGGTAGTGAACCCCACATCCTACTGCCATCTCAACACAGCTGTGCCAATCCTGCAAATTTATTTTGATGAAGCAGCTGACCACCGTGAACACTCAATGGGGACATCGTTGAGCCAGAGGATGAGGAAGACCATGTCGTCAGCCCCCCTAAACCCCACAACATGAAGCAAGAGTGGGAGAACGTGCGGGACAATCTGGCTGCCGCTGTGTCTGCTCCAAACATTTGTGTGCTCTTCATGAGCATGACTACCTGTAAAACATTTAAACAGATTAAAAAGTTTTACAATGTCAGCATTCTGTTTCTTGCCATATTTTACTTCATATTTTTACAATTATATGCAAATTTTTGCTGTAGCTTTATTACTTTTGTGGTGTAGTTGGCTAAACCACTGAACTGGTAAGCAGAAGGTTGCTGTCCTTGAGCAAGACACTTTACTCCAGGTTGCTCCATGGGGATCGTCCCTGTAATAAGAGCACTGTAAGTTACTTTGGATAACAACGTCTGCCAAATCCATAAATGTAAATAAAAAATAAATGCATACATACATTTCATACAATTTCTATTTGTGGGCATAAAGGGTTAGTTCACTCAAAAATATAAATTCAGTCATTATTTACTCGCCTTAATGCTGTTCAGTCCCTGTGTTTTTTTGTTTCGTTTTGTTTTTTCTGAACACAAAAGGTGATTTTGGTCAAGTTTGTCCTGCTGGTTTCTGTTCATACAATATCAGTCGATGGAGCCTGACTTCCAGAAGCTTCATGACATCATTTGATGATGCTTTTGAAGCTTCTGAAAGTTGGGCTCCATTGTATGAACAGAAACCAGCAGAACAAACTTGACTAAAATTACATCCTCAATGCCCTTTGGTCTTTTTCTAGATGCTCTTGCTGGCTCTGGACTCACTGAGGATGAAGAGACCACAGCAACATCAGGCTAGATGAGGCAATAAGGGCAGGTGGAGTGATGGAGGCTCTCATCCATGGCACTGTACCATTCCCAGGATCTGCTGTGGCTCTCCATCCTCAGTGCTCACACCAGTCTGAGGACATTTCAGATCCTACAAAAATACACAAACATAACACAAAAGCAGTCATTTTAACACATGTTAACCTAAATTGATTTCTGTATTAGAAGTAACAAAATGAGGTTACTTTGTTTTTGTTTCAGGTTTCCCTTTACTTTAACAAATGCCGCCATCACTTTGCCTTGCAGGCTCTGCTCTTGAAATTACAATACTTAAAATAAACTACAACTTAAGATTTGAATACACTTTGTATTAATTTCTGTAGTATACTCACTCAAAGCCTTTGATAGCAGCATTCCTTCATCAGCCTCTCTCCACCGGATAAACACGTGTGTGCTCATCTGTCCCCGCAACATCCAAATATGATTTATATGAAGTGACTTCTGTGATTCATGTGCTCAATATCACATTTAAATGTTGAGGTATTTGCTGATGTTACCTCACTTTTTATCCAAAACAAATGTTCCTTAATTTATCAACAGTGTTAACAAACAAATAAAATAGATAACTTAAGTTTAGTTACTGTAGATTTTTTGAGTTGTAGATTTGTGTATTTACATTATTTACATTCATGTAATTTAAACAGTGTTGACAACAGTGAATTCTTCATATAGCACAGATACATCATTCTGATCAGATGTCTATTTCATGTTGTGATGTGCTCATCTGCAATACTTATCCAAAATGTTCCTGTCAGATGTTAAATAAACGTTTAGTAAGCATCTTTAAGATATGGTTTAGAATTTATGTAAATCCACTTTGGAGACGTACGTGTGCTTACTAGAGCTTCCCTGTTATCTATACATAATAAAACGTGTTTTTACAGCAAAATCAAAACTATACTATACTGTCTAGCATCTTTATATGTTCAACACTTCAACAGTTTATCTTGGCCTATAGGGCTTGATCACTATCAGCACATTTGTGCCTTCCAAATGGCCCTTGTAGCAAAGAGAGGGGGTTCAAACAGTAAAGCAAATGTCTTTGTTCACTTTAAAATATCTTTGGATATTTTCAACCTTACAAATCCCTCCTTGGCACCGTTGGCCACACTCATGAAGTCCAAAGGTGACACAGTCCATAAAGACATGCGTTCTGTTGTGTGTAGATGTCATCTTCAGACTTCTCGTCCCGACTTGTTACAATAACAGTTGGTCAGTCTTCAGTCTTTGTTCTCCTTTCAGTCCTGCATGAGAAGGCTCCATCAAATGGTGTTGCACCATTCATAGATATGCAAATCGTCCATTGAATACTTCACACCTTTGCAAGAACAGTCACTGAATATGGGAGCAAATGCTTGTATCTCTTTTGAGGCAGGACACAGGATTTGAACTTTGGCAGCAGGGATCCTGAGATTTAAAAGAGCATATAGAACAACAAACAGCAAAAGCATACATATGGCATTTGTCATTGATCAGAGGTTTGATGTGGTCAGATTAAATTTGTCTCTGGCAATAAGCTCTTAAATCAATGTACTTGATAAAGTGGTCAATAATTAATTTTATTATTAAAGAATAAAAGAAGATCTTACAAGCTCTTACACTGTTTCTGGAAACATTAAAGTAAATTGCACAATAACAAAACAACAAATGTAGGTTTAAAACCCCCCATTTCATGAAGAGTATCAGCAAAATATTCAGTGTAACCAAACACAGAGATTCAACTGAATTAATGTCCAAAAACATTGTTACAAGTCAAATGGACAAAATACAAAGAAACAAATCAAATAGGCTTCAGAAATGTTTCAAAGGCGTTAATGATAATACAAATTTTGTGCTTCGGTAAGAATGAGAAATACTAATGTGACCGTATGAATGAGGTGGTGATTGACAGAGGTGGCTAGTATCCAAAAACCATACTCAAGTAAAAGTACAAGTACTTATAGAAATATTTACTCAAAGTAAAAGTTAAAGTAATAGGCCTAATCTTAAAAGTTACTCTAGTAAGAGTGAAAAAGTATCCAATGAAAAAAACTACTTAAGTAGCTAGTTACTAGTTATAACACACACACACACAAACACACACATGTGTATATATATATATATATATATATATATATATATATATATATATATATATATATATATATGAAGAGCTTGGTTCCTAAAAGCCATTTTCAAAAAAAAAAAAAAAAAGAGTTTCCGCCAAAATCAGTATTGTATCTGGTCGGTATTGAAAAGTCATTTATAAATTTTGCGCAAAATGCGATATCCGTCGTGTTATTCTGTCATGTTTTCTCCCTTTCTTTCCAAAACGCGACAAACGCCAGTCTCCTTTCTCTGCAGAATGCGATATATCTGCTCAACCAATCACAGCGCACCATTCCACTCACTGTAAACAGCAATGGCGGCGCTCTGAATACACCCGGCATCCTAGTTTTCCTTATCTACTTTGTACTTTTTGATCAACAAAAACAGAAAAATGAATAATGATGAACCTGTGGTGGTTTCTGCGGTGGGGAAGAAACGCAAGTCATCGAAATGTAATCATTTACGTGAGGAGATTAAGAAGATGAGGCACTTGAGTCGGGAGGAGGAAAAATGCCGGCTGTTGTTTGTTCCACGACAGCATCAAACTTCTTTCACGGTCTACAAAACTGAATCATGGACAGTTTTCAAAAGCTGTTTTTAATACCAATGTACTCTGTAAATGTGTTTATTTTAACCGTGCGGTGGCGCCAGATACCCTTTAATCGGTAATGACAAACGGAGACATAATTCATTTATAACATTAACAAGATGTTGATTGATTGGTCTCAAGCGTCTGTGTTGTAACTGTAACTGTCATAACCACCTCATTAATGGTTTTCTGGAGCTCAACCATCAAACTACACAGTTTTATAATTTAAAGATAATAATATACTAATCGTATTGAAAATAAACTATTATTAAACACATTATTTACAACACCAGGGTCATTTATAGCACTTCAAAGGATCAAAGGATAAACAATATATGGAACCTTGGATCTATTTAGCACCAAAAGGGGTTCTGCTATTGCTACAAGCTGAAGAACCATAATTTGGTACTGTTTAGAACCATTTTTCTTTAGAGTGAAGGGAGGAATGCATTTTCTCCAAGTGATGGACTTGATTTTGGTATTTTCAAAGCAATAGCCTACTTGCTACTACTAATATTTATTAAAATCACCGCCTGTTATATAAAATTAATAATTATAAATAATAAAAAATACAAAAATATGGAAAAATGCAGGTAAGTTAACACATCTCATCATGTAGATGATTTAACAATAATCATATTTAAAAATATATTTTTCCACCATCAAATAGGCTATTAGTGATTCATATTTCACAAACTTACATGTAAATGAACTATACTGTCAATACACAAGTTACACAAATGAATTAGATAAATCAATGCATTTATTTCCATTCAAAGGGATAGAAAACAAATTAATAATATTAGTCTAAAACAATTCCTTATCTTATAAGCTCCATCTAGTGGACAAGGTTAATAGCCTTCAGGTTGCAGTTGAAATTGCTGATGATTTACAGCAGTGGTTATAATACCAAAAATAAAATTATAATAGATCAGGGTGAGAACAGCAAATTCTAAACCAGGGGTTTTCAACTGAATAGGGTTGGAGCTAAACTCTGCAGTAAAGTGGACCTTAAAGACCATAGCTGACAACCCCTGGTTTAGAATTTGCTGTTCTCCTGAGCATCAGAAATTCATACATCTATTATAACTGCTCCTCTTTTTGGTCAAAAGTTACCATGTTAGTATTCCTTCGTTGTAACAAATTTAATAATAATAATAATAATAATAATCCTTTCTACCATCATCTTTTTACTGTTTATACTTTTTGTAACCTCTTATTTTCCCAAATAGATAAACTATCCATGAAACCAAGAATGTTTTCTCAAAATAACTTGTTCTCCACTTCATGTTGAAGAAAATGTTAAATGACTTATGGAAAATTCAGGCAAGATCACGAAAGAACAAAAAAGATAGAAAAATTGAGCTTTAGGGCTATGGGATCCAAGTTAAAATAATGCCTTTAATTTTCAAAACATGTTTAATTTGTTCACTTCAACACTAACGTAACAGCCAATACACACAAAGACGCGCACACTCATAATACATGAAATAAATTTAGAATTCTTATGCACTGTTGCCACTAGTTAGTTAGTTAACTAATTATTGTAAAATCAATAGCCTATAACAAATAGCCTACGTCTACTAATGGAAACTTTTAAATGCGTTTAAAGGCGGCAGAAACGTATGTATCAGGCGTCATGAAATGCGACCTACATAGTTAAGACGTACAAATTTAACGTCATTTTTTATGTAAATTTCTCACGTACGCTAAGATAATGACGGCATTATCCAAGTAAAACATGTTGTTTCAGAGTTTTGTCCCCCATAGTAACCCTTTATAAGAAAAGTGCATGATGCATTAAAGACAGTTAAATTAAAAGACCAAATTCGAAATTAAAAGATTAATTCAGAGTGCAAGCAATGGCCCATTATCAAGTAAACACTTTAATCATGTAATATTTTAATAGAAATTATAATATAGTAAGCTATAGCCTATTTGGGTGTTCATTCATGTTTATTTCGCGCTGTAACTGGTATTAAAGCGGAGGAGATGATCAGTTCACGCGCGCTTCGCGTTGCCGCCTCTCTTGATCTGAGGCTACAGCCATCTGTCACGCCACATTAAACAGCGCCAAAACGGTTATTTTTCGAATTTCGTAATAAAATGGACAGAATTTGAAATCTGAGACTTTGTTTCATATCAAAAGTAACAAAGTACAAAGCTGCCATTTATTTAATGGGAAGAGCGCTACAATGTTCTATTCATTCATCAACTGAAAACAGACTAGACTAATCGATTCTTGGGATCGCTATCGGTTCGTAAAAATGAGAATCGATTAAAATCCAGAAATCGATATATTTTTACACAGCCCTACGTGTTTAATGGGTGGAGAGATGGGGTTATGGGTAGAGTTAGGGTGTGGTTGGAGGTTGACAGCCCTAGTAAAAACGAGTATCTATGCAGTTAGTGCACTGAATCTAATGTTTAATTTAGATGACAGTGTAGAGTCATTAAAGATACTTATAGTTAAGTTGGTCCATTTAAGTTATTTATTTTCAAATGTTTATCTGCATATAATTGTCTGCAGACACAGTCTCCTCTTTTAATTTAACGGGCTTTTTAAACAGTTGTGTCTCCTGAAGGACATTATTTTCTGACTCACTCTTCTGATTCTCACTCTTTTCTGACAGGGAGCTTCAGTACTTGGCAGACCAAGAGAAGATTTCTCCAGCCGCCATAAAGAAGACTACTTTGGACAAGGTGCTTCAGCAGCCAGGTGTCACGACAACAGGGGTCGGGGTCAGGACCGGCCTCAACCTCTTTAACAGCAACCCCAAACACAAGAAAACCTGAACCTGATCATCATGATCCAGCTTACAGTAAGGATGAAACTACTCCAAGAACTGCAGACAAGATGCTTACACCAAAAATGCTTTAATTTGTTTCCATAAACTGGTTGTCCAGCATTTTTATAACCTGTATTGTGCTCAGTTGTCAATATTGTGCGATTGCCTTTTTTGGCTGGTTTGGACCAACTCTGAGCAATTAGTTTCTCTTGATACACACTGTAAACCATGCACTGTGTAGATTTATTAAACCATGTCTGATCATGCTGTATTTAGCAAAGCCTATCTGGAATAGCCTGAATGAAATTTGTAGTTGAGATATTATATATATAATGTACTGTTACATTTAATTAAAGGATTTTCTATCTTTATCTCTATACTGCTCAGAAGTTCTGTATACTCAAAACAGAAAAAGCCAAATTCTCTCAATAAATGCCCATTGGCTGTTTGATGGTGTCAGTCACTATTAGTAGCGGGAAGTTCAGATCATTTTACTGACTCGGATCTTTGAAACTCATTCAGAAAAATGAACAAATCTTTTTTCAAGTCATTCCATTTATTTCGTTCATTTCAGCAGAATATAATTGAAATGTTACTTGTTAAATTCCTCAACACATACTGCTCACACAAAAGTTTATCACATTTGGAATAAAAAATAAACTATAGGCTAATACAGCCATGAAGGCCAAATTATGAGTAAGAAATGATTAATTAATTGCTTAGCAGGGTCTTCAGGCTATGCAGCATGCATGTGTTAGTTCACCTTACCTCCCTATCCGAGTCGTTCTTTCTTTTGTCATCTTACATTTATCACGTCTGTTCCCCAAAAAGATTAGTTTGCCTCTCATGTCTTCGGGTTTGAGTTGTTAGTTCCGTTGTCAGTGTCTGTTCTGGGCCATGACAGCCATTGACATTATGATGACAGCCCCATATTTAACTGCAGTACCGGAAACAGAAATGATTAGTTCGCCTCTCAAGTCTTCGGGTTTGAGACGTTCGTTCATCCAGTCATACACCATAGGCTGAATGCAGAAACAGAAATGATTAGTTCATCTCTCGAGTCTTCGGGTTCGGGTTCAGGTCCGAGTCCTTCGTTCTTTTGTCACGTGACCGCTTCCTGGCTCAGTGTCCGCAACAAATACAACATTACATTCTTATTACTATTGACTGTATGTTGTATTATATTTAGGAATTATCATAATTATCAAAAGATATGTGCAATAAACATTTGTTATGCCACTATGTCCATTCTGACCAATCTTTTTAATACAAATATTAGACCAATATGTCCAGTCTTCATATCCTCCTGGGACCCAGATTTTTTATTTTAATTTAGTATTTTTTTCCCCACATCATTACATTGTTTAGAGCATAAGAAACAAATGTAATGAATTTTTTTTTAAATTACATTTTATTCGTATGTTTTGCTATGTCCTCTATAGTGAACACCAGGACTAAGTTGTTTAAAAAATAAAATGACATGAAATGACAATGGATTTTTAAAAAAAATGTTATTCACCAATCAATTTTTAGGCTTCAAGATTTGTTTTTTTTTTTAACCAAGCTTAGTTCAAAGATGATTCTCAACTGTGTTATGAAAGATATAATGGGATTAATTGATACACCATTTTAATTTTTTGCAATATGTGGGTAAAAATAGCCATACATGAGTTTTCCCATTCAATAAAATGCATCTATACACTGTTTCTAATTTGCATATTAATGTGTTCTTGGGGCAACATGTAATGAAAAAATAAGTGTAATAATGGGAGTATTAATTGGCAAAATTTTCATAATAATATCTAATAATTAATAAGAATATTGATATATAATTTATTTCGCTATTCGCTTGTTGTGTCGCCCAAATTGCCTGATAAACATGATTTAAGTCCTGGTGTCCTCTACAGTGGACATGCATAAAATGAATGCCCTGTTTTGTAAAAGAAAGTCATATTTTGATTAGAAACCCCATAATATTTTCCCGAGATGTTGATTTATAACAATTTAAAAAATAATCCGATTTAAATGTTTGGATTATGATATAAAATAATTATAAAATATTATCATATTTCCATAAAAGTGCTAATTTTGATCATTAAATTAATGTCAGTCGTATTTAAAGACCAAGGAGTTGTTGTTGTCATTGTGAAACCTCCAAAAATTTGGTATCTCTGCAAAGCCCTGAATGTGCTCATTACAGGACTCCTGAGTTAAAACTGTGACATGTATGATGTGATTTTGACTGCTAATTAATCGTGACATTATTTAAAAAGTGAAAGAAAAGTTCAGAAAGTGGTCTGATTCACTGATCACATCTGAAATCTAATTATAGCTCAGAAGTGTGTTTTGTTATTAATTTGTTTAAATACTACTGTCTGTTTAATGTGATACTATTTTGAAAATATTAAATAGACTTCTGAAAAATGAAATCATGTTGTGAACAGGAAGTTATTAACTACAATGATGACATGCTTCATGCCAGCATACAAAACTCCTTTATAGCTCCCAGCATGCTTAGCAGCACAAATAAATTATGCAGCTGAATTCTTTTACTATTTATATTTAAATATTTTTAATACTGATTGTCACCATTGTTGAGGTTTGCATGATGAGTGTTAATGCCTAAGTGTGTCTCAAGTATTACACGAGAGGTTGTGTCAGCAGCTGAATTTGTTTATTACTTTTTTCATTAATGCTTCAACAAGTTTTTAGTCAGTCATGAAACTACACCTTACGAAAAAGTACTATACTTTTTTTGAAGTATACTTCAAGTTCATTTTATGAAGTATACTTAAGTAATGTTCAAGTATATTTTTAAGTATACTTTATGTAGTAAGTATACTAGTATCAAAGTACTAGTAGTAAACTTGTAAGTATACTATTTTAACAGTCCTGTTTAATGCTCAGAGTGAATTGCTGGGCATGTTAGCAGCTAGCGAATATGCGTATTGCATTTATGCTGCAGCAGAAAGCAAACAATGTAGTGCATGAGGATACAGGGATAGCTTTGCTGAAATCTTCAAAGTGAAATAGGCGTTTGCTTTTGTATTCGCATATCAAATGGAGCTACAGCAAATCCTAGTTTTGTACAGCAGCATGTATAACTAAATCAAATTGCAATACTAACAGCAGCAGAACGCTAGCAACGTAACGTTAGACACTGTCTTGCTAAATGAGTTAGGGGTCATGTGTTGGCTAATGTGTCGATCATGCAATGACATACATGATTAAATGCAAACAATGTATTCACATACTAAGCAGGCGAGCAGCTGTATTCAGGCAGAGAAATATTTGGGCATAAAGTTGAACTATTTTCATAACTACAGGATGAACAGCTTTTCATGCTAATCGGATATTATCATCACCTATTAGTAGGTTTAAGGTAAGTGACATCACTGCTGTCACAAATTATACTACATCATTTCAACTTACCTCGTATTTCTCATACGAAAGCAAGAGTACCCTAGTTGATGCTGTACAGTGGGTACGGAAAGTATTCAGACCCCCTTAAATTTTTCACTCTTTGTTATATTGCAGCCATTTGCTAAAATCATTTAAGTTCATTTTTTTCCTCATTAATGTACACACAGCACCCCATATTGACAGAAAAACACAGAATTGTTGACATTTTTGCAGATTTATTAAAAAAGAAAAACTGAAATATCACATGGTCCTAAGTATTCAGACCCTTTGCTCAGTATTTAGTAGAAGCACCCTTTTGATCTAATACAGCCATGAGTCTTTTTGGGAAAGATGCAACAAGTTTTTCACACCTGGATTTGGGGATCCTCTGCCATTCCTCCTTGTATATCCTCTCCAGTTCTGTCAGGTTGGATGGTAAACGTTGGTGGACAGCCATTTTTAGGTCTCTCCAGAGATGCTCAATTGGGTTTAAGTCAGTGCTCTGGCTGGGCCATTCAAGAACAGTCACGGAGTTGTTGTGAAGCCACTCCTTTGTTATTTTAGCTGTGTGCTTAGGGTCATTGTCTTGTTGGAAGGTAAACCTTCGGCCCAGTCTGAGGTCCTGAGCACTCTGGAGAAGGTTTTCGTCCAGTATATCCCTGTACTTGGCCGCATTCATCTTTCCCTCGATTGCAACCAGTCGTCCTGTCCCTGCAGCTGAAAAACACCCCCACAGCATGATGCTGCCACCACCATGCTTCACTGTTGGGATTGTATTGGACAGGTGATGAGCAGTGCCTGGTTTTCTCCACACATACCGCTTAGAAGTAAGGTCAAAAAGTTCAATCTTGGTCTCATCAGACCAGAGAATCTTATTTCTCACCATCTTAGCAAACTCCATGCGGGCTTTCATGTGTCTTGCACTGAGGAGAGGCTTCCGTCGGGCCACTCTGCCATAAAGCCCCGACTGGTGGAGGGCTGCAGTGATGGTTGACTTTCTACAATTTTCTCCCATCTCCCGACTGCATCTCTGGAGCTCAGCCACAGTGATCTTTGGGTTCTTCTTTACCTCTCTCACCAAGGCTCTTCTCCCCCGATAGCTCAGTTTGGCTGGACGGCCAGCTCTAGGAAGGGTTCTGGTTGTCCCAAACGTCTTCCATTTAAGGATTATGGAGGCCACTGTGCTCTTAGGAACCTTAAGTGCAGCAGAATTTTTTTTGTAACCTTGGCCAGATCTGTGCCTTGCCACAATTCTGTCTCTGAGCTCTTCAGGCAATTCCTTTGACCTCATGATTCTCATTTGCTCTGACATGCACTGTGAGCTGTAAGGTCTTATATAGACAGGTGTGTGGCTTTCCTAATCAAGTCCAATCAGTATAATCAAACACAGCTGGACTCAAATGAAGGTGTAGAACCATCTTAAGGATGATCAGAAGAAATGGACAGCACCTGAGTTAAATATATGAGTGTCACAGCAAAGGGTCTGAATAATTAGGACCATGTGATATTTCAGGTTTTCTTTTTTAATAAATCTGCAAAAATGTCAACAATTCTGTGTTTTTCTGTCAATATGGGGTGCTGTGTGTACATTAATGAGGAAAAAAATGAACTTAAATGATTTTAGCAAATGGCTGCGATATAACAAAGAGTGAAAAATTTAAGGGCGTCTGAATACTTTCCGTACCCACTGTATATTATTGGCAAAAGAGCACTATCTGTGTTTGACCTCTGTGTATCATCATTGTTTCTTTTCTGGCGGTGGGCAGTGTGGCCGATCACGGACGTGTAATTGATCCTGAGTGTGGCCAACCGAGGTGTTTATATCAGTCAGAATCACTGCTGAAAACACTGGAGTATTTGCCTTAACAGATGTGAATGGGAGATCATTGTGCAGCGTGGACAGCTCATTGATGTAGCAGTGCTACGGTTGAGATGAGTGACAGTTCTGTGTTTGTAAATGTGGCGTTACGAACTAATAAATTATACAGACTACGCCACCCGGAAGCTATTTCCGGGACTGCCCTCAACACTAAGGCACACAGGTTCGTCATGACTGGGTCAGGTATCAGACCAGAGTTGAGTTTAAAACAAAAACTTTATTCAAAACAGATTCAATTTGATTCACTGTATCAAATAGTTAAAAATAAAACAAACAAGACATCCCACTTCAGAGTGGGGGAAGGCCTGGCGTCCTTTAAGCAGAGAGAACACAGCACTCACGCGTGCACACACGCACCACAGCACACCACAGCACGGCACACCTCACTGTGAACACTGCAGGTAAAAGGCCCACCACCACAAGATGCTACACTGCTGCCGCTGGCCGCCCTACTCCTGAAGGGAAAAGAAACAAACACATAATTTAAAACACATACAAACATCACATACAACAACCTGATTCTCAACACAGTCAGCTATCCAAAAAAACTGCTGGTTACTTAGAGCGCCCCAGCTACTGGGTTACCAGCAGGCTGCAATAGGCAAAAACGCCAGTAAAAATGATCACAAAAACACATGTACAAAAAAAGGGATGCATGTCACAAAAGAAAATAAAGAATAATTCAACTGAATTGATCAGAAAACAAAAAGAAATTATACTACAAACTCAAACCAATAATAAAAAAAATAGAAACCAAAAAGAAAGATCAATGAGAACAACAACACCAAGCAAAAGAAGAAAAAAAATAATAGAAAATAAACAATTAAATCAAACACAATAACCCAAAAAAAAGAAAATGATGAAAGTGACAGTCAGGTAGTAGCTACCCTGTCGCACGCCACTTTTAGATCAGTTACTCACGGTACTATTGAAAATAAGCACCATACCCCAAGTCCAGACCGCAGTCCAGCTGATCCTGTAAGTATTTAAGTGCGGCAACGATACACTGTTAACATACGGAAGCGACAAAATGTTAATCAACTGTTAATCCAGCATCACCGCATACAATCCCGATGGAAGATAACACAGCTCCAGAGACCAGATATGTAGAAGAAGATACACAGCTGAGCAAAGCGAAGCAGACAAGAGAGATGACGCAGCGTGAAGCAGCCGTAGCTAGATAAAGCAGGTAATCAGGCAAACATCAAAGCAGGGTCAAACGATGCACATAGCGCAGAAAAGCCACACAGCAAGCGACAAGCCCACTACAGCAGCCCACTGTAACGTCCCTTGCACATTGGCCCGCACCTTAAATAGGGGAAACATACTTTAATCAACCTTTAATTACTATAACTCAAGTAAAACTTGAGAATTTGGCCAGAAAAACCATTGCATTTTCATTATTTTATGTCACACATCTATGGGTAAAATAGGACTCCGACAGTTTTTGTGTCTTCACCTTTAGAGGAAACAATAACACTTTACTGTATAAAAAGTGTTCAGGGGTGTTCGCTTTCAGAAAGAACAGTCCTTACACTTTTTACACAGAACCTTTTTGAAGGCTTTACGGAAGTCCCTGTTAAAGATGGTGTAGATGAGCGGGTTCAGGGCGCTGTTGCAGTAGCTGATCCAGAAGAAGAACTTAAAAAGTGCTTCTGGCGGTTTACAAATTGGACAAATGGCCTGCAAGCTGTAGGTGAAGAAGAACGGGAACCAGCAGACAACAAAAACCCCAATGATGACTGCAATGACGAAAGTGAAACGCTTCTCGCGGACGATGACTTTCATCCTGGTGTTCGGATTTCTCGCTGGTTTCACTTTAGAAGAGGCCAGCTGGCTGCCCTTAGAAGTAACAATGACGTTCTGGTAAGTTTGGGTCGGTGAGGAAGTCTGGTGGCCAGGCTCCAGTGCCCCTACATTTGAAGTTGTCCCACTGTCATTATGTCCTTCTTCTACCTCAACATCTGAGCTGGAGCTTGAACTGTCCTTGTTGTTGGCTTTCCAGCTCCATGAGCATTTCTGCTGCTGACTTTCTACTGAAGGCTGAGGCTGGTTTATGGCTTCAGATCTGGAAGCAGCCAAATTGGGAACATTTGCAGGGTCAACACCTCCCTGGTCTTTGCCGCCCTGCAACACCCCTCCCAAAGGGACACTGTATGCGATGTCTTTTCTTGGCTCTCCTGGAGGACATTGAATGTGCTTCTTGGCAATCTGATAGATGCGAACGTACACCAGGATCGTTATGAGGCACGGGGCAAAGAATGACCCAATGGAAGAGTACAGGATGTACCATACATCCTCGTTGATTTTGCACTGTGGGCAGTCCTCATCCTGGGTCTTATTTACGGCAACCAGTGGGGGGAAAGAGATGATGGCAGAAATGAGCCACACCACCACAATGGCGCCCTTGATCTTGCGAGGGGTGCGCTGGGTGGCATACTGCACTGGCCGGGAAATGGACAGGTAGCGGTCCAGGCTGATGGCACACAGGTGCATGATGGAACTTGTGCAGAAGAGCACATCCAGTGCCACTACAATCTCACACCAAAACAATTCGAAGTACCAGTAGCCCATCAGCTCATTGGCCAGGGTGAACGGGATGACCAAGGTGGCCAGCAGGATGTCTGCCACAGCCAGGGACACCAGGAAAAGGTTCTGAGGTCCTCGCAAAGAGCGGCACGTCAGGACAGCGATGATCTCCAGGATGTTCCCAAAGATGGTGAAGAGCATGATGAGAATCATTGCAGTGGCAAAAGCAGCTGTGGCTTCAGGGGAATAAGAAGAATTGGAATTGCATGCACTGAGATTTTTCAAGGTGTCTCCTACTCCCAACATACTAATAGCTGATTGCCTACTGGTACTTTCAATCGCAATATTTGGAGATGTCATATTTAAGTTCCAGGCTAGACATAGAAGTCTTTGATGTAAATTTGTATCCTAGTGTAATTCTTCCAAAAACTTTCTTTCTTTTAGAAAATTGTTGAAAGTGAAATGTGTATTTATAGCAAAGAATGGCATCCTCCAGGTACTTCCTTTGGCAGATCTTAAGAGAGAGAGAGAGAGAGAGAGAGAGAGAACTAATCAAAATACTGCATTTGTATTAAAAGGTAGTCACACAGTCTACTTCAAAATTAATCAGCAAAATTACACTTTTTGCAGAGGCAAAAATTATATATATATAAAAAGCAAAACATGCATAACTACTATAAACTGTCATTATTAATAAAAAATGCAGCATTAACATACCACAGCATAATCCAAACAGCTTTTAGACACAGTTAAGTCACCCAATCTACAAAAAGGTCTTGTGTACTGATCTGATTATAGTCCAAAAATGAGGCACCATGCACTTTACTAATGCTCAACAATCACTTACATATTCTCTTAATTATCTCACTGCAACACTGTGTCGATTTTACCTTTACACTTTGTAGTGTGGACACTGCAGGATTTTGATGTAGGGTTAAAAGGGTTAAAGGTGTAAGATAAAAAGAGACACCCAGAAAATGTACATGTGAATATGTAAGTGATTGTTGAGCATTAGTGACGAACACCTGCTGTTAACAAGCAGAATCACTGAAGGAAAGAGAAACAAGAACAGACAAAATGAGAAGCACATGAACAACAACTGACTTCCAGCCATTACACATTATTACACTTATTTCCAGTGGTGGACGAAGTACAAAAATCAGGTACTTGAGAAAAGTACAGATATGTATCTGTACTTTTACTCAAGTAATAAAATTTTACTCCAGTAAAAGTATTTAGTACTCCTTTTCAATTTTATTTGAGTGAAAGTACAAAGTACTTGATTTTTAATGTACTTAGTATTTAAAAAGTACTAATTGATGAATGTTTATTTTGTAATTTTATATAGGCTATTTTTATAATTTAAAATATATTATATATTTTATATAATATGGAAAAAAAAAAAGTTGATCAGGGAATGCTGATTGTTATGTATTAACGATGACATAATCATCATGTAGTCTCTTGATTTACTGATCTCATCCAGTGTTTAATCTCCTATCAAAAGTGATACATTATTAACACACTTAAATTTTACATTACCACCACTGTGAAATTACAGCAAGAGTTAATAATTTAGGCACACGCAGACATCAAAAATCAGCATATGAATCTCAACATGGTGGCAAAAAAAAAAAAAAAAGATAAACTCAATATCACAAAACAGGCTACAAACTCACAACAAAAATACTAACAAAAATAGAGGCAAAAAAAGAAAATAGTAAGACCATTCAGCTGCATAATTTAATCATGCTGCAGTGCATGCTGGGAGTTTTGTATTTTTATCTGGTACTCAGCATGCATTGCGACATGAACCTTTTGATTGTCACCATTGTTGAGATTCATATTCTGATTGTTGATGTCTGTGAGTGTCTAAGTGATGCAGGGGTTTAAAATGTTTTATGCAGCGTACGTTTTTAATTTCCTTCAAAATAATTGATTACGGAAACATTGCTAGATCTAGAAAAAAACTAGAAAACATCATTTAATCAAAGATTATGGGATCAGTGTAACAGATGAATCCATTTCTTCTTGCTATAATAAATGTGTTTTATTAACACTTATTTACAGCAGCCAGAGACAAAATAATAAAACAAAATAATAAGACAAAATAATTAAAGTGTGAAGAGCCTAACTAAAGCAAACACTGATCACCATAGTGGTGAAACAAACTTTAATATCAAGTTTGTCCTCCTAAAAATGTCATTAAAACCACACTGTGTATTGTAAATAATATAATGATATATACTTAAGTAATAAAACAATACAAAACCAAATGGGGCAAAAAAAATGCATTTTCCACAAGTCCGGTGAGAGAGACCAAAGGAACTCCAGTAAGTAGGCTGTTAAGGCTATTTTATTCACTTTAAAATTGGGATGAAGTGATTATTTTCTCTTTAAAACAAATGATGCTGAGTCATTAATAAATAATTCATGACAAAAAAATTATGATAACCAATTTATTTTTCTATGAGTCTATGAGAATTAATATCTCGTGCCACGACAAAGCTAAGTGAACCGAACATGTACCCTCCCAGTCACCGTAGGATTTACCTTTGGACCCCTTTGGATATCTTTCTGGTTTGAGTACATGCATGTCTTTGTAAGGTTTTGTGTGCATTAACTTCTAAAAAACTGGATATTCATTTAAATTTATTTAAGAAGCGGGGCAAGATTTGACAGGAGTATGTTGCAAAGCATAACAGAACATGTAGTCACATCAGTCTTTGTGACAACACCACAACATACCTTTCATTGAAATCACACATTTCATTAAAATCTGTCAGGTATTTGTGATATTTTGTATGCTATAAAAATGTTTAAAAAAACATTTAAACATTAATATTCTCATTTCATGCTACAGTAAGGAAACATTAACAACTGAATATGCCAATACTCTGTTACACTTTTTTTTTTTTTTAATTATATTATAAAAGTAGATGGTGTGCATTTTTGTGATATTAATGTTTACATATTGTTTAATTGATTGTTATTTTTATTGGCAACTGATTATGAAAATTCCTGAAAATAGTTTTACAAAAAAAAAAAAAAAAAAAATGTAGATATAAATTCAGCTCACCTGGAATTTGTAACAGCTGCTTCCTCACAGAAGATCTCAATAATTATCTGCTGACAATAAAATGTCTTTTTTTATTTATTAAAGTGTAATATGTACACATAAACAACCAATTTATTTATGTATGTGTGTAAGAAGAATATTATACACTGTCAAATAATTTCAAGACACACATTTCTTATATAAAAAACAAACAAACAAACAAACAAAAAACAGAAGTATATGTACACATCTGGAGTCTGTGAAGAGTGCCTGGCTGAATAATGGTCAGCTGAAATTTAGTAAAGAATTAAGCCCATCCCAACCAAATCTAATATGTAAGTACGCAACACATCTTCATACTGTATGTGCGTGCTTTCAGAAATGTGCTTTGACATTCACGGGATGGGTATCTTAGGGCCCGTCTTGAAAAGTAGTGTTTAAATGCATTAATTTAGCAGACACTTTTATCCAAAGCAACTTACAAATGGGGAAAACAACAAGCATTCATCTTAAGGAGGCAATAACAAAGTTTCAAACATTGTCCAGAAAAGTATATGCTAGAATACTGAGGGATAAAATAAATAGCGAAAGAATAAAAGATTTGCATATAAGCAGGATGCAGTGCTCACTGAAGTGATGAATTTCCAGTGACATTGGTAAACATGCCTGAACATCCGATTTGTTTAACAAACAAGGATGTGTGTCACATGCATGCAAAAACCGCTACCTCTTCACCTTTGATACACCTTTGAGAAAAGTTAAGAATTCATTTTACAGACAGAATCTGCTCTAAAAAGGTAATCTAGGTCAGGAAAAAGCAGGTCAAGGTTTGGCTGTGCTCTACTAATTACTTTAAATGTTGTGTTAAACAAATATTAAAACATTTCCATTAACATAATGATTTCATGGTGAGCACCTAATGCCATTATCTACGTCGGAAGAGAAAGAACCCTGGGAGGCCCATTGTTTCTCTGACTGAAAGTTAGAGACTGTTTGAAATCACAACCTATACCCTCATTCACTATTCCCCACATTGGTTTACTATATTCTCCCCATTGTTCACTCCAGTCCCTCAGTCCAAAGACCTGAGGTGTGAACTGAACTCCACTTACCAGACAGGTTTGCCATGTGGATTGAAGTCACAAAGGACACAAAATAGACACACAGTGGACAAAATGGAGCAAATCTTCTCCATTTCTATTATCAGAACTCTATATACTTAATAAGTGTTGTTTGTGTACATGCAAAATATACAAACTTGCCTATTAAGATATACATTAATGCATAGGTAAAAGTTCAATATAACTCAATGATGTTCCATCTTTATGTTTTCAGCACAATGCCTAGGTTAATCTGAAATTAGTCTGGAAAGTGAATTATGCATAGGAAAAACTGAAGGACATTGTTCTAAACATGAACTTTAAGCTATGCAAATGAACCTCATGCAAGAGGGGGGCCATCCAGCGGCCACTTCTGACAGCATCAGCCAATCAAAACACTGCATCTGAAAGGTGCCAATTTGCTTTTCCCTCCTTCTCGGGACAGGTTAAAAGAC